>NC_133416.1:50444038-51073653 GCF_049350105.2 Macaca mulatta | reverse complement strand
CCACAATGAGATACCATCTCATGCCAGTTAGAATGGCAATCATTAAAAAGTCAGAAAACAACAGATGCTGGAGAGGATGTGGAGAAACAGGAATGCTTTTACACTGTTAGTGGGAGTGTAAATTAATTCAACCATTGTGGAAGACAGTGTGGCAACTCCTCAAGGATCTAGAACTAGAAATACCATTTGACCCAGCAATCTCATTACTGGGTATATATCCAAAGCATTATAAATCATTCTACTATAAAGACATATGCACACGTATGTTTATGGCAGCACTATTCACAATAGCAAACACTTGGAACCAACCCAAATGTCCATCAATGATAGGCTGGATAAGGAAAATGTGGCACATATACACCAGGAAATACTATGCAGCCATAAAAAAGGATGAGTTCATGTCCTTTGCAGGGACACAGATGAAGCTGGAAACCATCATTCTCAACAAACTAACACAAGAACAGAAAACCAAACCCTGCATGTTCTCACTTATAAGTGGGAGTTGAACAATGAGAATACTTGGACACAGGGAGGGTAACATCACACTGGGCCCTGTTGGGGGGTCGGGGGGCTAGGGGAGGGATAGCATTAGAAGAAATACCTAATGTAGGTGACAGGTTGATGGGTGCAGCAAACCACCATGGCACATGTATACCTATGTAACAAACCTGCACATTCTTCACATGTATCCCAGAACTTAAAGTATAATAAAAATAAATAAAAACAAAACAAAAACAAACAAAATCATAATAATACCTAAGAATTTTACACAATTGTAAGGCACCTCAAATAGAAGATATTAAACTGAGTATCCTCAGGAAGAAAAAAATTGAAATGTAAACATGTAAAAACAGAATATATTGAAATTTGAGCACCAAAGTGCCTTCCCTGTGGTTCATCCAATCATGCACTGGTTCTTGTGTTGCCTGCAGAGTATACTCGTGGTTGCAAATGACTCACCATGGATGAAACAGCTATGTTTGCACACATGCTGTCGAAATGCTGTATCCAGCTGGGGACATCCACTTTCCTAGAACGTTAAAGAGCTGTGTCATATATGTTGCTTGACATCTATCCTCAGCCAACTTATCCAGTTCAAATTACTTGATATGGTTTTATTGTTAACTCCAACAACAAATTAACAAAAATTCTGTGGAATCTTAAATATTTCTGTCGTTGGCATATCTCTCTGCTCTGAAGGCATGATCCTTAAAAACACTAGTTGAGGGGAACAAAAGTGCCGATAATATGAAAATGTCTTTTACATAAATGGTGTTCTATTTCTCATAATTAAACATTTTGGATAATTACATCATTTACTTTTTTTGAGTTTTTATCAACACAGATGTTATGATTATTTAATTCCTGTAAGTTGCCTTTCTGAATTCTGTCTCTGATTTTCTGCATTTCTTTTGAGTTACTTGCTTTGTAGGAAATGTCAAAAAAAAAATACTGGTATTTTTCTTCCTTCTCTTTGAGTTTGTAAAATATAAGTACAACAACATATTTTGGTATCAGGAAATTTCTAAAGCTATGTCTTTGAGAGGAAAAATTTTCTACGAATAAGAAAATACAAAATATGAATGAAGAACCTGAACTGTCAGCAAAAGGAATAATAAAATATGCCGTTGGAATCCTTTGTTTGGTTTGAAGTACTATGCCAAAAGAATGAAGCAGCAACATTTTGCATCTTTTTCAAGGTCACAACTGCAGGTGAAATTATCTTAATGTTTCTAAGTTGTTCTTAGAAAGGAACCCCTTCATATTTAAAAAAAAATTCTTAGAATATAATTTAGCAATTTAGCAGATGGTATTTCAAAATGAAAGCAAAATCTTCTAGGACTCATTCCCTTCTAATCAACAGAAAGGTGCAATAAATTAACCAAGCTCAGGGCTGACACGTTACATGACATTTGGCCATGTTAAAGGGCCGGAAAATGTAGTAGTTCAAGCCATTGTTTATGTTTCTAAGTAATAAATTCAGCTCAAAGTTTCTAAGTGATAAATTTAGATTAGACCAAAGTAACAAAAAAAGAGTGCCTTTTGGCAAATATTCTCACATAGGCTATAAACTGAAATGATTCAAACATTAAAATGAAAATAAAGATCTTCAAATTCTGTACAACTTTAGAGCAGAGTTCTTGACCTGTTTGCAGTAACTTGTACCTGTGGAAATGCCAGCTTCAAAGTAGCATCTAGTAAAGAAACAGAGGTTCAGAAGGCGATAGAAATGCGACTCATTTGAGCAACTGTTCTAATGAAGACTTTTCACTGCCTTCAGCAGGTTAAGAATATTAAAGCTTTGTTCCTGCTGAGCCTGCCTGGGTATTTTCTATTTGTTAACTCCTCAGGAACTTGTTGTAATGTCTCCTGGTGAGTACGAAACTGTACCACATTCTGTAGTTGCCAGCTGGTAGAAGCAAAAACACCTGGGCAAGGTACTTGTTAAATGGCATATTTCTTCTCCCTGGCAGGCTCTGCAAACTGGGAAATCTGCTTCTTAGTTGGGCCTTTATTCTAATGGCCCAAACTGTCAAATCAATAGTTTAAGGCCTGTCTACTACAGCTCCTGGAAATGGTTGGTGTTTTGATTTTTTCACATCTTCCATTGGGCTATTTTACAGCCTGCTACAATAAATCCCCCATTAGTTCATTATCTACTACCATTCTCAAAGGGCTATATTTATTATACTAAAGTTCAACGACTAAGGAGACAACTATGTTTATCCATGCTTAATCAGAAATTAACATATTGCTGTGGACACTGATTACTCAAATATGTATCGGCACTGGTTAATTGGAGATATGTGCTGATTTGCTATCCATATTTAAACCTACAGGATAAATGTAGGATCATGAACAGAATATCTCACTTATATGCTAAATAGCTTTCAACTTCATGAGCTGGGAGGCATGAGCAAGATATGAAAACCTTTCTAACACCACAATAATGATCCATTATTAGTTTTTATAAAGAAGAGATGAATTAGTAACCTTTTCATTAAAGATTGTTTCTTCCTTTCCTTTGTTGTTCAAGTTATGATTTGCTTGAATGTTATGTTTCTATATATGTCATTGAAATCCAATTCTTCCTGTCATTAATTAATAGAAGAAAAAGAGGCTCATATATCAAGGTAACTTTTATGTCACAGGCCACAGACACTCATAATACAATATAGTTCTTAATGTTATCAATAACCCACATTTCCCTGATGTCATTTCCTCACTAGTTTTTAAAGTACTTCCAGCGCTTTACAACATCCATTCCAATTATTTCTTAGAGAAAGCAAGCAATTTCTCACATATGTTTTTAATGCAATGCCTGAGGTACTACCTGGCACCTGCCATTTTCCTCTTATGAAAAAGTCAGTTCATTTTGGTGGTGGTAACGGCAGTGATTGCATCAGCTGATTGGCTCTCTGAAGTCCTCAAAAACCTAACAGGGAACTTTGGCCCCACTGTTGTCAGCACTGCTGGGACTCAGACAAAGCCAGTCTGACAAGTTATGGTACTGATGCTGTCCCAAAACTGTGGTACCACAGCCCAGTTTTACTGAAGAAAAGAGAGACCATCCCCCCATCTTCATATGATACTACCGGGCCACAGTTCCAAAACAAGGCTGCCTTTGCTCCTAATGTCTCCTAGATATTCTCATGTAAAAGAGTACTATCATTTCCCCCCATACCCCAGGCAGATAAGCTAAAAAACAACATGAGAGGTGGATACCATATAATAGCCAAGTTCAACCTTCCTTTTTAAATAAATTAGTTCAGATTAAACTCACTGCCTGACTCGACCTTACCACTGTCATATCTTTTCCTAGGAGGATCCTATGTACACAAAGATGAAGAAAATATTACTATCCCTGTTTTACAAGTAAAAAATCTAAGGCTAGGAAACAGAATCAGTTACTTAATTTTTGAGACCAAGTGCAAAGGAAAATGTGGATCTCCTTGTTCAAAAATTATTACACATTTCAATATAGCAACTACAGAACATTAATCCAAGTGCGGGGCCCTCCTGACCAGGGTGCCGTGCAACTATGCAGGTCACATGCCCATGAAGCTAGCTCTGCACAAATAAATGAAGTAACTTACCCAAGGCCACACAGCTACTGCATGCCTGAATCAGGATTTGAACACAGAGGGCTGATTCCAGCTCCTAGATTTGAAGCCACCAGGTGCTCTGTTCCTAATACAATATCCCCACCATCCTTCAGATGTACCCAGCCTTGGCCAAAACCTAAGAGGGGAGCGTAGCCCAGGTTTAAGTTGGAAATCACAAAATAACCCTGCTCTAGTCTCTTACATGTAGACAAAGTTATGACTAAGCCAGTCTAAAAAAAAATCAGCATTTACCACCATGGAAAAAGCACAGAGCTTTTTCATATGTTGAAAAAACTCAACTCCTGAGAAAACTGAATGAGCCTCTAACACAAATGAGAAAATGACAAGAAAAAATAATGCATTCATGTACATGGGTTACACTAATGCATTAGTGCATAAAGACTGAGGTTTACATCCCTTTCTCAATTTTGTCTAAATCACCACAAAGCAAGGGATGCTCGCAGGTTCTTAAGGATTCTAGGAAACAAGATCCCACCCCTCATGAAAAGGTTGAATTTGCCTCTTCCTCTGAAATTCTCTGTTTCTGAGGCATCATTAATTTTTTGTAAGAATTGCAATTTTTACTTAAACACAGTTATTAAACATCTTTCTGCTTTAGACAAGAACTGTCAAATATATATTCTGATAAAGTCCCAAGTCAGACAGATCTAGAATTAAAGCCTCATTCATCTCTATAATTGCTTAGCAAATAAGCATGCAATAAATATTAACTTTTATTTATTCATTTTACTTTAATCCCTTAACTTTTCTTAGAGCATCTGCATGACTGAGACTTTGTAAATTTACTTTCCATAGGAGCTATTAATTTGTTTCTGTTATTAACTAATAAAAGATTAATGAGGAGGGATTTAATAAATAAAAACTATACTCAGGATGCCCAAATGTCCCCATGTACCCAGGGCAATCCAAGTTGATACTTAATGTCTTAGCTTAATTACTAATAAAGAGTCCCCTTTGATTCTCAAAAGCACCCCATTTTGGATGGACAAACTGTATGGTTACCTTGACTATAATGCAACTGGTATAACTTCAAAGGCTACTAGTTTCTCCATTCCAGTTAAGTTTTTTTTTTTCAAAAATTATTTTTATTTGTGGCTTTGTAAAATCAAACAGGAAACAGGGAAGGTACACTGATTCATTAACAAAGGTTGATTAAAAACTTCTTGTGTTAACCCCTCTGCTCTGTTAGGCATGTGAGGCTAACACAAATAAAGAACACAATCACTATCACTAGTTTTGTTTTCCTGTATCATTTTCTTTTTCCTTTCCAAAATGGCTCATGTACTAAAATCATTAAGAACCACATTCCCAGATTAAAATAATCACAATACCTTTAACTTCTCCTTACATAAATAATTTTCTGTCCTTTTTTTCTGCCACTTACATTTTTGACATTTCTCAATTTGTGTAGCCACAAATAGAATACCAAACACTGGAGATCAACTTGCAAATGTAGTAAGAGTGCAGCTTCAGGCTCTGTCTACAACCATATCTTCGAGACTGGCTCTTCTAAGAAGTTCCTTCCAACAACTGCTCTCCTTGCTCCAACCTCCAATAGCACTTCCTCCAACAGCACTCCAACGACCTCCAATCTACAGTTTCGACTGATCTGAAACTTGCCACGTTGACTTTCAATACACTTTTATTTTTTTTATTTTTTTATTATTTTTTATTTTTATTTTTTCATTATTATTATACTTTAAGTTCTAGGGTACATGTGCATAACGTGCAGGTTTGTTACATATGTATACTTGTGCCATGTTGCTGTGCTGCACCCATCAACTCGTCAGCACCCATCAACTCGTCATTTACATCCGGTATAACTCCCAATGCAATCCCTACCCCCTGCCATGATAGGCCCCAGTGCGTGATGTTCCCCTTCCCGAATCCAAGTGATCTCATTGTTCAGTTCCCACCTATGAGTGAGAACATGCGGTATTTGGTTTTCTGTTCTTGTGATAGTTTGCTAAGAATAATGGTTTCCAGCTGCATCCATGTCCCTACAAAGGACACAAACTCATCCTTTTTTATCACTGCATAGTATTCCATGGTGTATATGTGCCACATTTTCTTTTTTTTTTTTTTTTTTTTTTTTTTGAGACGGAGTCTCGCTCTGTCACCCAGGCTGGAGTGCAGTGGCGCGATCTTGGCTCACTGCAAGCTTCGCCTCCCGGGTTCACGCCACTCTCCTGCCTCAGTCTCCCGAGTAGCTGGGACTACAGGCGCCCGCCACCACGCCTGGCTAATTTTTTGTATTTTTAGTAGAGACGGGGTTTCACCGTGGTCTCGATCTCCTGACCTTGTGATCCGCCCGCCTCGGCCTCCAAAAGTGCTGGGATTACAGGCGTGAGCCACCACGCCCGGCGTGCCACATTTTCTTAATCCAGTCTATCACTGATGGACATTTGGGTTGATTCCAAGTCTTTGCTATTGTGAATAGTGCTGCAATAAACATACGTGTGCATGTGTCTTTATAGCAGCATGATTTATAATCCTTTGGGTATATACCCAGTAATGGGATGGCTGGGTCATATGGTACATCTAGTTCTAGATCCTTGAGGAATCGCCATACTGTTTTCCATAATGGTTGAACTAGTTTACAATCCCACCAACAGTGTAAAAGTGTTCCTATTTCTCCACATCCTCTCCAGCACCTGTTGTTTCCTGACTTTTTAATGATCGCCATTCTAACTGGTGTGAGATGGTATCTCATTGTGGTTTTGATTTGCATTTCTCTGATGGCCAGTGATGATGAGCATTTTTTCATGTGTCTGTTGGCCGTATGAATGTCTTCTTTTGAGAAATGTCTGTTCATATCCTTTGCCCACTTTTTGATGGGATTGTTTGTTTTTTTCTTGTAAATTTGTTTCAGTTCTTTGTAGGTTCTGGATATTAGCCCTTTGTCAGATGAGTAGATTGCAAAAATTTTCTCCCATTCTGTAGGTTGCCTGTTCACTCTGATGGTAGTTTCTTTTGCTGTGCAGAAGCTCTTTAGTTTAATGAGATCCCATTTGTCAATTTTGGCTTTTGTTGCCATTGCTTTTGGTGTTTTAGACATGAAGTCTTTGCCCATGCCTATGTCCTGAATGGTACTACCTAGGTTTTCCTCTAGAGTTTTTATGGTATTAGGTCTAACATTTAAGTCTCTAATCCATCTTGAATTAATTTTCGTATAAGGAGTAAGGAAAGGATCCAGTTTCAGCTTTCTACTTATGGCTAGCCAATTTTCCCAGCACCATTTATTAAATAGGGAATCCTTTCCCCATTTCTTGTTTTTGTCAGGTTTGTCAAAGATCAGATGGCTGTAGATGTGTGGTATTATTTCTGAGGACTCTGTTCTGTTCCATTGGTCTATATCTCTGTTTTGGTACCAGTACCATGCTGTTTTGGTTACTGTAGCCTTGTAGTAGAGTTTGAAGTCAGGTAGCGTGATGCCTCCAGCTTTGTTCTTTTGACTTAGGATTGTCTTGGAGATGTGGGCTCTTTTTTGGTTCCATATGAACTTTAAAGCAGTTCTTTCCAATTCTGTGAAGAAACTCGTTGGTAGCTTGATGGGGATGGCAGTGAATCTATAAATAACCTTGGGCAGTATGGCCATTTTCACGATATTGATTCTTCCTATCCATGAGCATGGTATGTTCTTCCATTTGTTTGTGTCCTCTTTGATTTCACTGAGCAGTGGTTTGTAGTTCTCCTTGAAGAGGTCCTTTACATCCCTTGTAAGTTGGATTCCTAGGTATTTTATTCTCTTTGAAGCAATTGTGAATGGAAGTTCATTCCTGATTTGGCTCTCTGTTTGTCTGTTACTGGTGTATATGAATGCTTGTGATTTTTGCACATTAATTTTGTATCCTGAGACTTTGCTGAAGTTTCTTATCAGCTTAAGGAGATTTTGAGCTGAGACAATGGGATTTTCTAAATATACAATCATGTCATCTGCAAAGAGGGACGATTTGACTTCTTCTTTTCCTAACTGAATACCCTTGATTTCTTTCTCTTGCCTGATTGCCCTAGCCAGAACTTCCAACACTATGTTGAATAGGAGTGGTGAGAGAGGGCATCCCTGTCTTGTGCCAGTTTTCAAAGGGAATTTTTCCAGTTTTTGCCCATTCAGTATGATATTGGCTGTGGGTTTGTCATAAATAGCTCTTATTATTTTGAGATACGTTCCATCAATACCAAATTTATTGAGCGTTTTTAGCATGAAGGGCTGTTGAATTTTGTCAATAGCCTTTTCTGCATCTATTGAGATAATCATGTGGTTCTTGTCTTTGGTTCTGTTTATATGCTGGATTATGTTTATTGATTTGCGAATGTTGAACCAGCCTTGCATCCCAGGGATGAAGCCCACTTGATCATGGTGGATAAGCTTTTTGATGTGTTGCTGAATCCGGTTTGCCAGTATTTTATTGAGGATTTTTGCATCGATGTTTAAGGACATATCTGTATTCCCAGCTGTACTAAAGTCTCCTTCAGAGCAGTTGGAAAACCTCAATAATAGTGTTAATTGAAATTCATTAAACACTAAATGTATGCCAAATGCTTTACATTCTTTAGTTATTTAATCTTTAGAAACATACTTGAAGGTATTATATCACCTTTTAAAAAAAAAAATGCTTGATGGGGTATTGTGGGTGGGGGCATAAGTAACTTGCCCAAGTTCACCCAGCCAATAGGAAGGAAGGCAGAAGCAAGGTGTGACCTACAGTTGGTTGCCTCTTAAATACATGCTCTTAGCACTCTAAGATTCTTCTTTACATGGCCTGAAAATAGAGTTATCTGGGTATCAGGCACAATAAGTGTTCAAAAATGATCTACTTATTAATGTTTTAAAAGCTTGTAATATAGAATAGGGAAGCAAATGTTAAAGGTTTTCAACAGAAAACAAAAGACAATGTGGGTTTTTTTATTTTTTTGGGGGGGGGCGCGGACAGTCTCGCTCTGTCACCAGGCTGGAGTGCAGTCGTGCGACCTCAGCTCACTGCAACCTCTGCTTCCTAGTTTCAAACGATTCTCCTGCCTCAGCCTCCCGAGTAGCTGGGACTACAGGCACGCACCACCATGCCCAGCTAATTTTTGTATTTTAAGTAGAGATGGGGTTTCACCATGTTGGCCAGGATGGTCTCGATCTGTTGACCTCGTGATCTGCCCACCTCGGCCTCCAAAAGTGCTGGGATTACAGGCGTGAGCCACAGCACCCGGCCAGCAATGTGGTTTTCTAAATCGCTTCTTGTAATCATAAATTATTTACCTGCTTGGTCCTTGACACATATCTAACAAACAGCAGACACTCAATAAACATTTGTGGAATGGAGAAACAAACTTCTATTCAGGTTATTTGTTATATTCAAGCTGTATTCAGAAGGTTTTTTGTTTGTTTTATTTTGTTCTTTTCACTACCGGACTGAACTCCCTATTTGAAACAAAAGCCCTGCCCAGCCTAAGCCCCATATAGGGTCTGATGGCTTCCTGAGACCTAAATGCTTGACCTCAATGTGGACTTAGTGTGTCTGGCCAGAGAGGCAAGAACTTATCACAAAAGTAACTCAGAACCCAGGGACCTAATTCTTGTCAGAAAGAGACAAAAGACAAAAGACATCTTTTCTACTGAGGATTCAGGCAGAAAGAGAGCAATGGGAATGTGAATCCTGTAGTGACAAGAGCAATATTTTTAGCATCTTCTGAGAATCTCTTCTGGTGTGTCTGGCTAGGTAAAAGAAATAAGAAAATTCCAGATCCAAAGTAAAGGGAAAGAGTAAATAAAGCATGCTGCATGTTGCCTCTTAATTTTGTTGCTGTTGTTTCTCTATTATTACCTAGAAAAGAGCTACTCTGCTTTTTCAGTAGCTCCTCAAAGTCCTCAATGCCAAATTGGAATAAATGGGAAAAAGTCTCCATTGGAGATAACTTGTTTATCTTTATTAGTGAGAAGTGCATGAATCTACCAACTCCTGGATGTGAAGCTGGAAGCCTCCTGAATGCCTAGTGCCGTTCTGGCTATTAAATTTCAATTTCAAGTGATATTTCTTGAAATGTCATTTGCAGAAAACCTGCATCAAAGAAGCCTGGATGCCTACTAAACTACAGATTCCCAGGTTTGTCACCACCCCTGCTTAGCCAGAACCTCCGGGCTGGAGCCTAGAAACCTGCATTTTATAACACTCCTTAGATGAATTTTAAGCACACAGGAATTTGAGAACCAATCACTGGACTTGAACCAGGCCAGAACAAATGCCATTTATAGGATACATGTGATATTACCTATCTGTGAAATTAAGGTCCTGAGACGCCCCAGAATTTCATCACCGTTCCTCATTTTTCCCTTGAGTTTTGCTAGTGCCCCCAGGACACTACAGAAAGCTGTTAGCAGCTACATAAGCAGAACACAGCTAGATCCAAATCTGGTTTTGGTTTAACAGATTGTAACTGTAAGCAGTTTGATTGTAGCTCTACACTGCAGTTTCTTTATCTGTAAAATCGACATTGTAATAAAATAACATCTTTCACATGTTGTTATAAAAATTAAATGTAGTTTACATTTTCAGCATCATAGGTTAAAATTCCCATTCCCTTTAATTTTATTATTTATGCCTAAACCTAGGGCCTTTCTATATTCTTTCATAGCCATTTTGGAGCCTTGGGTCATTCATTATTTCAGTCTCAAGGTGTGCTGGATAAAACAGCATCAGTCATGTGCAAGGGAAGGGTGAACGCACACCTGGACACAAGATGGATTGGAAACGCAGCCTCTCTCAGCTGCATCCACTCAGGCAGGAGGAAAAGCACCCGTCTGGCACTAGCGCAGCTGTTCTACTTCCCAGAGCCATTTGGAAACCCAGCTTTAAGCAAATCTTATGAAGAAATCAAGGGTTAATTTAAAAACAAAGGGCCATTGTTAGCTTGATAAAAGAATTATGCAATTTATAAAACTAATGAAATATACTTTCTTTACAGAGAGAGCTCTTCTGGTGCATTTTAAATTTTTTCCTATAAGAAACATATTCTACCCATGAATTTTCAGGAACTTTTCCACTGTGTCACAGGCCGGAAGGATGGATCTGCCTCTTCCCTCCAGAGAGTAATGATTTTCCTTACTCCTTGGCTTTCTTCATTGCCTGTGGAAGCTCAGCTCTGGGGCAACTAGAGAAAAGCCACAAAGCAATCACAGTCAAAAACCCTTGCAGAACCCAGGTGGCTTCTCATTTAATGGAGCAGGCTGAATCCAATTGGTAATGCCTCATACAAGGTATTCATATAATGCTAAAGTTAGGTCCCAGGATACAATAAATAAGAGTTAGTGACATCTGTTTTAGTCTCTACCCTGTCATCAAAAGACCTGTGAGGCAGTCACTTTCCTTCTGGGCCTTGGCTTTCTTATCTCTAAAATGAAGCTTGCCATCTCCTCCTTGCCCTCCCCCAGAGGATCACTGCAGGACCCAGATGAGAAAATGTACATGAAGAGCCTGGTAAAATGATAAACCAAAACAGGTATCATGAATTACGACTGTCAGACACTGCAGGTTGACTGACCCAATATCCACCCTCAACTTCTTTATTTCTTAACTGCCACTTCTACAGGAGCTAAGAATGCAAATATTTTAACTGTTTCATCTTTCCTTACAGATCCAGATAGTTTGTAACAGAGGGAAAGCTTTCCAAGTAGATATGGCTAGTGCTCTTTCCCTCCTTTCTGCCTTCAACAAGGATGTGATGTCTGGAGTTGCAGCAGCCATCCTATAACCATGAAACAAAAAGTACAATGTGAACAGCCAACATGTGGAGAATGGTGGAGAAAAAAGATAAAAGGGGACCAGCTGTGGTGACTCACGCCTGTAATCCCAGCATTTTGGGAGGCCAAGGTAAGTGGATCACTTAAGTCCAGGAGTTTAAAACCAGCCTGAACAACATGATAAGACCCTATCTCTACAAAAAATACAAATAACTAGCTGAGCATGGTGGCATGTGACTGTAGTCCTAGCTACTCAGGAAGGTGAGGTGGGAGGATCACTTGAGCCTGGGAGGTAGAGGTTGCAGTGAGCCAAGTCCAAGCCACCACACTCCAGCCTGAGCAACAGAACCAGACTGTCCCCTGTCCCCCACCCAAAAAAAAGGAGGGGGCGGCTCTGAATCCCTGATTTCATGATGGAAAGGTTGAATCAATTTCAGAAACCTCCTGCATCAAAGAAAACAATAAGAAAAGCAATTCTCTGTTTGTTTAAATTACTATTAGATATTTTGTTGCTTAAAGCCAAATATATTCCTGAAATAGGGATAGAAGCCAGAATAATCATTTTAAAGCCTAAATCAGATCATGTCCCTCCTCTGCTATAAAACATTACAGTGGTTTCCCACCTCACGCAGGATACCGTCAGCCTTTCCAAGACCCTAAAGCCCTACTCAATCAGGCCCCCTTGTGAACTTTCTGACCTCATCTCCTGCTATCTTCCCAGACACGGTCCATTCCAGCCAAAATAAGCTTCTTGGTCTTGAATCAACACACCAGGCACACTCCTGCCTTGAGTCTTTTCATTTTTACTGTTTCTTCAGTTTGGAACACTCCTCCATTAGATATTTACCACCCTCTCACGCTCTACTGCCAGGACTTTGCTGAAATGTCACCTCTCAGTGAGGTCTTTATTCCACCCTATATCAGACTACAACCTCCCCAGCCCCCAGCACTGTTTTACTAGTCTATAACCTTTTTAATTAATATAAATCCCATATATATCCTGCAAAGTATAGGTTTTACATAAAAAGCCGATTTAATACTTGAGGGTTTATTTTTTTCAGAACCATAAAAATGTAACATTTTAAAAAACATTTTATTATTTATGTCAGGGCAACTACCAAGAGAGATCTGAAGTACCTTACAAAACAAGCCATATGCATAGTCAGTCATTACCTAAATAAACATAACTAAAAACCATAAATAATAAAGATTTTAACGGTGATTCTCCTTTGTATTCACTCTAAGCTCTTTGGGTGGGCTCAAACTCCTTGGTAAGACCCAGAAAAAATATAATTAACTGTGACAACTGGCTGCCATCATTGCTAGAGATGGCAATTTACAGAAGTACCTACACCAAGTAAATACAGGCATGCCTCATTTTATTGTGCTTTACTTTATTGTGCTACACAGATATTGTGTTTTTCACAAATCGAAGATCTGTGGCAACCCTGAATCAAGCAATCTGTCAGGGCCGTTTTTCCAACAGCATGGGCTCATTTCGTGTCTCTGTATCATATTTTGGTAACTGTCACAATATTTTAAACTTTATCATTATTATTTTATCTGTTATAGTAATCTGTGATCAGTGATCTCTGATATTACTCTTGCAATTATTTTGGAGCACCATGAACCGTACCTATTTAAGAAAGCGAACTTAATTGATGAATGTTGTGTGTCTTCTAACTGCCCTACCAACCAGCTGTTCCCTCTCTCTCTCTCTCTCTCTCTCTCTCTCTCTCTCTTTCTCTCTCTCTCCAGGCCTGCCAATTCCCTGAGACACAACAATAGTGAAATTAGGCCAACTAGTAATGCTACAATGGCCTCTAAATGTTCAAGTGAAGGGAAGAGTTTCACATCTCTCACTTTAAATCAAAAGCTAGAATGATTAAGCTTAGTGAAGAAGGCATGTCAAAAGCCAGGATAGGCCAAAAGCTAGGGCCTTAGCACCAGTTAGCCAGGTTGTGAAGGCTGAAAAAGGTGATGAAGCTGCAGAAGAAATGTCTGAAGTTAGCAGAGGTTGGATCATGCAGTTTAAGGAAAGAAGTCACCTCTATAACATAAAAGTGCCAGGTGAAGAAACAAGTGCTGATGCAGAAGCTGCAGTAAGCTATCCAGAAGATCCAGCTCAGATCACTGATAAAAATGGCTACAGTAAACAACAGATTTTCAATGGAAATAAAATGGCATTCTATTGGAAGAAGATGCCATCTAAGACTTTCATAGGTCAAGAAGAGAAGTAAATGCCTGGCTTCAAAGGACAGGTTGACTCTCCTGTTAGGGGCTAATGTAGTTGGTGACTTTGGGTTGAAACCAATGCTCATTTACCATTTCAAAAATCCTTGGTCCCTTAAGAATTATGCCATACCTACTCTGCCTGTGCTCTATAAATGAAACAACAAAGCCTGGATGACAGCACATTTGTTTACAGCATGGTTTGCTGAATATTTTAAGCCTACTGTTGAGATCTACTGTTCAGAAAAAAATATTCCTTTCAAAATATTACCACTGTAATATTATGAAATATCATTGACAATGACAATCTTGGTCACCCAAGAGCTCTGATGGAGATGTACAAGGGGATTTTCATGCCTGTCAACATAGCATCCATTCTGCAACCCATGGATCAAGGAGTAACTTCAACTGTTTAAGAGGGACATTTCATAAGGCTATAGCAGCCATAGACAGTGATTCCTCTGATGGATCTGGGCAAAGTAAATTGAAAATAGTCTGGAAAGGATTCACCATTCTAGATGACGTTAAGAACCTCTGTGATTCACGGGAGGAGGTAAAAATATCAACATTAACAGGAGTTTGGAAGAAGTTGCTTCCAACCCTCGTGGATGGCTTTTAGAGGTTAAGATTTCAGTTAAAAAAGCAACTGCAGATGTTGTGGAAACAGAAAGAGAACTAGAATTAGAAGTAGAGCCTGAAGAGGTGACTAAATTGCTGCAGTCTCATGATAAAACTAATAGATGATAAGTTGCTTCTTATAAATGAGTAAAGAAAGTATTTTCTTGAGATGGAACCTACTCCTGGTGAAGATGCTGAGAACACTATTAAAATTACAACAAAGAATTTAGAATATTACATAAATTTAGTTGGCAAAGGAAGCGGCAGAGTTTGAGAGAACTGACTTCAGTTCTCTCAAGAAGTTCTACTGTGGGTATAAGGCTGCCAAACAGCATCACATGCTACAGAGAAGTCATTCATGAAAAGAAGCGTCAACTGATGCAGCAGACTGCATTTTTATCTCAAGAAATTACCATAGCTCCCTCAACCTTCAGAAACCACCTTCATGATCAGTTAGCAGCCATTATCATCAAGGCAAGACTCTCCACCAGCAAAGATTACAATTCGTTGACAGCTCAAATGATCATTAGCGTTTTTTAGTAATTAAGTTTTTTTAACTGAGTTATGCACATCTTTTAGACATAATCCTACTGCACACTTACTAGACTACTGCACACTTACTAGATTACAGTATAGTGTACATATAGTTTTTATATGCATTATAAAAACTATATGTTTTTATAATGAATATGTTTTATAATGTTTTTTACAAGAAATTCATGTGACTCGCTTTATTGAAATATTTGCTTTATTTCGGCAGTCTAGAACTGAATCTGTGTATCTCCCGAGGAAGGGGTTCCTCCAATCAGGCAATAGCCTCAGACTTCAACAGGTGACACAGGTAACCCAAAACATTTAGCTTGTTTACTTTGGCTCACAAAGTCAACAGGAAATTCAACAACTCTACAAACAGTTCCAGAGAATGCTTAGTATACTGCCTTTTGCTTCTAAAGCCAAAGCCACTCCCATCATCTCATTTATAGTTATCCCTTGTTAAATTAAGTTTGGCCTAAAGTTGCCTCCTCACCTATTTGAAGTTCAGCCCAAAGGTTTCTCTGTACACAGTAAACTGTAACCTGACTGGATGTGTAAACAGACTGTAACCTACTCTCACGCCAGTGCCAATCACCAAGTAATCCAGGGCCCAGCTGTTCAAATTGTATCAAATAAGGCACTGTTTCTGTACCTCATTTTTATCTTCTGTATGCCGCTTTCCTTTTTCTGTCCATAAATCTTCTTGCACCACCGCTGCACTAGTCTCTGAGACTACTCTGGTTCAGGAGTTTGCCTGATTCACAAATCATTCTCTGCTCAATTAAACTCTGCTAAATTTAAACTAAGGTTTTTCTCCTAACACCATCAAACCCTTGCCAGACTCCTCACATGATCTTTCTCAAGGATCCTAATTGTATTTCAGAGCTTATTTACTATTTACTTCATCTGCAAATGATATTCTCCTTATGCATCATTAACGTAGAGAGAAGAACCACATTATAAGGGTAACTTTAATGGAGACCTCTACCCCACTTTGCTGAACATTAGCTAGGTATGTTTATCTGTACATGAGTGGGATTCTTCATCTCATCTCTGCTGCTCACCATATGAACTCATTCTCCCTTTCTTGTCTATCAGGACAATTTCAGTTCAGCACTTTTTAGAAAGCCCTCAAGCACAACTGCTTTACATGAATTTTTACCAAATAAAATTTGTGATTTGGTGGAGTTTTGATTTTGCCAAATAAAAAATATAATCCTATAATCATATTCACAGTTCCCTATGAACTACTGATTGTTTTTAAGAAATATGTAATGAGCTCTAAATATGTCCCAGAAACTGTACTAGGTACTAAGGATATGTGATGTACTAAGTACTAAGGTACTAGTATGTACTAAGGTATGACCAAAGCCTCCTCTTCAGGGAGTTTATAGTTTACTTTTTTTTTTTTCTTTTTCTTTTTATTTGAGACAGAGTCTCACTCTGTTGCCCAGGATGGAGTACAGTGGTGAGATCTCGGCTCACTGCAACCTCCGACGCTTGGGTTCAAGCAATTCTGCTGCCTCAGCCTCCCAATTCTCCTCCTCAGCTGGGATTACAGGTGCCTACCACAACTCCTGGCAAATTTTCGTATTTTTAGTAGAAACAGGGTTTCACTATGTTGGCCAGCTGGTCTTGAACGCCTCAAGTGACCTGCCCACCTCAGCCTCCCAAAGTGCTGGGATTACAGGTGTGAGCCACCATGTCCAGCCAGTTTACTATTATTCTTACATATTAATTTTATATTTATTTTATCAGATCATATTACTAAAATTAAACTAAAAGGGCCATTGTATTTTTATTTTATGTATGTAAAGCATACCACATAATGTTTTGCTATGCAGTGAAATGCTTACTATAGTCAAGCAAATAAAACTCATCATATCACATAGTTACCCCCCTTTCTTGTATGTGTTATGGGCACCTAATATCCACTCTTTGCAGTTATCACAAACACAATACAATATTATTAACCATGGTCTGCTGTACATCATAGCTTCAGACTTACTCATCCTATACATATATAACTTTATAACCTTTGACCTATATCTCTTCATTATAGGGCTATTGTTATTGAATGCTAAATTATGCATACAATTCCTCGTGTTCAAAACCAAAGATGGAAACAAAAATTTATCATATCACATTAGTAATCATATCATTCAGGAGAGAAAGCTTTTTCTTTAAAAAAAAAAAAAACAGATTTTTAAAAAATTAATCACGAGTCATTATACTAATGACACTGCAAAACATTTCATAGAAGTATTGACTAGCAAAGCTAACAGACGGACAAAGCACACACATACACTCCTTCAAAGAGCCACTTGATAAAATATCCTTTCAATTTGAATAACTTTAGCACCAGTTAGTTGCAGAATCAAAGATTCGATTTTGGTCTAACTTGCAATCCCTAAACTTTATTGAAGTAATAAAGTAGTATGAGCTTCCAAACACTTTTCCATTTGAAAAAAATACATATATACATATTGCAGATAGCTGAAGTTTAAATGAACTTAAACAGCAATATTTAAGCGGAAACTTTTAAACTTTTTAAAAAACAAAATAGAAATAATGTCAACTGATTCACACTGTTCTTACGGCTCTTAAGGAGAAAGCATCTCCTCCCCGACTTGCTTAATTTTGGTTTGATTCCCTAAGTTTGTCATCATCTCTCTTTTTAGGGAGTCATCTCTTTCTCTGTGGTTGTCTTTTTTGATCTTGCCAGATGTAGGTCTCTCTCCAGAATTGGTTCTCAGTAATCCCTTCACGGAGACCCCCCAGGAGGCCCATAAATTCACCTAGCATAAAAACTTGTTTAGAATCTCCCCAATACTAGAAGAATTTTTTGCTCTAAGAAATTATTTTAAATTTCCCTCCTTGCTTCTGATTAATGCCGTATCTGAAAGGAACAAGCCTATTAACTTACAGCTCTTTTGTTGGTTGCCCCTGGCAACTACCTTTTGCCACTTCTCTCCCTCAGAGCCATGCATCCTTTTATAACATCAGAGAACTGCATATAATTTTAATTGGCTTTATAACATCTTCTACGTATGACATGAAATAAGAACAATGTACAGAGTAAAGAAACAAACCTAGGATTGACAAATTTGGATTCTATTTAACCACATAGGAACTTTCTTTTTTCAACTGGCAAGTGTGTTGGAGGTTACTTTGAGCAGTGAGACTGCATTTCAAAAAGCAAACTGACATTGCTAATAAGATATTCAAGGTTATGCAGAGAATACAAACTGTCAATGAGGGATTTAATGGTTCCACTGCATTCTTTTATACTCTTTAAAAACATCTTCTTGCTTCAAAACAGAAATAATTCTATATTGAAGAAATACTCATACAATCTTCATGTTTTAGGAAAGAAAATGATAAAAGATTCTTGGGAGATAGGATTTTCAGTCTTGGTGTCTCTTTACAAGTTCTCTGAGCAGTCACTTTCTGCAGGAGGAGGGAGGATGCTGTTTCTAAACGTTCAGACTGTTCAACTGAGAAGACATCATATGTCTCCTTACAGCAAGTGCACGACATCATTTCACCCATGAGGCCGAGAGTTAATGCTCTTCAAAAACAAACTTTTAACATTACATTTTTAGGTTTACATCTTAAAGTCTTTTTAGAAACTGGACCTGGACTCATAACTAACCCACCATTATGGCCACAGTGAGACTTCAGGACATCCTTTCCATTTCAGTGATCACTTGCAGTTTCTTGTCTTAGCACTTATCAAATCAGATTCCCTAAAGGGAGATTTGTATTGACCTACCTCACCTTTTCTTGCCAGGCAATGGTTCATAAGTCACTAACTACTGCTTAGCTGTTTTATGTCAGGAGACTCCCATACTCCAGTCCACTGTGGTCTAGGGAAAACTAGGATCATTTGGTTAAGACCATGGCTCCCAGGTGTATCTCTTCAGTGGGAACTTTAATCAAAAAGTCCTTCTTACAAGGAACAAAGGGTAGAAAAATGCCATGAAACATATCTGATTTAGCCCATCATCAGCAAAATTCTGAACCAGTTAATCGGAAAATTAATCATATTTGGATTATTCCACCAAGGTTAGAGCCTTGGATGCAAAATATTGAGCTATTTCATAGATGGTATGGACATATATATAGATACTTTAATTAGATACCCTGAGACATATCAATTTAGTTAGCTGGACTGTCTCTTTTAAGAAAACTGGTGCATACCTAACCGCCTCTTCCAAAGAAAGTGGGGAACAACCCTTCCGATATAATTTGAAGCACAGCTAGTTCTTCCTACCTAAATATATCCTTCAACTTTATTTACTTCTAATTCAAGTGGCAATATTTCTGGAAAAAAATATAAAATGAATCTAATAGCATTCAAACCCTTTCCTACTGCTAGGCAATCATTTTATTCATTGTTCAATCAGATGGTCCAAAACATTTGCCTTCTTTACATGTTATGTTCAACGCTGCTTCCTCATCCCCCAAAATGATACTGCTCCCTGCTTGATAGAGAGGATATGATGAAGGTCATCTTGGCATAACTCGTCACCTTTAGTGTCTCTCCCAAAATTATCATAGGCGCAATCACCAAACCACTTTAAAAATGCCCTTCTATTTTGCCCAAGCTTCTCTTTTGTCCTCTGCCTCTGAGGAAAAGATAACCACCTCTTATTCATGGCCTATAAACCTATTTTTGAGTCCATCTAATCTCACTTTTGAACCTTTAGTCTCTCACGCCCTACTGTTTTCTTCCCCCACCCCATAAATTTATTACCTCAACTATCCTAATCTTAAACCAATATAAAACAACAATGACAAATTAAATCTCCATAAATATGGGTCCTCCTCCATATGGAATGACTGTTTTAGTACTTCACTAACATTGATATAAATCTCATCTCCCTTACAGGCAGTCATGAAAGAAAAATGTAATCATACCAAGTACATCCTGGATTTTGTAGTGTTACGGAAATGTGTGGGGACAACAGGAGGTGTCATGCTTCCCATGAAGCATAGAGTTTCACTCAGAAAAATCCCCATTAAACACATCTCCTTTCTAGTCTCTCTCCTTGACCCCTGGTCACCATATCTCACCTCACAATCCTCCCACTACAGAGTGCTGAGACCAGTCTTTTCTCTTTCTCACTCATTTTTCTTGCAGAGTAAAATTTTTGGCTTCCATATAAAACATAGCTCAGCTAAGCTTCAACAGCTCCCTCTTACTGTCTTCTCAGAAATGTTCTTCCCATCCTACAAAGAAATTCTCTGAGTTGCCAAGAAGATAAAATCTTCTTCACATCACAGTGTGAAAATCTCCTCTGACCACAGATACCAGAGATCTACCATTGTAACATTTTTTCACACTGCAAAATTTCTCCAGAAAATATATGTCCTCTGCTCTAACCACCAACTCGCTAATCTCCTGCAATAAATATTTTCAACTCAATTGCTACTTAAAATTTGCATGGCCCTATTTAGTGACCAAAGCCCACTTTTCTGTTCCATAATTTGGTGAAAATACTGTCTACTTAATTGGGTTGTTATAAAAATAAAATGAGTTAAAACACATAAAGCCACCAAACAGTGCCTAAATCTGAGAGGTAATAAAGAAAAGTCACTCTCCCCCACCAAACATGACCATCTTCACTGTTAGTGTCTTTTTCCTCAGTGACCGTTCCTTTAACTCTCTTTCTTGCTTGTTTTGTCTCTCCCATCTACAAACTATAAGCATATGCCAAAGTTGTTAAGAGTTCATACTTCCTCCTGTTCCTCCTCCTCGTTCTCTCTCTCAGAAAACTCACCAATTTTGTGGCTTCAACATATACAGCTCTAACCTTCCTCCTATGCTTTTGCGACTTTCTCATCTCTTAAAATTTCCATATGTCTAAAATTAAATCTTATGTCTGAAACCTGCTCCTCTCCAGACATACTTTTCTCTATAAATGTTGCCATTGTTCTAGCAAGTAAAATTACTCAACAACTTCCCCCAATGCTTAGAAGATGAAGTCCACAGGCTCCTGAGCTCTCATGTTGAAGTCCACCAAAATCAGCCTCCAACCTTAGCTGTTTCCTGCATTGTTCCCCAGAAACACCAGAATAAACTCTGCTGCTGAGTCTCTGTTCTTGAGGGCCCTCTTGCCAAGAATACTCTCCCAGTTTCCCACAACTTTAACTTAAATTCTAAGTTCCTTCAAAGACTAGACAAATTCCACCTCTTCCTGAATCCTTCTTCAGTTGCCCCAACCTTTCCCCTGAAAATTTGCAGTGATTATTGTCGCTGTAACACTTGCTCTTTTCCCATTTATTTCCTTAGGTGGTTTGGTAAAAGAAAAGAAGGACAATGCCAGAAGATGAGAACAAAAAATTAAATGCTATGAAGCTTCCCACGTATCCTAGTCACTGGGCTTGTAGCTTTCACTAATCTTCTCAGTAGTCCTGAGAGGTAGATACTACTATTGCATGTTAAATTCTTCCAGGGATAGAGCCTTCACATTTCTCATATTTGGAAATCATTCGATGATACTTGCTTTCTCATTTTTTGTTTCAAATTCCCAAGGTACTTGGGATAGTTTGTACCTAAACTTCATCATAACAGAATCATACAGCTATTCATAAGCTATTTTCACTATATTCTTCTTATTTAGGCTGTCATCCTTTAGCCAAGTGAGAGGCTGGGTCCCTAACTTTAGTCTATAAAGCTGTCACAACAATCCTCATGGACAATTTACAGTGACATGCCCATAGGCATGTCAAAAAGATATACATATAAATGTCATAGTTAAATACTTGGTGGCAATTTATTCTGCTTTTTCTGCTGCTGTAATTTTAATGAGCACACTGCACATTCTCATATGAGACCTGCAATCCATTAGAGAATGTTGTTGTATATACTATGTAAGCCCTTGCCTGTCATAGAGAGATTTACTGACAAAATGAAAATTATGCCTTATTTCTTCAATGTCACAAGAGGTAGAATGGTGCAAACTTTTGTAAATGACTTACAAAATGGATGCCATAACCCATTTACACCTTTTTTTTAAAGTAAGGACCACCCCAAAATGAAAGAGTGAGATTATCACACATTCTTAAACAACTAAAATACATCTGCTACAGCAAATGTTGGCAGAATTCTCTCAAAAACTAAGCTTCTCTCCTTGTAACAATGGAGATTCTGGAAAAAAAAAAAGTGATATATAATTCTTTCACAATTATTTATACATTTTCTTTTATCTTAAAGGGATTTTAATAAAGTGACAAGAAAGTGGGTACTCTAAGCCACTTTTTATAAATTTATACATTATCCTAATTTATTTCTACACCATACATCAGGGGTCCCCAGTCCCTGAGCTGCAGACGGGTACCAGTCTGCTGCCTGTTAGGAACCAGGCCACAAAGCAGGAGGTGAGCTGCACGCCAACAAGCATTACTGCCTAAGCTCCACCTCCTGTCAGATCAGTTGGGGGCATTACATTCTCATAGGAGCATGAACCCCATTGTGAACTGTGCATGTGAGCAATCTAGGTTGCATGCTCCTATGAGAATCTAACTAATGCCTGATGATCTAAGGTGAAAGTTTCATCCCAAAACCATATGCCCACCTCCACCCCGCCACCCCCCACCCCCCCCCCACTGATTCATGGAAAAACTGTCTCCCATAAAATCAGTCCCTGGCGCCAAAAAGGTTGCGGACTGCTGCTATAGATCCTTTGAATAAACTAAAACATATCATTTACTTCTTTCAGTTGATTTCTCTGATCTGCAAAGTTCACAGAGAAGAATGTACAAAGTACTTTGACAACAGAGTGAACAACAACAACAAAAAAAACTGAAGAAAAAACATAACAGCAAAATTCATGAGTCTATAGGGCTCATATTTCATCTGCTTCATATCCACAATACAATTTACTGTAGTAATTACACGTATGTTGTAGAAACCACTTCCTTCCCACAGAAGAAACCCTTTTCAGAATGAATATGTCTGTGTGGGTATTTTCTTAAGTCACCAAGATAACTTTTACTCCTTCAGTATATGAAATTTGTTAACTGCTTGAAACAGTGCCATGGAAGAACTACAGTAGAACAAGAAGCAGTATTTGGTTCATTTTTAAATGGATATTGAAGAAATAACAAAAACCTGAGAAAATGATGACATTGGTATTCACAGCATAGAAAAATTGATCCAAGTAATATCACCTACCAATCCCTTCCTGGGTAACACTTGGGGAAATAGCTTCTATTGTGATTACAGAAGATCATGTTCAGCAAGAAAACACAGGTTTCAGATTTTTTCATACTGATTTGACTATCCCTTGTGGTATATGTAAGTTTTCATTTTTGACCTGAGGCTGCTGAGATTCTTAGCGAATATATTATTTTAAGAAGGTTAAATTGCCCACTATCTGATGTCAATAACATGTATGGTGACTGTCCCAGAAAAAAAAAAAATCTCTATTTTCTACATCTTGCTATTCTTTATTTTCTCCAAATTAAATATTGAATAAAAATAAATAATGAAGCACAGCTGCTCTCAAATGGCTTCTTATTAACATAGCTGGAATTTAAAAATGCATCAGCAATAATTCACTTTTACAGAGAATAATACTCTTGGTTAAATAAAATTGGGAAAACTGGTGAAATCCTGACTTTGTGAATTGAAGCCTGTACAGGTATTAGGTAACTGGATATAATCACCAGTGCTTTACACATAAACACGATTTCATACAGAAGAAATCAGCTTTACACAGGGTTTGTTATTAAGTTATATCCTGACATACGTATTTTTTCTATTTCTAGATAAATAAATCAAGCAACAGAAGTATATGGTTCCCCCAGAGCCACACAGCTTTTCAGGGACAGAATAGAGCCAGAATCTAGACAGAAACTTTGAATAGTGTTCTTTGGGTTGTCCCTCAATAATTTAAATAACAATTGATATATTCTTTTTTGAGAAATATGGTTTTCTTTTCAATTAGCTGGTCACGTACTTCCTATATTTTTAGTCAAAAAAATCATAGCACAGACTTTCTATGGCAAATTTTCTCTCAGGACCTCTATAAAATGCTCTGCCACTATACGCTAACTCAGAGAGACAAACCTTCCACTCCCTTTTGGAGACAGAAATGGTATGTGCTTGCAGTTTTTGAGTGGTCATAGTACAGTTACTCCAGCATATCATGCTGCTATCTCCTCATAGCATTTATACCCAGTCTGTCATTATTTTATGTGTTTGTATATTATTTGCCTCCCACTAGAAGTTCCTTAAGGGCAGGGCTGCTATCTTAGTCATGTAACCCCAGAAATTCACAGGACCATGACTGGCACACAGTAGGTGATCAAGACATTTTCCCCGAATAAATGACTCATTCATAAGACCCGCTTACCAATGGGGCAATTTAGATACACTGCTTCCTTTTCTAAAGGGAGCAGAAGTTCGCAAAACATAGCCACCCTGTCAGATTCAACACCTCAATGTAAAACATAACGTTTAAAGTTACACAAATGGAAGACAGCCATCAGTTAAAGTAGTTTCTTTCCAAAGGTCATAAGCAGAAATAGGGTGGAGATCTCTGGCTTTCTTTGAGAGAGTCAGTGACAACTCAAAGGCATGAGACTTGCTGTGATTAGAGCTCAAGTAACCATTTCTTTACCCTGCATATAGGTGGGTGCCTGCTCACATCTGTTCTGAATAAAAGGCCTCTCTGTGTCTCAGTTTCTTCATCTGTAAAACTGGGATAATAATACAGCCTGTCCCACAAGGTTAATACGTCAATATGAAGATCTGAAATAACATAAAATATATGTTATACACAGAGAGAAAGAGAGAGAAAGAGAGAGATACACACACACATATCACAGTGCCTAGCACATAGTGTTCATAGTAGTAATTGTTATCAGGTGTAACGGGCAGCCTATTACTAGTTTTTCCTCCCAAGTCACCCACTTTCCCACAAATGTAATAATTTACCTTAAAATACAAAAGAGAAAGTCAAGTTCTTGCTACCCTCTAAAGTCGACACATTTTTTCAAAGCTATATTCTAACACCCATAATTACTATTAATTTTACAAAACTCCTTTCAAAACTCTGTTCAAGTAGGTATAATTAAAATTTTAAAACACATACTCTCTAGAAAAGAGATTAAAATAAAAGTTAAACTGTTAACTTGACAAATGAGAAACTTTTTATTGGGAACACCTTTCCCAACATAATATAAACAAGTAGTTTGAGAAAAGAGGTTTGGAAAAGTGTGTCAATGTCCCTCGTTCTCTGATGCTGGGAGGAACATTAGTGGGACATTACAAAAAGCAATTTGTTAATATATTTAAAAATGCTTTCAAATGTGTATACAACAGAGTACAGTGGTGTGTGCCTATGGTCTCAGCTACTCAGGAAGAGCCCAGGAGTTCAAAGCTGCAGTAAGCTATGATTACGTCACTCAACTCCAGGCTGGGTGACAAAGCAAGAACGTCTCTCTAAATTTAAAAAAAAAAAAAAAAAGAAAACTGTTAAATATAAAGGTAAAATTTTAATGAAAACATATGTATACATCTATATACTTGTAATTCCACTTCTTGTAATTTATTCTAAAATTGTAACTGCTACAAATTTAGATAGAACAATTATGCTGATTCTGTTTAAAAGAATAAAAAGCTGAAAACAAGCTGAAAGTATAAGTTTCTATAATTGTTGGTAGAAATATACAATAAAATGCTTTAAGCTTTTAATAATAAATAAAATGTTAAAGATGTGGAAAATAATTATAACATTAAAGTTAAAAAATAGGTGCAAGACATATAGGGTAAAATTTTTACTTAAAAGAGACTATTTGTGTATCTTATTCACAATACATTTGTATTCAATATGTTTAAAAGCACTTTACAAATATTAACTAATTTAATCTTGATTTTAACCCTATAAGAAAATATTATTATTATTATTATTACCACTTTACAAATGAGGAAAATGGAGGCACAAAAAGAGCAGCACACCTACCTGATACTGCACAGCTAGTAAATGGACATATCAGGATTTGAACTCAAGTATTCTGGCTCCACAGTCCATGTTTTCATTCACTGATTATTTTTCCTAAGGTTGATTTTTGCCTATCCATATTTTTAATATGCTACAGTGGATTTGTATTATTTTCATTATAATCAAAGTGATTTTAAGTGTATGGTAAGAGATCTATATTTTAAAAGAGCATTTTCTGGGTAACTGTTCCCAACAGCTACATGTTTTTTTCTCGCCATAGTATGTTTTTATTTTCATGAAAAACGTTCTAAGTCTAAATAATCAGTACAGACGTACAAAATTTTTATTTAATCCAACTTTTATCTAATGTGCATTCTCCTGTCTCCTCCTAGTTTTAACAGAAAAAGGAGCTTCCTGCTAATTATACAGTTTTTATGGAGTTTTTTAAATAAAATAGAGTTTCCATCACAGAACTTTTACACTTTTCTTATCTAAGACATTTTCTAGGTTAACAGTTTAATTGTAATCATTCATTGCTTACCTATTATAAAGAAAGAAAGTAACAAACATGTAATAAATCTAATAAAAATCTGAGTAGGATTAACACTGAGGTGAGTTTATGGCCGTGGCTAGTCTGATACTATTCCAGTACTTGGGGACATGGACAATAAGATCCGTCTACATCAATAATCCTATTGGTATCCATAAGGAAAGTATCATTATCACACACAACCTAACAAATAAGCCAAAAAACTAAAGGAAAGTTGTGCTCCAAATGATAACAATGTACTTCTGATTTAAAACAGTTTGCAAAACTCCAAAGTTTTCAAATTTGATTTATGAGACATCTGTTTTGAAATGTGCCATGTGGGTTTTAAGATAACCTCTCCATGCAGCATCCACAATGATCATAACTAACACTGTGATACAGTTCAGCTGAATTTCAAAACCGATTGTTCATATATTCAGGGAGATTTGCAATATAACCCACTTCCGGATTACGAAAAAGAGCAGCCTTTCAAGAAGTCTCAATATGACCCCAAGGTGTTCTTCGAATTCAAAGCATTTTAGTCCCCTCAAACATGTCTGAAAATTTAGAAATTACCAGATAAGTTATTCCTTTACAATCCTTGATTAAGATTTATAAGCACATAGATTTTTAAGTACAAATCTCCCAAAATAGGAAAATATCCTTCTCAATATATGCCATTGCTCTTATGGCTTTGATACCCAGGGGATCTCCAATTAAATTGGTTCACTAAAGGCAGTACCTCCAGGGAGTATATAACTAACATTACAAATATGTCACTAGTTATCAGGGATGCAATTTTTCAACAAGTTCTTTGATCTGTATCACTTCTTTTCACTTACAATTACCTATCTTGGTGAAAAAACTTCCAAGAACATTTAAAACTAATCACACCCAAATTTAAAAGCCGTATTTGCCCTATCTGAACTAACATTCATCTTGCAATAGTTCCGTTGCATTTTCACTCTGTAGTAAGATGTTAAAATAAAATTCTTCCTCTCACTTTTGACTAAGGCCCTTAGATAAGTACCAACCACTCCCAAATTCCATGTTTGTGGTATAATTTTTAAAAGTACATTCGGTCTTTGTACCGAGTTCTAGGCAGAGAGTTTCACAAATTCTTGTAATTTCCTGAACGATAAGAGTGTCTTTTGTTATTCATACAAAACCCTTTGGACCATACCTGAATTAATGCCAGCAAGGTGGTTCATGGATATGGGGTGGGGAGACTGGCTGGATGGCTTCAGGACGGAGGCTGGTTGCCAGAAAAACCAATTATGTAATTAGGGGGTTGGAACTTTCACTCTCCCAATCTCTGGGGAGAAGAAGAGGGCTGGAGATTGAGATCAATCACATGGCCAATGGTTTAACCAATTATATCCATAAAATGAAACCTGGAAAAAAACTCTCAGCAATAAGGCTTGGAGAGCTTCCTGGTTGGTGAACATATTGATATGCTAGAAAGACAGACCAGTTGGAGAGGGTACAGAAGCCCTGTACCCAGGACCCCTCCAGACCTTGCTGCCCTGAGTATCTCTTCATCTGGCTGGTCATTTGTATCCTTTACAATAAACTGTCATTGTAACTATAGTAACTATAGCACTTTCCTAAGTCCTGAATCAATTCTAACAAATTTTTGAACCTGACAGGGGAACTTCCATATTTATGGTCAAATTGAGAAGAAGAGCAGGTAGCATGGGGACCCAGGATGTCCAGCTCGCATCTGAAGGAAAGGTAACTGTATGAGACTGAGCTTCTTAACCTGTGGCATCTGCACAAACTCACGGTAGTGCCAGAAGTGAACTGATTGTAGGACACCCAGTTGGCGTCAGGGACCACCAAAAAGACCTTAAAGGAGGTGATCAAGAACTTCTTTTGCAACTTGGACCTGGACATCACCTCTAAGGTTGGAGAGACTGGGAGGAGAGGTGTGAAGTTGTAACAGCTCGTGGTATTCCTTGGGGACAGGGAGTGATTTTCTGCACCTCAAGCCCAACTAAAGAGATACCGGAGACATTCATATGTGTCTCCTAGAATGAAAGTGAGCCTACACCTGAGAAATCTAAAGCGGAAGAGACTGCCTGGCAACCTGCTCTGACAACATTGCCAAGAGTGGTCCCTGCACTGGGGGAAGAATGCGATTACAGAATGTGTGGGGCAAAGGGCATGGCACTATTTCCCCTGGGTCAGACGTGGGCCACACTTGAGAGGGCTAGCAGTTGTTGTCTTAAATTCTGCCCGAGGGTCCTTGAGGCAGGGTAGAGACACCAGCAGTGTCTGGGAAGTGAAGGCAGAAACATAAGTGACCCACCAGAAGGGGTTTATTCACCCATATCACAGAACTCAGGGGAGACATTCCCAGCAACACTACAGAAGGTCTCCAAAGAACCCACAAAAACACCCACAACTGCCTGGAGTGTCCCTGAGGGGTTGTCTGTGACTGCTACACTCATTTACGACTTTTCCTGTTCCTTACCTCCTTGCTATTTCTTTGCTGGAGGAACCAATGCATTGGGAGGTTGGATTATTGCCCTGGACTGGATTGAGACTGCTTTGGGGGCACTAAAAGTAATCAGATAAAAAAATGTATTTATACCTAAAAGATGCCAGAAAAGTGATGAGATACCACCTCTTTTTGGTCAAAGAAGGTGGGAAGGGGTGAAAAAGCCCAACAGAACTGAAGCTAAAAGTAAAATATTTTGAAGAAACCTAGTTATTCAATGAGATAGATCTTCCTCAAATTTGTCAGCATTGCTAATATGTATTGTTTTATTATGTGCTGCACATATTTAATCTACATGATAACCCTATCAACTATAGGTACTATTATCATCTTTGTATTTGATAAGGAAACTAAAACTTAAAGAAATGAAATAACTTACCAATATTGCACATGACCAAGGAGTAGAGCTGGTATCTGAACCCAGATCTCATTGACAGCAGAGACAGTGCACTTATTTAATGCATCATGTTGACTTGCCCACTGAATATAGGTTTTTAAAATCATATTGATAAATTGCATAATGATGGTTAAGCCCATATGATTCCTTTTGAAGTTGTTATTATATACTCAAGCTCGTTAGCTTGTACTTTGAATAATGAATGGGGTAACTTCCAATAATGAATAGCGTACATGTGAGACACAGTCATTGAGAAGACGAATTCTCACCTCTGTCTTAGCATTGCCCCTATTCACACAGTCGTGTTACCATTTTATGCGTCTCAATTTCTTTATCAAGATGGTGTGATTTCCACTGTCATATAACTTGATCATAGCAAATTTAAATAGATGCCTTTAAATGGTTGCCTGATTTACCATTTGACAGGAGACGAAATATTTAGTGAAAGAATACATAATGTACAATTTTCCTTACAACATTAGTCTTGTCAGAACCTAGTTTTATAATAATTTTTAATTATATACCTTTGGGCTTCAAGTATATTTTATTATTCATTTATTCTTGAGAAATGAAAGGAAGTCTGACATTTTCTTGCATACATACATAGTATAGTTTTTGCTACTGTTGTTCAGTAGATGTGGATTATCATCTATTATTATTACTGTCATTATTATTATTAGTATCCTCCCTCTCACATCAAATTACCATGGCTACTATGAGTTGGAGGAGGGTTTACAACATGTCAGACATTCTACAGGATTTATCATATTTTGAGGCCACAGGGTCCTCTCAGGACTTCAAGAGCATCCATGTGTCTGTCTATATACATTTCCTTCACCATTCCTGAGCTTCCTACTCTGAATTTTATATGCAGTTGGCAACACACTTGGGAATGTTTCAAAATGAATGACTCCGTACTACATAACACATAAAGAGATTATTATTGTTGTCTTCAATTATCTCAAATCCCAAGGATCATAATAAGTGAAGTCTTAGGAATAATGAAATAATAAATTTTCATTTAGAAGGAGTTGCAATCTGAATATCCTTAATACCTGCCATCAGTCTTACTCCTAAACTTCCTAGGACACGGGCGATATTGCCCTTGAATGTCCTCAGGGCTGTCAGTAAGATTAAATCTTCAGTCTTTACTGATGTAAATTCTTAACTCAAGGGAATATAAGACATTCTTTGTGAAACAAAAGGTGACAGACAAAAATGGTTTAAGAAATCACTCTTTAGAACTATATTAGCAATAGATCTCCTAAGGGTTCTTTTACCAGATTGAAAGTTCCTTAAGATCATGTACCTAGCAAGCACAATGCCACAATATATGCTTGTTTCATCAATGTTAGATTTTATTTTTAAAGGCAAGGCCTAAGAGAAAGAGACTGAGGCAGAGTTGAGAGAGATGATGAGGAAAGAGATTCATCTCCATATCAGCTTCTCAGTGCCTAGAAGTTGCTCATCACCCTTAAAGTTCTGACCTGCTTAAGAATCTCTGCTATTCTAACTGAGCACAATGTCTCACGTCTGTAATCCCAGCACTTTGGGAGGTTGAGGCAGGCGGATCACTTGAGGTCAGGCATTCGAGACCAGCCTGGCCAGCATGGTGAAACCCCATCTCTTCTAACAATGCAAAAATTAGCCAGGCATGGTGGTGCACACTTATAATCCCAGCTACTTGGGAGGCTGGGGCAGGAGGATTACTTTAAAAAGCCCACTAGGCAGAGGTTGCAGTGAGTTAAGATTGTGTCACTGCACTCCAGCCTGGGCGACAGAATGAGACTCCGTCTCCAAAACAAAGAAGCTCTGCTATTCTGAACATCCAATCCAGCAAACAAAGACCATAGTCTGGATTCCCCACTACCCAATAGCTTTGATCACGTGTTGAGCTCCTACCTTTCCAGAGGCCCCACCTCATTTCCCTTCATTCTGCTATAGAATCAGAATTATTGTTTTGCCTTATCTGTCCCTCAATTCCTGAGGCTAATCAGAATCAAACACTAACTGCAGCTAGCTTTTCTGTAAAATTTGTCAAATAAAATAAAACTTTATTACTCACTAGCATCAATCATTATTTGCTCTGAGAAAGCTGTTATTTGCAAAGTGGTGGAATCTAAAGTTAATTCCTCGAGCCATCCTCTCCAATTGAAAAACCATTATTAACCCAGCCCTTTATTTTAAGGGCACAAATCATTATGTTTGATGTCACTTTTTTAAATGATTGGACCCATTTGTCTTGTGGATAAAAATAGTTTATAGATGATTATAATTTTAGATAAAAGATTTTGTAATTAATGAAAAATCATTATCTTACACATAAATACACATAAACTTGTCTTTTAGTGCTCTCACATAATGTCCCACATGCAAGGAAATAAATGCATAGATAGGGACTAACCCAGTCATTTCTTTCTTTTTTTTTTTTTTTTTTTTTAAGTGTTTTTTATTTTACTTGAGGTTCCAGGAGGATACACATGCAGAATGTGCAGGTTTGTTACATAGGTATATCTGTGCCATGGTGGTCTGCAGTACCTATTGACCCATCCTCTAAGTTCCTTCCCCTCACCCCCCACCCCCCAACAGGCCCTGGGTGTGTGATGTTGCCCTCCCTGTGTCCATGTGTTCTCATTGTTCAACTTCCACTTATGTGTGAGAACATATGTTGTTTGGTTTTCTGTTCCTGTGTTAGTTTCCTGAGGATGATGGTTTCCAGTTTCATCCATGTCCCCGCCAAGGACATGATCTCATACCTTTTTACGGCTGCATAGTATTCCATGGTGTATATGTGCCATATTTTCCTTACCCAGTCTATCACTGATGGGCATTTGGGTTGGTTCTATGACTTTGCCAATGTAAATAGTGCTGCAATAAACATATGTGTGCATGTGTCTTTACAGTAGGATGATTTATATTCCTTTGGTATATGTATATACCCAGTGTGGAATTGCTGTAACCCAGGCATTTCCTGACCACCTTTTAAACTAGGATAGAATTATCCAACATTTCAGACCTATTTCCTAATACCTGCTATATAAATATTTAAAAAGTATTGAGAATTATAGTGATATAGTGACAAAAATGATTACAGCATTAAACGCCACTCCCTTGATGCACTGATTTGTTATGATACCATATTTCCAAAAGCTTTCATTTATCTTAAAGAATTACTCTATCCAGTACGTGTTTGTATTTCTCATGTTCTGAATGCTCACATATATTCACAGTCAATGACACCTACTGTGACAAATACACGCACGCTGTCTTGGCCAGCAGTATTACTCTATCATGCTAAAAATACTCTCAGGCAATGGATATACTAACTTACTAGGAGTTGAACATATTCTGAAACATAAACTATTTATTTAGCTGTAACCTCAGTGCTGCCCTTTATTTTGTGCACTGAAAACCATTTTGATCCATAATAATCCCCCAAAAAAATTGCATATGATAGTACACAGAAAAATTTATCAGATTCAGCTAAAGCCGTTATTGAAGAGTATAGGAAAATGTTTAACCTTTAATATAATGGAATGGAAGAAAAGTTGAAAATTAATGAGCTAAATCCATCTCAAAAATTTACAAAAATAACAGCAAAACAAATGCAAATAAAGTGAAAAAAGAGAAGGGGCAAAGATAAGAACAGAAATTAAAGAAATAGAAAACAAAACTTAGAAAGGATCAATGAAGCCAAAAATTGGATCTTGAAAATGACTGTAAAATTGATAATTCCTTGGCAAGATGAATGAAGAACAAAAGGGAAAAAGAAAAATAATAATGTTAGAAATGAAAAAGGGGACATCACTACAAAATATATACATTAAAATAACAGTGTATCGTAACATGTGATAAGGAATTTGAAGTACCTTGGTCAGAGGCAATGCTGTGTGAAATACCATGATGGTGGATAAGGCATTCTGTGAGTCCACGGATGGTAGTCTTGGAGCATTGCATACCAGATAGGCAAACCCATATCTAGAGTAAGTGTCTATTCCAGTGAGGACAAACCTTTCCATGATGGAAGAGGTCCAATATAATCAACCTACTACCAGGTAGCTAGCTGGCTGATCACCCCGAGGAACGGTGCCATATCAAGGGCTCAGTGTTGGTCTCTACTGCTCGCAAATTGGGCACTCAGCAGTGGCTGTAGCCAGGTCAGCCTTGGTGAGTGGAAGTCATTGATGCTGAGCCCATGTGTAACCTCCATCCCTGCCACCATGGCCACTTTGTTCACGAACCCATTGGGCAATGACAGGGGTGACTGGGGAAAGAGGTTGAGTGGTGTCCACAGAACAGGTCATCCTAGCAACTTCATTATTAAAATCCTCCTCTGCTGAGGTCACCGGTTGGTGAGTACTCACATGGGACGCAAATATCTTCACAGTTTTTGACCACTCAGAGAGGTCTATCCACATATCTCTTCCCCAAATTTCTTTGTCACCAATTTTCCAATAGTGCTTCTTCCCAGTCCCTGACCATGCTTCTTCCAAGTTCTAAACCATTGGTGACAACCCATGAATTAGTATATAATTGCACATCTGGCCATTTCTCCTTTCATGCAAAGTGCACAACCAGGTGCACTGCTCAAAGTTCTGCCCACTGGGAAGATTTCCCTTCACTGTCCTTCAGGGATATCCTAGAAAGGGACTGCAGTGCTGCAGCTGTCCACTTTTGGGTGGTGCCTGCATATCCTGCAAAGCCATCTGTGAGCCTGTCCCTAGTCTTCTCTTCCTGTCAACTGATCATAGAGAACTCCCCATGAGGCCATCAGTGCAGGCTGGGGTTGGGGAGAGAAGGGCGGGTGGCAGAAGTGGAGATCATGGGCATTTGAGCCACTTCCTCATGTAACTTACTTGTGCCTTCAGGACCTACTTGAGCCCTATCACGTATATACCACTTCCATTTGATGATGGAATGCTGCTGCTCATGCCCCACATTATGGCTAGATGGGTCAGAAAGCACCCAGTTCATTCAGGTTGCATGGTGACTTGATGATATATGGTCAAATGTTCAGTTTCCACCAAAGCCCAGTAACAGGCCAAGAGCTGCCTCTCAAAAGGAGAGTAGTTATCTGCAGAAGGTGGCAGGGCCTTGCTCCAAAATCCTAGAGGACTCTGCTGTGATTCACCTGTGGGGGCCTGCCAAAGGCTCCAAACAGCATCCCTATCTGCCACTGACACCTCAAGAAGAGCAATTACAGGGCTCTTCAAAGACACAGGTGCTGCTCTCACAAATCTATTTCTCAAGGCATTGGTCAACAGTATATCTTCTGGACCTTCCCAGCTGGATGAGTATGTTTAAAGTAATTAATCCACTCCACCATCCCAATCTCCCTAAGCCCTTGGATCCCTTCCTCTACATTAAACCAAGGGAGGTCAGGCATTTCCAGCTCACTCACAGCAGGCCACCTTTTCAGCTAACAAAGCAAATAAACTATTAGAACCTTTTTTAACTCCCTGAGCTGCAACACTAAATGCAGAGTCCCTACTTAGTGGGCCCAAATCAATAAATTCAGCCTGATCCAACTCTATGTTCCTTCCACCATTATCCCATCCCCTTAATATCCATTCCCACTGTTCTCCAGATTTCTGTTTACATAAACTAGAGAACTCAAACAGTTCTTCTCAAGTGTAGCGCACCTCCTTGTGGGTCACACTCAACCTCACTTCCAGGGGCCCACTGGGACTTCAGTTACAGGTCCAGAAGCAAACAGGGCTGTTGGGGGTGGCTTCGGAGGAGAATCAACATTATTTTGCCTGGAAACAGGCTTGAGGAGGCCATCGCTGTTGTTTCAGGCAGTGCAGGGTTAATCTCCTCAAAAGTGGAAAGGCTGATGGCAGCATGGGTCGGGGAGGGAATGTTGCCACTACGGAGGATAGGGCAGCTGTTCCTTCCGGCAAAAAAGTCTCATCAGAGTTTACAAACTCAGTGTCCCCAGTTTCATTAGGGTCCTCTCACAAGTCCCCATTCCAAGTTTCAGGGTCCCATTCTTTTCCAATCAATGCCCTCACTTTAACAGTAGACACCTGGTGAGGCTGTGCATCCATCTTTCATTGCAGGTCAGCCACTCACATGATAAGAGCTTGTATCTGTTTATCCACAATTTCAGCTCTTTCTCTACAGAAGATAAAACTCACTTGGGACAATCTGAGCAGATTTGAGGATTAGTATCTGCTTCTGAAGCCAGGAAACAAAATCGCTGAGTTCATCATTTTCTTTCATCACTTTGTCCACTAAACTTAGGAGCAACCACCAGCTTCTTTATGTTCCTTGGTTCTCCACATATGGTCCAGGAGTCACTAAACTCCTTGCCTCTCACAAGCAGTGAATTAGGAGTGTCAAATGCATTTATTTTGCATAACTCTCTAAACAATTCACATTAAGGACTATGAGTGTTCTCCATACTATTAGAAGTAGAGTCCTTAGCATTTTGCGGTCTAATCATATTAAGAAGCCAACTCCAGAAACCCAAAAACCAATGAAACAATTCCATCCTTAATATTCTTTTCCTCTACAACTACTCCTGGTACCAAAATCAGTATTACTCAGGATTCCCCAGAGGGACAGAACTAATTTTGTGTGTGTGTGTGTGTGTGTGTGCGCGCGTGTGTGTGTGTGTGTGTGTAGGAGTTTATTAAGTATTAACTTACACAATCACAACGTCCCACAATAGGCTGTCTACAAGTTGAGGAGCAAGGAGAGTCAGTCCGAGTCCCCAAACTGAAGAACCTGGAGTCCGATGTTGGAGGGCAGGAAGCATCCAGTATGGGAGAAAGATGTAAGCTGGTAGGTTAGGCCAGTCTCTCCTTTTCACATTTTTCTGCCTGCTTTATATTACTGGAAGCTGATTAGACTGTGCCCACCAGATTAAGGGTGGGTCTGCCTTCCCCAGCCCACTGACTCAAATGTTAATCTCTTTTGGCAACACCCACACAGACACACCCAGGATTAATACTTTGTATCCTTCAATCCAATCAAGTTGACACTCAGCATTAATCATCACAATAACTATGCTTAATAATATTTGAAAAAAATTAAGATTATGAGAGATTTTTCAATAAGTAAAAAATCCCAGCAGATTAAAAAAATAAAACAACCAAAAACATAATACAACTTCAGACATTGAAAACTGTAATTATCAAATATGAAGAAAATGAATAGGATAAAAGGCAGATTATACATAGCTGAAAAGGGAATTTGTGAAATGACATATGAATATTAAAGCACTGATCTTGTATCCTGAAACTTTGCTGAAGTTGTACATCAGATCTATGAGCCTTTGGGCAGAGATAATGGGGTTTTCTAGTAAAGAATCATATCATCCGTGAAGAGAGAAGTTTGACTCAATTCCTTTCTATGTGGATGACTTTTTTATTTCTCTCTCTTGCCTGATTCTCTGGCTAGGATGACCAGAACTGCTGAATTGGAGTAATGAGAGTAAGTATCCTTGTCTTGTTCCTGTTCTCAAGAAAAATGCTTCCAGCTTTTGCCCTTTCAGTATGATGTTGACTGTGGGTTTGTCATAGACAGCACTTAGTGTTTTGAGGTATGTTCCTTGAATGCCTTATTTGTTGAAGGTTTTCAACACGAAGCAATGTTGAATCTTATTGAAAGTGTTTTGTTTGTTTGTTTTTAGTTCTGTTTATGGGACAGATCACACTTATTGATTTGTATGACGAACCAACCTTACATCCCAGGAATAAACCCTACTTGATCATGGTGGATTGGCTTTTTGCTGTGCTCCTGGACTCGATTTGCTAGTATTTTTTGAGGAATTTTGTATCTATGTTCATCAGGGATATTTGTCTGAAGTTTTCTTTTTTCATTGTGTCTGTCAGGTTTTGGTATCAGAATGATGCTGGCACAGGAGGCTGAGGATCAGGAGACTATTGGGTCCTATGCTGATAATCTGCATCATGAAATAATGTGTACACCAAACCCCAGATGCAATTTATCCATGTAACAAACCTGCACATGTACCTCCTAAGCCTAAAATAAAAGTTGGAAGGAAAGGAAAAACATATATGAAAACATTACTGCGAGGTAGTACAAGCAGCTTAATTGTGGTCAGAGAACACTGTATGCATGATACAGATTCTTTGAAATTTGATGAAAATTGCTTTATAGCTGACCTGCTAAATGGTTAATTTTTGTAAATAATTGATATAGCTCAAGAATACTATGTATTTTTGCATTGACTGGAGTGTTCTGTACTTTTGCAGTAGATCAAGTAGCCAGTCATGTTGTTCACATGTATTTTTTTCCACGTGCTTATTTTTTCATTTGTCCATTTACTTCTGTCAATCATTGCTTTTTGCATTTTGACACTATGTTATTAAGCATGCCACAAACTATTCCTGGTATGTTGAACATCTTTGTTATATAGTATATGACCATCTCAATGAATAGAGAATAATCATGCTATGAAATCCAACACCCACTCATGAATAATAAAAACAAATTTTTATCTAACTATAAATAAAAGAGCACTTATTTTGTCCAACAAGGAAGATACCAAAAAGAAACATAAAATGTTAAAGCACTCATTTCAAATCAGAAGCAATACAAACATGCTTTTCATTACCACTAACATTCAACATTATACTGGAAGTTCATGTCAATGCAATAATACAGCAATAAGATATAAAATATATAAGGATTGGTAATGAAGAAACAAAACTGTCATTTTTCAGATGATAGAATAGTCCAAAAAGAAACCTGGAAAGATGTACATATAAATTATTCAAATTATGAAGAGATTTTAGCTCGTCTGCCAGATGTAAGAATAAATATAAAAGTTAGCTGCATTCCTATAAATCAAGAAGAAATTGTTAGAAAACTTAATCTAATAAAATAAGGAAATATATTTATAACAGTCGCACAAAAAACATAAAGAAACTAAACAGTGGAATTCTGGGAGCCAGTTTGTACAGCTTTCAAGAAGTCACTATTAAGTTTTTAAGAATTTTGTGAGCCAGTTGTTAAATAAGATCATAATTTAAAATTACATTATATAAACTTGTAATTATTAATAATTATTACATTTTGTGATTATTTACATTGTTGAGGTTATTGGCATCTATTGTTTCCGTTTTGTGGCAATACTATATAATGGCACACTAGTCCACATCTCTTCTCAACTCCCCCATTCAGTGACATCATGTCAGTAACTTGATATTGGCCATGGTAGGAGAATTTACAGCATGGAAATCAGCAAATCTACAAGCTGTTCCCCTTCTCCCACTCCCCAGATAAGCTATTGTGAAACATTTACTGGCACATCACCAAACCAAAGAACAAATCTATCACAAGATGTTAAAGACCTTTATGGAAAAAAATTATTAAAAATTAATTTATTGAGCACTTACTATATACCAGGGACTATTCCAGGAAATAATCAGGCAGATAAAACTCTTTGTTGTCATTTATATCAAGGAGAAGCAACATGTAATATGAGGTTGAGAACTATGGTAGTAAAATAAAAATATTCTAGAAGAGGGTGGGCTTTCTTTTTAAATAGGCTGGATGGTAAAGACTTCATTGAGAAGGAAAAAGCTAATTAAAAACCTAAATAAAAAGAGAAATAAAGCTAGATAAATTGAAAAGTATAACACATTCACAGATTAAAACCCCAAAATATTTCAAATTTGGGGAATTTTAATCTGTGAATGTGTTATACTTCTGCATTTCATAAAATCTGTAACTTTGTCACAAATTTATCTATACATGGATTGCCAGTCAAAATCTCAGAAGTTTTTGGTAGAATTTGATCACCTAATTCTAAAATTTACATGAAAGAACAAAAGCCCAAGAATAGCCAACGTTTCAGAAGAGCAAAGTTGGGAACTCCTGCTCTATTAATTATTAATATAATAATATATACAATATATAATATATAACATATGTATGTTATATATTATTATATATTGTATAATTAATAACATGTGTGCTATATATTATATATTGTATAATTAATATTATTAATATGCTATTAATATTAATATGTTATTAATAATATAATAATAAATAATAATATATGCACTAATATACAACAATACTATGTATACAATAATAGATATATTAATTTATTGTAAGGTTATAGTGATTAATAAAATATGGCATTAGCACGGGTACAGCACCCAGAAATAGATCTCACAGATTTAGAAAATTGATATGCCAGAGATAGCATAAGAACAGGGAAAGGCTATTATAACTAGTGTCTAGGGAAAGCTTTAAAACAGCTGGACAAAAACTTAGGAAAATATCTCCATAATCTTAGTTTACAGAAGAATTTCTTAAATAAGAAACATACAATCCATAGAGGGAAGAAACTTAGGAATTCAACTATATTAAAATTACAAACTTTTGTTTATCAAAAGAAACATCAAAGAAACGAAAAATAAGCCACAGTAAAATGATATGATGTCTGTCATTTGCTTGTGGGGGAGGTAGTGACTCATGAGTACCTGCTTGATGAAATAAGAGTAACCATGAATTAAGGAAATGGATACTGCTGTAGCTGAGCAGTGGGTACCACTATTCCATCTACTTTCATATGTGTTTGAAATCACCACCATTCACAGAAAACATTCAAAACACATATTGAAAAAAAGATTAATACTCAAAGCATTTAAATAACTCCTAAAATGTTAATAAGAAAAACAGGATTCAGTATAAAAGAAAACGGCCACCAGATATAAATATGTTTTCTACACAAAAGAAATATTGTCACAGGATCCTTTAGGTGTTGATTCACCAGCTGGAAACCTCTGTGGCCAGGGGTACCTTTGCCCAAGTTTTTACTCGGGCCTGCTGGGCTCATCCCACCCACTCAGACTAGCAGACTGTGCTCAGCTCACACTACTGGTCTGACTCTCATGCCAGTCAAGGGCAGGCCAGGCACGGAGTGGTGAGGGGTGTGTGAGCAATCGAGTGTGGGGTCTGGTCACTGCGCACAGCCATGCACATTGGCTGTGGTGGGGTGCTTAGCTCTGGGTTCTGAGATGGGTGCCGGCTCCCTATGAGGCTGTGACTGGACCAGGTGTACCACAAGCAGCTTCCACGGCTGGCACTGGGGAACACAATGGCACCCAGAAGCTTGAAGATGCCAGGAACTGCAGAGCCCCAGAGAGGGTGTCATAGCCCTGGCTTGGTGAGCTCCTAGGTCTAGGCTCCCCAAGGGACCACAGCCTTTCTCTCCTCTCTTCTTTCCTTCTTGTCACCTGCAACATGGCAAGCAAGGGGCATGTTTCAGCTCTGTTTGTGTTATAGCTCTTTTAGCCCCAACATTTGGCAGGTCCTGAGTTCTTGTCCTGTGTCCAGGAACAATGAGGTATGCAGACAAGTGGAAGGTGAGCAAGATGAGGAGGGGCTTTAGAGAGTGACAAAACAGCTAAGAGGAGACCCTCAGTGGGTAGCTCCTATCTGCAGGCAGGGGATCCCAACAAGTATTCAGTTCTCAGTGGAGAAGAGACCCCCAGTGGGTAGCTCCTCTCTGCAGCTGGTACTCCCAATATCTGCCCAACTCTCAGCAGAGGAGACACTTGAGTGCTCCTCTCTCAGCAGAGAGGAGATCCTGTAGTGAGTAGCTCCTCTCTTAGCAGAGAGGAGATCCTGTAGTGGGTACCTCCTCTCTGCAGCTGGTAGTCCTGACATCTGCCCAAATCTCAGCAGAGAAGAGACCATGGAGTGGGTCGTTCCTCTCCACAGGCAGGTCATCCAGTCATCTCCTTGAGTCTGGCTGAGTTCAGAGTTTTCATGGGCTTCAGAGAGGAGGAAGTGTGTACTAATTGGTTCATGGGTGGCTGTGGGTGGGCCCAGTAAAAGCATCATATGTTCCCATTCTTGTCCATCAGCCAGGCCCCCAGGCTTCAGGCCCTCCCTGGCTTGAAGATGGGGCTTGAGAAGGGACCCATCCCTTTCTGCCCAGGAGCCTATCTGCCTCCTGTCATTGCCCAGGCTCTTTGTGCCAAGGAATGCCTGCAGGCCCCGGCAGCCACCCTTAGCCTCCCTCCCATGCTTGTCAGTGCCCAATGTCTGGAGGGGCTGAGGTGGCAGGGGTCTGGCATGTCAGCATTGCCCCAAGTGGCTGGATTGTGAAAGCACCCAGGCTCAGCCTCAACTTTGCTCCAAGATGGGAGTGAGCATCAGGAGCAGGGAGAGGTCAGGCAGCAGGAGCAGGCACTTCCAAGCTGCAGGGAAGGGGGGCTTCCCAGGCCATCAAGAGCACAGAGATGCCAGGCCTGCAGCTGTGGCTGGATGGCTACAGCTGTTCCCCAGGACAGCGGGGCTCCTGCCTGCTTCCAGCCTCCAAGAGCACAGGGATACCTGAGTCTGCAGCCACAGCTTGGGTGGCTGCAGCTTCACCCGGGAAGTGCAAGGCTCCTAACCTGCCAACTTGGAAGGGGATGGGGCTTCTACCTGTTCCCAGCTCCCACCAGCTCCATGGAGCTGCAGCCCTGGCCACACCTCCCTCACTGTAGCCAGTGTGTTTGCAGTGGTCACTCCAGGTGGGCCGCTGCTGCCATCAATATGAAAGATCAATAAATATGAAAAGATATTTCAACCTCATTTGTAATCAGGGAAATTAAAATTAAAACCATGAAGAGGTAACATATTACATAGATGGGTAAAAATTGTAGTCTGTTGTGTAGGTAAATAAGAACTGACCTGCAGCTGATAAGAGTACAAATTAGTACAACCAACCTGGATAATCATTTGGCATTATCTAACAAAGTTGAAGATACACATAACATATAACCTTAAAATTTGACTCCTAGGTATATTTGTTATCTGTAAATTTGTACCCAAAGAGACATGTTACAAGAATGTTCTTAGCAACAATATCTGAAATGGCAAGAAAACTACAAACAACCAGAATTTCCACTAAGAACAAAAAAAGATTTTTTGTGTTATTTTCCTTCAACAGAATATGGTAATAAAAGTAAATACCTCAGTCATAAATGGCAACATTGCTATATCTCAGAAAAATGAAGTTGAGTGAAAAAAGCAAGTCTTGGCAGTGTATATTATATGAGTATGATATCAAATCCACAAATGAAAAATAACATATTAACTGAATGCATTTATACCTCATAAAATATGAAGAGAGGCAAATAATTAGAAACATACAATTAATTATAGGAATTTCCACTGGAAGGAGGCACAGAGTGGGGGAAGACCAGAGAGATGTCCATAGAAGGCTTCAGGATATTAGTTGCTTGAGCTGAGTGGTAGGTAGAAGATTATTCCTTTCACTATTATTTTTTAAACTTACAAATATTTTATATACTTTTTTCTATATTTACTTGATATATTTCAAAATGCATATATCATTGCTGAAAAGGACAATGTATATAGCAACTTCAGTGGAAGAGATTTTTTTTACTGCAATGTGAGATGACAACCACTGAGATCTGTAATGATCTCTGTGATCTAGAAACTTTCTACTTTTCTACTTTATATTATTAGTGCCCCAAAACTGTACAGAAAAGCACAGAGCTAAACATCAGAGAACAAAGAGCTAGAAAACACTTAGTGGGAAAGAATGAGATATGTCCTTCTATCATGTCATAAAACACCTGCCATATCCTTCATTTGATAAAAGATATTAAGAAAACTCAAGGGCCCTCAATAGTCCTGCAGTTGCCTTCCTCTCTCTTCAGGTGTGATTCCCATCATTTTCATCTTGAATCAAATGACAGACAGAAAATTCACAGTCCCATCCTCTCCCTGGTGTAACCTCGCATCAATTTGTTATCAAGCATAGCCTATTTAGCTCATTGCAAGACCTCAACACTTTAGCGCTGTCAGCAGGTAAAAGCCATCTAAAATCCAAGCCAGATTCAATACATTAATAAAGATTATAAACTTTAAGAAAAGAGTACACTCAATTTAACACACTAGATTAAGGTAAACAGCAATGAATAGAAAGAATCAACATTCAATGTCAACCCTAAGCTAATGCAGTCATCTCCTGGCTGGTCTCCTGCTTCAAGTTTATTCAGTCAGTCAATTCTACATATACATCCAGTTAAATAACATATTGGGTTAATTACTTGACTACTATTGTTTCTCTCACTAGAAAATGCGTTTTTTGAGCAAAGGAAATATATTTTATTCATCTTCAAATGTCCAGCATTAGGCATATAGTAACACTCAATAAATATTAAATAAATGAATGAATAAAGATATAATCACAGAATACATAAGCAGTCATCTATTCAATTCCTTTGTTTCACAGGTAAGAAAAATGAGACCATCCAGATTTCTCAAAATGCCCACACGGTTGTTTCATTTGCATCCTTGCTGAACTCAATAGAAACAGAGCCAGTAGGAGATACACACATGGAGATTTATTATAGTGGAATTGGCTCATGCAATTATGAAGGCTGAGAAGTCCCGCAATCTGCCATCTGCAAGGAGACTCAGAAAGCCAACACTGTAATTCAGTCCAGGTCTGAAAGCCTGACAACCATCAGAGCTGATAGTGGAAATTCCAGTCTGAGAAACAGAGATGAGATGAGATGTTCCAGCTTAAGGCAAGAAGCAACAGGGGCAAATTCCTCCTTTCTCTCCATTTCGTTCTATTCAGGACCCCAAAAGATTGGTGCCTGCTCACACTGGAGAGGGCAATCTACTTTACTGTGTCCACTGATTCAAGTGCTAATCTCATCTAAAAACATCCTCACAGACACACCCAGAACTGATATTAAACCTGGGCATCGTGTGGCCATTCAAGCTGACGCATAAAACTGTAAGTGTTAAAAGGTACATCATAATAGCACTACCTTCCTACAGAATACAGGTTTTTCAAAATGTAAAAGAATCATTCATTTTGAATTTTCATTTTCTCAAATTTTAATTTTCATTTGAGTTTGATTTATTGAGTGGACAGCTTGTGAGTCCACTCTGAATTCAAGACTGCAGTCTAAAAACAGGTACCAAAAATTGTAAATTCTGCATTTGCAGAATTCTAACATGACTTTAGGAGTAATCACCATGGACTTAATTGCATTAAACATCACACATATATTTGGACTAATTTAACAACTATTATTCTTACTGTTCATATCAATTATTTTGCAAAGATAAATGTTACTGATTTCCCGGTGAGGCCATAAGAACCCGAGGATAGAGCCCCTCAGTGCCCCGTTTACATTTCTCTTTTTTCATAGTTTAGCTTCCATGAATTTCCTTTACTTTCTCGGCTACTAATGTAAAGGGATGTTTGTTGTAGCTAACCTAGCATTTCTATATGTTTGTAGCAGGAGGGTTTTTTCAGATGTAAAATCTATCATAGTGTAATTAAAGGAAGTTTAACCTGCTCCCTAAGAAAGAAATTGTTTTCCATCTCCATGTTTTTCTCATCCTGCTTTTGTTGAGGGACTTAGAAAAGTATAAAATGTTCTATGAAATTAAAAGTATCAAGAGTAAATGGATACCACAAGAATGATATACATGATCTTTGCCATTGACTAGGTAGACAAGAATCACAAGAAACAGTCACAACATCTCCACCTCCACTGAACTGAAGAAAACATTAAACTCCATTAGTGGTCTTTGATTCTGCTCTGAAAAGATCACCAGCATCTTTAAGCTGAAGGCAGGATAAGCAATGTCCAGTGGAAGAACACTGTCTAGTACATTATCCATCTCCAATCGAGGCACATTATATTAAAAGCATTTTTATTAGATTCTACTCAGTCATCCTTGAAGGAGAGAGAAAAAGCTTTGAAGCTGACGTCAAAATATGCTTCTACACTTAGAAAATTTTTTCTACTGAAGGGATTAAGATAATTGTCCAAAAGCCTGATGACCATAATTGAGAAAATGTTTAGATCCAAATCACATCATATGTGTGACCTTTGGCAAATCACTCCATAATCCTGAGCCTCTTATTTCATCTGTTAGCTGAGCTTGTTGGCTTTCCAACTAGGATATATTATGACTCTATCAAGGACATATCATGGAGATAAAGGATCGGTTTTCAAAACTGGCACATTATTATAAAATTGTTATAGGAAAGGGGTCCCACCTGATCCAGGCTCCCCAGAGAGGGTTCTTGGATCTCATGTAAGAAAGAATTCAGAGTGAGCCTATAAAGTGAAAGAAAGTTTATTAAGAGAGTAAAGAAATAAAAGAATGGCTACTCCATAGACAGAGCAGCCCAGAGGGCTGCTAGTTGCTCATTTTTATGGTTATTTCTTGATAATATTCTAATTAAGGGGTGGACTATTCATGCTTCCCCTTTTCAAAAGCATACAGGGTAACTTCCTGATGTTGCCATGGCATTTGTAAACTCTCTTGGCACTGGTGAGTGTGCAGCAGTGAGGACAACCAGAGGTCACTCTCATTGCTGTCTTGGTTTTGGTGGGTTTTGGCTGCCTTCTTTACTGCAAATCATTTTATCAGCAAGGTCTTTATGGCCTGTATTTTGTGCCGACCTTCTGCCTCATCCTGTGACTTAGAATGCCATAACCATTTGAGAATGCAGCCCAGTAGGCCCTAGCCTCATTTTAACCTCCCTTATTCAAGATGGAGTTGTTCTGGTTCACACACCTCTGACATTCCTCCCCTCCCTTTTATAAGAGAACCCTTAATCCTAAAGGTTGCAGAGGGATGAAGATCCATCTTCTGTAACTTCTTCAGGCTGAATAGGGGCAATGATATTCCTACCTCACTATTAGGGTCTCTTGTATTCAAGGTAGAGAGGAGCTCAGTCAGAAAGCATCAGTATGGTGAGGGTCATTCATAACTCTTGAGTTTTGACAAAAGGTGGTATATGAAAGATTAATAAGTGTTTAAGAAAACATTTAATAAGCTTGTACTGCATTCCTACACCAAGAATACAACAGTAAAATATTCCAAAACACTAAAGCAAAATAAGCAAAATTATCTCAAATAAACTAAATTGGGCAGCTTTCCATGAACTGGGCAACTGTTGGAACCAAGCTAACACGGGGTTGCCACATGATTCCAATATGTGCCCATGATTAGAATACTAATCAAGATTTTTACATTACCCATCTCTATTGTTTCTTTTGAGCTGCTGTCAGAGATTACTGGATGGTTCACAGGAATAAGTAACATTAGACTAAATTGAAGAAACAAACTTAAAATCAACTGATGAGACTAGAATTTAATAATAAATGTACCATAGTTCTTGAAACATAATATTTCTATCTCCAGTTTTCCATCTTTACTAAAGACAAATCATGGTGAAGATTGATTTGCTTTATTATACTTGGCCACTTTATTTGTATAAAGTGTAGCAAGAATAATTATTTTTCACATAAGCTCTTTTTAAATAGGCTTTGATGGAACTCTGTTCCATAGAAGCAATCTCAATTAAGACTCTCTTAAAGGTGAGCACAGCCATGGGTTTGTACCATCAAATATCTATGAATTGAGTAAATTCCTCTCCTTATGAGGTCCCAAGATAACTTTGGGCTACTGGACTTGATAGAAAGTGGCATTCTTTACTTACCACAGGTCAGAAACCCTGTACAGGAACTGTGGAGACAAGGTATGACACATTTCCCCAAAGGGCTTTTATTGGCTCTACAAGTCAAATTTGATTCCTTAAAGGAAAGCATGCCATTCCAGCCAAGGCCTTGGTAAAATAACCAGTTTTTCCTATTGTGTCCTGTTATAAAAGGAAACAGATTCTTATTGCACTTATGCAAATAACTACATTGCCATAAATTAAGGATACTCATAAATAGTTTCTAAATTATGGACAAATCAGGTAGAGAGAAACAAATATGCTCCAAATTTTGTTCATGAGTATACTTTACTCAATTGCTACAAGCTGTAAATAGCTCAAAAGAAAAGTTTTCTCAACTCTGAAAAACATAACAAAGTATCAGCAGCATTTTAAGCAAAAAGGTAAAAAGATTACTTCAGATTTCTTTAGTTGAGTTTATGTATTTAACTCCTGTTTGATATTCATGAACATTTCAGCTCTCAATGAGAGTCCTGAAAGTTGTTTCCTTTATTCTAATGTCACAATTTCGGAAACAGTTATCAGAAACCTGCATTTAAGTGCACCTGTCAAAGTCTTATACCTGACTATACACCATCTTGTAAAGAGGACGAAAACAAGACAATTGTCTGTGGATGGCAAAAAGTTCTAGGAAAGCCACAATTAAAAACACGATTGACAAATTTTGGTTACCTCTGTGGCACACAATGATTTTATGTAACAATTATAATTATTAATATATACTAAGTTACATCAGAATTATAGGAGTTTCCTATAGTTTTCAACATATATCAATAGCACATTTATACAAATACAGCCCAAAGAATGCCAAACACTGTTTTACATTTGACAATGCTACCTGAATGATTTTTACACCAAATAAGCCAAATGTCACTGTTGCCTTAGTCCATTATTGATGCCAAACCCAATTCTTAATAAAACCTTATAGACAAATGTATTTAATCTTAATTGGTTTGACCCTAAGGTAAGAGTCTCATAAACCTTTTATAACCCTTTACAAGTTTTGTTAAAGAGCAGATTATAATCAGGCTTTTGCTTTAAGGAAAACCTGTTGTGCTTTTATTGCAAAATTCAATATACAGAAAAACTGAATAATGGCACTTTAGCCAATATATTCACACACAGAATTTCTTTTATCATTAACTTCTCACAACCCTTCTACAACTTGCTTAAACCTTCAGCTTTATCCTATTTAACTTAACCCATTTATGCTGGAGGTTGCAAATTTTGGGGGGGGGGAATCAGACCTTGGTGTTGACCTTGAGCAGTAGGATATAAATAACTCTCACAAGCTCAGTGTTCCAATAATGGAACACTAGGCATATATAGGTTAAAACAATCCTTTAACCTTTAATTTAGGCAAGAAAAATCCACATTCCCATGCCTTTCTATAATCGTTTCCAAAAACACATTTCACTTTTCTTACACACCTTGTATGTAAAACTGTTTCTTTATAGTAGTCTCAAATACACGTTACACTCTTAACTCTTAGTGACTTTTACTTTTGGTGAAAATCCTAGTTAGTAAGCGATTTTAATTATGTACTAGGTGTGGAGCCTATCCTAGGACACACCAGGCAGAAGTGCAGATAAGGGCTGACTCCAGCACAGCTAGACAATGTGGCTAACTCCACATGTCCCCAGGCTTTATCTAGAATTTAATGCTCCAAGGTAGGTAAATTGAACAATTTTTGAAAGTCAAAGAAGCAGTTTATGACCTTAAAGCATTTAGCAAACCTAATATCGAACCTGCATAACTTAGACCAAATCTTTACATTTTTGAAGACATTTTTATTTTACCAATAATCTTTAAAACTGTCTTTATTTCCTAAAGATTACTTAAGTCACATGAACTAAAAAGCATTACACTTTTTACTTTTCTAACAAAATATTTAAGCTCTTATTTTTAAGCCAATTAATCAAAGTTCTTTTATATCACACACATACAACACATATACATATACATACAAACAGAAGACAAAGGACTCATCTCTAAACCAGGAATTGAACCCTAAACGCAGGCCGCCATCGTGAAAAGAGAAAGCACGGCCACATGTTTACAAAGTCAAGCTCCCAAGGACATACAAGACAAGGAGGAAACCTCATCCAGTTTTTTCAGGGAACTGCAGCAAAGTTTTTAACTGACCAATTTGCTGGGCTATCTTCAAAAGTGGGCTTACAGGTGTCCTAAGTCCGTGTTCTATCCTAAGGTAGCCCGTTCCACTATAGAACACCGAAAGACATGCACACCAAATTCACAACAGCTTAAGATTAGCCTCGCAAATCCTTTTTCCCATTAATCAAAACTTTAATAAACAGTGATTTTTACCATTCATTCAACCAGTTTGCAGCAAGAGAGAGAGGAGCATTGCCTGTGGCAGGGTGGGGAAAGCGAGGCACTCAGGGAGGCCAGAGAAAGACCCACCCATTGCAGCCAACACTGAAAAGTTCAGGCAGTCGCTTGTCAGCAGTAAAGGAATCCTTTCCAGCAGTTCTAATAGCTCTCCAGTTTCCCCATTTAGGGAGGAAAAAGCTCCCCATGTCCCATGATCCTGTACTTGCCTAATCCTGTACATGCCTGTACATGCCTAAGGATTAGGCTTACCATAGTTATAAGCAAGGAGTGCAAAGCAGATTATTCCAAAGAGAATAGCAGTTAACATCCCATAGTGCCAAACCTATTCTTAGCCGAGAAGGACTTAAACGAGAAGGACTCTACCAAGAAGGACTTTACTGAGAAGGGTCTCTAACCCCCTAAATCTTAGAAGGAACTCCAATCCTCCTAAATTAGGCCTCTAACCCAAGGTCAGTCAAGCATCCTTGCCTTTTATTGAGAGGAGCCTTTAATGGTCTCTGTCTTAGGAGAGACTCCAACTCCCCTGAGTTAAGCCTGTAACCTAATTCCATTCTTTTACCGGGTATGCATATACCCAAAGTCATCCAATCAGTGCTATTTCTTTGGGTGAGAGTTCTCTCAGTATCATTCCTTCAGGGTTTGCCAGAAAGAAGTTACTGGACCCCACCACTTACCCCAAGTTAGCATTTGGGTCAGGGGTTTCCGCACTATAGTCCCTTCCATGGTCACTAGAAAGACGTTACAGGAAAGGAGTTCCAGTCCAGACTCCATTCTTAGATCTCGTGCAAGAAAGAATTCAGGGTGAGTCCACAGTGTGAAGTGAAGGCAAGTTTATGAAGAAAGCAGAGGAATAAAAGAATGACCACTCCATAGACAAAGCAAACCCAAAGGCTGCTGGTTGCCCATGTTTATGGTTATTTATTGATGATATGCTAATCAAGGGGTTGATCATTCATGCTTCCCCTTTTTAGACCATATAGAGTAACTTCCTGATGCTGCCATGGCATTTGTAAACTGTTACGGCACTGGTGAGAGTGGGGCAGTGAGGACGACCAGAGGCCACTCTAGTGACCATCTTGATTTTGGTTGGTTTTGGCCAGCTTCTTTATTGCAACCTGTTTCATTAGCAAAGTCTTTATGATCTGTATTTTGTGCCGACCTTTCATCTCATCCTGTGACTTAGAAGGCCTTAACCATCTGGGAATGCAGCCCAGTAAGTCTCAGCCTTATTTTACCCAGCTCCTATTCAAGATGGACTTGCTCTGGCTCACATGCCTTTGACAAAATAACACTAAGCTTAAACACTGATTTGCTCATTCATTCATTCATTCACCTCATGCCTTTGTTTCAGATACTGGAATGATGGAAGTGTTTTAATACCTTTAAAAAAAAAAAAACTACACTCAGTCAAACAGCTTTTTGACAGTAAATAATAAGTATATATTTCAAATACAGAAAACTTAAGAGTGTGTAAGAGCTAACTTTAGACTAACCTGAGGGTTTCAAAGGCCTGAACTCACACTCATGTCTTCTCCCTATATTTAAACAACTTCTTTAATACTACTTGTAAGGCACCCTAACAATCAAACAATAGGTCTAAAGTCCTAGAATATGACCCTCTACCATCCATTTAGTCACTGTTAAGAAATATGATTTAAACATGACCATCTGACATCATGTGCCTCTTCATGTAATGCAGTAAGAAGGAAACATCTCTCATGTAGTATTCCTCATAAAAATGCAGCATCTGAGTCCAATCATGAAGCAACATCAGATAACTGCAAATGGAGAAACATTCAACTATATTACTGACCTATCTTATCCTCTTTTAAAATGTCTAGGTTACAAAAGTCTAAGAAGGCCAGGTGCGATGGCTCATGCCTGTAATCCCAGTATTTTGGGAGGCCAACATGGGTGGATCACTTAAGGTCAACAGTTCAAGACCAGCCTGGCCAACATGGTGAAACCCTATCTCTACTAAAAATACAAACATTAGCTGGGTGTGATGGTGAATGCTTGTAATTCCAGCTACTTAGGAGGTATCGCTTGAGCCCAGGAGGTGGAGGTTGCAATGAGCCAAGTTTGTGCCACTGTACTCCAGCCTGGGCAGCGGATACTCCATCTGTAAATAACATAACATAACATAACATAACATAACATAACATAACATAACATAACACAACACAACACAACATAAAACATAGAAGGCTAAGAAATGGTTCAAGGTTTGAAAAGACTGAAGAAATGAGCTAACTACTAAACACAACTCATATTGCATCTTGGGTTGGTAAAACAGTTGATAGGATAATCATTCATGAAAAAGTTATCAAAATGCCTATGTGGTCTATAGATTGTTAATACCATATCAATGTTAAATATCTTGATAATTGTCTTGTGTTTACAAACAAGAATGTTCTTGTTCTTAGAAAACACAACTATTTAGGGATATATACAAACAGAAAATAATAGTGCAAATATGATTTTAAAATATGGTGATAATTGCTAAATATGAATATTTGAAAGATTTTGTACTATTGTTTACAACTTTTCTGTAAGTTCTAAATGAGTTCACATAAAAGATTAACAAAATGATTAAACATGTACTTGCCAATTAAGAGATCTGAGAAAACAAAAGTGTTCTAGTCCTACTCTCATGAGTATAAAAGAAAGATAAAGAAACAAGTAAAATATGTAATAAATACTTATAAATCGTGATAAATGCTATTTTAAAACCCTACAGTGTTTAAATAAGAAATAATGGGACTGGGAAGGTTTCAATGGGAACCACTGATGTTAAAGGTCAGGGACTGTCTCAGTGAGAAGGTGACATGTGAAAACCCGTCTCTTCAGAGGCACGTAGAAACCCAGGGAAAAGCAACAGAGGCATCTGGGCCAGCATGTGCAAAGGTCATGAAGTGGGTCCCCAGGTTTTTAATCACAGTCTAAATTTACAAGACAGAAAAAAAAATGTGGCAGCAGGGTACCAGAGCAGCAGGAGTATAAAATCAGAACAGCCTATGGAATTATTTTGGACATATGAACATGGTTCCAACAAGTTAATACCACTGCAGATGGCTAAAAAACCACCACAGCAAGGAGCAAGCCAAGTTTTTGAAATGAAATTTCTTATTTGAGTGAAAAAATGAGAATAATCACAAGATCAATATGTGATAATTCATATAACAAGGTCACCTGTTATAGCCACAAACCAATCAGTATGTTTTCCAATCCAGAGGGTAGAAAAGATTATTGGTCCACTGCACAAAGATTATTTGTGCTGACAACTAAAGTCATCTTTGAATGAGAAGAAGAGTGACCTGGCCCACCTAAAATTTCCTCCAAAAGGATATATAAATACCTCTATGGGGGGATGGGTAATTCTTTGATTATACCAGAAATTCATAAATTCTTCATCAAGAATTGTAGCTGTGTAATGAATCTAAATTTGGAGTTCTATCACATATGTAATTGACAGAAGATTTGAAATACCATCTGTTATATTTAAACTTCAGAAATTTTCTCTAGAAATGTTCCTTTTCTCAAGGAAAGAAGACTCTTTAATACTTGTTTGGTAGAATAAAAAATGAGATGTTCCAACAGGCTGCCAGCAACATTTTTTTTCGAAAATACAACAGCTGAATTCACAAATTGTCCCAGCATTTCATTACTACATGTTCCTAAACTCATAAAAAGTACTTTCAACACCAATCAATACAACAGTGAAAAAAGAGAAATAGAGCTCTACATTCTTGTTTTTCTATCTTTAAATAGGATTAATTTAACGCTTACCTATTCCTCCATATCTTTCTTTAACTTATCTAGTTATATAGTTCATTTTCCTAAAATTCCACATAAGTTTATACTCTATTTCCACATTAGCAGAAGGAGAAGCCTATTATGAACAATTATTAATTTAAGCAAATCTGGAGTTCATCTAATTCCTTCTTAAATAAAAGTCAGTATGAATCCAATCAGCTGCACACCCCTTGCGTATGGTGATTAAGTGCTCCTGGACTGTATCTGTTCAACTTGACATCTACTTCGTTATGTTATAATTATTATTATTACACAAGATGGAGTCTTTAATTTACATCAGTATTTTACAGGCATTGCTTCACTGACTCCTCAGAACAACCATTTGAGCATTATAATCTCCATTCTATACAGGAGCAGACTAAAGCCTAGCAAAGTCAAGTTACTTGCCTAAGGTCAATGACTCAGTCACTATACAGTGAGTCCTATTATGTATGTGGTGGAGAAACTTACTCACCTTTTGGTTGTAACATGAAATCTAGCTCCTTATTCAAGCACTCCAACCTGCCTATATTTAGGAATAGATGATGGCGCTCTCTCTCTTTCTCTCTGTATGTATATGTACATATATCTGTGTGTATGTGTATATATGTGTGCGTGTATATATACACATATACACACAAATATATATATGTTGATATACATGTATACACATATATGTGTGTACATATACATTCAAAGGCATAATATTTTTATACCTAATCATTAAAATAATTTTTCCGGCCGGGCGCGGTGGCTCAAGCCTGTAATCCCAGCACTCTGGGAGGCCGAGACGGGCGGATCATGAGGTCAGGAGATCCAGACCATCCTGGCTAACATGCTGAAACCCTGTCTCTACTAAAAAATACAAAAAACTAGCCAGGCGAGGTGGCAGGCACCTGTAGTCCCAGCTACTCGGGAGGCTGAGGCAGGAGAATGGTATAAACCCAGGAGGCGGAGCTTGCAGTGAGCAGAGATCCGGCCACTGCACTCCAGCCTGGGCGACAGAGCGAGACTCCGTCTCAATAAAAAAAAATTAAAATAATAATAATAATAATAATTCTTCCTTATGTTAAGAAAATCTAATATGAAACGTTTGGGTAAATTTGACTTTCAATCACCACAATACTTCAATTTTGTTTTCATTTGCTGTTTTCCTTCTCTCTTCCTCCCTCCCTCCCTTCCTGCCTTCTTTCTTCCTCCCACCACACCTTCCTTCCTACCTTCCCTTCTCTCTTCCTTCCTTCCATTCTTCCTTTCTTTATTTATTTAGTAATATACCCTGCTTTCTTCCCCAAAAGTCTGAGATACTAAATAATCCCCCTGCTCTTGTTCTCATCAGTACATGCACTCAATCCATGCTCTCTGTACGACTCATCGCAGAAATAAGTACTGTAACGGTGAGGACTGCTCCCTTTCATATCTGCCCATACAGCACTCCTATTTTTATCCTACACATTGTTGAGGTCACCTTATTTTTATGACTTCATCATCCATCAAAGGCATTTCTGCTGCTCAGCATATAATCTAAGTAGATGTATCAATTGACTTGTCTCCGTTTTAGCTACATTTTCTTTGTCATAACACCCTAATGCAGTGCACAAGACAAACTATACACATCTCCTTAGTGCTGCACTTAGGAATATTACACTTAGGCTCACAAGGAGCAAATGTCAACAGTTCATTGTTTTTTCTGATCTCACGTTATCATGTTAGTCTTCTGAAAAGGGCTTCCCGTCTTCACGTGGAACGACCAGCTGTCAGTTAATCAGTGACATGGAAAAGAATAATAGTTAAATCCATGGGTTTTCCTACTGGATTTTAGGAAACTAAGTCACCTTCTTGTTTTCATTCAAGGGCAGTTTTTGCTTTTTTCTGTTAAGAGGGCTGGGTTCATCTGTCTAACATGAATAAAGGCACTCGGCATCATGTTGATGCCACTGAACTGCAGTCTGATAATTGATCTGCTTCCTTTATTTGCAGTTTTTGATTAGATGCCAGACCTCATTGATGTAATCCACTGTCTGGAAATTAAATTAAAATGAAGACTCCTTGTTTTCCTTTTAAATTCATCTCTGTACTTGAGTAGTATTTTCGTGGTTTGAGTATAATATGTGTGAAGTCTATATCTATGTGAATCATGAGAAAGGAACGTACAACAATTATTTTGATCATTCGGGGAAACTTTTATTGCTGAGTATATATTATCCCTTCCTAATATTTCACACTTTTCACATAAATAATACAAAATTATTGCCTAAGGACTTCATGGCTTTTTTTTTTTTTTTTTTTTTTTTTTTTTTTTTGAGACGGAGTCTCGCTCTGTCGCCCGGGCTGGAGTGCAGTGGCCCGATCTCGGCTCACTGCAAGCTCCGCCTCCTGGGTTCACGCCATTCTCCTGCCGCAGCCTCCCAAGTAGCTGGGACTACAGGTACCCGCCACCTCGCCCGGCTAGTTTTTTGTATTTTTTTTTTAGTAGAGATGGGGTTTCACCGTGTTAGCCAGGATGGTCTTGATCTCCTGACCTTGTGATCCGCCCGTCTCGGCCTCCCAAAGTGCTGGGATTACAGGCTTGAGCCACCGCGCCCGGCCCCCTTCCTAATATTTCACACTTTTCACATAAATAATACAAAATTATTGCCTAAGGACTTCATGGCTTTTTAAAACTGAATATCACCCCCTCCTCAACATCATGCTTCTTTTATTATGCTCACATTCCTCACAACACCTGTAAATGCTTTAGATAATACTTGTACTTCATTTTACCATTGAATACACACATAATATGCACGTCTATGCATTCGAAATATTTAAAGGAGACATGTTTTAATCCTTAGAGTAACCGTATGAATGAGGTAGTATTGTTATCCTCATTTGACGGTTAAAAAAACAAGTTCAAAAAGGTTCCCCTTTGGACACCCAAGTCATGAGGCCAGAATTTTAAAGGAGAGTTCACTCTCTTAATTACACTGTGTTTTAATTACATTGCTTTTCCACCCTTTCTGTCACCTCTGTAATGTAGTTTGGTCAATAAAAATAATTACAGGTAGTATCATCATCATTTTACAGCTCAGAGAGGCTAAATGACTTGTCTAAGTTCACACAGCTAATGAGTAATCAAGGCTCAGACTCAAGGCTTCTGACTTTAAGTCCTTTGTTGTTTCACTATATAATGTTGTATTTAATGTTCACATAAAAACAGGAACCAAATTACAATTTCATACTATGAAGGAAAAACAAGTTTTAATGCATCCTTTACGTAGATTCGTTTTCTTCATGCCAACGAAGAAGCAAACCTACCTGGCTTATTATTTTTAAATAACACACTCATAGATATATATTACACATATGTGGTAAGTTCAAGGATTTGGGGGTTGACCACAGAAAAGGCAAGACCCCAAGAGGCACTACCACAGAGCATGCTTTATTGCAACTTACGGTTGCATGAGAGAGGAAATTCCTCCCAGCAAGAGTACTTCCAGAAACAGTGGCAGGTGGTCACTACTCAGAAGGAGAATAGGTCAAGGGATCTCCAAGGGAGGAGAACTTGGAGAGGGGCTTACATGCCTAGGTTAGGGCATTCAGCAGCAAACTATCTGGGTTAGAGGGATCAAAGGGCAGCAGGGTTTGGTGTCTTTATTGCTGGAGTTTGTCTTATCTATGGTTAGCAGATACTCGGTGCAGACTCACAAGCTACGTAAAACAGGCAAGCTCTAAGTGTCCAAAAATATGCTTATTTGGGCTATATTTAAAGCAATTGGATGTGTAAGAATTTGAGTTGGGTTCTAGCTAACCATCCTAGCCTGCTATGAAGAAGTAAACAACATAGAGGCCAAATCAAGCTAATACACCAGGGCCTTTAGCCCGTTTCTGTAACACTATACGCATGAACATGGATGAGGCTGGAGGCTATTATCCTTAGAAAACTAATGCAGAAACAGAAAGCCAAATCACATGTTCTCACTTACAAGTGGGAACTAAATAATAAGAACTCATGAACAGAAAGAAGGAAACAACAGACACGAAATAGGTTCTATTTGAGGGTGGAGGATGGGAGGAGAAAGAGGAGCAGAAAAGATAACTATTTGGTACTGGGCTTAATACCTGGGTGATGAAATAATCTGTACAACAAACCCCCATGACATGAGTTTACCTATGTAACAATCCATCACATGTAGCCCCGAACCTAAAATAAAAGTTTATTTATGTATACACACACACAAATCTCTCATCTACTGACTGAATTTCAGGTAATCTGTGAGACAGTGAAAAACAATAGTTAAATCCATGGGCTTTCCTCCTCTTTATATTTTTAACAAACTACTTCATAACCCTGATTTCACACTACAAGCAGAAAGAAATAAATGCCTGGGTTTTGCAAGCCGTATGGTTATTATCATCAAACTCAGCTAGCACCACAAATCATGGTATATGTTATTTGCTTAACCAACTGATATGTAAACTGGATCTTGGATTTTGCCTTTTCTATGTATTGTAGCCTCTATTCTGTCTTTAGCATTTTCTCCAAATGAAGTGTAGATTGTGAGCTGAGTTCTGGCTGCTAGCTATTTTTGGCAAACTGTTGACTCCTTAAAATATTTATAAAATACCCTATCAAGAACTAAAGACTGTTTACAGAATCGCTGAAATTTACATAAAAACTCCCTAGCCCTAGGTTTAAATCAGCATTCATAGCCTTAGTGCATGCCCAAAGTTTTCAACGTATTTGTTTAGATACTTGCAAAAAACTTTAGGGTTGAAAGGTACAAATGATAATGTTAGGGCAGTCTCTTAAATTTGCAGATCAGAGTAAATGATGTCTCAGGGACACAAAAGTAGATGACAGCAACTATAGATGAGAAGTCAGGAATCATAGCTCAAACTGAGTTCTTGAACTATGCCATGCTGCCACTTCATAAATTCTTCACAGTTGGTCTATGACCAAGAGAATACATTGAAGGTGGATAGTAAGAGGCATAACCACTGCCCCATGTAGTACTTTTAGAATGTTGACCCTTGTCAGATAGGGCTCCATATAATAAAAAAGACATAAGATAACTGTGAGGGAATAATGATCCACTGATAACAGTATCTGGATACTGCTAACACAGCCCATATTATTTTCATTGGAAGAGTTATTTCTTTTATCAAAGATATCATAGATCTGATCACTGAATTTGACCAAAAAACCTGGAATTCTTTAATCCTGTTTTTTTCTGAATTTTAAATTTACTTTTAATATGCACAGTTAATTATTAGAAATTGCTAAGAAAACACCATTACTGACTAAACCATTCCCTACGCAACACAGAGGTAGTGGGAGGAAGAATGTCAATTTGCTAAGTATTTTTACCAACCAGATTATTTTACAAAGTATCAACAATCAGACTTTTCATTATGTTTAAAAGAGCTTTTTTCTCAAATTGGGGAACATCATATGTGGAAAGAAGAAAAATCAAAGAAGTTTAGGGGGATTCATTACTCACATTCATAGAGCCTTTATTAGAATGCTTCCAAAACTTTCTAGAGACAGAATTCCATCTTTTGATAATTAAGAATAAAAAGGAAGGACTTCCACATATCTAAGTAATATTAAAGGCACCACCTGTGTAGTTTATAATCTATACATATTTACACTGATTAATGAACCTGCCAACTAGAATAAATGAAAATTAATCAGAAATTACATTTATGAAATAAACATTACATAAAACTTGAAGTAATGAGCACATTAAACTTGTTTGCCTAAATGTCTTTAACCAGAAGAGGAAGAAAGAGGAAGATGAGGAGGAAGAGGAAAAAGAGAAATGTATAGAGAAGAGAGCCCCAGATTAGGAAGCTAAAGATCTGAGACCTGGTCCTAATTCCAGTACTTATTAATGGTGCAGATTTGAATGAGCCAATACCCTCCTGAAGCCTCTGTTTCTCCCTCTGCCACTCTGTCAGGGCTGCTGTGAGTGAGTGTTTCTGGGAAACTACCATGGGTCTCCTGGGGAGTGAGAATTGACTGTGTCTAGTCTTTTCAGGGAAGTGTGTGACCTGCTGTACAGGATTTGCCTGACATGGTCTTTGTCTCAGGGTTTTGTGTGCATTACATACTGGGAAAATGATGGTCTAGTCACACTAGATGAGCCTGCCCCAAAGATGCTGAAAAAGTAGCTGCCATTCATCATAAAACCCCACCCCAAACAACATTCTTTCATACAAAAACACAATTAAACAAGCAAAAAACTCTATAGGCAATTTGAATACAAAAATCTCCTCCTTCCCTGACCTTGCCCAGAGCTGAGAACCACTGACTTAGGTGAAATCTACTTAGGGTTGAGTGCAGCTACAAGAGTAGAGTTAATTGGCCAGGCACAGTGGCTCATGCCTGTAATCCCAACACTTTGGTAGGCTGAGGCAGGCAGATCAAGACCATCCTGGCCAACATGGTGAAACCCCATCTCTACTGAAAATACAAAAATTAGCTAGGTGTGGGTTTGTGTGCCTGTAATCCCAGCTACTCGGGAGGCTGAGGCAGGAGAATCACTTTAACCCAGGAGGCGGAGGTTGCAGTGAGCTGAGATCATGCCACTGCACTCCAGACTGGCGAAAGAGCAAGACTCCATCTAAAAAAAAAAAAAAAAACAGTAGACTTAATTAACAAGAGTACTTTCCGGATAAAATATTGATAAGGTCCTAGGAGTTGCTTAAGACATATTATGTGGTTTGAGGAATTCATAATAGCAGAAGTCTCCATTTATGTAACAACCAATGGAATAAACAGTGCAAAGAGTTAGTTTCATAATCTAAGAAATGTACCATTTTTATTAAAACAACTGTCTCTAAATTACTTTGGCCGTTTCTAATTAAAATTACTTTAAATATGTTTCATCTAATATAGTGTAGAGATTTTATGTTTTTATTGCATGCTTAGAACACTTGCAAATTCAGTAGGTCTAAAATGTAATTTTGACCTTTCCTTAAAGCATACATATCATTGTCAAATAATCTGAAAGAAAATCTGAAACATAAAAAAGGTGAAAAAAAATGAATTTTTGAATGGAAGAGTCCTTTTTTCATTCTATCAGCAAAAATTCACTTTTGCCTTTTGTAACCATTTTGGAAATCTAGTTGACTAACCAGGGTTAGTACAATTCCCTACATTTTTATGTTTCTTATCTAATTTCAAGACAAAGGCAGAAAAAGGTTGTGTCTGGGCACAGCTGCCACACAGCATGAAATGAACCCCAGCAGAGTGGCGTAGTCACCAAGAGCAGCCAGCACATACCAAATTGGGAGTGATTAATGCATGATGTACCAACTAGATAGTCTAATTAAATAACAGTGGTTAATTACTAATTAGTATGTGACTTATGTAGATAGAAGTACTTAGACTTGTCAGATGTTAAAAAGAACATTGAAAAAATCAAAACTCTGTCATTTCAATGATCTATTTAAAAATGATGCATCAGAGGTTTTTTTTTTGCTCTCATTTGCCTAGCCAAAACACACACTGAACAACCTGTTTTCTCTTTCGAAAACTGATGTCCTTATTCTACTTAAATAATAACATTACCTTTGATGTAATGAAGGACTATAAAGCCTAAAATGGTATAATATTTTGAAGTGGTGGGGAGGGTAACATAGTGTCTAATATTCATTTAAACACCACCATATTTGAAATATATCATTATTAATCAGTTGGATACATTTCGTTCTTACTTCTTACATGCTTATCAAGTGCATACTTAGAAAGCCCTGGTTTCAACTAAAAAGTACTCTAGTTAGCCAATCCAGTGACAAGCACTCAGAACACACAAATCTATTTTCTGAGTGATTCATGGTCCCTGGTCTTTGGGGTAAGAGGAGGGCCAGCAGAATTCGATCCTTGCTTTTAGAAATCATACAAGATTTCTTTCCACAACTGTGAGACTTGGTGGGTTTGGGTTTTTTCCTTTTTTGGCATCTACAGAAAAAAATACCATCTGTCTCATCACCAAAAAAAAAAAAAAAAGGAAAGAAAGAAAAGGAAAAGCTTGATATGGCATAGTGATGCCAACCTTTACTTTCAATTATTTATCACCTAAAACACACATAAACACACACACACACACACACACACACACACACACAGAAAGCTTCATAAATAATGTTTCCTCCTTTTGTGAAAAGTGTAGGTGGAAATACTACATGTATCCTCCTAAATGAATGGCTTCACCCAGAGCATCAGATTGATGCTCATCTTTCACAACCTCACCAAAAATCCAACTAATCATACCTTTCCCATCTCCTTGGTGATAGTGACACATTTGCCGCCTTGAAACAAAAACCCATAAACAAAAGATAACACTCAAAAATCCACAACACTTTTGCCTGAAAGGAGGCTTAAGGATGGAGGGACTATCCTATAATTTATCAATTTATATCTGTGGCCAGAATAACACTCATCAGAATCATCAAGGATATTCAATTAAAATGCACTTCTCTGAGTCCCCCCTAACACCTCACAGAATCTCTATTTTTGGCAGGCACCCAGGTGATACTGATGCAACCTAAATTATAAAGGTGGTTTGTGGGGCTCAGGGTACTCCACCAATACTTTGCATCATCCACAAACCTTCAGGCACTCTGTTCACCATTGACCTCTGCCTTCATCCCCATTAGCTCTTAAAGATGAAAGCAAACTGTGACTTTGTATTTCCACTAAAGAATAAAGGGAAATGTGGCAAGAAATCAGGATGAAGAATTAACTGTCAAGTCATGTTTTGTTTCCTATCTAGTGTAAAACACTCATTGATTGAAATATAGACTTATGGAGTGAAAGCCCTAGAGAAAAAAAATTAAATAATCCCAAAACAATAATTAAGTTAGGAGGAAGAAAGCTGAAGTAAGAAAGAGGAAAGGGCAACCATTCCTAGGGCAGGTGGGACACAGGGAGAAAGGGAGACTCTGCTGTGGCCATGGGGATGGTCCCGTTTCCACCTGGGAGGTGAACTGAGTGAATTCCCAAAGTTAGGTCTGCAAGCAAACAGTGCTAAATTACCCTTGCTAGCTTGGAACCAGGAGGAATGGCTTCACCCAGAGGCTGGGACTGGCTGGGTAACTGGCTGCCTTTAAGGAAAAGGGAAAGAAGCCAAATGTGCTACTGAACAGCACCAGGAGAAGCAGCAGTAGTGAGAGGTAGTGGACATAAAAACAAAGCAGCCAGGTAGGGTGCAGGGGAGGCAGAACCCTATGAACCCCACTCCAACAAAAACTGAAGGGAGTTGGGAGGAAGGGGTAGTGCTATCAATCCAGTCAATGGGGGTGACCCACAGATTTACAGTTTATTCCTGGGTATTTTGTTTTACTCTTGTTTTTGAAACACAGAGACGGCAACTCTGTAATATTTCCAAGCTAGTGGGGTGTTGTAATTAAGCCTGTTCCCACCAAAATAAAACTCTCTACATCAAAATTTTCTTAAATCCCATTATATCTAAATGAGTTGTATAGTCTTATTTGTTGTTTGGTAAATCCAATTGTATCTCAATGAGGTGTATAATATTTGTTTTTGTTATTGTTGCTTACTTTCATATAACAAACAAATCTGCCATATATATAATTAACAGACTGTTAGGGGTCAACTTGGGAAATTATTATACTTGTACTTATTTTATTGTTTCTATTAGGAGAATACATTCTGAATCCTGAATTCTGAAGAGTTAATTTATAAGCAAATTTTTGGATCAGTACATGTGGGTAATTGAGGACTTCCTGTAAAACTAAATTCTGGCAAGTTCTAGCTCCTATAGGTATCTTTGCTACAAATGTTTATCCACGGTGCCCTCTAGTGGTTTTAATTCTCATTTCAACATAAACAAAAAAAAAATTGAGCAAAAGCTTTTTCATCTTATGAGATGAACATATGCATGTAAGTCTTAGAATCATATAATCCAAAAATTTTATGTCCAAAAAATGCCAAGAAATCTTATTTGAGTATATTATATATATAATCAAAAATTAATCACTGATCACCATGACATAAAAGAAATACATTCTTCATGGAATCGATAAATAAAAGCCTTTCTGGATTTTATTCTTTTTCAATTAAGAATATCAATATGGATACAATAATGACTGACTTCAGACTTCTTTCTAATTTAAATTTTCTTTTTCATTTTTTTTTAAGTCCAGCATCCCCTCTTTTAGATGATACACTGTTCTTGGACAGATCTTGTAGGTAGTACAAGTAATAATAGCCAAAAAAGAAAAAATTGTCTTATGGTAACTACATCATCTGTATCTCAAATCTCCGATTTATATATTACTACTGTAGCCAGCAATTTTTTTTTTTCTGAACTGAGTTTGCTAAGGTTTTTCAGATGCCTGTCAACAAATAAAATCTCCTAAGTGAGGCCAATCATAGAAATTACAGCAGGCTTGTGCTGTTCTCAGGCTAGATGCAAGGTAGTGTGCCTTAAGCTTAATTAAATTATATTATTTTCACATACTTATCACAGCATTTCACAGAACATAGAAAAAAACACAGTACAACAAATAGAGGCTATAAGGAAAGATCACAGTAAGGAGAACAAAGAAAATGAAGGAAGAAAGAAAGAAAAGTGTCAACATAAAAGCACAACATCAAGGGGAAAAAAATAGCAGTAACCAAAAGATGGGAGATACCAGTGTTCATTTTCCTTGCTACATCTAGGTGATTAACCATATAGTACAAGAAAGTACACCACCTGTGGAATTGGGTAGTGTAATGTATCTTTTGATTATGCATAGATCTACTTATACTTACCAAATAATAGGAGGTTCGGAAGTTTGGAAAAAAACAATGCAGTGGTTTTCAAAGTGTTATCCCAGATTTAGGAGCATCAGCATCACCTGGGAACGTGTTAGAACTTCTCAGGCCATACCCCAGCTATTTCTACCTCGGGCTCATATCCTCCCTGGAAGCAGACACTTCATGTTAGGTCATGAGAAACTCAGCTCCTCAGGCACCTGGCCTACAGTCACTGGCCTCATCTTTCAATCTCATCTTATCCCCTCATCCTAACCCCAAGGCCTCATCAGGTCTGCTGAGGGAGCATGTCCATACCACCCTTAGTGACAAAGGGAAAATGCTTCTGTTATTCTCTGCACCACAGTGGGGTGACTGGAACTCTGTAAGGTTGCCATGGCCCCTCTACCTGCCATGGCCTATCTACCTAAAGCCAGTTCAGTTCTATTGTTTGTGTGCTGTGGGGGACAGGGACTTCTGAATATGGCTTCCCACTGCCCTGGCTTCACCATGTAAAGGACACAAGTCTTTCCTTCTCTACTCCACAGCTGTATCTGTGCTGTCTATTGTTCTCCTATGCCTCTCCCTTGAAAGTTTGTTGGGTTTCAAATCCTTTTTCAACTTCCAGTTTCCGGTCCAGCATGTCAGGAGCTTGGAAGTTGCCACTCCATCCTAACAGCAAGCAAAAAGCTGAGTGATCTGAAAAAGCAACAACTCTTCTTAGATCTGTCAGTGAAGTGAAGTCATAGGGCAAACCCTACACCAAACATTGGAGAGACAGACAGGCAAATACAGAGAATCACAACTTACCAAAGGAGGAATTCATGAGCAGAAACCACTTCAGGAACCAATGCTGAGGTACAGAAATCTGAGCTGCAACTGATAAGCTGATGGAGGTTTGGTGTGGACAAGTCTGAGAGCTAAAAACTCCAGGGAACCCAGCCACGGAGGACCCTCACACTTCTGTGAGTCTTACCTCCAGGTCCTCACAGTGACTATCAGAGAAAAATCCCCCTGTGCTTTCAGCAGTGGGGAGGGAAGAGGAACCATCTGAAATATGAAAGAAAGGATATTCTGTTCTTTGCAAGGCCTGCCCTCCAGAGCCTAACCTCCTGGAATTTTATCAGAGCCTAACCTACCTGGGGGAAGGGAAATACCTAACTCCAGACCACTCTAGTCATCATATCCAGCCTAAGTTGGGGAAAAACTGTGAAGCACTGGTGAAGTTCAGAGCCCAGGGCCATAGGCTCATTAAAAGTCTGAGACCTAGACTGGGTGCAGTGACTCACACCTGTAATCCCAGCACTTTGGGAGGCTGCAGGTTGATCACTTGACCTCAGGAGTTCGAGATCAACCTGAGCAGCATGGCGAAACCCCATCCTTCCAAAAAATACAAACATTAATTAGGGTGTGGTGGTATACGCCTGTAGTCCTAGCTACTTCGGAGGCTAGGGTGGAAGGATCACTTAAGGCTGGAAGGTTAAGGCAGCGGCAGCAAGCCCTGTTCACGCCACTACTGGACATGAGCCTGGGTGACAAAGTGAGACCCTGTCCAAAAAAAAAAAAAAAAAAAAAACACGCAAGCAAGAAAGAAAGAGAAAAAAGAAAAAAAGTGTGACAATCAGAGGACTACAAAAGACTTCCCCTCCCCCCACACCCTACTAATGCACCACTGAAGGCCTATTTACTGCACTTCTTTCTATCCAGTACATCACGTCCTCCTTTCAACAAGAAATTACAAGGAAAACAATTATAAAACAAAAACCCCAGTTTGAAAAAAACTGAACTGGTATCAGAACCAGAGTCCCATATGCCAGGAAAGTTGGAATTGTTAGACCAGGAATGTTTAAAAACTATCATTAATATGCTAAGGGCTTTTATCAAAAAAAAAAAAAAAAACTTGCAAGAACAGATGGATAACATAAGCAGAAAGATGAAATTCTAAGAAAGGATTTTTTTAAATGTTACAGATCAAAACAAGTGGATCAGAAATGAAGAATGCCTTTGATGAGCTCATTCATAGATTGGACATGACTGAGGAAAAAATATTAAAACTTTTTTTTTTGAGAATATGTCAATAGAAATCTCCAAAACTAAAAAGCAAAGAGAAAAAACAGAAAATAAAAAGGAATATATAAGAACCATGGGTTAACCAGGAAAGGTATAACTATGTGTAATGGGAATATCAGAAAAAGAAGTAACAGGAAAAAAAAAAAAAAAAGAAACAATATTTGAAGCAACAATGACTGAGAATTTTTCCAAATTAATGTTAGACAACAAACCACAGCTCCACGAGGCTCACAGAACACCAGGCAGAACAAGTACCAAAAAAAGCACATAACACCTGGGCATATTGTATTCGAACTGCAGAAAATCAAAGGAAAAAAAATCTTAAAAGAAAACCAGAGGGAAAAAACCACCTTACATATAAAGGAAAAAAGATAAGAAATACATCCAACTTCACCTCAGAAATCACGCAATAAAAAGGGACTGGGGTGAAATACAGTGCTCCCCCTTATCCATGGTTTTGCTTTCCAAGATTTCAGTTGCACTCTGTCAACAGTGGTCTGAAAATATTAAATGAAAAATTCTACATATAAATAATTCATAACTTTTAAACCATGCACCATTCTAAGTAGTGTGAAGAAATCTCACACCATCCCATTCCATTCCTCCTGGGAAGTGAATCATCTCTTTGTCCAGTGTATATATGTTTATATGCTATAAATGTATATAGTCACTTAATAGCCTTCTCACTTATCAGAGAACAGACAACAAAACAAAGTTTGGTATAACACCATAAGATATTTTGAGAGAGAAACTATATTTACATAACTTTTATTACAGTATATTATCATAATTATTCTATTTCATTAATATTGTTAATATCTCACTATGCCTAACTTATAAAATAAACTTGGTCATACATATGTATGTATGTATAGTAAAGAATACAGTTGTATTAGTCTATTTTCACGCTGCTGATAAAGGCATACTCAAGACTGGGATGAAAAAGAGGTTTAATTAAATTACAGTTCCACATGGCTGGGGAGGCCTCACGATCATGACGGAAGGCAAGGAGAAGCAAGTCACGTCTTACATGGATGGGAGCAGGCAAAGACAGAGAGCTTGTGCAGGAGACCTCCTTTTTATCAAACCATCAGATCTCATGAGACTCATTCACTATCACAAGAGCAGCAACAGAAAGACCTCCACGTATGATTCAATTATCTCCACTTGGGTTGTTCCCACTACACATGAGAATTGTGGGAGTTACAATTCAAGATGAGATTTGGGTGGGACACAGCCAAACCGTAACAATAGTATATACAGGGCTTATACTATCCTCAGTTTCAAGCATCCACTAGAAGTCTCAGAATGTATCCCCTACAGATAGGAGGGACTACCGTAATAAAGAGTTGAGAGAAAGGAACTCATTTTTTTCTAGAAGAAAAACCTAGAATTCTGTACCCTCTGAAATTATTCTTCAAAACTGAAAGAAAAATAAAGACTTTCTTAGACAAGAAAAAAATGAGAAAATTTGTTACTAGTAGATGTATCTTGCAGGAAATGTTAGAATAAAGTTATTCAGAGACAAGGGAAATGATATAGGTCAAAATTTCCAATCTTCATGAAGGAGAGCATTGTGAAGGAACAAATGAAGTTAAAATGAAGACTTTTGTTTCTATTATTCTTAATTGCTCTGACAATTTGTTCAAAATAATAAGAGCAAAAATGTATCTGATTATGTATTCTCATGTGTATATGCTTAGGTATAGTTTTCTATAAGTAAAATGAATGATAGCAATTATACAAGGGATGAGAGGGAGGAATTAGGAACATCTTATTATAAGGTACATGCACTACCCATCAAGTGGTACAGGGTTATTGGAAAGAGGACTTAGATTACTTATAAATGTACATTGTAAACTCTAGGACAAACACCTAAGAAGTAAGAAAACAAGTGTGGTGATATTCTAAGGAGAGAATATAAAATCATATAAAATATTCAATTTAAACCACAAAAGGCAGCAAAAGTTTGGAACACAGAAATGGAAGCAAAGAACAAGGGGCAATAAAGAGAAAATAGATGTTGACCGAGGAAGAGTGAGTCTGGGTAAGGTCTCCAGGAGGTGGAGGGCTAGAATGGGAAAACTGATCTTCCAGAGCCCCTTCCAAGGCTCCCAGAATCTTGGCGCTTCACTTGCCAGGCATAGTGTGCTTTCCTGACACTGCTTCCCCATGTGGTGCAGGAACAGAGAGCTTCAATACCCAGAGCAGCAGGGAGACATGGCAACAGAGGGTAGTCAAGCAGAGGAAGAGGAAAGTGGCCTCCAGGGAAGCCAGAGCTGACTGAAGTGCTCCTAGGAACATCTATTCAATAATTCATTATTGTACCAAACCTGACGCACTCTCATTTGTCAGAGGTGGCCCCAGGTGGGTGTCAGTGTCACACATAGGGGGTAAAACTGTTCCTGGAGCAAACGATGATGAGAGAGCTGAAGGCAAATGCATACTTGAACCCCCAGATGGGGACTATGTGGGAGACTAATGGGTCTGTGAAAGAGAACTCCAGTCCCAGTAAGAAATACATCACATAAATAGGGTATCTCAGCCTGAGGGCGCTCACAGGCACTTCCAGACCTTCTGATACGATGAAGCAACTGGACCACCGGAGGCTGTCAGCCTACTTCAGAAATTATGCCATCAGTAATTGAGGCCAGAGATCCACTCAAAAGAGCAGATCTTGGAAATACTGATGTTAGAGCAGTCCCTGACCATTTTGCACAAGGATACCCAGAACTGGATGCAGAAGCATCATCCGTAGAATGTCAAAACAGGCTCTGGTCCTGGTGAAATGCTTGCAGAGAGAACCTGGTCAAACAAAGAATAAGGTCACAGCCCATGAGCTGGGAAAGAAGGCAGTGCTCCTGGGAGGAACAGCAGTGGCCCCAGGCTTCAAGTGTAAACCAGTGGAGCCCCAACCAAAGGGTGTGTTCCAGAAAGAATGTTGGAATATATACCGGGTACTCCAAGAACAGCTGGGCTGGAATACGCACAAAGAAACACAGCCTGTATATGAAAGAGTTGTGTATGCGCAACAGGTTTTAGCCTGTTCTGAGCAGAAAAGGACCAAAGACTGGAAGGTGGCACCTGAGCTCATCCTACCTGAGTCCCAGAGTTTTTGACATTTGAAGAAGTGGCTGTGTATTTTTCTGAGGAAGAATGGCAATTACTGCATCCTCCTGAGAAGACTCTACAATGTTGTAATGCAGAGTATCTATGAAACTGTCATCTCTCTAGGATTAAAGCTAAAATATGACACTGGAAATGATCATCCTGTATGTTTCTGCACCAGAAATACAAATGTTAGGATGCAAAGTATCAAAAAAGACCAGAATGAAATTGCCCAGAAAACAACAGGCAGGGAAAATCATGGTGATACACACAAGGTACAGAAACAGTATGGAGCTTTTCCAAGGAAGTAAAGAAACTTGCCACTTGTAAACAAGAGCTTCCAAAACTTATGTATCTTCATGGGAAACATCACACAGGAGAGAAATCTTTTAAATCTCAGGAATGTGGGAAAAGCTTCAGTTAGCTCTGATCTTATTAAGTACCAGAGAATTCACACTCAACAAAAAACCTGTAAATGTCAACAATGTGACACGAGGTTTAGATGGAGTTCAGATCTTAGTAAGTGCTACATGACATATCAAGGAGTAAAACCATATAGATGCCCATGGTGTGGGAAAAGCTTTAGTCATGATACAAATCTATACATCCAAGTAATTCACATGGGAGAGAAGTTCTTTAAATGTCATGAATGTGGAAAAAGATTTATTCAGAACTTCCACCTTATCAAACACCAGAGAACCCACACACATGAACTGCCTTATACTTGTATCATATGCAGAAGAAACTTTAGTAGGTGGTTGAGCCTTCTTAGACATGGGAAAAGCCACAGAAGAAGGACGGCATGTCCAGTGTCTCTAAACTGAGGATTTACCACATAGAGCTTCACCTTAGAAGTGATGAAAGGATACAAAATTATGAGGCATTCGATGATAGCAATCTGTCACCAATAGAACATTTGGGAGGGGTAGATCTTACGCTTCACAAAAAGGAATCTAAGTTGTCTTATTCAGCATTGCATTTTCAGTGCCTAGCACAAGTCTTAAACATAATGAGTATTTTATAAACAAAAAAATGAAAGTATACCTCTGAGATATCTTTACCTATCTATCTATATGTATGTATCTGGTTATTCAAAGCTTCCCCACCCCCAGTCATCTAAATTCTTCCAGTATCAGGTGTTTGACAGATAACAGTCAAGACTTATTCTTCATTCTTTGTGAGGACAGATGAAAAGTAAGAGTACTTGGACCCTCTCAAGGGAGCTCACAGAGAATTACTAAGTTAGAGACAGTATTAATAGCTATCATTCAATCTGGAAAGCAGTCTTGGTCCTCATCCAGGTATCTGTTTCTTTGTAGGAAGCACAGATAAGTGGTGAATGATCTTTTTCTAACTTTCATTATGTGGACTGGATGGAGGTTTTCAAACTGGTGCCATACTGCTGCAGGGCCTAAGGGGAGGCCTGTATTTATGGCTGATCAGCTACAATTCTATTAGTCCATTTTCATGCTGGTGATAAAGACATACCCAAGACTGGGCAATTTATATCGGAAAAAGGGTTTAGTGAACTTACAGTTCCACATGGCTGGGGAGGCCTCACAATCATGGCAGAAGGCAAGGTGGAGCAAGTCATGACTTACATGGATGGCAGCAGGCAAAAAGAGAGAGCTTATGCAGGGGAACTCCTCTTTACAAAACCATCAGATCTCATGAGACTTATTCACTATCACAAGAACAGCACCAGAAATACTAGCCCCCATGATTCAATTACCTCCCACTGGGTCCCTCCCACTACACATGGGAATTGTGGAAGATACAATTCAAGATGAGATTTGGGTGGGGACACAGCCAAACCATATCAATACTATTTAGAGGGCTTAGTATTATCCTCAGTTTCAGGCATCCACTAGAAGTCTTAAAATGTATCCCCTACGGATAGGAGGGACTATTGTAATAAACGGTTGAGAGAAAGAAACTCACTTTTTTTCTTGAAAAAAGCTAGAATTCTGTGTCTTGTAAAGTTATTTTTCAAAAGTGAAAGAGAAATAAAGACTTTCTTAGACAAGAAAAAAAAAGAGGAAATTTTTTGCCAGTAGACCTATCTTGCAAGAAATGTTAGAAAAAAGTTTTTCAGAGACAAAGGAAATGATATAGGTCAGAAACTCTGGTCTGAAAACTTCTTTTTCTTATTCTTAATCGGACAATCTGTTCAAAATAAGAGCAAAAACATATTTGATTATGTATGCGCATGTGTACATGCTTAGGTATAGTTTTGTATAAGTAAAACAAATTATAGCAATTATACAAGGGATGAGAGGGAGGAATTAGGAATATCTTGTTATCATAAGGTACATGCACTACCCATCAAGTGGTATAGTGTTATTTGAAAGGGGACTTGTATTACTTGTAAATGTATACTGCAAACTCGAGGACAAACATCTAAAAAGTAAGAAAACAAGTGTGTTTCTAAACTGAGGAAAGTTACCATGTAAAGTTTGACCTCAGAAGTGATGAAAGAATACAAAATTATGAGGCTTCTAATAATAGAAATCTGTCATCAATAGAACATTTGGGAGGGGTACATCTTACACTTCACGAAAAGGAATCTAAGCTGTCTTATTCAGCACTGCATCTTCAGTGCCTAGCACAAGACTTATATATAATGAGTATTTTAAAAACAAAAAAATGAAAGTATACCTATGAGATATCTTTACCTATGTATCTATATGTATCTGGTTATTCAAAGCTTCCCCACCACCAGCCATCTCAATTCTTCCGGTATCATGTGCTCGACAGATATATAATGGTCAATACTTAGTTTCATTATTGATTCTTTGTGAGGAGAGATGGAAAATAAGAGTACTTGGGCCCCTCTCAAGGGAGCTCACAGAGAATTACTAAGTTAGAGAGAGTATTAATAAAATCTGCATGAAAAACCAAGCCCAGGCCTCAGGGAACTTGACTCTGTAACTGCAAGAGAGGATTCAATGTTTGCCCTGGGAGAAGTGCTCCATTCTATTTGCTTCTCTCATAAGTACCCACTACCACAATGTCTTCTGTCAAGGAATTGCAAGTAGCAAGGGAATGTCTGAATGCAAGGACAGACCTAGGTACCTTGCAAGCACTTCATATCTCTCTGCTTGCTGACTCTGTCTACATAGACATATAAAATGACATGAAGAGGGAGGCAGTCTTGGTCCTCATCTAGGTATCTGTTTCTTTGTAGAAAGCACAGATAAGTGGTGAATGTTCTTTTTCTGATTTTCGTTATGTGAACTGGATGGAGGCTTTCAAACTAGTGCCATACTGCTGCAGGGCCTAAAGGGAGGTCCATCTTTATAGCTGATCAGCTACAACCCTATGTATTAGGCCATTTTCATGCTGCTAATAAAGACATACTCGAGACTGGGTAATTTATACAGGAAAAAAAGGTTTAATGGACTTACAGTTACACGTAATTGGGGATGCCTCATAATCATGGCAGAAGGTAAGGAGAAGAAAGCCCAGTATTACACGGATGGCAGCAGGCAAAAAGAGAAAGCTTGTACAGGGTAAACTCCCCCTTATAGAATCATCAAATCTTGTGAGATTTATTCACTATCACAAGAATAGCATGGTAAAGACCCGCCCCCATGATTCGATTACCTTCCACCGGGTCTCTCCTGTAACATGTGGGCATTGTGGGGGTTACAATTCGAAACAAGATTTAGGTGGGGACACGGCCAAACTATATCACCTATATCACCTTCTATGTCTGAATACTCTTCAAGAAGGCCTGGAGATTTTGCAAAACTTATTTACTGAGAATGGCAAGGACAGCGCTGTGACCTCTTAGCCTTGGTGCACAGCTAATGCCAGGAGGGAACATCCTGAAGTGTCAGAGCAAAATAAGGCATGTGGCTTAGAGTGATGACCCCAGTCAAAGCAAGGCTGGATGGAGATTGTTTTCTAATATTGTTGGTTTTCTTCTTGTCCCTATTGGTCAAAGTGACTATCTCTTATGAAAAGATAATATGATGTCAAAGGAAGTTGGAAGATACGGATTTACGTCAGATCCTGGTTTATAATGTTGGCCAAGGCTTCTATATATTTAGTATTTCATAAAATTGTACTTTTAAACGAAAATGACGTTTCATGTTAACTTTAGACATTAAACAAAACTTTGTTACCAAAGCACCCAGAAATGGCCAATGTTCACTTATTTGAAACAGAGGTCTTCAGGTATTTTTTCTACCAAGAATCCGTTCTAATCTTGTTTTCAAATTTGTAAAATAAGCATAATAATTCCTACTTCCTAGGGCTACTGTGAGGATTAAATGCACACATGTGAGCATGCCTGACAATGACTGGCTACAGTAGACGTTTCCTAAACATTTGGAACTTTCTTCATTCTTCTTTCAGTTAGTTATTAGAAAATAAACTTTGTCTACTTGTCCAGCTTTTAAGCATCCTTCATTAATGAGTTTTCCCACATTTCTAGCTGGTATTTAGGCCCACTAATAATGGTCGGAATGGTAGCCTTCAGCATATTTCTTTCTAGAGGTGCTCCTCTCTAATCGGCCTGAAACAATACACTGATGTCGCAGCTTAGCTAGGTATACTGCTCATGGTATATTGCATAAAACCAAAATATACTAGAAACCCCCAACTTGAGATTCCTGTAATGGAGGGGAGGTAATGGCTAGGGGTGGAATTTTTGTAGACAATATTTATGCTATTAGGTGCATCCTCAAGCCAATAAAATGGAAATGAAAAAGGAAAGAGGTGATTGTATAAAGTGGTCACTTAAAAGAATGAAAGTGCTAAGCCAAGAGGAGGAAGCTATCTTGGAGGAAAGGATCTAATTATATTTCCAAAGGCTGGAGACTATGACTGCCCCACCATCCTCCCTACAATGACCTGAGATTATGCCCTTGACACTAAAAGGGGAAATTCCACTTCCTGCAGAGGGCTCCATTCTCTTTGTGTGAATCCATGTTTGCTGGCATCCTGGGTAGCTGCTAGCATACTACCATTCCAAAGAAGTTATTCATGTAGCTTTTAGAAAGAAGGGAAGTTAACTCAAAAATTCAAGGATGTACTGGATCAATGGACCCAGCAGTTACTGCTGCTCATGAGAATCAGCAAAGTCCCCAAAAACAAGTCAGCAAAAGAGCACTCCATTTTCCCAAAGCTGCTCACCCCTGTTATACTCTCTGTTAGCTTCAAAGCTTATCATGCAGGTCCATCTACACTGACATCATTAGCAGCAGGGTTCGAGAGCAGGAAATATGGTTCTATTTGAGAGATCAATTATTTATGGCAGGTGGCAAGAAATTAGATGTGAAAGAAATTAGACCTTTAGATGTGTCTGAGCAGAAACAGAGAATTGAGATTTGTTATTCCAAGTTCAGATACTCCACCATCATTTGAATACAAGGGCTCTGGGAAAAAGCATATTCTGATCCCCAAGGTTGTAGAAGAAGATCAGTTGCCAGGGCTTCTGACTGACTCATTAGTGCCTAGTCTGCCCTTTCAGCCCTCTGACACAGTCTCCCAGGGCCACATTCCCTGTACATCCTGACTACTCGTGTCATTTCCTTGCCATCTTAGAAAGAGAAAAACCATACGTCCATGGAGACATGGGCAGTAAGGAAAGAAATGGCAAAATGAGATAAAGGAGAAAGATGGCATTGTACTATATATCTGCCCACCACCTCCTCAGCACACGGCTAAGAGACATAAACTCCATTGCCTTTCTGAGGACACAAGAGAAAGACAGCATACAAAAGCTCAGGAACTAGAGAAATTGGCAGATTTTCATGCATGGGACAGACTGAAGAGGCGGAATGCTCCAACTCCAGATCCCACAGGCAGAAATGGAACTGAAGACCTGAACCAAGTGTGAGGGGATGTGGGTGCATATTTCAGTCTCCCAGAGAAGACGGGCTGAGCGGAGAAAGCCAAGAAAGGGTCTTTGAGAGCAGAGGACAGCAGGCTTTTTCACTTGTGTGCATTTGTGAGGACTGAGATTGGAAGTCAGGAATTCAGGGAGCAGAATGCCACTGTTTGAGGTGGCTGAGGCACAAGAGCATGTGAGTGGGTCAAGCCTACCCTGTGCTAGACTCAGGTCTCCACCTTTTCTCTCCCAGCAGACAATGACATGGCTACTCCCCATGGGCCTTTTAAAGTTTCTTCTAGCATCTCAAGAAACCTCTTCCTCCTTCATTGCCTTGTTCCCTCTGCCACAAGCCAAGCCAATCCTGCTCCTGCTATTTCCATTTTCCCAGGGCAGGAGAGGAGGAGGGGCCCAGAGGCAGGGCCTAGTGAGTGTTACTGTGTTCCACTGTTCCCAGAAGAATGGGCACGATAACTGAGAATGGCAGGCAGCGTTGGGGAGAAAAGAATAAACAAAAAGGAATGATGGCCTAGTCTTTCGTCAAGTAAGTTAAAGGCCCTCCTTGCTACCTCCTCTTTATTCCTTGAAAAACAGTAAATGGCAGGTAGGTGGGCATGGCGATGACCATGTTGGGGAGGAAGCTGTTTCTCATTTAAAGGAGGGAGCCACCTACAAAGTCCTGTCCCTGGCTTAACAGCGAAGCCCTCCCATTCTCATTCTTGTCTTCTTTGCCTTCCTCTTCTCCGTCCATGCTACCTGCTCCTTCCTACCACTGTGGGTTCAGACAAGGGACACTGGGGTAGAAGGAAGAAGGGACAGGGAGCCAGGGAAACTCTCAAGGATCAACAATTATGAGATATGAGGGGAGAGGTCAGGAGCCATGTTTGAGAGCAGTAGAAGGACAACGTCACCCTTAGATCTGGAGAATCCAGGGAAAAGACAGTGGGAAGGAGGCCAGGTCAGCTTTGGGAAGCAGTTCTGCTCCAGTGCTGGGAGTTAGGGATGAAGTAGGAAGAGCCAGGCAATGCCTAGAAAGATTTCACTTGTCCCTCCTCAAGCTCTGGGTATCTCAGGGTGAGACCCGGGATGACAAAAAGGAACTAACCCCAACCCGAGAGCTGCAGCAGACACTTCAGAGGGACTCTGAGTTTGGTAGCAGAAGATCTCATCCCTAAAGGGGGTTGTCTCTTCCGGTTGTACCCGTGCATCTGCCCATCTCCAGGCCTCCATTAGGGAGGCCCTCAGCTTCCATAAAAGGGGTTATTCTAGTTTTATTTCTTCACCTTATGTCCATTCTGCTGTAAGTGACAAGAGGGTAAAGATCTTATTTTGGTGGCATTCTCTATGTTGAAGCCTGGTGTAGGTGTTCTCTTGGCTGTCTCCTATAAGGCCAGGAATCCCTTCTTAGGATGGTCTGGGCTTTTTGTTGTTGTTCCTCTTGGAGGGTTCCAACCCTATTCTCTCAGGATATCCCCTCATCAGAGGTTTCACTCCTGAATTCTTTAAGAAAGAGCTGGCCTGTTAACAGGGGGTGCCATGTCCTCCAGAAGCACTTCCTGTCCCTGTATACAGTCTGATTGGGAAATCACCCCTCCTCTACCCACTCTGAAGCAGGAGAGTCAAAGGAAAGGATGGACACGGGAAATTTCCCTGGAAAGGCAGAATCCTCAAAACATCCCACCTTGACATTTCTGTGCCACATATTCAGTAATTTTTCTCAAATACAATGGTCACAATGTCACTCTTCCACTCGTAAAGCTGCAACAGCTCCCAGTTCCCACATCCTTGAAGCCCCCCTCCCTCCTTCAGCCTGAAGGCCCTACTTCGCCTTGCCCCAGATGATAGCCACTCTCTCTCCTCTGTTCCAGCTCACGTATACCTGATGCTGAACCAGGCTGTGAATCTGTCTTCGATTATGCTTTGTTTTTAGCCCCTAATATCGCCTCCCGACCTGTCCAAATCCTTTCTTCAACATCACATCCTGCTTCCTCCTTGTAGCCCCCGCCAACTCATTTCACAGTGTCCTCTTAGAACAGCTTCTGAAATCCAGAATTTGATTAAACACCTATCAGTGAGTCCTTGTTCCAGAGTTTCTACTTCGATTGGTCTGGAGTAGGGCCAAAAAACTGGCATTTCTAACAAGTTATCACGTATGCTGATGTTCCAGCAACGCCACTTTGAGAACTACTGTCTTAGAGTACCTCTCCTGCACTTTCTCCAGAGGGGAGGGGTTGCCTTAGAAGCCCAGTAATTCTACTAAAGGCTGGCCCAGAGCTAGGTATCTATATACACTCTCTGAGTAGATGGGCCTGGCCATTTTAGGATTAAATGTGAACTTAATCTGTACTTTATTTTCATCCAATTGGCAAATCTGCACCAATAATTAAGAGTGGGTACAAAATCTCCATATGTTCCCTCAATGTAGAAAGCTTCCAATGCCTATCTTCCTAATCTTCCTGATGTCTCCAGGACTGCCAGAAGCCTGGTCTCCTCCAAGACCTCTGGGTCTCCATGAGCAGGAACTCATGAACTAGCATTTCTTTCATCTGCTTTTCCAGGCCCTTGCACATCAGTCACCACAACTTCAAAGCTGGATACACAGCTAGGACCTCTGGGATCTGGTGGCCTCTAAGGGTGGAACTGACCTCAACACCTCTGTAAATCATCTCTGTAAATTACAGGAATCATCTCTGTAAATTGGTTTTTCTCTTTTCTAGTGCTGTGTTTCCTCCACTTTCCTACCTGTTGACCCTCTGCAACTCAGCCCATCCTCCATGCTGTCCCCTCTGAAAACCCACCCAGGCAGAGGTCACAGAGAGACCTGAAATGATGTAGCAGGGAAGTGCAGGGACCTACTTCTCCCCAGGGAGATTCAACTTCCTCTGAGCACTCTTAGCCCTTGCTTCATTCTGGAGGTGGGCAGGGGCTGGATCCATCCAGTGTCCCAGAGGTACAGCCGACAGTGTGATGAAGAAGACTCAGCCCAGCAGCTCAGGCCTGTCCAAAGTCCTCTGAGAAAGTTGGGATTCCCTCTAGTGGTTTCAGAGTCCTCACCTCTGGGGCCTGCAGCTCCCCAGCCCCTGCAAGTCAGCAGCTGCACTGTGTTTAAGACCCAGAGAGGCCTCTGGAGATGCAGCCTTAGGAGCAACTCCTGAGAAGTCCTTAGTCAGTTGTCTTCAAACAAGGGTTACTTGCCTCTGGGACCATACAAAGACGGTCCTGGGAATAGTGGGCATGAAGCGTTCTAAAGGAATCTATTTTCAAATCTTCAGTTCCATACATACTTCTTCCCCAGACTGATCCAATGGAAACCTTGAGGGAGGTTCTTTCCTGCCTTCCTTTCGCTAACCTCTTCCACCACTTTCTCCTTCCCTGAGCCTACCAGGGTACATTGCCCCAGAGTTCACTACCTCCCAGGAGCCAAAGGGGCTTTCAAAATATCCTAGCACAGGAAAGGAGGAAAGGCTGGGAAGGAAATCCTGCAAATAATTTCCTGTGTTTTCCTTTCAACAGAACTGAAGAAGGACTTCATCAATTAGTCAGCTGATCATTGGGCAAAATTGATGATAGTTCAGGATTTAATTTGTGTCATATAACTCTAAAGGAAATTTAAAATTTTGAATGATCTTATTATAAGAAAATTCCTTTCATTCCCATTAACATACCATCTCTGAAAATAAGAAATAGAGATATAATTGGTGGTGAGCCAAGCTTTATTCTCGAAATAACTAATATTAATTCATGGTATGAACTAATTTCAAAAATCCATCTATATCCAGCCAGGCACGGTGGCTCACATCTGTAATCCCAGCACTTTGGGAGGCTGAGGCGAGTGGACTGCTTGAGCTCAGGAGTTCGAGACAAGGTTAGGCAACATGGTGAAACCCCGTCTCTACAAAAAAAGAAAAACTAATAACAAAAATACTAGCTGGGCGTGGTGGCATGTGCCTGTAGTCCCAGTTACTTGGGAGGCTGAGGTGGCAAGAACACTTCAGCCCAGGAGGCAGAGGTTGCAGTGAGCCAACATTGTAACACTGCACTCCAGCCTGGGCAACACAGCCAGACTCTGTCTCAAACAAACAAAAACCACCTACATCATTAGAAGTGGGATTTTTAATAAATTCTAATTTTTCTTCATAATTATTTAAATGTGTAACATTTTTCTGGTTTGATCAAAAGCATTTAATAGCTCAGTCAGAAGAAACATAGCACTTAGCCTCCTGGTCACGAGAAAGTTTTTTTCTATTCATATGCATTTTAAAGAAACCTTTATGGAAGCATGACACACAAACAGGAGTATTTAGTGTAAAGCTCAGTGAATTGTTACAAAGTGAACATCCTTGTAATTACCATCCAGATCAAGAAAAATAACATACAGCAGCATTCTAGCATTCTAGGAGTGGAATGACTAGAATATTGATATATGTTCACCTTCTTTATAAACCGCCAAAGTGTTTTTCAAAGTGTACCAATTTACATTCTGAATAGCAGCGTATGAGGGTTTTCTTATCCTTGTCAACATTTGAAATTGTCTTTTTCATTTTAGCCTTCCTAGTGAGTGAATTGTAGTACTGCATTGTGGTTATAATCTCTATTTCCTTGATGATCAATTAAGATATGTTTTCATGTGTTTGAGTATTTGAATATTCTCTTGTGAAGTGCCTGCTAAGTCTCTTGACTATATTTCTATGTCTTTTTCTTACTGATTTGTTTGATTCTAAATTTGAGTTGTTAGATACATATACTGCAAATATCTTCTCTTACTTCCTGGCTTGCTGTTTCACTCACTTAATGATGTCCCTTGATGAAGGGAAGTTACAAGTTGTAATGTAGTCCGATTTATCAAATATTTCCTTTCATTATTAGTGCTGTTGGAGTTCTGGTGAAGAAATCATTGTCTATTCAAAATCATGAAAATAATTTCCTATGCTTTAATTTTCCAGTTGTATTATTTTACGTTACACATTTAGACTTATCTGGAATTGATTTCTTAAATAAAATGTGATATGTCCAAAATAAATAAACAGAAAACAGTAACAAATATGGTAGATATTAACCTAACTATATCCATAGTCACTTTAATGTCAATGGTCTAGAAACAACAATTAAAAGAAAGATTATCAGGCTGTATCCAAAACCAAGACTTAAATATATGTTGTCTACAAGAAACCCACTTTAAATATAAAGACATATAGATTAAAAGTAAATGGATACAGAAAGATATACTATGCTAACACTAATTAAAAGAAAATTCTGTTCTTGGCTGGAGCCCTGACAACATTTCCAGTCCTTGCCTTTCCCTCTGCCAATGTCTGGATGATCTTGTTTCTGTAATTCCCAAGCAGTAATTTAAGTCCTACGCTTGTAGGCAGAATCACTATCCTATCTACAAAATAATTTAGGTATTGCACCAGTTGTGAGGGATTTTTGCTACAGATCTTACCTTCCCTAGTTGATTCCATAGCGCTTTAAACACCGATTTGGACTTCCAGCCTAGCAGCCGGACACTCTATTAGACTAGTAAGAACACTCTCTGTTTATCTCCCTCTCTTGCCCTATGGAGTTATGAGAACCAGCTCTATCACAGAATCTGGCATAAGCAGTAATATTAGCATGAGTGCATGCATGAACTTTAAAAGGAGATTGAACTGGATTCAAATCTGGGCACTACCACTTACTAGGTATGTGATCTTGGGAAAGGTCAGAAAAGCTCTCTGAGGCTCAGTCTCCTCATATATAAAATGGAGAGAACCGTAACAACAATGGCACGTCAATAATAAGAATGGTAGTAGGAGACGAAGATGAGGTAGGCCTACAGGGCTTTATAGTAAAACTTAGATGAGATAATACTGATTTGCCTAATTCATGCCAGGCCCATGCAAGCACTCAGTAAATATAATGCCAGTGACAGTGGTAATGATGATAATGAAAATGAGAAATTATAGATTCTATATATGGTGTCCTACATAAAGTGTTCTTATATTTAGAACTTGAGGGGAATAGAATTGGAGGATGCAAAGGAAGAAGCAGAAAGAAACCAGTCATCTTTCGCGACGAAACTGGTAACTAGTTCCAGTTAAATATGTAGTCTGAACTTGATGGACAGCGTATATATTGAAAGTAGAAGTGGAGATATTAAGTAGAAGATCAGAAACTCAAAGAAAAAAAAGGAAGATCTCTTTACTGTTTCTTATTAAGTCCCCTATGCCTATACCAAAAAAAAGAAGAAGAAAAATGGAAACAAAACTAAAACAAGCAGGTACCTATGCATCATTTCACCTGTTCTTGCTGCTATTTCTGTTGGAGAGAACCACGTGGAGAGAGAAGTTCCAGAAATACTCTGCTTCAAGACTATGAATCTTAATGGTTGCATATGCAGGCTTTGGAGTCAAATATAGCTGGGTTCTATGTCAGTTCTACCACTTTCCAGCTTACCTAATCTCTCAGGGCCTCGGATTTTTAATCTTTACCCTTCTAAAGCAAATGTATTAGAACATTTTGTAGAACGCCACAGAAATCCAACTCAAACTAGCGTCAACAAAAAGAATCTACTGGCTTAAGACTGAGCTGCCAGAACAACTGGAATCACAGGCACTGTCTGAATATTTTTTCTGACTCTTGTATCTGCTCTCTGTATTGTCAACTTAATGTCCTCTCACTAAGACCAACAAATATGTGCAGTGAAAGTTCCCACTGCTTCAGCTACCAGGGAGGCTCCAAGTTAAAATTTTTTTTCTAAGGTAGCACTCCATTAAGCTCATTTCGAGTCAAGTGCCCATCTCTGATCCAACTAAAGATTGCCACTGGAATATGGTTATATAAGAAGATGGCTGCTCCTATAGTAACCACAGTAGACAACAGAAGAAAGGATCATGTGGGGAGAAAATCCCACAGATATTCACTAAGGTTTTTTGTTTTTGTTTTTGTTTTTTTGTTTTTTTTTGAGACGGATTCTCACTCTGTCACCCAGGCTGGAGTGCAGTGGCGTGATCTCAGCTCACTGCAAGCTCTGCCTTCCGGGTTCACACCATTCTCTTGCCTCAGCCTCCCGAGTAGCTGAGACTACAGGTGCCCACCACCATGCTCAGCTAATTTTTTGTATTTTTAGTAGAGACAGGGTTTCACTGTGTTAGCCAGGATGGTCTCGATCTCCTGACCTCGTGATCCGCCCACCTTGGCCTCCCAAAGTGCTGGGATTACAGGTGTGAGCCAACACCCCCAGCCAATGATGTTTCTTTAAAATTTTAATGATATGTTTCAGTGAAAATTGATTCATTAACTTTTAAGTAAAAATGAAATAAAACTGTATCTGGGAAACAATCTCAACTTTAGAAAGCGTAACATATACTAAAATCACTGTCAGAAAAAGGACTAAAACATTAATAATGTTTATCCTAGATAACAGAACTATGAATAACTTTCATTTTTTCTAAATGTTTTACTTGTTCTATAGTTTTTTCTTCAATAAGCTTGTATTACTTTTACAATCAGCATGAAACAGTAAAAGATTCTGGTTGTCATTGCACCTGTAGTCTGCATGCACCTGTAGTCCCAACTACTTGGGAGGCTGAGGCAGGAGGATCACTTGAGCCTGGGAAATGGAGGCTGCAGTGAGTTAGAAACACACCGCTGCACTCCAGCCTGGGCAATACAGTGAGACCTCATCTCTAAATTAAACAAATTAATTAAAATTAAAATAAACTAATTAAATTAAAATAAACTAATTCATACTGAAGTACATGGACAGCAATGAATTTTAAGATAGTGGTTCTTATGCTCAGACTTGCTTTTTTTTTTTTTTTGGTGTTTTTTTTTGTTTGTTTTTTGTTTTTTTTTTTGGAGACAGGGTCTCACCATTCACCCAGGCTGGAGTGTACTGGAGTGCAGTGGTGCGATCTCAGCTCACTGCAACCTCTGGCTCCCAGGCTCAAGTGATCCTCCCACCTCAGCCTCCTGAGAAGCTGGGACTACATGTATGTGTCACCACTCCCAGCTAAGTTTTGTATATTTTTTGGCAGAGATGGGCTTCACTATGTTGCCCAGGCTGGTCTCAAACTCCTGGGCTCAAGCAACCCATCCTCCATGACCTCCCAAACTTGCATTAAGTTCACTTTGGCTTCAGTGTGGCAAATGGGTCACAAAGGCTGAGACTGGAAATGGAGAGATCAGTTTGGAGGCTGCTGCAGTCATTCAAATAAGAATGGATGATGGTCTCATTTAAGATGACAGTATGGAAAACAGAATGAGATATAATAAGCAATCTCTCTCTTTCTCTCACTCTTGCTCTCTCTCTCTCTCTCATCTTGTCCACAGATAATAATTATAACTAATATTTACTGAGCATATATTATGTAGCAGTCTCTTTCCTAAGTCCTTTATATTTGACTTCTTTAATCCTCAAAACAAGCCAATTCCTCATTATATACCTTAGGATACAGCTTGAAATCAAGTTACGTGGCCGAGGTCCTTGAGGAGGTCAGAGACAATATCCTGTGTTTCTTTCATTTTAGACAGATAGATAGATAGATAGATAGATAGATAGATAGATAGACACCAATAAATATTTGTAGATTGGTTATTACAATCCAAAATTTCTTGGACTTCGTATCTCCCGAAGTGCTCAAACGGAGAAATGTGACGATTTGTCAAGGATGCTTTGAAACAAAATCCTACATTGTGTGGAAGTTTTACTCAGAAAATCCTAAGGCCCCTAATAATACTAACATTCCGATGACTTTATAATTGGAGGAATTTAAAGGATGCATGACTTGATCATGAATAGAGAAACCTCTGAGCTTGCAAGGTTCTCCACCAGTAAGAAAATCATCACCAGTGTCACCCACCCTTGCAAACACCATATTCTCTGGCTACTATTTCTGAGGTCCTCTTTCAGTGCTCCCCACGTGACTGGGCAAAAGGAAATACTTAGCTTTGTGTGACAGGACACCGATCACACATATTTCCCTGAAAACCTAATCAAAGTATAATAGAGACACAGTGATTAAATTATTAAGTCCACTTTAATTTCCTAAAGCACCAGTATGTAGTAATATGCTAATTTCCACGGACAGTGTAGCGTTTTATAATGGAATTAGGGATATATTCCAAGGAAAGGTTGAAAATCTCTCAAATCGGAGAACTGTGCCTTTATTGCTTTTCTAATATTAACATGCTCTGGGACTTTGGGCAGGTCTCTTATGCCTCTCTCAGCTTCATCTGTACCTCATTTGTAAAATAAGGAATAATACTTAACAGCTACCTCACAGGGACATATACTGAAAAAATAATGAGCTAATATAGACAGGCAAGATGCTCTGAGATCTTTGGATGAAAGATCCAGCACATTAAATCCTAATTAATGTTAAAGAATTAAAGAGGCACACAAATCCTATTAAATGTATATATTTCAGAGGAATGGACCACGATATCATAAGCTATATAAAAAATCTTTTATGGTGTGAGGTATGAAAATATTAGAATATAAGATCACTTTATAAATGCCCTCTCCTTTTAGATTAAAAGCCAGCAGCGCTCAATTCCATCTTTTTTCTAAAACTTCAAAGGATAGTGAAATTCCCATGATAGTATCTTAAAAGGAAATCTGGAGTTACCTTAAAGTCATTTCTGGATAATAAAATAGTGTAAAGTCTAATTTTTGAAACTGCAAGAAAAAAGACCTCAGATTCATTTGACCCTCAATTCCTGTGCTCATCTACATTTCTCACGTGGGTTGAAAGCAGGCAGATGGTTAACAGCTGCCAGGAATGACTGAGTTCTAGACTGAAGGATGATGATCCACTGCTCTAATATCCTCCACTCCAAGAACTACCTTTAAGAGTTTTTTAAATCAATTTTCTTATAATTAGTATTTCCTAAGGCAGATCAGCTTCCACATTAGGAAATGCTGGCCTTGATTCATGTTCTAGTTTAAATCTTACTAAAGGGCATCTTTCCCATTTTAGAAATATAGTCTAAAATGCCATCTGAGAGCTAGTAGATAATACAGTCATTGTCTTATTCAAAGGCATTGTATGTAAGGTATGCAGAAATAACACAGAAATAAAAATTTGTTTCAGAGTCAGAAAATGCCACTGATCCAGAAGATAAGAGATATTTTAAGATCTAAGCTCTTAAATGAAGATCAATTATTCCAGATTACTGTTTGAGGCTAAACTTTTAGGCAGAACTTAAAACAATAACAATAATTAATAATAATTATCTGGAGGAACAGAGGAACAGAGTTTATGGATCTAGGATTCCTAACAAGAGCTTTGACATTCTCATAAGGCTTAAACAGCTAAGTACAGCAACCCCTAACAGAGAAGGGAATTGTCCAGAAAAATAAATACATGCGAATTAAAAGAGGTCATTGATCTCTGATTCGAATCTTGCAATTGAAATTTCCAATATCCAAATGTTACGCTGCTTTCACAGTTACTAACCACTCTTTGAAAAATAAGAGAAACCAGCCACGGGTAGAACAAATTATAGAATGTAGAATAAGATTGCAGTTAAAAACAAAAATATAACAGCAGAGAAATTCTAGATCTTATATTTATGAAACCAAAACTAAATTTCAAATACAAATGAGTCATCAGGAAAGCATAACTGCAAAACTGCCTGTCAGCCTACTTCCCATTCCAGGGAGGTCTGAATCAAGCGCAGTGACTAGAAAGCAATGAATAATATAAACGTACGCCCAAGAGGAACAGATTCTGAAAACCTGTCCCAGAAATATAAAAGTTGGAAGGAATCAAGTTTTATCTATTTGTAAACCTACTTTTTAAATATTTCATCAGGACCAATAAAAAATTGAACATGACATGTGCTATCTTATTAGCACTTGGAGAAGAGTCAGTAAATGCCTCATACTGGTACCACCGCTCCCTTTTCCCTTGCCCACAGTAAACATAACTTATTGAAAAACAATAGTTTCCCACTGAGCATAGGGAGGGTTTTTGAATCCTTTTGAAAACATTGCCCCACTTAGTCACTACCTATCAACTGGAGTTGTGTTCTGAGGTGACAGCTATTTCCTATCTCCAACTTAGATACTCATATGGAAAAGTTGCTTATAATTAAAAAGTAGTGGTTTCTCATTTACATATTATGTTTAGCAAACAAATATGTACTTGTAAACGTTTTGCAAAATACCAACTATCATTCAGAGCAGCCTCATATTTATTTTATGTCATTTTGTTTTTTAATATTTGTATAAATGTATGGGGTAAACATTAATTTTGTTCCATGGATACACTGCAGCATGGTGAAATCAGAGGCTTTTAGGGTATCCATCACCCAAATAATATACATTGTACCCACAAACTCTGACACCCCAACCTATCACCATGCAATTCCCATTGCTAACTATTTAAATATTTGATGCTGTGCTTTGTAGAATTTACCAATGTACTACAGTCCACATATTCTCAAGTCTACATACTTTCATTCTAATTTGCCGCAATTTAATAACAGCTTTCCTGAAGGAGAAGAAATAAAGCACTACCATATGAATGTAATTTAATTGTAACACTGCCAAATTTCTGATCATTAAAATTTGAAAACTGTGTGTTATATATACATACATAAGCTAAACCCTAACACTCACACTCCTACTTCTGTGAGTGGTACTTTTAAGCCAAGGGTTGAATAACACAAATTCACACATATAGATCTCATTTCACTAGATGCTGCCAGGCATCTAATACATACAGTTTTTAAAACCTATATAGGTGAATTCAAGTGTCCAGTTCTGTGAAGGCTTATTACCACACAGTATCTTATTTTACTCTATTATAAAAAGACATTTAAATGAAACCTTTCTATTATAATATTTCAAATTTTCATGTTTTCCATAAGCAGCAATGTCTCTCCTAAGGCTTGTTCTGAGATTCTAAAGGCATTTCAACCAAAAATAAATGTTATTTTAGTTGATATAAAATTAGAATATAACAATACTCAGACAAATTGAAATTGGTGGTTTGTCATGATTAACTGCAGATATTACATAGAGTTAAAAACAAGATCCCACCCCATCTTCAAACATTCATGTGTTTTCCTGACAAATATAGAAATAAATGTTAATTTTCAACTTCCTGGAGGAAGCCAAGAAAGACTTATAACTTGCAGATATCACAGAGCTCAGAAATCGATAACACCGGATCATCAGAACAAAATGTAGTCCATCACTAATGCACATGTTTTTGTTTTACAGGGATGAATATGAACACTGATCCTAACTTACAAAAGAAGAAATGCATATGCTAACAAGCACATGAAAAAGTTCTAACTAAAATAATACAAATTAAAAGTTCTAACTAAAATAATACAAATAAAAATAATACTCAATTTTTTGTCCATTTGATTAATATTTTTTAAACTGACTCAAGACACATAAGACTACCAAGCGGGGGAAAAAGAAAACTAACTAAAAGCTTCATTGAGAAGTTAATTCACAGTAAAATGTACATTGTAAACAAGACAATGTATCACTGGGACAAGATAACAGAAAGAAAAATCTAGAAAATAAATTAAAATATGTTAAACAGAATCAAAGATATCAAAAAATGATAAAAGTCACATTAAAAAATCACTCTAGCGGCCGGGCGCGGTGGCTCACGCCTGTAATCCCAACACTTTGGGAGGCTCAGGCAGGCGGATCACGAGGTCAGAAGATCCAGACCATCCTGGCGGACACTGTGAAACCCCGTCTCTACTAAAAACACAAAAAAAATTAGCCGGGCGTGGTGGCGGGCGCCTGTACTCCCACCTACTCCGGAGGCTGAGGCAGGAGAATGGCATGAACCCAGGGGGCGGAGCTTGCAGTGAGCGGAGATCCCGCCACCGCACTCCAGCCCGGACACAAGAGCGAGACTCTGTCTCAAAAAACAAACAAACCAAAAAAAATCACTGTAGCATGTGCATGACTTGGCTAGGTGTGCCATAACAAATATCCCATGTACTGGGTAACTAAACCAACAGAAATTTATTTTCTCACAGTTCTGGAGACTAGAAGTCTGAGATGAAGGTGTTGGCAGGTGTGGTTTCTTCTGAGGCTCTCTCCTTGACTGACAGATGGCCACCTTCTTGGTATGTGTTCACACTGTCTTCTCTCTGTGTGTGCTTGTGTCTGGTGCCTTAACTCTTCTTATAAAGACACAAGTCATATTGGATTGGGGCCTACCCATATGACCTCATTTTACCTTAATCATCTCTTTAAAAGCCCTGTAGCCAAATATAATCACATTCTGAGATACTGGGGGCTGGGGCTTCAACAAATGAATTTGGGAGGTGGGGACATGATTCAGCCCATAACTATACAGAAGAGAGAAAATATGACTTAAAAAAAGAATAAAATAAAACTTATGGAAATAAAAAAATATAGCCTTAAATTTAAAATCTAATTGGTAGGTTAAACAGCAGCAGTTCAGTTTGGAGGTCTGAAAAGAGAATTAGTGAACTGGAAAACATCTGTGGATAACATGGAATATGCACAGAGAAATAGAAAGGTGAAGGATAAGACAGGATGATTAAGAGAGACTAAGAATAAGATGAGATGGCTCAATTTATGTCTCATTGAAATTTCAGAAAGGATGTTATAGAAGTGAGTGAGAGGTAATAGTTAAAGAGATAATGGTTGAGAATTTTCCAATAGTCATGAAAGATATTGATTCTAAAATTTAGGAATATCAAGAAATTCTAAGGAAGACAAATGAAAAGAAATCCACATTCAGATTATTGTAGTGAAGTGCAGAACTTCAAATACAAGGAGATCTTAAAAGCAGTAATGGAAGGAAAAACTCATTATCTACAATGGAATGAAAATTATAAAGACATCAGCAATGATAGATGCCATAGGACAACAGAGTAATGTTTCCAAAGTGCTAAAGGAAAATAATAGTCAAATTCTAATTCTATATCCAGTTATACTATCATTCAAAAGAAAATGCAACAGGAAAAGAAAAATATATCAAAAATGTAATTGTGAGTACTTCTAAGTACATTAATTGTAGATGATTTTTATTTCTTCTTTATATTTTTCTGTATTTTCAAAAAATCATTTTTTAACCTCTATCATTTTAACATTAATAATTTACATTTACACACAAAAAAAATTAAAACACATTCATCTTTGTTAAGACAATGGAATAAAATAACTTCATAGTCATTTTCTTCATTTTAACCAGTAATTTTTCTTTCTTGGTGTATTACATCTCAGAGCCCACTAGAATAAATATCATTCATTCAGACTTTGATTCTTTCCCAATAAAATGTGTGACCAAAAAAAAAATAACAATTTAAGACAAGAGGTGGGACTGCAATTTAGAATTCAAGTATAGCAGAATTATAAAATGTAATTAACTCAGCATTATTGAACCAACAAACATAGAACTTTCAACTTGAAGTATGTCCTCCGGATCCCTCACTGAAGGTTTGTTCTTCCAGCATGACCTATTATATCAGCAGTGACAGGCAAGGCCAATGAACAAAAGCAGAAATCCTGTTGGGATTCCATCCTCAGTTAATCCTAGCTTGTTTTAGAAATTACTTTCTTTTAATCACCTTCATTTTCAGTTTCTAGCATTTGCTTACCAACATCTTGATTACTTTTTATTAATATATCCAACACTAATTATAAGCTGAGTGATGCTGCTAAATCTTTCCTTCCAAAACAATGTTCCCTACACAAACATTTGAAAATAAAATCAGTAAGAAATCATCATCCACAATTATGTTTTGCAAGTACTTTTTAAATGAGCAACTATCATAATTAATATGTAAAAAGTTATGCTCATTAATAATTTCTTAAATTTGGGATAACAATCAAAACATATAATGATAAATTTTATTTATCAAATAAACAAAATAGCTGGTTTATTTATCAAAACCAGCTATTTTGTTTTTCAGTGTTTCTTTGGAATAAGCCAAATTTTAAAAAATTATATCACCTTTTTAGGTTCAAATATTACTTTCATATAAATATAAAGCTTTGACCTTGTAATTTTCAATGTTTCATTGCAATTTTACTAGCTTTTGGGCTTTGGCAGAATTCTGCTTTTTTTCTTGCAATAAAATGACTTTAAAAGAACTTTCTAACCCACACTTTACTTGGTGAGCACAGAAGATAATGGCTTTAAAAAAAATCTCTAATCAATCTATAAAGCATTCTTGAGAATTTCAAGTAACCGTTTGACTTCTTTGCATATAGAGATACGTAGGAACTTACGGACATTTCCCTCCCATTGTTTTCTATCAAATGAGTCCCAGTTTATTAATATGCAATCTTTATGCAGGTTAGGTAAGTATGAAAAAAAAATCTCAAAGAGAGAAGTTTCAAATAAAGCCATCACACAGAACTTATATCAGCTCAAATTTCCATTGAACATGCTCCCATTTTGTTGATATTTCTTTAAAAGAATCTTTCTGCTCCAAATTTAATGGCATGGTTTCATTTTGCAAATAAAAGACATTTCAGTATGTGGGCTCACTGTAAAACAAACATTCCATTTTGCATGACTGAAGAGAAATGAGATTAACAAAAAAAATAACAATAGATTGCAAAATAATACTTTTCCTTTACCTCTTTGGACTACATACTTGAGTAATAAATGCTTTGGTTCAAACACAAGGTATTATATCCGAATTGTTTAAGTGTCTCTTATACTAGTTATTGGTTCTTACAAGGGTCTATCAATAGGGGAAATTGATGTTCTAATTTACTCCACCCAGAATTCAAATCTTTCCCTATGATAATGATTTTCTGTAAGTCACAAAGAAATGTTAGCAGATGCTGATAAAAGGAGATTAACTGCAGTGGAAGGAGTCAGGTGCTCATCTGACGAAAACACTATCTCAATGTAATATAGTAGCCATAATACACCTTTCAGCTAAATCAGGAGTGGGAAGCTAATGATATGCTGTTGTTGTTGTTGTTGTTGTTGTTGTTGTTGTTGTTGCTGTTATGGAGTCACACTCTGTCACCCAGGCTGGAGTGCAGTGACGTGATCTCGCTTCACTGAAACCTCTGCATCCCGGGTTCAAGCGATTCTCGTGCCTCAGCCTCCCGAGTAGCTGGGACTACAGATGTGCACCACTGCACCCGACTAATTTTTGTATTTTTAGTACAGACGAGGTTTCACCATGTTGGCCTGGCTGGCCTCAAGCTCCTGATCTCAAGCGACCCACCCGCCTAGGCCTCCCAACGTGCCGGGATTACAGGCACGAGCCACCCCGCTCAGCCATGATACACTTTTAATCCCCTGTGGTTCTGAGCATTCTGCTTTCACAAGCTTATGGGAGTCTATATTGGGTAACAGTGGCTTTCAAGTTTAAAAAAATCAAACAATTCATGGCAAGAATTCTATTATGCATTGTGAGCCAACAGACAAAAGCAAATACAGTTTGTGAAAAAAGTACCTATTATTAATATATGCCATTACTAATATTTTTTATTCTGTTTTTAGTTTTTATTTTTTAATGCTTGTTGAGTCCCATAGACTGGAGTGTAAAGTGCTAACTGTGACCTGGGACAAGTTATTTACCTTCCTTGCATCTCAGTTTTTTTCACTCTGAGTTTACGCAATTAAATGAGATAACATATATAAAGTTCTTGGCACATCATAAGTTCTCAATGTAGATTAATTCCCTCCTGTTCACACTATTCTTTGTTACTTATATATAAAGTAAATCCTCATATTATGTTGCTCAAAGCCAAATATTAAATGCCTACCATATATATAAATGGTTGGTGCAAAAGTAATTGCAGTTTTTGCCACTGGAAGTAACGGCAAAAACCATAATTACTTTTGCACCAACCTATAAATTTATGCACAAACTGTGATAGAGGCTATAGCAGTGACTCCTAGTGTATTACATCTCCCTGTATCCATGACCCTGTGAGGTCCTCTTCCTCACAGACTGTGAACTTGGCCATTGGACTTACTTTGGCCAAAGAGATATTAGCCAACATGACACAAACAGAAGTTTAAGAATTGCTCGTGCACTGGGTCTTGCCCTCTTGGTCCTGGGAACTCTTTCTTGCTACTTTTGGAAGGCTGACACCATGTAAACAAACCTGCAAAGCTTACCAGAGACTTGTAGTCCTGCAAACAGCCAGAACCACCAAATATGTGAGTGAGGTCATCTTAAAGCATCTCAGAAAACAGCTTGAGATGGGCAAAAGAATATCCAGCTAAGCCCAGCCTGAATTGCTGGCCCACAGATCAGCAATCAAATAAAATGGCTGCTGTTTTAAGTTTCTAAATGTTGAGGTGGTTTATGATGCAACTCCTGTAACTGCATAGTATTTATTCAACTTTATAATAAGAATTTAAAAATGAGATCTGTTACTCTGCTTGAGAAGCTATAGATTAAAGATATCGTTGGCCAGGGAAAATGAGGTAGGATATGGAAGGGGTCAAAATACTTTCTCCAGGGAATTTGTATAGCTCAAGTATTTGATAGCTGAGCTTCTAAACAAAATACATAATAGGTGAATACTCTCTGTGTTCTATTTGGCAATATGACAGAAAAACTAAAAGAAGAGTCATTCTATTCACAGTTTATCTCCCAGGAGAGATTGTGACTGAGCAATCTGGGGTGTGATTTTTCTTGAAAGGGATAAGCACACAAAATAATTTTAAGAGGAAAAGAAGGTCATCTACCAGAATGAGCTAAGCAGAAAATATTAAGATGCCATCTCAATAATTTGTCAAGTATATCTAGGGAAGTAGATTAAATAATTACATAAGGTAGAAAAGGGAGAAGGTATTCTTTTTTAATGCATTTAATTAGAAAAAAAAAATAGTTAGAAAACAAGAGTATGGGGGTTTCTTAGCAGTAACCATCTTTTCCTGTACCTAACGTGAAGCCAGCATGTAGACTGAGTTTGCTTACCAGACATCTCCCTTTTGTAAACATGGATACATTAGAACCTGATGTCATTTGCCATTCAATAGTGTACCCATTTCCCTTCTTCAGGTTCACACTCGCCCTGGACCCTTCTGATCATTTTATATTCCTCGGAGAAACTATTTTAGCTGACCCACACATCTGGTTTCTCTGACATTTGTAGTCTCACTTGAAAATAATGAACTCACATGCCTATTTATAGATTAAAAAGAATTTTTTAAATTTTTCATTGGCACTTTGTAATTCTACATATTTATAGGGTGCAATTTAGTGTTTTGATACATATTTATGTTGTATAATGATCAAGTCAGGGTATTTGGTGTATCCATCACCTCATGCATTTATCCTTTCTTTGTGATGAGAACATTCAAAGGATCTCTCCTAGCTATTGTAATATATAATACCTTACTATGAACCATCATCACCCTACTGTGCAATAGATCACCACAACTTACTCCTCCTATCTTATTGTAACTCTGTGCTCTTTGACCAACCTCTCCCCATTCTCTCCTCCCCCTCACCTTCCTGTCTCTGGTAATGACTATTCTACTCTCTGCTTCTCTGCTCTCTACTTCTCTACACTTATTTTTCTTTGCAATTCCATATATGAGTGAACATCTCTTGAAAAGGTAATTTTTCTAGTAGAACCCATTTTCTCTTTATTTAGATTTCATTTTGAGGCAATACTTTGCTCTACTGCAAACACTTGTATCTTTTTTGTAATACTACAGAATTTTGGACTAGGTAGAGGCATTAGAAGTCAGAAGGTTTAACCAATCACTCAAAGTAGAAATCTTATCTATATTCTCCCTGACAGGTAGTCTATCTAGTAGCTTCTCGAACACTTCTACCAGTAAGGAACTCACTGCTTTACCAACAAAACAGGCACTTTAGTTTTACGTGGCTCTAAGAGTTAAAAAGTTATTGCTTATATTAAGCCCAAACTGAAGCTCTATAACTATGATCCATTCATCCTTTCTCTTTCTGTCCTCTGGCACTACACAGATTAAGTCTACTCCCAATTGTACATGACAGCTCTTCAAGTATTTGAAGATAGTGATAATATTCCCCAGGCTAAAACACAGATTGAACAATTCCTGAAATAAAATTGTCAGAGAAGCCTTTATTCAAGTGGTCTGGCCTCCAAATATAATCAAATAGCCAATGAACCGTCAAGAGTATAGACTTGAGATGTGGTGAAAATGTGCTAGACATGGTGTAGAAGATCAGTCAGGGTCATGGGAAAAGTTATAAAACTTATACGGAAAGACACAAACTTTCTTGGAAGGCCAGGAGATTTTGCAAAGCTTCGGAGAAGAATGAGCTGAAGGCAGCTGTTCTTGCCCTGGGGCAAAGGGCGAGGGCAGATAATAAGGGAATGTAAAGAAACCTATCTAGATAAATTTGTTTAGTCCTGTCTCAAGAAACCAACCTTTGATCATTCATGCTCAGGACTGCTCTCTACTCAAAGAGTTAACAATGTTTATTACCCACAAATTGTGTTTGCTCCAAGCCTTTGTCATCAAATCTGTACTAAATAAATGTGAGCATTGCCGGCTTAGGGGGCTGCTAACTCTCTTCAGCCCCTAGTACCAGCAGTGCTCTAGACTGCTCTCTCACTGGATACCTGTGTCTGAGTACTTCTTTCATTTGTTGCTTGGCCAAAGCATGCAGGACAGACTTGGCAGGTGGTGCCCCATGTGAGGAATGCTGCAACATATCGCAACGGAACCCTCAAAAATGGAGGTGAAGAGACTGCACAGTCAGTAAGTCAGTATGTCATTGGTGCCTGCTCAGGATTTCCAAGTTTAAGGAAATTATTCAGGCTAGGGTTTCATCATGGGACAATAGTTATCAGCTCAAGAGCAACAGTATATAAAAGTATTGAAGCAGCTGCTTAAAGCTACCAGAGCCTCGGTTTCATAGGCTCAATTAAGGGACCTAATGCAAACTGTTGTATCCCATAACCCATGGTTCCTAGAAGAAGGTATGCTAGACGTAGAACTCTGGGAACAAGTGGGAAAACATCTTAAACAACATCATGCACAAAGGCAAAGGATCCCAGTAACAACTCTAACGTTACAGGCTTTAGTTAGGGCTGCTTTGGTCCCACTCTACACAGAAGAGCCTAAAAAGGGAAGGGAGGAAGAACTATCACCTACCTTACCACCTCCTCCTTCTCCCTCAGCCAAGCCATTACTGGGCAAAAATAACAAAGAGGAAACAGAGGTTTTGCCTAAGCCCCCTCCTCCAATAAATTGGAAAAAAGACAAGGGATACACTATAGCTATGGAACCCTATCTTAGGCAAGTGGCATTAAAGGGGGAGTTCTTAGCCTGCCCAGTAATGCAAGATTGACAAGGCAATCAGGTCTATGAACCCATTTCTTTTGACGCTTATAAAGAGATAAGAAAAAGCATTAGAGGAAATGGAGTTGTTAGCCCATTTACAAGAAGGTTAATTGAGGTCACTCTGCAGACCTCTTTCTAATAATGGCCACTGTTATTCCTCCCCTACCCCTGACATAGCTCTCTCAAAATCCTATTTGGATAGAACAGTAGCCTTTAAAGGGAGAGAAATTACGAGCCCATGAATTAGTTGAGGAGCAATGAAAAGCCAGCCATACAGAATCATCAAACAGCCTTTGGAATTCGCCCATTTTTGTCATTCCCAAAAGATCTTGCAAATGGAGACTTTTGCATGACTTACAGGCTATCAATGCTAATTTGCAACCTATGGGGCCCCTTCAACAGGCCCTCCCATTCCCCTGCAGCAATTCCTCAAGATTGGCCTATAGTCATTATTGACTTAAAAGACTGCTTTTATACTATTCCCCCTGCAAAACAGGATGGAGAAAAATTTGTATTTACAATACCAACTATCAATAATGAAAGGCCAGCTTGCCAATTTCATTGGAAAGTACTTCCTCAAGGAATGCTAAACAGTCCTACTATGTGTCAATATCATGTAAATCAGGCTTTGCTGCCCAGTAGAAAAAAATTTCCTAATTCTAAGATTATTCATTTTATGGATGATATTTTACTAGCAGCCCCAATGGAGCCAGTACTTTTAAGTTTATATGCCTCTGTCATAAAGAATACACAGTTAAGAAGTTTAATCATAGCACCTGAAAAAGTACAATTGTCTTCTCCTTGGAAATATCTTGGATACATACTAACTTCCTGGTCAGTAAGACCGCAAAAGGTTAAATACTAGCAACTTACACACCTTAAATGATTATCAAAAATTACTGGGTGATATTAATTGGCTTCACCCCTCCTTGAGCATAACTACCGATAAGTTACAAAACCTGTTTTCTATCCCAAAAGGCAATACAGCCCTAGACTCTCCCAGGCATTTAACTCCTGCAGCAAAAAGGGAAATTAAGGAAATAGAGGAAGCTATTTCTCAGAGGCAACTAGATCGCATAGACCCAAAATATTCAGTCCAGTTGTTTGTTTTTCCTACTAAACATTCCCCAACAAGATTAATAGGACAGATGGTCCCAAGGCTATGCTTCCTAGAATGAGATTTTTGCTCACATACCGGGACTAAAACACTATCTCCCTATATCCAGCTAGTTAGTAAAGTCATCCACACAGGCCACAGACAATGCAATCAGTTGCTAGGTTATGACCCTGGTGTCATAAGAATTACTTTAAGTAAAAAGCAATTTGAAGTAATATTGCCACTATCTCTAGATCTTCAGATAACACTCTGACTATACAGGTCATATAGAGCATGCCCTTCCTGCTGACAAACTAATTCAGTTCTTATCTCATACTCCTGTAGTTGTGCCTACAAAAGTAGTTCACTCCCCCATACCTAAAGCTTTAACACCTTTTACTGACAGCTCTGGTAAAAACGGAAAAGCAGCTGTTTGGTGGAGATCACATAATTCCTTCACTTCTTCTGGACTTACTAACACTCAGAGAGCCGAGGTTAGAGTCTTAATATTAGCCCTGGAGACCTTTTCTGCTCAGCCTATCAATATTATTAGTGATTCTGCTTACTCTGTTTATTGACTGCAGAACCTTGAAACAGCCCTCAGTAAGTCCACTCTTGAGCCCACCCTGTGTGCACTTTTTCTTCAACTTCAGCAATTGCTGGATCAACGTACACATCCTATTTTTATTACACATATTCAAGCCCACAGCTCACTGCCTGGCCCACTGGCTACAGTAATAATCAAGCAGACATGCAAGTTATGACCTCACTGCTTGACCAAGCCACCCCATCACGTCAATTTTTCCACCAAAATTGGAAGAACTTAACTAAACAATTTCAACTTACCCAAAGACTAGCTAAACAAATTATCCTGTAATGCCCAGATTGTCAGCTCACAGGCATGTCTCCTCCTTTAACACGTGCTAACCCTAGAGGACTAGAACCCAATCAGTTATGGCAAACAGATGTTACACATGTCCCTGAATTCGGAAAACTAAAACTACATATGTACATGTATCCATTGATACCTATTCTCACCTAATTAGCACACGTGCTCTTCCTGGAAAGTCCAACCAATATGTTATTAAACATCTTCTCTCAACTTTTGCATTTATGGAGTGGCCCACAAAAATTAAAACTGATAATAGTCCGGCTTATGCCAGATCACAGTTTCAATAATTTTGCCATATGTGGAACATCCAACATTCCACAGGCATCCCGTATAACTCCCAAGGACAGGTCATAGTAGAATGTGTCCATTCCACTCTGAAAAATACACTCAGAAAACAAAAAAGAGGGAATATGAATAAGGACCCTGCAACACTATTAGCACAAGCCTGATTTACCCTTAATTTCTTAAATTTAAATAATAAATTTCAATCAGCTATAGAAAAGCACTTTGCTAAAACTTCTCAAGACATAAAACCCACAGTTTTACGGAAAGATGTAAATAGTAATGTAAGTTGTGGTCCAAATGAATTGCTACCATGGGGAAGAGGATACGCTTGTGTTCACACTCCCTCAGGTCCTCTGTGGATTCCAGCACAACACATCAAATCATACCATGGCATGGCTAGGACAAAACCCGGTACCAGAAATGAAGGAAACGTCCCTGTGGAACCCACAGCCCCAGATGATGTGGCTTCCTCGGATGACAAAAGCCCCGGATATTACCTAGGGGATGCTGAAGAAGACAACTCAGGATGCTAGGTGAATCCTGATCCAGATGCAGACACCATTTACTCCAGATAATCTGTTCCTTGCTATGCTCTCTGTTATACATTACAACTCGCGTAGGGTATTGATCGTTTTTATGCTCTCGCTCTGCCTGCAACCCGCACCTGCTACACTCTATTAGGCTCATCTCTTAGATCTTCCTTTCTTCCGCTCTGTTACTTGGGCAGTCTCTAATAACATAACTGCTTAGCTGGAAGGGGTTAACATACCCCCAGTGGGGGGGTTTCCTTAGTAACGGCACACATTGAACTAAGGTGCCAAGTAATACTACATGTCACTCCTTGATTAGAAAAGGTTACTGATTACACTCATGTTTGTCTTATGTTGTTTACTAATTCTAGGATGCAAAGCCAGAATACGAGTTATAACCATGGTGCCTGACAAACCTGTTGCTGCACACATCTGTACTCTTCAATAAACAAAACCTGATGCAAAAAACAGAAAAGGGGGAGATGTAGGAGATCAGTCAGGGTGGTAGGAAAAGTTATAAAAATTATAAGGAACACCACAAACCTTCTTGGAAGGCCAGGAGGTTTTGCAATGCTTCAGGGAAGAATGAGCTGAAGGCAGCTGTTTTTACCCTGGGGCAAAGGGTGAGGGCAGATAATAAAGGAATGTAAACAAATCTATCTAGATAAATTTGTTTACTCCTATCTCCAGAAACCAACCTTTAATCATTCACACTCAGGATACTGTCTACTTGATGGGTCGACAATGTTTATTACCAACAAATTGTGTTTGCTCCAAGCCTTTGTCATCAAATCTGTACTAAATAAATGTGAGTGTTGCTGGCTTAGGGGGGCTGCTAACTCTCTTGGGCCCCTAATGCCAGCAGTCCCCTAGCCCACTCTTTTAGATACCTATGTCTGAGAAACACTTTCATCTGTTGCTCTGCCAGAGTCTGCAGGACAGACTTGGCAACATGGTCTGATACTGCAGAGTACTATTAATTTCCTTATTTTAGAAAACAATGCTACCTATGACTCATTATAATGCCCCTTTAACAGTCTTGTCACACTGGTGATTCCCATTTAGCCTCTAGTCAACTAGAAGTGTAAGAGCTTTACTAAAAACAAACTTCTGTTAAGAGTTCAACCTCTATTTTTCGGGGAGATAATTAATACAAGTGTAGAATTTAAAGTTGTCTCTCATTTTAGTCTTGGTACTTTCAAGCCATCACACCATCCTATGGATACTTTTTGTAATTCTGATTCCTTTAGCTACTTCTCTCACCATCATCCCGAAGACTGATAGGCTGAGGAATCTGGCAGATCCAGAGCCCAGTGGCATGCCACTAGATACTGCAGAGGGTCATTTGGCTATCAGTCTTTTCAGTGTATGTTTTTCCATGTCATCCTAAAGCCATAATGCTTTCTGCTTTTGAATCCAGCATAATGAATTGCATCGCAAAGCCACTGGGTTTCCAGCAAAGATCACCTTTGTTTAATGGATAAAAGCAATGTACCCTGAGAGTCTGCTAATGCTTGGTGAATAAAAGTTTATTTTAAACAGAAGAGAATGTATTTTTTCAGATATCCTATGACTTAATCACCACACAAATCCTATAAAGTAGATTTGATATTATCATTTTTACTTTATTCCTAGGAAAACTCCATGTAGCTAACACTGCCAGTTCTCTGGCGCGAGAAAGACTGCATCTGAATTCTAACTCTGCCTGACATGATAACGCCTACATGACTGTCAGCAAACTACTTAACCTCTGTTAGTGGTCTGTCTCTCCTCCTAAACTGTCATGAGCATTAAATAAAATTATATACATGAATCATGTAACATAGCACCTGGTAAAGAGTTAGGTCTTGATAACTATTATCTATAATTATTATAGCCTGGGACGAGAGAGTTTGAGAAGTGGCAGAAGCAGGATTTGAAGCAGAATTTGTCTGGCCCCCAAACCACTAGAAATATATAGAGTCAAGGGCACACAGAACTAATTTTATTTTTCCTCTAGCAAATCAATTCATCTTCCTGACCATACCTGACCATACCCATAAAAAAAAAAAAATATGAGGTGTTGAGACTAATAAGAGGAACAATGCAACCAAAGATATCCCCCAGTTAGAGATTTTATAGTGACAACTTAAAGACAAAAACCAGGTTAAGAACTAGGTCATGGAAAACATGAGTAACAAGGCAGACAAATGGTAGCTGAAGGCAGGGTATTTGTGAGGCAATGACAAATTCATTTGCTGTCAAATATTGAGGGCAAAGGCTGAATGGCATTTTGATTGTGATAGGTTAAATGTATTGTCCTGGTTCTTAACAGGACCTTCCTGGGCTTTAGACAGCTCCCTACATTTTCATAGGTAGGGATATTAATTATAACATCATGGAAACTAACACTAAGGAAACTAAATTATTCATTAGCATTACACATTATTAACAGACACATCAATATGATTCAGAATATAAACACAGAAGACATACTTTCTAATTTTTAGTAAAAAAATCTATTTCCATGTTGCAGCAAAGTTGAGGAAATTATATTAAATACATGATAACTGGAATAAAAGACATCAAAAATGTATATCTGGAACAAGGTAAGGTGAGATAGAGAGATCATAAATTTTGCCTATCGTAGTTATTAGACAAGAGGATAAACAGAAATGAGAACAGAAATTCCAAGGAGCAGTCTTCTCACTATCAGGTGTCAACCAATTTAAAGTTTATTTAATCAATCATTCACAGCACTTTCTTAAAACATGTGATAGAAACAAGAACTCAGAAATAAAACAAGTCCTTTATAAAACATACTTTCTAAAGGATAATTCCCAGCTATATATCCCTTAATTTTAAATACATAATATTAATATTCTCCCATAAAAAGAAAAGTTTTTCTGAATAAAGTCAGATTTAAAATGCTGAAGTTTACTTAAAAGCCTTTAATATTGGGATTCAACTACAGAAGTGCAATTAGAGTCTCTCTAGACACTGCAGTCCCCGAGTAAAAACAATAACGTGCCACCACTCTGTGTCAGGTGAAGAAACAGGTAGTGAAACAAATAAATCTTTCCAGAACCCGACAAAGGCAGGAAACTGTTGTCTTCCAACTGTGGTTTAAAGTCAAGTCACTGAAGGGAATAGAAAAAGTTACTTGATTCAATTTAAACAAGCCCTCTTTCTATGGTCTGATGACTACAAAAGTTCTGTAGAAAGAGCCAAGTAAATTCTGGTAAAATTCAAAAGACTTCTTGTTTAACATAATTTAAACTGACGAAAAAGATATAAAATAGTATTTTTTTGCTGCTAAAAAGGTCTCACGACCCAAGCAAACATTTCTACTTAAAAGATTTTAAAGTCACTATAATGTGGCGTATGAAAATGGGTTATGATCCTGATTTAGGAATAGTCAAAGAAGTTCACATGTGGCTTCCTTGATATTAGACTTCTAAATAAGTGTCCCAGAAAGAATTATAGCATCTTGGAAACCAGTCCAAAGCCAAGACCCCAAACTGCTGTAGCAGCTTTGAATACCAGGCTCTTGCAGCAGTAAGTATATGATAATCTGAAATTACATGCCATTGCAAAGAGCTGCTGGTCTTGTGTCACACTTTCAACCAAATGAAATGACAGTTTCAAAAGCTCCATATCACCCCCTCTGAAAATTCCTTGTACACTCGCAGTTAAGTCATAACCTAATTAAGGCTTCTTGGTTTCACCTGTGAGGTTACTTTTTGTAAAGTTCAAAAGCCAAAAATCTTAACTGCTTGGCCTGGCTAAAGTCAAGTAACAAGGGATTTAAAAGGATTTTCTTAAAGAGTGCTCAGCTTAATTACAAGTGGATATCCAAGTTACAAGTATATTTAAAAGGCCTTTATGTTTTTCTCTTCTTGGATCTTATTTTTCTGGAAATTTTTTTTCCTTCTCAGTCGACTGAATTATTATTCTCCATTTTTTGTCTTGCCACTCTTAAAGCACACATGAGAGGCCTTAAGATAAATTCTGGTAGCCTGGGACTCCTTGGGAAAAACAAAGGAGGTGTAACAGACCCTGTTTTGGAAAAACTTGTTTTCCTCATGAAATCCTAGGAATTATAAAAGCAGAGAATTCCCTCTCAAAATCATAGGCTCCGTTCTGTTTTACACTGTGTTATCTGAGTTTTTAGTTTTGGGGGTATCAAATTACTTCATATTATGAGAGAGCTTTGGTGTGTAATAACTAGGTAGGAAATAAACTTTAAACGATAGCTAATAGGGAGGGATACTTAATTGTTTGCACATTTGAATCACAGAAGCATACTCTTGGTCACCTGAAAGATATGGAAATAAGAGGTGAAGCCAGCTGAACTTCCTGGGTCAGGTGGGAACTTGGAGAACTTTTCTGTCTTACAAGAGGATTGTAAAATGTACCAAATCAGTGTCCTGTAGCTAGCTAGGTTTGTAAAATGCACCAATCAGTGCTCTGTAAAAACACAGCAATCAGTGCTCTGTAGCTTGCTAGAGGTTTGCAAAATGCACCAATCTGTGCTCTGTAAAAACGCACCAATCAGCACTCTGTGGCTAGCTAGAGGCTTGTAAAATGCATCAATCTGTGCTCTGTAAAAAAGCACCAATCAGCACTCTGTGGCTAGCTAGAGGTTTGTAAAGTGGACCAATCAGCACACTGTAAAATGGACCAATCAGTGCTCTGTAAAATGGACCAACCAGCACACTGTAAAATGGACCAATCAGTGCTCTGTAAAATGGACCAACCAGCACTCTGTAAAATGGACCAATCAGCAGGATTTGGGCAGGGACAAATAAGGGAATAAAACCTGGCCACCCCAGCCAGCAGCAGCAACTCACTCAGGTACCCTTCCATGCTGTGGAAGCTTTGTTCTTTCACTGTTCACAATAAATCTTGCTGCTGCTCACTCTTTTGGTCTGTGCCACCTTTAAGAGCTGCAATACTCACCGTGAAGGTCCGTGGCTTCATTCTTGAAGTCAGCAAGACCAAGAACTCACCAGAAGGAACTAACTCTGGATACAGAAATATCCCCCCACCCCCACTGAGATGGGGTCCCTCCCCCATGGGGGATGGACTAATTACAAAGGAAGTTGATTGGCCGTGGGTTGCCTTGCAATGAAATGCATGATATGTGCCGTCTTCTCCCATAGTATGTCCTTCCTGTTGGGGATCCAAGATCCAGTATAAAATGGCACCCTTAATTTTGGGGACTTGTCTTTGCCTTCAGCTATGCCTGCTTGTTAGGCCCCAAAACTGCATGCTATCCTGGCCCTATTCCTGCAAGGGCTCTACCCTGAAGCCAATAATCCAATTAAGAACTGGCAAACAAAAAAACTTGACTCCACTTATATGAGGTATCTAAAATATTCAAACACATAAAAGCAAGGCATGCAGTAGTGGTTGCCAGGGGCTGGAGGAATGGGGTACTGAGAAGTTACTAATCAATGAGTATAAAGTTTTTTTTATTCAAGATGATTAGGCTCTAGACATCTGCTGTACAACACTGTGCCTATAGTTAACAATACTGCATTGTGTATTTTAAAATTTGTTAAGAGGATAGATCTCATGTTAACTGTTCTTGCCACATAAAAAATAGTTTTCATCTAGAGTACTGGAGGTGGCAGGGACATGGTGTGCTAAATGTTATGATGTAAGTGACACATGGTTCCATGGGAACACACAGAAGAAACATTTTACCTGACCTTAAGGTGTTAGGAAAGTTTTCCCAGAGGAAGTGATGTCTAAGCAGAGACCTGAGTAAGTATGAGCTTGCCAGGGTATAGGCAGTGAAGGCATGGAGGGTAGGGGCTGAAGGGGTTTATTTCAAGATCTAGAGGTATGAAAAAGAAAGTCCTCTTCATAGAACTAAAAGAAGTTCACTTTGGATGGAACTTAGCCTTTGGGTGAAAATAACAGAAGAGCAGAATGATGAGATAAGCTGGGGCTGTTACTTAGAATAGTAAAAGTCATGGGAAGGACCTGGACTTAATCTTGAAGACAATGATAAGTTGTTCACTGAAGAGCTGGATGTGAGGACATAAATGTTTTAGAGGAATTACCACCACATGAACATACTGAACTAGGAAGGACATCTGTTGCAGTAATCCAAGAAAGAAATAATAAGGGGAATAGCAGTAAGGTAGGACTAATTAAATGGATTTGAGAGATACTTAGCAGGTAGAATCAATAAGCCTTTGTGATTTACTTCATGCATGAGATAATGGAGAAGAAAAAAAGAATGAACAACACACCTAAGTCTGGCCTTAGCTACTGGGTACATAACTGTGCTATTTGTTGATATGGAACAGAGAAGGTGGCAAGGGTAGGGTGAGAGAAGTGAAGAGTTCAATTTTAGAATATCCAGGTTGAATACTGTTGACATATTCAAATGGATGTTTCTAGTAGCTAGTATGATATTCAGCTGAAAAAAAAATTAAGGGTAGACATATATATTTTAGAATCTCCTGCATAGATAGTCAATCAAGCTACAAAGGTAGGTCCATACAAGTAGCCTAACTAGAGTAACAAAACAAGATTAAAATTCTGAGTGATGAGAGCCCAAAAAAACTGAAAAGCAGTACAGTAGTCCCCTCTTGTCCACCAGTGGATGCCTGAAACCACAGGTAATACTGAACCCTATATATACTGGTTTTTCCTATATATACATACCTATGATAAAGCTTAATTTCTAAATTAGACAGAGGAAGAACTTAACAACAATACTTTATAATAAAGTAGAGCAATTATAACAACATGCCACCATCATTACTCTTGCATGCAGAGGTCATTATGAAGTCAAATAAGAGTCCCTTGAACACAAGCACTGTTGTACACTGACAGTCAATCTGATAACCGAGACGGGGGCTAAGTGACTAACCTGCCTCCTGCATATCCAATGTGGATATGCTGAACAAAGGGGTGATTCACATCCCAGGCAGATGGCACAAGACTTCATCACGCTACTAACAATGACTCACAACTTAAAACTTACAAATTCTTCATTTCTGGAGCTTTCCATTTAATATTGTCAGATCATGGTTGGCTACAGGTAACTGAAACTGCAAAGAAAAACTGGGGATAAGGAGGTACTGCTATATCTAGAGGAGAAATTAAAGAAAGGAAGGCAGTGAGTGGTGTTAGGAACCAAGGAAATACAGTATTTCCAGGAGGCAGGAATGGTGACAAGTGTCAAGGGATGGAGAGAGAAACAGGTTAAGTAGAATAATGACTGGGAAACATCCAATCCACTGGATGGTTTGACAGAGTCCCTAGGTGACCGTGTGGATTTTAGAAACACCCAAGATGATGGCAAGACTTCAAGCAAAGACCAAGACTGTGAGACAGGCACAGAAACCTTTTAGTGAGAGAGAAGGAATATTCAGCAAGTTGCCAGGTGACAGAATGGAAGAAGTACAAGGTAAATGCCAGAAGCCTCCAAGAGTTTTCACACAAGGATGGAAATATAATTTTAAATTAATTTTTTTTTTTGAGACAGAGTCTCACTCTGTCGCCCAGGCTGGAGTGCAGTGGCGCGATCTCAGCTCACTGCAACCTCTGCCTCCCAGGTTCAAGAAATTCTCTGCCTTAGCTTCTCGAGTAACTGGGATTATAGGCACCCACCCCCATGCCCAGCTATTTTGGTTTCACCATCTTGGACAGGTTGGTCTTGAACTCCTGACCTCGTGATCCACCCACCTTGGCCTCCCAAAGCGCTGGGATTATGGGCATGAGCCACCGCACCTGGCCAATTTTAAATTAATTTTTAAAGAGCCGATAAATCTTTACTGCACACTAACAGACATATACCACAAACAATATTTTGCTTCTATCTTTTCATGACAGCAATTAAAATGCATTTTCTACTTTATTCTGTAAAGTAAAAAGATATTTCTATGGCTCTGTTGTGCTTTCTTTGATTAGTGATGCTGTGACATTACCAGCTGAAAACAGTTTTATTATATCTTTTTATATTTCCGCTTACAATATAATTCTTACTTCCCAAAGTAAAATTCAAACTCATTTCCTACTAAAAGGATATGCACATAAATCCGCGTGTCACACAAAGCTCATGAGGAAGTGTTAAGTGATTTTAGTAAGAATTATTTCCCCATGTGCAGGCTGCAATAAAAACTGCCAATTCTGGAAACAGTTTTAAATACAGGTATTTTTTCATGCCTAACTGAAACAGCATTACACCATTATTCCTAAATTAATGTGGTCTATGGCACCTATAATCTGATGACTGTAATAATTTGTATTGTGCTAAAGAGATAATTTTTGTTTTTAATTCTGCAAAGGGTTTTAGCTAACCCTATAGCAGAATAAGATGAGAAGTAGCCTGGACTTAATCTTCCTTCAGCAGCTTTTTCAAGCTGAATATTTACCTTTTTGGAACAAATAATTTAAAAGTTAAGTTATAGACAACAAATCACAGAGCTGTATAGCCAGAAAAAAAAAGGTGTTACCTGCCAATTATTTTTTCCTTTGTCACAAGTAGAACTTAAACCATTCCCAAAAGACAACTATCCATCTGCAAAAGAAATTTGATGAACTCCTTTGTCATGACACTTGATATTGTCGAAAAAGTCAAATACGCAAGATATTCTCCTTGGAGGCTAGTAAGTTCCACTTCGGTGCCATATGCTACAATTAGGCTAGTCCTTAAAACTGCAAATAAAGACCATACTGACAGACTTGAAAAGAAACAGCCAGCTAAAATTCATTGTTCTGTTTACGGTAAGGATGTTGTTAGGAGTATCACTGAAGATGTTCTCTACATTTTAGAAGATCCTCTTTATGAAAACTCACAGGAAAAATTTGCATTCAATAAGAAAGATCAATAGTGCTTCTCCCAAATGTATGCTGTATAATATCATATGTGGTCTCTATGCCTAAGACTGAGTCTTCTATTTGCTAATATGCTGAGGAACTATTTTAAAGTCCCCCTACCATAAACAGAAGAAAATATCTGGAAAAAACATAGGGCAAAAAATAAAATCAGCACAGAGAATGCAGGAGAGCATAGGAAAAACTCTTATCCTTAACACATAAGGATTTTGTAGCCATTCTGTGTGTGTGCATGTCCACATGCTCACGCATGTTTCTGTATATTTTCATCATTCAGAACACACTATTTTATTTTACATGCAGTGCATTAGTTATCCACTGCTAGGGAATAAATTATCACCAAATGCATCAGTTTAAAACAGAAAGCATTCATTATCTCGGTTTCTGTGGGTCAGGAATCACAGCACAATTTAGCTGGATCCTCTGGCTGAGGATCTCTTACAAGGCTATAATCACCACATCAGCTGAGGCTATAATCATCTCATGGCTTGATCTGGGAAGGAACTGCTTCCACTCCCTCATGAGGTTGTTGGCAGGCCTCAGGTCCTTGCTGGCTATTATCTGGAGATAGCTGCTTGCCACATAAGCCTCTGCATAGGACGACATACTGCCAATGTGGCAGCTTACTTCCCCCAGAGTAAGGGCTCCCAGAGAGAGGGCAAGAAAGAGTGTGCAAGACAGAAGCCAGCCTAACCTCAGAAGTAACATGTGTCTGGGTACAGTCACTCATGCCTGTAATCCCAGCACTTTCGGAGTCCAAGTGGGAGGATCACTTGAGCCCAGGAGTTTAACACCAGCCTGGGAAACATGTGAAACCCATTTCTACAAAAAATTAGCTGGGCACGGTGGCACATGCCTGTAATCCCAGCTATCCAAGAGGCTGAGGTGAGAAGATCACTTGAGCAGGAGGTCAAGGCTGTAGTGAGCTGTGATTGTGCCAAGGCACTCCAGCCTGGGTGACAGAATGACGCCTCACTCAGAAGAAGAAGGAGGAGGAGGAGGAGGAGGAGGAGGAAGAGGAAGAGGAAGAGGAAGAGGAAGAAGAAGAAGAAGAAGAAGAAGAAGACGACGACGACGAAGACGACGACGACGACGACGACGACGACGACGCATTACTTTGATCAAATTCTATTCATTAGAAGCGGGATCCACTGGGTTCAACCTACACTTAAGGGGAAAAGAACAAAGGACTGGGCCTAATACCAGGAAGTGGGATCACTGAGACCATCTCAGAGGCTGCCCACTACACAGTTATAGTCATTTCTCACATTCTAGGGACTCTTCTTTAGTCCTATTGAAATCTGAGGCAGGGCATGACAGGTTTGCCTTAAGAAAAGTGGAGCTCATTTTAATTTTCTTAAATTATTGTCATGGGCACAGAAAATGCAATCAAATTAGTGAGTTAGTCCTTAACTTTGACAATTCTTTTGTCAATCACTAAGACCATTTCTGAGGCTTCACTATGAATATGGATTTCTATGACTTTACTTTTGCCTAGTAACTTATTTTTATATAGTTAGCCTGATACAAGTTATTCCTGGAAAAGAGCTTTTATCTTAAAATAATTTCATGTTCTCTATTATTAATAGCACTGAACGTGGCTGCAAATTAGTCACAAGTGAGTATGAATACTCATTGTGCACCAAGGCCAAGATTTCCCCTTAGAGTATCCCAAGGTAATTCTCCTTCCCTCCTTATCTCTCTGTTCTCTCCTACTGGTTTTAGGTATGGTGACTATATTATTGAGTCAGCCATGGACATCATAATCTATGTCTTTTCTTCTATGTTATTACTAACAGCACTTTCTTTCACTTTCAAAGGTGTCCTCATTTGAATAACAAATTAAAAACCATCCTATTTTTAGGTAACGTTGTGTATTATTTTAATTTATTTATGTTACAGTTTTTATTAGGTTTTGTCTCAGGAATTTTAAAGAGTGGAATAGAGGAAGCACCTCTTATCCTCTTCTTTTTCTAGTGGGAAAGGTTTAAAGAGAAAACAGATATTGAAAGAGTGAACTACTCAGCTATTCACAATAGCAAACATGCAATCAACCTAGGTGCCTATCAATGGTGGATTAGATAAAGAAAATGTGGTACACATATGCCATGGAATACTACCCAGCCATAAAGAAGAATGAGATTATGTCCTTTGCAGCAACATGGGTGCAGCTGGAGGCCATTCTACTAAACAAATTAATGAAGGAAGAGAAACCCAAATACCACATGTTCTCACTTGTAAGTGGGAGCTAAACATTGAGTACACATGGACAAAAAGATGGCAACAGTAGACATTGGGGACTAGTAGTGGGTGGAGGGATGGAGTGGGGCTAGGGCTGAAAAACTAACTATTGGGTACTATGCTCACTACCTGGGTGACAGGATCAATCGTACCCCAAACCTCAGTGTCATGCAATATACCCATGTAACAAACCTGCACATGTACCCCCTGAATCTAAAATAAAAGTCAAAATTGTAAAAAGAAAAAACAGTGAAGTGCTCATGCTGACTCCTCCTAATCTCAGTGCAAGCAGTGGTGTACATTTGACAGGTATTTAATGAAAGCAAAAAAGGCTCAGACCATTAAGCAGAATTTGAAAAGATATATTTGGCAGGGATACAATATGCCTAAGGACAATATCAAATAGAAAGTAAGCAACATTCACAGAAAAATATGAACAAGCCTGTTCTGACTCCCTCTTGAACTTTCTGGGCAGATGAGAACTTTCTGGGTAACTCTAGGAGGAGGCAGAGTAATCTACACAGCAAGTGGCTCAAATCCAAGCCAATTTGCACAGGTTACAGTTTTCCAGTCTAGTGCTTCCTCTGGGCTGTGATGGAAGACCTCATAGAGATATACAAATACACACGTGATTTACTATCTACCCTGACTTCAACCAAGATCAGGAGAAATACATGCTACGTGCAGGCCTTTGCTCAGAAAATTTCAAGATAAGGCTCAACTTAATTCTTTTTCTTATTTTAACTCAAATTCATCCCTTCATGACCTCATCCTTTGCCTTCAGCAAACTCCTAACTTACCCAGAAGTAGGAGCTGACTTGAACACCTATGTCTCTACTGCCAATTATTACCTCACTCACACTGTTAATATTACTAGCATAGAAAGGAAACCTGTTACCAGGGCAACCAGGACGAGTGCAAAAGTTCAGCCACAGTTGGAGCCTCTATTTTAAATGATCAAATTCCAGCTGTGTTCTTGACTCATTTTCAATTTGTAGATATAAAAAGGTATAGCATTTTATAATTCCTCTGACTTATTATACATGTTTTATCCATATCTCCATAAGGTCCTGCTGACCTGTTCCTTTTCTTCGAAATTCAATAACTAATTTGTTTCTATTAACTAGGGATGACATTCAAAGTGTTTAGAACCAAAATGGCATAAGAAGTATCAATCAGAATGGATGTAGTCACCATATCAGAATGTATACAGTACTAATTATAGGTAAGAACTCAACCAGAGCATACTAGCCACCAGTCAGTCCGGTGTCTTACTAATCCTGACATCTTACCTTCCTCATGAAATAGATTTCTCTTCTGTTCAATTATTGCACACTTATCCTGACTAGCCAACTGGTATCACTATGTACAACTGGAAAAATAACTAGATATTGATGTGAAATGCATCCACGCCTTTTATGTCAAGTCACAGATGGGATGATTTTTAAAATATTCTATATATTTCCTTCATAGGAAGAAAGACATTGTGTGTTAGGTGGAGAAGGATTTTAGGAAGGAGAAGTAGGAGATCAGGAGGTATATAATCCCTTTCTAGTTGAAAGGTAGGAGTGGTCTCATGCGGTAGTCAGTGGAGTTGTTCCTGAAAATGCTTCTGGTTCTCCTCCTCCCAAGCCCATGCACTTACCATGCCCTTGTGCTTGGGTGGGGCCAAATAATCAGTTCTTATCAGAGTGTGAGCAGAAGTGATTTATGTCACTTCCAGGCAGAATGTTCAATTACTGACTACTCTGAGACCTCCCTGAGAGCAACCTTCCACATTACAACTGCTATTTCAGCCTTGATCCCAGAGGGAGAGCAACAAGCAATAGAGCCCTCCAGCTAACTCACAATGAAAATGTAGTGAGAGCAAGAAATAAACTCTGTTGTTTCAGACCACTGAGATGTTGGATTTGTTTGTTACTGAGGCATAATCTAACCTAACCTGACTGATACATATTAGTTTTAAGAGCTTATCATTGAGATCTCCTGTTTACTCTCCTAATTCTGAGATACTTAGTTCAATGGCTGTGAGTCTGTAAACACTCTCATATTGTACACAAAATTTGGGAGGCTGGAGGTAGTGGGTCCATGGAGTTCATTAAATTCTCCAAAACTCCTGACTTCAGCTCCACCTTATTGCTAATTCCTAAGTAATCCATGAGTTTAGACTATTACCACAAATAACAATCTTGACTTGGATCTCCAATTATGCCAACCTTGACTTGCATCTTCTAGTCCTAAATTCTTACCTTGTCTTTGTAAGCCATCATCACTCATTGTGTGGCTACAACAAAATGTGTGCTTGACCTACTTATTGAACCAGCTCTGCTTGATGTTAGGGAAATCTGTCTTTAAACTGTAACTGGAGCTGAAATTTCCTAGCTCATCTCTTTTCTGCTGAGCCCTGTATTAACTTGACAGGATCTTAACAGAAATACCACATCTGTTGCTCCTTTAAGATCTCTTCTATGAAGTGTTGTTGATGTCTCAGTGTTATGAACTATATATCCACACACTTGATTAAGATGCCTCTGTAGAGTTCAAAATGTATCTCTTTGTTACTCAAAACTTTTTATCATCAGTGATTTATTTTGGATACTTAGTGGTAAGTTTGTACATCAAACTCTCTAATAAAAGTAAAATGCTTTAATAACTAGATTTTATTACCTAACAATGGATATTACACATTATATATTGTGTATACTAGTATATATTAAGTAGTATATTTAAAATATAATTTATAATATATTTAAAATAACAGAATATGCATATGTAGATGTATTAACAATAAGCAATCAAATACTGAGGCAATATTGAAGCAATAAACACTAATTGTTTTTTGCTAAAAGAATATAAGCATCTTATATGCGATATATATATTATTTCCTATTACTACATAGGATGCTGAATAAAGTACGCTTTGCAACATGCCTAGGAACTAATTTTTTTTTTTTTCTTTTTTAGATGGAGTCTCACTCTGTCGCCCCGGCTGGAGTGCAGTGGCGCAACGTCGGTTCACTGCAAGCTCCACCCTCCCCCGGGTTCACACCATTCTCCTGCCTCAGCCTCCCGAGTAGCTGGGACTACAGGTGCCCACCACCATGCCTAATTTTTTTTCGTTTTCATATTTTTAGTAGAGACAAGGTTTCTCCATGTTAGCCAGGATGGTCTCGATCTCCTGACCTCGTGATCCACCCACCTCTGTCTCCCAAAGTGCTGGGTTACAGGTATGAGCCACCACGCCCAACCCCTCCTAATCTTTTAAAATATGTATTTTAGGGAGACAGAATTAGACTGTGGAGGCTACAAAATAAATATCAAAAGCCAATATTTCCCTTTCTTCATATTTTAATTTTATTGATCTTTTATTGTAAATGACATAAAGTGGTGGTTCTTAAAATTAAATAAAATTAAATAAGGATATTAATTTAGTATGTTACTTAAATCAGTATCCGTCTTTGAGTGTCCCAATTCTAAAGAACTTTACTACTGTAAATATTATGCTCTTTCAAGCCCCATAATCCCATGTCTTCTGACACTAACTTAATTATGTTACGCATATTTGCTTCTCCAGATAAAAGGAAAAAGTAGTGTCAGGGTACCCTGGCAGTAGCCTAAAGGAAAATGAAATAGAGAAAAGTTAACCAATTCCGATGTGATCCTCTTCTTAAGAAAGTACAGGCAGCTCACTTAAGTCCACCATGAAAACAATATTAACCTTCCCAACCTGGTACCGGAAGGGTAGAAGAGTCTGTAGACATTTCTAACTCAGGAGCAAGGACACTGTATACACTTGTACTGTCACTGATGCTACTTTAGGAGGAAAATATTTAAAAATTAAAATATTTTCTTAATAGGACTCCGTTTACTGTTTTTGATCAATTCCTCAAGAATAACTACAGAGTTAATAACGCATAGGATAAACTGTCACAGAAATATCACTTTCTCAGATGGTGCTGGGCCATCGCTTATTAATTTATTAAATCAGACTATATAACTTTTGGTAAGCCGTGAACCTCAGGCTATCAATATACATCAATTTTCCATGACTAGAAAGTAATTATTTCCTGCATATTCACCACTGGGAAGAAGGAACTCAGATAGACCTAAAGATATTCATTATTATATGGGCTTTAGATAACGAACACACAACATGTGCACACGCACAAGCCACTGAGTTATTCCCAAGCTATCATCCATAATTCTATCAAATTTTTCCACTTTTTAAAAAGAATTATCAAATAATCATTTAGTTACTTAATAAAATGTGTAACTTGTGAACGCTAATCAAATATTACAGTAGATTTTCACATTTACTTTTCATTTATGGAAAATCAAATAAGGAACTGCTTATTTACCTTCATAAATAAGCATTCCAATAGCATTCAAGCCAGGTGTCATATATTCCATGGGCTAATTTCACTCCATAAGTATCTTTAAGATTACACATTAAGTACTATGGCATAAAACATTCATATTTATTAAAGATCTACTGGGGCCAGGTATTCATTTGGGCATTTTGTATGAAAATAATAATTATTACAATTGCATGATAATGTAATAATATTACTGCCATAAATTAGGTCATTTCATATATTGGCCAAATTACTTACTTTTTTTATTATAGCAATTAATATTTATTGAGAGCTAAAGTACTTCAACTAAAATACGTATTTTCTGTTATTATAATCGCTACTAATATTTATCAAGAGTTCATTATATGGTGGGCATCGTACCAATTGTTTTGCATTTATTATCTTCCTTGATTGTCACAACAACCCTGAAACGGGTACTAACATCCTCATTTTACACTTGAGGAAACTGAGGCTCAGAAAGTGTAGTTTACTCAGAGTCACAAGGCTAAAGAATGCCGAGACAAAAGTCCATGCTGTTTCTATTATATCACACTGCCTCCAACATAAAAAAAATAAGGTCAAAGACAACCAAGATTTTTTGCGACCTTAAAAATTTACTTTGCCTCTTCACTTCGGAAGCATGCATTTCCCCCAGATTAATCACGATGATGATGATGTCAGGAATAGTGATATTAATATCACTATTAATATCATTACTTATAAATGATATAACAACTCATTTCTAGAAAATGAGAAAACTGTCTAACTTTTCCGCATTATTTTTGCCTCTATGTAGTTAAGATGGGGCTAACATCCAAGTATTTTATTTGCCAGATCAGAATTTTCCCCCTCTAACAAGCTGATAAAATATTTAATAAGAGAGCTGGAGTAAACAACCATGAATAATGACCACAGAACACCTCTTAAGTGTGTCAAATCAGTGTCCATTCTGAAAAGCTAATAAAGCACTCGCATAGAGTAACAAGGATGCAACATTGATTATGTTTTTCATTAATGTTTTAAAACTTCACCAATTCAAACAACACTAACTGAACTTGTGATAATTTGGATATGCTGTGCCATTTTACCTTTGTACTATTAAAACCAAGTAATGCAAAACCAATAATATTAACAGCAGCAAACAGTGCCCTATTGCTGTTTCCTCTAGCTAAGTCTAGTCTCATTCTCTCTCTTTCTCTTTCTCTTTCTTCTTCTTCCCTCTTCTTCTCTTCCCTCTCCCTCCTTCTCTCTCTCCCCTTATTCCACCTCCCTCTCCAGGGCCTCCCTGAGTCAATCCTCTTGACCAGAATCAGCCATTCATTTCCAGCCTTTCTTGTCACCAGCCCATTCTCGGCAACTAACTCTGCCCATTACTCCCAGCCTTAGTAATTAATTGTGCTATTATTGTGAATTAATCGTACAAGCAAGTCAATGTTTAGCCTAATTAAGAGTGAACCCAACAAATTATCTAAAGCACCACTCCAGCAGAATTTGCATCCAGCCTTGTATGAGCAGCCAATCAAGCTTTTCAGCTATTGAATCAAGGAGTTCTGGGTTTCATTAAAACATACAACTCGGCCCTCTTCCCACACCAGCTCCTGAACCCTTTCCCAGTCCTCCATTCTTTACTCACCCCTAAATGCTGTGTTTAACTACATACCTTTGGAAATCATATTGTATCTCTTTTTTTTAATTTGCTACAATTGGTAGCCTTGTACTTTAATAGTTTCATCAGTTTAGGTCACTTATAGTTTATTAAATTTAAATTTTTTCTTACCGCCTCCCAAAATAAATAAAACAAATACCACCTCCCAAAATAAATAAAACAAAGAAGCAAACACACAAACATTCCTTCCTTGGAAGGAAGCTACCGGTGTAAACAATGGCAGCAGGTTGACCAACTTATTACTTGAAAAACAATAAGTGAAAATCGCAGTTCTTATCAGTAAAAATGTGCACCTGGGCTCCTACTACTCAATCATTATTGACTAGAATAAGAAAAAAGTTTGTGTAAGGGATCAGAAAGCATTACTGACGCTGTTGAAAATAGTGAACTTAACAAAATTTTTTAATTAAAAATAAACTGCTTGAAGTAAAAGTTCACCCTGAATTTTTTCCACTAAATAATTCAGCCTTGAGAAAAATTATGTGCTGAAGCCTACAGCTGTGAAGATAGAAACTGGAGCTACAAATCAGAGAGTCTTTTCATACTTATGAACCAGTGTATTAGTCATTCTTTTAAAAATCAGGATAAATGTAAGAGCTCCAGAGGCTAAGGCCTAAGTCAGCATGGTGCGTGGAATTTAATTAGATTTTGAACAATTTCTTTCAGCCTTCCAAGTCTATGCCAGTCTCTCCCTCGTTTATTTTTCCTATTCATCCTTGCTTGCTTTTGCTGCCCCCTCAGTACATAGAAACCATGCGTTCTACATTTTAGGAAAGCCTCCATTTCAGATATTCTCTTCTGCCACCTCCCTTGGTGCAGTCGTCCTGGTCAGATCACACTTACTGAGGGTACTCGCCATACCCAGCCAGATGAGTTCTCCATGTGACTTCTTACTAAAGCTTATCAAAAAGGAAACAGGGGGGCGGAGCAAGATGGCCGAATAGGAGCAGCTCCAGTCTCCAACTCCCAGCGCGAGCGACACAGAAGACCGGTGATTTCTGCATTTTCAACTGAGGTACTGGGTTCATCTCACTGGGGAGTGCCGGACGATCGGTGCTGGTCAGCTGCTGCAGCCCGACCAGCGAGAGCTGAAGCAGGGCGAGGCATTGCCTCACCTGGGAAGCGCAAGGGGGAAGGGAGTCCCTTTTCCCAGCCAGGGGAACTGAGACACACAACACCTGGAAAATCGGGTAACTCCCACCCCAATACTGCGCTTTAGGAAACAGGCACACCAGGAGATCATATCCCACACCTGGCCGGGAGGGTCCCACACCCACGGAGCCTCCCTCATTGCTAGCACAGCAGTCTGTGATCTACCGGCAAGGCAGCAGCGAGGCTGGGGGAGGGGCGCCCGCCATTGCTGAGGCTTAAGTAGGTAAACAAAGCTGCTGGGAAGCTCGAACTGGGTGGAGCTCACAGCAGCTCAAGGAAACCTGCCTGTCTCTGTAGACTCCACCTCTGGGGACAGGGCACAGTAAACTAAGACACACAGACACCTCTGCACAGACGCAAACGACTCTGTCTGACAGCTTTGAAGAGAGCAGTGGATCTCCCAACACGGAGGTTGAGATCTGAGAAGGGACAGACTCCCTGCTCAAGTGGGTCCCTGACCCCTGAGTAGCCTAACTGGGAGACATCCCCCACTAGGGGCAGTCTGACACCCCACACCTCACAGGGAGGAGTACACCCCTGAGAGGAAGCTTCCAAAGCAAGAATCAGACAGGTACACTCGCTGTTCAGAAATATTCTATCTTCTGCAGCCTCTGCTGCTGATACCCAGGCAAACAGGGTCTGGAGTGGACCTCAAGCAATCTCCAACAGACCTACAGCTGAGGGTCCTGACTGTTAGAAGGAAAACTATCAAACAGGAAGGACACCTACACCAAAACCCCATCAGTACATCACCATCATCAAAGACCAGAGGCAGATAAAACCACAAAGATGGGGAAAAAGCAGGGCAGAAAAGCTGGAAATTCAAAAAATAAGAGCGCATCTCCCCCGGCAAAGGAGCGCAGCTCATCGCCAGCAACGGATCAAAGCTGGACGGAGAATGACTTTGACGAGATGAGAGAAGAAGGCTTCAGTCCATCAAATTTCTCAGAGCTAAAGGAGGAATTACGTACCCAGCGCAAAGAAACTAAAAATCTTGAAAAAAAAGTGGAAGAATTGATGGCTAGAGTAATTAATGCAGAGAAGGTCCTAAACGAAATGAAAGAGATGAAAACCATGACACGAGAAATACGTGACAAATGCACAAGCTTCAGTAACCGACTCGATCAACTGGAAGAAAGAGTATCAGCGATTGAGGATCAAATGAATGAAATGAAGCGAGAAGAGAAACCAAAAGAAAAAAGAAGGAAAAGAAATGAACAAAGCCTGCAAGAAGTATGGGATTATGTAAAACGACCAAATCTACGTCTGATTGGGGTGCCTGAAAGTGAGGGGGAAAATGGAACCAAGTTGGAAAACACTCTTCAGGATATCATCCAGGAGAACTTCCCCAACCTAGTAGGGCAGGCCAACATTCAAATCCAGGAAATACAGAGAACGCCACAAAGATACTCCTCGAGAAGAGCAACTCCAAGACACATAATTGCCAGATTCACCAAAGTTGAAATGAAGGAAAAAATCTTAAGGGCAGCCAGAGAGAAAGGTCGGGTTACCCACAAAGGGAAGCCCATCAGACTAACAGCAGATCTCTCAGCAGAAACTCTACAAGCCAGAAGAGAGTGGGGGCCAATATTCAACATTCTTAAAGAAAAGAATTTTAAACCCAGAATTTCATATCCAGCCAAACTAAGTTTCATAAGTGAAGGAGAAATAAAATCCTTTACAGATAAGCAAATGCTTAGAGATTTTGTCACCACTAGGCCTGCCTTACAAGAGACCCTGAAGGAAGCACTAAACATGGAAAGGAACAACCGGTACCAGCCATTGCAAAAACATGCCAAAATGTAAAGACCATTGAGGCTAGGAAGAAACTGCATCAACTAATGAGCAAAATAACCAGTTAATATCATAATGGCAGGATCAAGTTCACACATAACAATATTAACCTTAAATGTAAATGGACTAAATGCTCCAATTAAAAGACACAGACTGGCAAACTGGATAAAGAGTCAAGACCCATCAGTCTGCTGTATTCAGGAGACCCATCTCACACGCAGAGACATACATAGGCTCAAAATAAAGGGATGGAGGAAGATTTACCAAGCAAATGGAGAACAAAAAAAAGCAGGGGTTGCAATACTAGTCTCTGATAAAATAGACTTTAAACCATCAAAGATCAAAAGAGACAAAGAAGGCCATTACATAATGGTAAAGGGATCAATTCAACAGGAAGAGCTAACTATCCTAAATATATATGCACCCAATACAGGAGCACCCAGATTCATAAAGCAAGTCCTTAGAGACTTACAAAGAGACTTAGACTCCCATACAATAATAATGGGAGACTTCAACACTCCACTGTCAACATTAGACAGATCAACGAGACAGAAAGTTAACAAGGATATCCAGGAATTGAACTCATCTCTGCAGCAAGCAGACCTAATAGACATCTATAGAACTCTCCACCCCAAATCAACAGAATATACATTCTTCTCAGCACCACATCATACTTACTCCAAAATTGACCACGTAATTGGAAGTAAAGCACTCCTCAGCAAATGTACAAGAACAGAAATTATAACAAACTGTCTCTCAGACCACAGTGCAATCAAACTAGAACTCAGGACTAAGAAACTCACTCAAAACCGCTCAACTACATGGAAACTGAACAACCTGCTCCTGAATGACTACTGGGTACATAACGAAATGAAGGCAGAAATAAAGATGTTCTTTGAAACCAATGAGAACAAAGATACAACATACCAGAATCTCTGGGACACATTTAAAGCAGTGTGTAGAGGGAAATTTATAGCACTAAATGCCCACAAGAGAAAGCAGGAAAGATGCAAAATTGACACTCTAACATCGCAATTAAAAGAACTAGAGAAGCAAGAGCAAACACATTCGAAAGCTAGCAGAAGGCAAGAAATAACTAAGATCAGAGCAGAACTGAAGGAGATAGAGACACAAAAAACCCTCCAAAAAATCAATGAATCCAGGAGTTGGTTTTTTGAAAAGATCAACAAAATTGACAGACCACTAGCCAGACTAATAAAGAAGAAAAGAGAGAAGAATCAAATCGACGCAATTAAAAATGATAAAGGGGATATCACCACTGACCCCACAGAAATACAAACTACCATCAGAGAATACTATAAACACCTCTACGCAAATAAACTGGAAAATCTAGAAGAAATGGATAATTTCCTGGACACTTACACTCTTCCAAGACTAAACCAGGAAGAAGTTGAATCCCTGAATAGACCAATAGCAGGCTCTGAAATTGAGGCAACAATTAATAGCCTACCAACCAAAAAAAGTCCAGGACCAGATGGATTCACAGCTGAATTCTACCAGAGGTACAAGGAGGAGTTGGTACCATTCCTTCTGAAACTATTCCAATCAATAGAAAAAGAGGGAATCCTCCCTAACTCATTTTATGAGGCCAATATCATCCTGATACCAAAGCCTGGCAAGGACACAACAAAAAAAGAGAATTTTAGACCAATATCTCTGATGAACATCGATGCAAAAATCCTCAATAAAATACTGGCAAACCGGATTCAGCAACACATCAAAAAGCTTATCCACCATGATCAAGTGGGCTTCATCCCTGGGATGCAAGGCTGGTTCAACATTCGCAAATCAATAAACATAATCCAGCATATAAACAGAACCAAAGACAAGAACCACATGATTATCTCAATAGATGCAGAAAAGGCTTTTGACAAAATTCAACAGCCCTTCATGCTAAAAACGCTCAATAAATTCGGTATTGATGGAACGTACCTCAAAATAATAAGAGCTATTTATGACAAACCCACAGCCAATATCATACTGAATGGGCAAAAACTGGAAAAATTCCCTTTGAAAACTGGCACAAGACAGGGATGCCCTCTCTCACCACTCCTATTCAACATAGTGTTGGAAGTTCTGGCTAGGGCAATCAGGCAAGAGAAAGAAATCAAGGGTATTCAGTTAGGAAAAGAAGAAGTCAAACTGTCCCTGTTTGCAGATGACATGATTGTATATTTAGAAAACCCCATTGTCTCAGCCCAAAATCTCCTTAAGCTGATAAGCAACTTCAGCAAAGTCTCAGGATACAAAATTAATGTGCAAAAATCACAAGCATTCTTATACACCAGTAACAGACAAACAGAGAGCCAAATCAGGAATGAACTTCCATTCACAATTGCTTCAAAGAGAATAAAATACCTAGGAATCCAACTTCCAAGGGATGTAAAGGACCTCTTCAAGGAGAACTACAAACCACTGCTCAGTGAAATCAAAGAGGACACAAACAAATGGAAGAACATACCATGCTCATGGATAGGAAGAATCAATATCGTGAAAATGGCCATACTGCCCAAGGTAATTTATAGATTCAATGCCATCCCCATCAAGCTACCAATGAGTTTCTTCACAGAATTGGAAAAAACTGCTTTAAAGTTCATATGGAACCAAAAAAGAGCCCGCATCTCCAAGACAATCCTAAGTCAAAAGAACAAAGCTGGAGGCATCACGCTACCTGACTTCAAACTATACTACAAGGCTACAGTAACCAAAACAGCATGGTACTGGTACCAAAACAGAGATATAGACCAATGGAACAGAACAGAGTCCTCAGAAATAATACCACACATCTACAGCCATTTGATCTTTGACAAACCTGAGAGAAACAAGAAATGGGGAAAGGATTCCCTATTTAATAAATGGTGCTGGGAAAATTGGCTAGCCATAAGTAGAAAGCTGAAACTGGATCCTTTCCTTACTCCTTATACGAAAATTAATTCAAGATGGATTAGAGACTTAAATGTTAGACCTAATACCATAAAAATCCTAGAGGAAAACCTAGGTAGTACCATTCAGGACATAGGCATGGGCAAAGATTTCATGTCTAAAACACCAAAAGCAACGGCAGCAAAAGCCAAAATTGACAAATGGGATCTCATTAAACTAAAGAGCTTCTGCACAGCAAAAGACACTACCATCAGAGTGAACAGGCAACCTACAGAATGGGAGAAAATTTTTGCAATCTACTCATCTGACAAAGGGCTAATATCCAGAACCTACAAAGAACTCAAACAAATTTACAAGAAAAAAACAAACAACCCCATCAAAAAGTGGGCAAAGGACATGAACAGACATTTCTCAAAAGAAGACATTCATACAGCCAACAGACACATGAAAAAATGCTCATCATCACTGGCCATCAGAGAAATGCAAATCAAAACCACAATGAGATACCATCTCACACCAGTTAGAATGGCAATCATTAAAAAGTCAGGAAACAACAGGTGCTGGAGAGGATGTGGAGAAATAGGAACACTTTTACACTGTTGGTGGGATTGTAAGCTAGTTCAACCATTATGGAAAACAGTATGGCGATTCCTCAAGGATCTAGAACTAGATGTACCATATGACCCAGCCATCCCATTACTGGGTATATACCCAAAGGATTATAAATTATGCTGCTATAAAGACACATGCACACGTATGTTTATTGCGGCACTATTCACAATAGCAAAGACTTGGAATCAACCCAAATGTCCATCAGTGACAGATTGGATTAAGAAAATGTGGCACATATACACCATGGAATACTATGCAGCCATAAAAAAGGATGAGTTTGAGTCCTTTGTAGGGACTTGGATGCAGCTGGAATCCATCATTCTTAGCAAACTATCACAAGAACAGAAAACCAAACACCGCATGTTCTCACTCATAGGTGGGAACTGAACAATGAGATCACTCGGACTCAGGAAGGGGAACATCACACACCGGGGCCTATCATGGGGAGGGGGGAGGGGGGAGGGATTGCATTGGGAGTTATACCTGATGTAAATGACGAGTTGATGGGTGCAGCACAGCAACATGGCACAAGTATACATATGTAACAAAACTGCACGTTATGCACATGTACCCTACAACTTAAAGTATAATAATAATAAATAAATTAAAAAAAAAAAATGCAGGCAAAAAAAAAAAAAAAAAAAAAAAAGGAAACAGAACAGAGAGACCGAGTCTATTCCATTCTCATTACAGTCACCACCTAACCCATACCTTCACATTGTTCAGGTCCTTAATATGAATAGTAACATTTATTTTCAAAATTGCCTGCATCACTTTGTCTTCTTTCTCAATTTCTCTCTCTGAATCTTAACACATAGTGATGTATTAATATTGATAATTGATTCTCTGGAAAAGGCTTTGTATCAGGAAAAATGGAACTTTCCCTTGTGATTAACACTAGAAAACATCAGCTTCTGCACATCCTGCCCTAAACAGTACGTACTCTTTGGAAACATTCCAGTTCAAAGAGGAATTTTTACCAATGAGTCAAATGTCTAATTCCCTCAGTGCTAAACACTGTATTTATCATTATAATACTAAAATAACTATAAACATACAGATGTATATGCAAGCATATAAGTATCTATACATACGGTTATTTAAACCTGTTTTAGAACATAAAGTAAAAGGGGCCAAGCACATCACAAAATAACAAGTGCTTATCATAGAATTCACTATGTAGATTTCCTCAAAAAGCCCATTAACAACACAACAGGAGAATATTTCAACACCAAGTTTCAGAAATTCAGAAGGGGGAAGATTCCCTTCTTTTCCTGTGATTCATTAATGAGACAATCAGTGCTGAAAACATGCCTTTTGCTGCCATCAAGTGGCTCTTTTCAGAATATTCTGATCAACATCATGGTGTTGATGCACTGCTTCCCCCACCACTTCCTTCCTTGTACATTATACATTACCAACCTTTGGGGAGCAGGAATATTTGAAAAGACCAAGCAAGCCTTTCCTAAATTAGGACTTTATACTATGGATGCTATAAAAATTACATTACTAAGAAATTATTCAGAAAGACAACTTCAAAAAGTGTTTGAAGTACCCAAAACCGAAAAATCCTTCCCAGCCCTGGTTGACCTTTTCAGTTTCTAGTCAATAAAGATTGTGACCTGAACTTGAGAGCACGCCTCTCTTTATTAATACCAAATAGAGAATTTCTAAATAGACTGGTTCAGGGTACATAGTTGAAAAGAGAGGAAATTAGAAAACGTATTTGGAATAATTTTTAATTAAGTCAAATCCCATTACTATGGAACAAAATAGTTTTCTATTGATGTCTCATTTTCTCAAGGCTTCATTCCCATATATAAATAATGCAGCATATTGTACAGTCACTGCAAAAGTTCAACTGTGATTACTATATAATTCTCATTTTAATATAGTTGATTGCCTAGTCCCTTTTTATTTGAATATCTTCCCTTTTTTATTGCTTTTTTTCTTTTTTAAGTTCTAGGGTACATGTGCAGGATGTGTAGGTTTGTTTCATAGGTAAATGTATGCCATGGTGGTTTGCTGCACCTATCAACCCATCAGCTAGGTATTAAGCCCAGCGTGCATCAGCTCTTTTCCCTAATGCTCTCCCACTCCCACCCTTCCCCAACAGGCCCCAGTGTGTGTTGTTCCCCTTCCTGTGTCCATGTCTTCTCATTGTTCAACTCCCACTTATAAGTGAGAATATGCAACGTTTGGTTTTCTGTTCCTGCATTAGTTTGCTGAGGATTATGGCTTCCAGCTTCATCCATGTCCCTACAAAGGACATGATCTTGTTCCTTTTTAAGACTGCATACTATTCCATGGTGTGTATGTACCACATTTTCTTTATCCATTCTATCACTGATCGGTATTTGGGTTGATTCCATGTCTTTGCTATGGTGAATAGCGTTGCAATGAACTTAGGTGTGCATGTGTCTTTATAGTAGAATGATTTATAATCCTTTGGGTATATACCCAGTAATGGGATTGCTGGATCAAATGGTATTTCCAGTTCTAAATCTTTGAGGAATCACAACACTGTCTTCCACAATGGTTGAACTAATTTACATTACCAACAGTGAAAATGTGTTTCTATTTCTCTACAACCTCAGCAGCATCTGTTGTTTCCTGACTTTTTAATAACTGCCATTCTGACTGGCATAAGATGGTATCTCACTGTGGTTTTGATTTGCGTTTCTCTAATGACCAGTAATGTTGAGCTCCTTTTCATGTGTTTGTTGACTGCATGTACATCTTCTTTTTTTTTTTTTTTTTTTTTTTTTTTGAGAAGTGTCTGTTCATATCCTTTGCCCACTTTTTAACGGAGTTGTTTGTTTTTACCTTGAAAACTTGCTTAAGTTCCTTATAGATTCTGGATATTAGACTTTGGTCAGATGGACAGATTGCAAAGATTTTCTCCCATTCCATACCTTGTCTGTTCACTCTGATGGCAGTTTCATTCACTGTGCAGCAGCTCTTTAGTTTAATTAGATGCCATTTGTCAATTTTTGCTTTTGTTTCAATTGCTTTCAGCAATTTCATCATAAAGTCTTTGCCCATGCCTATGTCCTGAATAGTATTGCCTAGATTGTCTTCTACGGTTTTTATAGTTTTGGGTTTTACATTTAAGGCTTTAATCCATCCTGAGATAATTTTATATAAGGTGTAAGGAAGGGATTCAGTTTCAATTTTCTGCATATAGCTAGCCCGTTCTCCCAGCACCATTTATTAAATAGGAAATCATTTCCCCATTGCTTGTTTTTGTCACGTTTATTGAAGATCAGATGGTTGTAGATGTGCAAGTTTATTTCTGAGTTGTCTATTCTGTTCCATTGGTCTATGTGCCTGTTTTTGTACCAGTACCATGTTGTTTTGATTACTGTGGCCTTGTAGTAAGTTTAAAGGCATCATAGCGTGATACCTCCAGCTCTGTTCTTCTTGCTTACGCTTTTCTTAGCTACATGAGCTCTTTTTGGTTCCACATGAATTTTAAAATACATTTTTCTAATTCTGTGAAGAGTGTCAATGGTAGTTTAATGGGAATAGCATTAAATCTACAAATTGCTTTGGGCAGTATGGCCATTTTCATTATATTGATTATCCTATCCGTGACCATGCAATGTTTTTCCATATGCTTGTGACCTTTCTGATTTCCTTGACTGGTTTGTAGTTCTCCTTAAAGAGATCCTTCATTTCCCTTGTTAGCTGTATTCCAAGGTATTTTATTCTATATGTGGCAATTGCGAATGCGAGTTCATTCATGATTTGGATTTCTGCTTGTCTGCTGTAGATCTATGGGAATGCTTGCGATTTCTACACATTAATTTTGTATCCTGATGAGAGGTGACAATGTGCTAGCAGCCCTCACTCTCAGCGCCTCCTCTGCCTCTGATGTCCACTCTGGAGGCACTTGAGGAGCCCTTCAGCCCACCACGGCACTGTGGGAGCCCCTCTCTGGGCTGGCTGAGGCTGGAGCTGCCTCCCTCTGCTTGCGGGGAGGTGTGGAGGGAGAGGCGGGCAGTGCTCGTGGGCCAGTGTGAGTTCCGACAGGTGCAGGTGCAGGCTCGGTGGGCCCCATACACAGAGCAGCCGCCAGCGCAACCAGCCCAGGGCAGTGAGGGGCTTAGCACCAGGGCCAGTAGCTGTGGAGGTCACACCGGGTCCCCCAGCAGTGCCTGCCCACCGGCACTGCACTCAAATTCTCGCCAGGTTTAGCTGCCTCCCCATGGGGCAGGGCTCGGGACCTGCAGCCCGCCATGCCTGAGCTCCCCACCTGCTGGTGGGCTCCTGCAAGGCCAGAGCCTCCCTGACGGGCGCCGCCTCCTGCTCTGTGGCGCCTGGTCCCATTGACAGCCCAAGGACTGAGGAGTGCAGGAGTGGCTCAGGACTGGCGGGCAGCTCCGCCTGTAGCCCCGCCCTGGTGCAGGATCCACCAGGTGAAGCCATCTGGGCTCCTGAGCTGGATGGGGACTTGGAGAACTTTTATATCTAGCCCGAGGATTGTATGTGCACCAGTCAGCACTCTGTATCTAGCTAATCTGGTGGGGACTTGGAGAACTTTTCTGTCTAGCTAGAGGATCGTAAATACACCAATCAGCACTTTGTGTCTACCTCAAGGTTTGTAAATACACCAATTGGTACTCTGTATCTAGCTAACCTAGTGGGGACTTGGAGAACTTTTCTGTCTAGCACTCTGTGTCTAGCTCAAGGATTATAAATGCACCAATCAGCACTCTGTGTCTAGCTCAAGGATTATAAATGCACCAATCAGCACTCTGTGTCTAGCTCAAGGATTGTAAACACACCAATCAGCACTCTGTCAAAACAGACCAATCAGCTCTCTGTAAAATGGACCAACCAGCAGGATGTGGGTGGGGTCAGATAAGGGAATAAAAGCAGGCTGCCTGAGCCAGCCAGCCGCACTCCACGTGGGTCCCCTTCCACACTGTGGAAGCTTCCTTCTCTCGCTCTTTGCAGTAAATCTGGCTGCTGCTCACTCTTTGGGTCCGCGCTGCCTTTATGAGCTGTAACACTCACCGCAAAGGTCTGCAGCTTCACCCCTGAAGCCAATGAGACCACAAACCCACCGGGAAGAATGAACAACTCCAGACGCGCTGCCTTTAAGAGCTGTAACACTCACCACGAAGGTCTGCAGTTTCACTCCTGACAGCGAGACCACGAACACACCAGAAGGAAGAAACTCCAGACACATCTGAATGTGTGAAGGAACAAACTCCGGACACACCATCTTTAAGAACTGTAACACTCACTGTGAGGGTCCGCGGCTTCATTCTTGAAGTCAGTGAGACCAAGAACCCACCAATTCCGGACACACTGAGACTTCACTAAAGTTGTTTATCAGCTTAAGAAGCTTCTGGGCTGAGATGATGGGGTTTCTAGGTATAGGATAATATCATCTGCAAACAAAGACGAATTTACTTCCTCTTCTTACTTGAATACCCTTTATTTCTTTGTCTTGCTTGATTGCCCTGGCAAGAACTTCCGACACCATGTTGAATAGGACTAGTGAGACAGGGCATCCTTGTTTTGTGCCAGTTTTCAAGTGCAATGCCTCCAGTTTTTGCCCATTCAGTATGTTATTAATATGTTATTGACTGTGAGTTTGTCATAAATGGCTCCTACTATTTTGAAGTGTTCCTTCAATACCTAGTTTATTGAGTTTTTAACATGAAGGGGTGTTGAATTTTATCAAAAGACTCTTCTGTGTCTAGTGAGATAATTATGTGGTTTTTGTCTTTAGTTCTGCTTATGTTGTGAATTGCATTATTGATTTGCGTATGTTGAACCAGTCTTGCATCCTGGGGATGACGCCAACTTGATTGTGGTGGATGAGCTTTTTGATGTGCTGCTGGATTCAGTCTGCCAATATTTTATCGAGGAATTTTGCATGAATGTTCATCAGGGATATTGGCCTGAAGTTTTCTTTTTTTGTTGTATCTCTGCCAGGTTTTGGTATCAGGATGATGCTGGTCTCATAAAATGAGTTACGGAGGATTCCCTCCTTTTCAATTGTTTGGAATAGTTTCAGAAGAAATGGCACCAGCTCCTCTTTGTACCTCTGGTAGAATTCTGGACCTGGGCTTTTTTTGGTTGGTAGGCTATTTATTACTCTCTCAATTTCAGAACTTATTATTGGTCTATTCAGGGACTCAACTTCTTCTGGGTTCAATCTTAGGAGGGTGTATGGGTTCAGGAATTTATCCATTTCTTCTGGATTTTTCAGTTTACGTGCACAGAGTTGCTTATAGTATTCTCTGATGGTTGTTTGTATTTCTGTGGGGTCAGTGGTGTTATCCACTTTATCGTTTCTGATTGTGTTTATTTGGGTCTTCTCTCCTTTCTTCTTCATTAGTCTTGCTAGTGATCTACTATATTGATTTTTTTTCCAAAAAACCAGCTCCTGGATTTATTTTTTGAAGGGTTTTTCATGTCTCTATCTCCTTCAGTTGTGCTCTGAGATTATTTCTTGTCTTCTGCTAACTATGAGGTTTGTTTCCTCTTGGTTCTCTAGTTCTTTTGGTTGTGATGTTAGGGTGTCAATTTGAGATCTTTCTAGCTTTTTCATGTGGGCATTTAGTGCTATACATTTTTCTTAATACTGCTTTAGCTGCATCCCAGAAACTCTGATACACTGTTTCTTTGCTCTTTTTTGGTTCAAACAACTTCTCGATTTCTGTCATAATTTCATTATTTACCCAGGAGTCATTCAGGAGCAGGTTGTTCAATTTCCATGTAGTTGTGTGGTTTTGAGTGGGCTTTTAAATCTTGAGTTCCAGTTTGATTTCGCTGTGGTCTGACAGACTTTTGTTACGATTTCTTCTGCATTTGCTGAGTAGTGTTTTACTTCCAGTTATGTGATCAATTTTAGAGTAAGTACCATGTGGTGCTAAAAAAAAAAATGTATATTCTGTTGTTTTGGGGTAGAGAGTTCTGCAGATATCTATCAGGTCCACCTGGTCTAGAGCTGAGTTCAAGTTCTGAATATGTTTGTTAATTTTCTGTCTCAATGATCTGTCTAATACTGCCAGTGGGGTATTAAAGTCTCCAACTATTATTGTGTAGGAGTCTAAGTCTCTTTGTAGGTCTCTGAGAACTTGTTTTATTAATCTGGGTGCCCCTGTATTGGGTGCATATATATTTAGGATAGTTAGCTCTTCTTGTTGAATTGAACCCTTTAACATTATATAATGCCCTTTTTTGTCTTTTTTGAACTTTGTTGGTTTAAAGTCTATTTTATCAGAAGCTAGGATTGCAACTCTTGCTTTTTTCTGCTTTCCATTTGCTTGGTAAATTTTCCTCCATTCCCTTATTTTGAGTCTTTTTGTGTCTCTGCACATGAGATATGTCTCTTGAATATAGCCCACCGATGGGTCTTGTCTTTGTATCCAGCTTGCCATTGTGTCTTTTAATGGGGCGTTTAGCCTTATTACATTTCAGGTTAATATTGTTATGTATGAATTTGATCCTGTCATCATGATGCTGGTTGGTTAATTTTGCTGACTTGTTAATGTAGTTGCTTCATAGTGTCATTGGTCTGTGTACTTCAGTGTGTTTTTGTAGTGGCTGGTAATGGTTTTTCCTATCCATATTTACTGCTTCCTTCAGGAGCTCTTGCAAGACAGGCCTGGTGATGACAAAATCCCTCAGCATTTGTTTGTCTGAAAAAGATTTTATTTCTCATTCACTTTTGAAGCTCAGTTTGGCTGGATATGAAATTCTGGGCTGGAATTTCTTTTCTTTAAGAATGTTGAATATTGGCCCCCAATCTCTTCTGGCTTGCAGGGTTTCCGCATAGGGGTCCACTGTTAGTCTGATGGGCTTCCCTTGGTAGGTGAACTCGCTTTTCTCTCTTGCTGCCCTTAACATTTTTTCCTTCATTTCAACTTTGGAGAATCTGGCGATTATGTGTCTTGGCATAGACCTTTTCGTGGAGTGTCTTAATGGGGTTCTCTGGATTTCCTGAATCTGAATACTGGTCTGTCTTACTAAGCGGCGAAGTTCTCCCGGATGATATCCTGAATTGTGTTTTTCCACTTAGTTCCATTCTCCCCATCTCTTTCAGGTACTTCAATCCATTGTAGGTTCCATCTTTTTACACAGTCCCATAATTCTTGCAGGTTTTGCTCATTCCTTTTCATTCTTTATTCTCTAATCTTGTCTACCTGCCTTATTTCAGCAAGATAGTCTTCAACCTCTGATATTCTCTCTTCCGCTTGGCCAATTCAGCTATTGATATTTGTGTTTGCATCCCAAAGTTCTCTTGCTGTGTTTTTCAGACCCATCAGGTCATTTATGTTCCTCTACAGACTGGTTATTCTAGTTAACAGCTCCTATAATCTTTTATCATGGTTCTTAGCTTCTTTGAATTCGGTTAGAACATAATCATTTGGCTCAGTGAAATTATTTATTACCCACTCTCTAAAGCCTACTTCTGTCAGTTCATCCATCTCAGCTTCAGCCGTGTTCTGTGATCTTGCTGGAGAGGTATTGTGATCATTTGGAGGAAAAGAGGCATTCTGGCTTCTGGGATTTTCAGCATTTTTGCATTGGTTTTTCCTCATTTTTGTGGATTTATCTACCTTTGATCTTTGAGGCTGATGACCTTTGGATGGGGTTTTTGTGGGGTCTTTTGGTTGATGTTGCTGTTGTTGTTGTTGCTTTCTGTTTTTCTTCTGACAGGGCCCTCTTCGGCAGATCTGCTGCAGTTTGCTGGGGGTCCACTCCCGACCCTGTTCACCTAGGTTATCACCAGTGGAGGTTGCAGAACAGCAAAGATTGTGGCCTGCTCCTTCCTCTGAAAGGTTCATCCCAGAGGGGTACCAACCTGATGTCAGCCAGAACTCTCCTGTATCAGATGTCTGCCGACCCCCGTTTGGAGGTCTCACCCAGACAGGAGGCACGGGGTCAGGGACCCTCTTGAGGCAGTCTGTCCCTTAGCACACATGCACAAAAAATGCAGACCAGTCTAACAAAACTCCTTCTTCCCCTTGGAAACCCTACAGCCACTCACCATTCATTCTAGTCCTGAACTGGTGTGCTGTAGTCAGGGAATTGCCCTCATCAGGATCAGCCAATCTCTTCAGAGCTGGCAGGCAAGAAAGATTAAGTCTGCTGAACCTGAGACCACAGCCACCCCTCCCCACAGGTGCTCTGTCCCAGGGAGATGAGAGTTCAGTCTGTAAGCCCCTAACTGGAGTTGGTAGACTTTCTGCGGGGAGGCTCTGCCTACTGAGGAAGGATCTAGAGAAGCAGTCTGGTCACAGCTGCTTTGCTGCACTGTGGAGAATTCTGCCCAGTCCAAATCTCCCAAACTGCCTACTAAAGCCACAGTAATGGCAGCTGCCCCTCCCCCCGGCAACTTGGTCATTCCAGGCAGATTCCAGACCACTGTATTGGTAATAGGGATTTCAAGCCAGTAGTTCTTAGCTTACTGGCCTCTATAGGAGTTTCCCTGTTTCCCATGGAACTGGACAACAATCCTGCCTAGCCTACATTTAGAAGAAAAGGATATTACCTAGCTTTCTGATCTATTGGGGAAAACAGATCAAAATCTTTCTCAGTAACTATTTCAACACACAACAAATACCTGAAGTGGTTTATTATTGTCACAAATCTAATTTTAATACTAAGCCAATCTCCTTATATTCTGGCCTCAAAACTTACGGAGAGCAGGCCAGACGCAGTGGCTCACGCCTGTAATCCCAGCACTTTGGGAGGCCAAGGCAGATGGATCACCTGAAGTCAGGAGTTCAAGACCAGCCTGACCAACACAGTGAAATCCCATCTCTACTAAAAAATACAAAAATTAGCCAGGCGTGGTTGCAGGCACCTATAATCTCAGCTACTTGGGAGGCTGAGTAGGAGAACTGCTGTAACCCGGGAGGCAGAGGTTGCAGTGAGTGAGCCAAAATCGCATTATTGCACCCCAGCCCTGACCGACAACAGCGAGATTCCGTCAAAAAAAAACAGAAACAAAACAAAACAAACAAACAAACAAAGTTACTGAGAACAAACCAAGAGGAAATTATACTAAAAGATCAATCCTTGTGTTTCATTATATGATGAAAGAAAGAAGTGAAGAAACTTAGAAAAATTATACAACTACTTGTTAGCACATCTTCATGCCTTACTGATTTGATAAGTATATATCACAAGCTAGGAGTTAATACAGGGTGGCCCACTTAATTTTTTTTTTTTTTTTTTTTTTTTTTTTTGAGAAGGAGTCTTGCTTTGTTGCCAGGCTAGAGTGCAGTGGCACAATCTTGGCTCACTGCAACCTCTGCTTCCCGGGTTCAAGCGATTCTCCTGCCTCAGCCTCCCAAGTAGCTGGGACTAGAGGCCCACACCACCACACCTAGCTAATCTTTGTATTTTTAGTAGAGATGGAGTTTCATCACGTTGGCCAGGATGTTCTCGATCTCCTGACCTTGTGATCTGCCCACTTCAGCCTCCCAAAGTGCTAGGATTACAAGCATGAGCCACCACGCCCAGCTGTGGCCCACTTTTAAAACAACCTATTAATAACAAAAGTCTCTCTCTCACAGGACTGTCAAGAGAGTTAAAGAAAATGCCTCCTGTACCAAACACTTTTATTTAGCCAGGCATTGCAGACCAATGAAATTGCAAACCTGGAAACCTTCATCTTAGCCCCACTCTATGAATCATTTGAATATATGCAAATCAATAAGATTTCCTGAGTCTTATACCCGCTTGTCAGTATAATGAAATTAGTACCTGCCCTCCCACCACCCTATACAAAAGTCCTAAAGGATAAAGAACAAAATCTAAATATTGTAATGCAGTATACGCTTCCTGGAAAAAAAAAAAACTTTAATGTCTTAGTTAAGAAAAATACACAAAATACTCCTTCTTCTTAGGGCAGAATATTTGTAAAGCAGACAGACTACTATAAGCTAAAAAATTCTTAAATTATTTTGAGTTTCAAACACAACACTCACCACAGTAGAAAGGGGAAATATAACCTACCCCATGTTTCCATCCATCAGAAGAATCGTGTTGTATATGTGAGAAAATATGAAGAGAAAGAGAATTGTGCTGAAGAACATTGTCATCCATGACCCATGATCCTCTCGAAACATTTTTAATCGGAGCAACTGACCTGAAATACAAATATTATTAAATATTAATGTACATTGTAACTCAAAATTCATGGATCTTTGCTTTATTTTTATGAATCTCTATTGTCTCATTATATTCTGAAGTCTTTGCCATAGGACTGCCTTATGAGTAAAGCCACAATACAATGTTCTTTTTGCTCTTTTGTAAATAAATGATCATAAATAAAGTCCAAGACGATCCTCATATCACATATCATCCTAGAGTAAATAGTACTAATCCAAGAATCTAGTGTTCAGAGATAGTACATTATGCTAGCATGAAAACAAGATGAACTACAGCCCTACTTAGCTGCTACTTTTTATTTTACAAATATGTTTTTGGTTCACACTGAAACTACTTAAGACAAATGGTAAAGTTGCATGAATCCCATATCATTTCCCTTTGCTTCTAAAGATCCATTCCCAATACTGGCCAGATGATAAAACCAAGGCCAACCTTACTTATCAAGTCTAATTGTTTAAGGTACATGAAAACTTGAAAGAAAAAATTAAGTCTCTGTTATAAAACACGCAGCTTAGCCTCACTCTTAACACCCATGCCCCTGTACAAGTACAAATACAAGTGCATATGAGAGGTGACAGTGTATGTGTTAATGAAGCTTGGTGTGGCTCCTGGCAAAACATAATTTTCACCCTGATGACTAAAATTCCATTTATGAAGACAAATGCTAATGTTAGAGAGAATGTTAAGATGCAAACACCTTAAGGAAGAAACATATATTAAGATGAACACTAAAGTAAAAACTACTAATATAATTCCACCAGAGAAATGTTTTGATTTATGGTAAAGAGAAATGATGGCACTAGTACCCTGAAAGATGAGGAAGGTGAAAAACCTTGGGAGTAAGAAAGATGTGAGCATAGGTCACCCTAGCTTCTCCCGAGATAAACTGTGTCTATTTTACTTACCTCTCTTCCTAAGAATAATAATGGAGATGACGTGCATACAGGAACTACAATTAAAATAGAATAGACCTGAATCTTACAATAAAATTTCTTACTATTCCCTTTTTTAATGATATGCCAGTTATGAAATATATGTATGTATTTCTACCTGGAAATTATCTCTCTAGGGACAAACAGTATCTCTCACATATCTCACTGAGCACAGGAAGAAACACTCTTTTAAGATTTCACTATTGAACTTTTCCTTATATCTCACCTTTATGAAAATAGCACTTTAGATTTCATTTGGAAACCAGGCTAACAGAAACATTATCCTAGCTAAAACTTTAGATGGAGGCTAAAAAAAGGGGGGGAAGAGATTTGATTACATCATGCCATGGATTCTTGGCCTACACAAGAGAAGCAAAGGTTAAAACTGAAAGTCAGGGAGAATGTGACTGTATAACTAAAAGAAGAATGTGGAAAACCTTCTACTAAAACAAATGATACTAGCCCCATAAATTATAAGATCATAGAACCTGCTGATTAATTTAATCAATGATTATGAAAAGCCAGGGATTTTCAAGCTTCCACACAACATACTGACAAGAATATTGTAAAAACATATTAACAACAGAGTGCTTGAGAGTAAAATCACGTGCCACAAATATCTTACACTATAAGGAATATTTTTTTATTCATTGAACAAATATTTAATACATGCCTATTACATGCCAGACACAGTTGTAAGTGCTGGAGATTCAACTGTAAGCAATGCAGGACAGTGCTTGAAGTCAGTTATCATTTGAGTATTTAATGGAATTGTGACCTTACTTTGGACTCATGGACTCTTTGTTCAGGGGTCCCTTTTCTGCAAGTCCTTTCAGCTTTAGACCAAGACCTATTTATTTAATTCAGCAGTTGATAATGAAGCACTTCAAAGACCGGCAATTAGAGTTCCTTTAAGATTTAAATGTGAATTTCTTTCTTAACATACGCGTGTGTCAAAAAAATTCACTAACAAATAAACTTTAAAAGTCAAATAATAATGCTGGTGATTTAACAGTGCTTTGCAAATAAAACATTTGTGGACTAACTGTACACAGGTGGAAATAATACAAAGTTAGCAAAAAGAGAGATGTGGCAGTACCGTTTATGCTGTCATTGCCAAGCTCATCGTCTACCACTAATTTCAGCCATTAGTGTCATTAGAACAAAATGGTAGGTTAACATGACTTGAAATTCATTCAAAGACAACAAGAAAAGTGCTGCAAAATATTAAGTCCAGAACTAGTATGACCCAAGTGTTGAGTCGCATTGTATTATAAAAATTTCCCATAAACTACTTAAAGGTTAACTCAATAAGCAACCCTCAAATGTTAAGAAACATATACACACAAGGACTGCCCTCAGCTCACTGTTCTCACAAAGGACTTCTCCCATGCAATGTAATCAGACCAAGAACCTTGGAACTACCTGAGGATGTCAGATGGAAATACATTGTCTCTGCCCTTTAGGGTGACTATATATGTGGTTTGCCTGGGACAGTAGTGGTTTATAATTGTTGTCCTGCATAAGTATTAATAGTAACCCCTTCCTTTCTTAAGTATGCTTGTTTGGAAGATAAATTATGTGCCACTTTTCCTATAGGTCTATAGGTCCAAGAATTCAGAATTTTATTACTTTCTTTTAGAGGAGTTTCAGGAGACAACCAAGTGACAACAATCCTTACAGGCCAATAGAAGTGAAAAACATCACTAAGAGGGATACATTTCTGACATGGTCAAAAATGATTATTTGAATCACAGATATACTAATATTTGTAAATCTGAGTGTGTATTTATTTTATTAATAAGATCCATCTTGCAGTATATAGACTGTCACCTTCAATACAGTCAAAAAATTAGAAAATATAGCTTAGAACAATCAAAAGCATTAACGTGGGACACAAACCTGCATATGTGAAGAAGGAGAGGGTGGGAGGGCACAGAAATTGATGATTATGAATGTTGGCTAAAGTCAGATGAAATGGCCTAGAACTTCAGAATGTTTTCCGGAAATACAGTAGGTTTAGGAACACTAAGATGTCATAAAATTCTAACGATATAAAAGCACATTTAAATGTGTATGTAAGGGGCCGGGTATGGTGGCTCATGCCTGTAATCCCAGGACTTTGGAAGGCCCAGGCGGGAGGATCACCTGAGTTCAGGAGTTCGAGATCAACCTGGCTAACATGGTGAAATCCCATTTCTACTAAAAATACAAAACAAATTAGCCAGGCGTGGTGGCGCGTGCCTGTAATTCCAGCTACTTGGGAGGTTGAGGCAGGAGAATCGCTTGAACCTGGGAGCTGGAGGTTGCAGTGAGCCAAGATCTCGCCATTGCGCTCCAGCGTGGGCTACAAGAGCAAAACTCTGTCTCAAAAAAAAAACGAAAACAAACAAAAAAAAAGTGTATATAAAATGAACCTATGTATGTTGTGGAAAATAGAGGCAGACAATTGTGATAGGGAGAATTATGGAGAAACTACTCGGTTTCTTGGCCTTTTTGCTGCTGTGTTCTCTTCACCAAAAGAATGGAAAGAAGATTTTCCTTTCTACCACACTGCCAGACTTTTTTTATTGAGAGTTCTAGGTCCCTTTTCTTTAGGAGTGATTTTCATATGGAGACCTGTGCAAAGAAATACACTACACAGTCTCAGAGGAGGAGAAGTGTTTGTGTTTCCAGGTAGGAGATGTGGGGAGCTCTACCTCTGGAAGATTGTTAAAGCAGGGTTCAGATAGACCGAGGGCTTCTGGGTTCACAAAGAATACAAGGATTTAGGTCTCCAAGGTGGCAGAGCCTCATTTGGGGATGACCACATGGATATTGGTGAAGGCCAAGGTATCAAGGGTCATGATGACACATTTTGGCTCTGTGTCCCCACTCAAATCTCACCTTGAATTGTAATAATTCCCAAGTGTTGTAGGAGGTCCCAGTGAGAGGTAATTGAATCATGGAGGCGAATCTTTCCTGTGCTGTTCTTGTGGTAGTGTGTAAGTCTCATGACAGCTGACGGTTTTATTAATGGGAATTCCTCTACACAAGCTCTCTCTTGCCTGCCACCATGCAAGATGTGACTTTGCTCCTCCTTTGCCTTCTGCCATGATTGTGAGGCCTTCCCAGTCATGTGGAATTGTGAGTCGATTAAATCTCTTTCCTTTATAAATTACCTAGTCTTAGGCAAGTCTTTATTAGCAGCATGAGAACAGACTAATACACATGGCTTTGGAAGTCTGAGTTATCAACCTAAGCTAGTCCCAGGGGAATGGTGCCAGTAGGGCAGCCACCCACCTCTATTAGGCACACAATGACTTGAGTAGATCCCAGGCACCTCAGAGTCATTGTGCCCAAGTGGTAGAAAACCATTACTGAAGTAGCAGTAGGAGAAGGGGTAGAGAAGTAAAAACAAGCTGAAGGAGTCTTTTCAGTATGTGTAGCCCTGGAACTTCTGCAAAACCTTGGTGATAGAAAAGGTGATTTGAAATATTATTAATATTGGACTCTCTGCTTACCTTGGTAAGCAAAAACTCAGAATAAGATTTAATTTAGACGAAAAAGTATGGCATTACACATAAGACCCTGACTAGGAAATAAAAAAGGACAAATGAAGGGATTCATTCAAGAGGACTCCAAACTGAAATTAACACTACTGTCCATTAAGTCTTCTGCTCTAAAACCTATATATGATTTGACCCACACATATATACAAGAAACAAATAGAATCTGCAATTACTTAAAGGAGTATATTTAGTTTGTTGGAGTCAAAAGATATAATAGGCAAAAAATCAGCATAGCAGGCATTCCGCATATCAGTAAGAATATTCCTGTTGCAAATAACAAAAGCAAAAACAAAACCGAAACTTCAACTAAAACTAGGTTAAATTATAAGGATTCTTTATTGGCTTCCTTCTCACAATTTCTTTTTTTTTTTCTAGCCCTGGCTAGAGTGCAATGGCACAGTCTTGGCTCACTGCAACCTCCGCCTCCAGGGCTCAAGTGATTCTCCTATCTCAGCCTCTGGAGTAGCTGGGATTACAGGCACATGCCACCACGCCTGGTTAATTTTTGTATTTTCAGTAGAGATGGGGGTTCACCATGTTGGCTAGGTGATCCATCCACCTCGGCCTCCCAAAGTGCTGGGATTACAGGCATAAGCCACTGCATCCTGCCTCTTCTCACATTTTCCATCTTTTTTTCTCATGTCTGTTCTCAAAATAAAACAATTTTTGCATACAACAGATATTATAGATATTCAGGAAATAATGTAGATCTAGTTTACCTAAAGGAATAGAATCACTTCAAGCAAGACCTGATCCAGCTCTCAGACAATATTATCAAGGCTTGATTAACCTCTATTTCCCAGCTCAGTTTCCTCAGTGTGGCATCTCATCCTAGCTGATTCCCATTACTTTCTCCCCCAAGACACATGCACACACCCTTTGTTGTCCCAAGATGACCATAAGAACCTGAGGGCTGCTTCTTCATTGTTGTCCACGGATGAAAAGATAATGCTTTTGCCCTAGCATTTCTAGAGAAAATTATGAGATTCATTCTATTTGTGCTCATTTGGGTCCTGAACCAATTACCCTAGGCAGAGTTATGAAAAGCAATCTAACTAAGTCTTAGGATTAGCTAGGCCTATGCCACCTGCTCCACTCCTACAGCCAGATGAAATTAATTCCCTAGCACCACCTTGACCCCAAATGCAAGTTAAGTTTGGCAAACATGGTATTGAAGAGGGGAGAGCAACAAACAAAAGGCCTCTGGGTCCCTGAGTCACTGCTTGGAACACAGGTGCCTGCCATGTCTTGGGCTTTATGTGAATGAGAAATTCAGCTGGTCTGCAGTCATTATACATTTTGGAGATCTGTATTACTGCAGCTACCATTATCTTACTGGATCAAAGATGACTGATGGAAAGAGGCCCACAGAAGGCAAGAAAAAATGGGGTTTAAATGGCCTACATGAAGTCTTTATTTCCTTTATCTTTCTTTACATCCCTAGTTCTCAGCATAACACATAATAAAATATTTTCACTGAATGAAATACTGATGAGAAGATTCTAGAAAGAAAATTAAGACCTGCACTCAAGTCCTCCAAAAGAAAAATTCTACAAGTAAAATAGGAAGAAAACACAACTTGCTGGCAACGATGTACTGTTACCTCTCAGTCTGCTCAACCACAGAAGTCCTAATGAGATACAGTAGGAGTGGGATGCAGCTCCTTCTTCACATATTTTTTCTTTTTTCTTCTCTTGTCCCACTGATCTCAAAATCCACACCACTACCTTGCTGACACTATACCTGCTAACCTAGAGGCTTTGGTCATACAAAGAAAATAGCCATTCTATATCGTTCCTCTGTGCTCTTGTAATGTTTAACCAGGCCTTTTACTTAAAGAATTCCAGAAACTGGCCTTAGGAGATCCAAACATCCAACCAAGGTTGTGGGGTGTCCCACCTTGAGAAGGAAGGCTAAACAGCTGATTTATAGCCTTGTTGCCCCCAGCCAGACCACTAGGTGGCCCATTACCTCAAACCATCACAACCAGATATGCTGTCCTGCATACCCTAGCCCTCACATGCTCTACCCAGCCCAGCCTGCACACCCTCCCCTTGATGTCAGTTCCTGCATTGCCTAATAAAAAATCCCTACGGCTCTTTTCAGGGAGCCAGCCAGAGAATTCTTATACCTCCACTGTCTCCCTTGAGCTTGAGAACAAGTCCCAAAATAAAGCCTTGTCTGGCTAATCTACTTGGCCTTGTGTAAATGTCTATTACACAACAGCCTAAGAGCCTGTGGTCTATAACACTGAGACCCAAAGATTTGTATACTTTTTGTCTACTATATGTGTGCTACACCTGTCTATAAACTGTAGCACAGTAGAGACCAGATTGATCTTCTTTACCACTATGTCCCCATGGCATAGTACCTGGCACACAGTATGCCTTAAGTTATTTGTCCAATGGATTAAAAAAAAAACACTATATAAATAAATGAACAAACAACATTCCACTGTATGGAATCCTATCTTTCTAGATCTAGGTCCTGTTATACTTGCCCTCTGAGCCCTTCAGTTCGTTTAAGTTGCTCTCCTCCCCAACTTTCTCCCCATCTATGAGTCACCTCCTAAATTCTGTTCCCCCCATTTAGCATGAAACTCCTGCTTCCTTATCAGCCTTTTCATCAACACCATATACATTTCTGTATACCCTAGATGTGTCTTACACATCCCCAGCAAACACCCAACTCTGATGTACAGCTACAATTTGTTTTCTCCAATTTTGACTACTGTGGAAAAAAGTTGCACAACACAGTTGATAAGCCACTACATAATAATAATCCAGAGTTTAGTTGCTATCACAGCACTGCACATTAATGCATCAATGCCTTTCCCTGTCCTTGTCAATTCTCTTTCCTATTCTCCTTAATATCTATTTCAAATTTCATCTCAAAGCTCCTACTGAGCCCCTTTCACTCTTAGAATATGACTCTGGTCTCAACCTCAAGAAGACATCCTTGTTATCAAACATTATTTCCCTCAACTTCCTACCTGCTCACATTCATCTACTTACCTACCTTCATGACTATCCTAACTTCCTTCCCTTATTCCTCAAAGGATGCAGTACTCCTCCCAAAGAAGACCCTACTTGTGCCTTTTTAAAACCACAACCCCTCCTCTCTTGGGGGACTTGATCCAGCCATCCTTTCGCTCCTTTGTATATCTGATCTCTCCCTCTCTCCTCATTCTTTTTTCTCCACTTTTGAAGCCTCTTAAGTTGATCCTAAAAATAATGTCCTTGAACTTCCACCCATTCTCCTTGTTTTCTCATCCAGACTTCAAGAAAGAGTAATCTTAATCACACCCACTCACCGAGATCTTACTTGCCTTGCAAACATTCCACTGAAATTGTTCTGGCAAATGCAATGACCTCCACCACTTCCAAATCCAGAATAAATATATTCGTCTTTAACTTGCAAGACATCCTGGCTGCATCTGACCTAACAGTTGTTCTCTGTCTCTTTTCACACTACTTCCTCACGTTCCCTAACACCAAATATGCCATTCTTTTTCTATTTTCCTGCTTTTTCTCAGTCACCATTTTAGGCATCCCTTCTTCCAATTATCATAGAAATAATGATGTGCCATAGTCTGTCCTCAGTCCTTGTCTTCATCATATCACTATATGATTTCATCCTCTCCCATGGTTTCAACATCCAGTACCTCCAGTAGAAACTTTTCCTCCTGAGCTTCACACTGGAAGTCAGCTGCCCACCATAGTCCTAGATATCCTACCAGCAAATCAAACTCAGTAGACAAAAACAAAGCCAAAATCCCTACCCTCTGCCCCAATATACAATATGCCCCTATTTGCAACTTGACCCATCCCATCCCTAAATCTACTCCTACTTCTGACTTTATTATCATTTTCAAAATAACTCAAGGTAGAATTCACTCTTGACTTTTTCTTCCTGTACACCTTCCATTTCAATCAATTGCCCTATCATTTTATGTCCTTACCTCCAAACTCTTCTCTCATAATTTAGGTTCTCACTGTCTCTTGGTAAGACCTACCATTGCAATGCCCTCTTAGCTGGCCTGTCTTACTCCAACCTTTTCCATCTCAAACCCACCCTCCACAGAGCCAGTAAATCTGACTAAAATCACACATGGTAAAATCAAGTCACCCCTTCACTTAAAAAAAAAACTTTCAATAATCATAATTTCCCCGTAATACAAAATCCAAGCTCCCTAACATGGTATACAAGGCATGAATTAATTTGACCCATACTTCCCTCTCCTCCCTCACCACTCCCATCGTGTCACTGTTTCCATCAACACTAAGCAGGTTGCACTTTTCTATGCTCATGCTGAACTCTCTGCCTGAGATAATCTTCCTTCTCCACGACTCAACTAACTGCTCTCCTTCCTATAAAGCCTAAAATGCAAGTCAGAAATGATCTCCTCTAGGAAGTTGCCTTCTTTGTTAATACTTCATATCTGGGATTATAGAAAGAGCTTATAGGATGGACTCTCTCAGGAGGTAGTAAGTTCCTTTCAGTGCAGACAAGGAGAAATGGCCCTTGCCAAGCATAGTTTAAAGGGCTGAATTATATGACTTTTAAGATCCAGTCCAATTCCGGGATTTATGATTTGCTTTGTCAGGGAGAGATTAGGTCAAAATCTGCTAATTCAAAAGACTGTTAAATATATATATGTGTGTGTGTGTGTGTATGTGTGTGTGTGTATATATGTGTGTATATATATAATATATATAGTCCTTACCCACTAAAAGAAAAAGTATTCCTCCTTATATTTTATCTCTCATTGTATGCTTCTCTAATATATAAAATGAACCTGAAGTTAACACACTGATAACATTCTTTAAAGGCCAACTTAATATTTAACATTTTAAATATTAGAATACTTGACAATAAATGTAATCCCTATTTCTTATGGTTGGAAGAAGAGAATAAAAGATAAAATGAAATTTAATCACAGCAGTTGAAAACTAATTGAAATTCACTTCCAGTCAGACTAAAATAAGTATATTAAGAATGCATCACAAACTTATGTAAATTTATAGTTTATAAAAACATGATATGACTATTTTTGTTTAAATTCACTAACTAAAAACTGGTAACAGAAGCCTGGGCAACATGGCAAAACTTCATCTCTAATACAAAAAATTAACCAGGCATGGTGGAGCACCTGTAGTCCCAGCTACTCCAGAGGTTGAGGTGGGAGAATCAACTGAGCCCAATGAGGTCGAGGCTGCAGTGAGCCATGATCATGCCACTGCATTCCAGCCTGGGTGACAGAGTAAGACTCTGCCTCAAACAAAAAAATAAAAAATGGTAACAGAATAAAAATAACTAAAATATGGGAATTAACAGCAACCAAGTTATCTAACAAACTACACCAGAGTATCATTATGGCAGTTAGGATGGTCTAGTTAGACAAACATGACTTTATACAATAAATGTAAGATCATAAAACTTTTGTACTCTAAGAGTACCATTACATTAATATTCAGATCAAATCTTATTTCAGGGTACAAAGAGAATTTAAAAACATCGAGCAGATGGTTATCATCCCTTATTAGGAATAGGAGCATACTCAAGAAATGTCGGCTATTCTCTGTCAAACACTGAATATTGAGATACAATCTCATATAATACTAACGAAGATTACAATGTGAAATTCAAAAGAGCTTCTACAAAAAAAGGAAAATAAAAGCATGGTTATAAACAGTATGAATCATAGTGTGTTCAGATCTAAAGTTTAATGTCAATTTAACTAAATGTCAATTTCAAAAGTGTGTATATTAAAATAAATATTTAGTAAAATTACTAAATAAACACATGTTGACATAAATTAGTCTCAGTAACACAGTAATAAACCTTCCATTTGAGACAGTCTGAATATTGTATTTTACTATTACAATTTGGCTCTTTCCATTAAACCATCCTCAAGTTTAACTCAAATTGCTTATTGCTCAACATGAAAAAACATGACTGCAAGAGGAAATAAAGGTATTCATTTATTAGAATCTATTAGTTTTCCTTTTAAGGAAAAGTTAGCCATCAAATAAAAAGAATGCTAAATTAATGCTATATATTACCTTGTAGCCCAAGATAAGATTTATCAGCACACTTAATTTATGCATACATATATTATGTTCTTTAATTTTGATGGAATCAATTTGGCCTATATTTTATTACTAAATGAAATTATATCAAATAGCATTTTTAAGGTCAAAACCCATCAAATACCAGCAATTTGATATCGCTTAACCTAATAAGACATAACTAGCTATGGTAGGTTTAAAATAATTATTTTAGAAACATTATTTCAACATTTAATAATCAAAATTCTTTTAATCTATTTTTATAATTCAAGTAAAAGTAAACATAATATTTTCTGAACCCTTAGAGACTGTCACTATTGAAATTCTGGGCCGCGAGCAGTGGCTCATGCCTGCAATCCCAGTACTTTGGGAGGCTGAAGCAGGCAGATCGCAAGGTCAAGAGTTTGAGACCATCCTGGCCAACATGGTGAAACCCATCTCTACTAAAAATACAAAAATTAGTTGGGTGTGGTGGCACACACCTGTAGTCCCAGCTACTCGGGAGGCTGAGGCAGGAGAATCGCTTGAACCCAGGAGGCAGAGTTTGCAGTGAGCCGAGATCATGCCACTGAACCCTAGCCTGGCGACAGAGTGAGACTCCATCTCAAAAATAAAAAGAAATTCTGTATTTTGAAATGGGTAATAAGATAGAAAGTATAGTTCCCAATTCTTAAAAATTAACATTACTACCATTATTAAATTCTTACATCTTCACCATTATACTAATACCAATATTAAAGAACAAGAATACTTGACAATTTTAAAATAGGTTTTCCTTTAACTTTAGGCATGATATTAATGCAATTAAGAAGGAAAAGTTAAATTGTCAAGAATAATCCCCTGCAGGCTGATTTCCATGGTCTTAAGCAATCTTGATCAATCACAAGGCGTGGATGCCAAGGCCAAGATTCTGCCACGTCATCCACATTTACAGTATTCCTATTATTTGTACCTATGCATTCAGATCTCTCTGACTCTCCTTTTTATCCTGAATTTGATTTTCATTCACGGCTTTCCAAAAGTCCTCTAAGTCTTACAGAGTGGTGTCTCGTACTTGAAAATGTGCTATTGTCTCTACACATTCCATTTATAGAGTTACTAAAACATATTAACTCGTAAGATACAAGTTTAAATGACAGATTAGGAGTATCAAAGAGAGGCGCTAATTATAAGTTGCTATGCTTTTTAATCCCCTAGTAATATCCAAGAATAATGTATTTCAACTCCTTTGATTAATAAATGAGAAAGCTGAGGTGTAAGTAGTTCAAATAACCCACCAATGGTCACACAACAGTTTGAAGGCAGAGTCCAGGATTCTTTTGATGTACTTTAAGGTGAGTTAGGACAAATCTATCAATCATTATTTCTTTTAAGCCAAGTGTAAGGATCTTTTAGACAATTTTCCAATAATTATCCAAGCCCAAGTTAAAGTAGAATCAAAAGAACAGGATACAGGAATCACTTTGGTGATCACCATCAAAAAGGGTATTTGAAAGGTGTTCAAACAAAAAGTATCCAGTTCTGGGGGAAAAAAAAAAAAATCTTATTTAATGAAATCAGAGCAAAGTAAATCTGACTACCAAAGAATTTTTATTAAAAATCTAACAAAGTTATTTTATATAAATTCTTAAATGAGGCAGCCATTTTCTCTGTTTTATCTAGACTCCTACGATTTAAAAAATCTAGAAATAATATAATTTTAAACACCACAGGCTTTTGTATTAATGATAGTAACTCATATGGCAAATTCTTAATTCTAACTATGTGCCTGGCCATTGCTGTGTACTGTAAATATGATGGTAATTAGGGGAAACACAACAAACACAGATTTTCATGCACATCAAAAGGGCTAGAGGCAAGAGTCAGCTAAAATTTAAAGAGTACCAGTAAGCAAACTTAAAATCTAGCGTTATTTTCAGACCAGACACCCATAAAAACGCTGAGAAAATAAAATAAAAGTAAGCTCAAGGGCACTGCAAGGTAGAGACGTCAAGCCTGGGTCTCCCAGCATAAATCAGGATCCTTCAGAGAATGTAAAGTTGTCCTTAAACTATAGTTATCTATTGGATTCCAAATTTGGCAAATGTGAATACTCTCTAGAGAACAACAAGCTTTATTTAAACCCTCAGAATTTAGATAGATTATTAAAATATGAGTTCAAAATAAAAACTCACTAAACTCAAAAAGAAGTGTTACCATAAGTGAGAGTTGATAGAAATAGCAAATAAAACTTTAGACAATACAAGAACTTTAAATATTGAAATCACCAAATGTAGGCTGGGCACGGGGGCTCATGCCTGTAATCCCAGCACTTTGGGAGGCCGAGGCAGGCGGATCACAAGGTCAGGAGATTGAGACCATCCTGGCTAACACGGTGAAATCCAGTCTCTACTAAAATATACAAAAAATTAGCCGGGCATGGTGGTGGGCGCCTGTAGTCCCAGCTACTCAGGAGGCTAAGGCAGGAAAATGGCGTGAACAGGAGGCGGAGCTTGCCGTGAGCCAAGATCGAGCCATTGTACTCCAATCTGGGCAACAGAGCAAGACTCCATCCCAAAAAAAAAAAAATTACCAAATGTAAAGTATTTGAAATCTGCTATGTCTCAATTTAACACATGGGCATTTCTCTACCCTCTGAAACATATGGAACATAGTTATGTTTTGATATCATTGTTACTAACTATATCAACAGTATCATTTCTGGGCTCTTCTTTTGACTTATTTTTCTTCTGGATTATGGGTCATATTTTACTGCATCTTTGTGTGTCTGGTAATTTTTGACTGGATGCCAGACATTGTGAATTTTCACCTTCATGGGTACAGGATATTTTTGTATGCCTGTAATTACTCTTGAGTTTTGTTCTTGGATGCATTTAAATTACTTGGAAATAGTTTGATGCTACTGAATATTTCTATTAAACTTTGTTAGGCAGCAGGAGCCTTCAGGGTTAATTTTGCCCCACTTCCACCATTCTGAGTACTCTACCTGATGGCACATAAATGACAAGATTTTGTGGTTTTGCCTTGTAGGGACACAAACTTTTCTTAGCCCTGTGTAAGCTCTAAGAATTTTTACTGTGTTCCTTTTGAGTGATACTTTCCCCAGCTCTGGGTGGTTTCTCGCATCCCTGTGGGTGATCATTACTCAGTGAAGACTCAAGAGGCATCTTCAGATCTCTAGGGTTATTCCATTGTGCTGTCTTTTTCACTCTGGTACTGTGCTGTCTTTTTCACTCTGGTACTCTGCCATATGAAATAGCTGTCTTGGTCTCCCCACACACCCAACTCTATCTCCTCAATTCAGGAAGACGCTGGCCTCTGCCTGATTTCCTTCTTCCTGCAATGAGGCCAAAAAACTCTCCAGGAAGTAAGCTGTAGTAACTGCAGGACTTATTTATCTTAAAAGACAAAAAAGATCTTAAAATCAGACAGTAAAGACAGATTATTTGAAATGAACAATAATTATACTGATCTCTTCCCAACAGCAACAATGGATGTCATAAGACAGTGCCTCAAACTGCTCAGAGAAAATAACTATCAACCTATAGCTGTGTACCTAGCAAGTATATTTATCATAATGAAGGCCACTGTTTGAAGGCATCAAAAAGCAAGCAAGGCAGGCGAGACTTGAAAGGCCAAGATCACTAAGGAAAGAAAATGCACTTAGATGAGCCAAATTTATTGCATCTTTTTCCCCTTGGGAGATTTGCTGATTTTCAGTGTCATAGAGACTATATGGAAAACTGTGGCTTAGAGCTTAAGGCAGTGTCAATGGACCAGAGATAAAAAATTGAAATTCATGTCTACAAATGCAATCAGGACATGAAAGGCCAAAATACCAGAAGAAAAAGGAAACTCAGAAAGTGACCCAAAATTCTAACACAATTTCCCATAGATCATTTGCTGACACCTACTAAACTATATAGGTGAGAGGTAAGATCAAGCAGAGAACTGCTGATAAGTGAAAAAAACTAAGCATAAATTTTAGTCTCACGATGCTGAGTAAACAAAAATTAGAATTCAGGGAACATCAAAGTAGAAGAATTCTGGGCAGAGTTCAGGCTTTAGGATGTGATATATGAAAGGCAATATCATAGGAGTAAGGACAAATCAGAAACAGATCAAACCAAAGAAAGCCTGAAACCCAGTATCTACAAACTAGAAGAAAACAAAATTTTCTCTAGGGAAGACTGTATCATCATGAATCTCTACAATTCTTTAGCTATTATCTCTAACACTCAATTTTTAAAATTAGGCACACAAGGAAACAAGACATAAAAAATTGCTGAAAACCAGGAGAAAAAAATTGATAACATAAGCAGACTCAGTGATGATGCAAAGATTGGCATTTTAACACAGAAGTCAGAAAACTACAATTAGTATGTATAAGGAAATATATAAAAATTATGAATTTTACCAAAGAAATAACCAATGGATAGATTTAATAGCTGTAAAGTATGCACATATTATTCCATTTATATAAATTTTGAGAAAATGCAAATAAACAGTGATTGTGTGAATGCATAGAAGGATAAGAGAAGCAGGTTACAAAAGCTCACACAGACATGGTTATCCTGACTGTCGTGGTGGTTTCACAGTTATATACATATATCAGAAACTTACAAAACTGTATACTTAAGTATGTGAAATTTGTTATATGTCCATTATACCTCAATAATGCTGTTAAAGACTAAAAAAAACAGTAATAATATCATTTAGAATTTAAAATGTGGAATTTCAGTTTATGACAAAAATAGGCTACAAGGCAGAAGGGGTCAATAAAGTTAAGTCCTATAAGGTTCTTGGAAATTGTTGGCAATATTCATTAAAGGTAGGCTTTAATGTCAATTATGCATGTTTTACTCTTTAGAGTAATCAATAAATGAATAAAAGTATGTATAACTAACAAGGTAGTATAGTAGTAACAATAAAATATTTAAAATATTGTATTTATCCGAAGCAAAGCAAAAGGAGTAAAGAACTAAAGAAAGATAAGGCAAATAAAAAAGTAGCATGGTAAAGTGATATAATTAAACACAAATATTTGATAGTTATGTAAGTACAAATGGACTAAATACTCCACTAGAAGACATTTGTCACAGGATTTTAAAAATGAAAACAAAAGCAAAAACTGAGAGAGTATACCTCCTATATACCTTCATTTAAAAGTACTTCAAGGAGAATGAACCTAATTCCAGAGATGATCTCAGAAGAAATATCTGAGGCAAAAAGAAATGGTGATAAAAGAAACTAGTAAGTATATATCAAATCTAGACAAACATCGTTTATACAAAATAATAAAAATATTAATGTCTACTTTGTGGAGTTAAAAAAAAAAAAAAAAGAACTAGAACACTGAACAGCAATCCCATGGAAGTAAGAAGAGGTTGAATATAGTTAAAACGTTCTAGAGAACTTTGATTATTTAGCAGGTGATTAAGACATTGATCAGCTGTAGAATAGCTAGGTTTTTTAATACACATAGTAAAGTATCAAGGGTAGCCACTAAAATAGTAGATATTTAATACATAGTTTCTAAACCTAGCAGAGGAGTGAAGGAGGGATAGAAAGAGAAAAGGAATAAACAAAATTCAATCTGTGCAAAAAAAGGGAAAAAAGAAAGAAGGAAAAGTTGTGCTAACAGAAAACACAAAAAAACTTGGCAGAATCAAATGCTAATATAAATTTAACATATTGATCTTGCCAGTTAAAAGACAATAATTGTTAGATAGGAGATAGAAAACTGATAGAAAAATCCAAAGATATGTGTTTGCAAGAGACATGAGTAAGAATACAGAAGTGTTGGAAGTAATAGGCTGTAAAATTATATACCAGATAAAACTAACCAAAAGAAAGCTAGAATATGTATTAATTTCAGATGACATAGATTTTAAGTTAAAAAACAATGTTAGGAATAAAGAGAATCATTACATAATAACAAATATTAAATTCTCCAGGTAAATAGAATGATTTTAAAATTGATCAATAAGATAGATTATATAAATAAGATAGATTCAAAATACTGTATGTAAAACAAAATCAGATATCTATAGGAAGGAATTTAAAAACCTATAGTCAGCATGAGATGTTAGCATTCCTCTCTCATTTAATAAGTCATGCAAATCCAAAAAAAAAAATTAACAAAGAAATAGTATATTTGAATACTACAATTAAAACTTGATTTAATGGACTTCATATTGAACCCTGCATGCAACAATCAGAGAACGCATACTCTCTTCCAACATGCATTGAAAGCTTTAAAATTGACAAAACAAACCTCAGTGAAGCTCAAAGATTAGATATCACACAGACTACATTTCCAAACAAATGTAATCAATTACAAATAACAAAATGTTAAATAATTTTTATACCTCACACTTCAGAATTTAAAAACACATTTCAAAATAATTCATGAATAAAACAAAAATCCCAATGGAGATTAAGAAACATTATCAAGAGACTACATTTCAAATGTTTGGAATGCAACAAAAATAGTTGAAAATGGGAAACTTAGTCTTCAATTGTTTAGATTATAAAAGAAAGGCTGAATATCTATAAGCTATATATCCAACTTAAGAAAAAGAACACAAGGTAATAAACTCATAGAAAGCAAAAGAAAGTTGATATTAAAAGATACGAAAAAATAATTAAGTCAAAGGCAAAAATAAAATATAGAGGATGAATAAAGTCAAAAACATTAAAGTTTTATAAAACCAACAAATCTCTTACTAGACTGATGAAGAAAAAAGAGAGAAGGTAACAAAAGTATTAGAAATGAAAAACTACAAACATAGCAGGGATAAAAAATGAATACCGTGATAAAGATATTATTTGCCAAAATGATTAAAGAAGTATGAAACTTGAGTTATTCTATTACTAAAAAAATATTTTATTCGGTAGTTCAAGCATCTTTCAGTGAAAAGAACACCATGTCTAAATGGTTTGAGAGAAGAGTTCTTTTAAATATTCAAGTAAGAATTAATTCCAAGGCCGGGCGCGGTGGCTCAAGCCTGTAATCCCAGCACTTCGGAAGGCGGAGACGGGCGGATCACGAGGTCAGGAGATCGAGACCATCCTGGCTAACACGGTGAAACCCCGTCTCTACTAAAAAATACAAAAAACTAGCCGGGCGAGGTGGTGGGCGCCTGTAGTCCCAGCTACCTGGGAGGCTGAGGCAGGAGAATGGCGTGAACCCGGGAGGTGGAGCTTGCAGTGAGCTGAGATCCGGCCACTGCACTCCAGCCTGGGTGACAGAGCGAGACTCCGTCTCAAAAAAAAAAAAAAAAAAAAGAATTAATTCCAATATTTCACAAACTGTTCTTCCCTAAGGTTTTATAATTCACTTAAAAAATCAAATTTAAAGGGGTAGATATTTTAAGAATGACTAATGTGAATTTAAACCTGAAATTCCAATGTAACCATTTATTTTTTCTCAGACTATATTCCCTAGCTTATGAAAATGTTTATCAGAAGACTTTAAGCAATATAACTCCTGGATTTCACAAAGAGGAGCAGCAAGCTAATTGGAAGAAGGGAGAAGAGTGTTGAATCTACAGTTACATAGCACTTCACTTTATATGAGGGAGAACAAATCAATTATCCATTAATGGAAAGGATATGCCAGCCAATGTTTTAGGACTAAAGCACCCTGGTGCTTCTACTGATTTCAGGTAAGAATTTCACTGCCAATTTTGAATTGAATTATTCCATTAAAGTACAAAAGTTCCTTGACAGATGTATGCAACTAATAACTTCAAGATATATAAGACCAAAACTGAGATATAGTGAATTTTTCTAAACATATATTTAATTAGCATACAGATTAACCTCAAACATTATTTATGCAGCTACTAATGGCACTGGCGATATATATGTTTAATATGTTCTGTGTTGCGCATACATGGCAAGTGGCTACTTTGAGCTTAAAGCTGGGATTCAGACTGGCTCGCTAAACTGAAAGGAAAGAATTCCAATAATTTCAATAGTTTACTTTCTGGCTAAATGTCAAATGAAATAGGCAACATAACATTGCATCTGAAGCACATGATGGTACACAAGGGTCAAGCTCAGCCCATGTATCCTGGTTTAAGCCCCACCAGATACAGAAGCACACTATCTTGTACTGGGGGATAAATATACATAATTCATAGGTAGAAAAGGGGACATTTTTTCCACTTCTGGGTGGAAATCAGCACAGGTTTTGAAATAGGAAGAAGTTCACGTAATTCATCTTCATTTTAGTAGCCTGGGGGCTTGTAAATGTGGAAACCCTCAGAAAGCATCCCATTGGCATGGATAACTGATGAGGTGGAGTCCTAAAGCCCACAGCAGTGGTGAAGCACTAACCTCCACCAGTCCCCAGCAAGTCAGCATCAATAGAGGGCACAGAACAGAATATGACAGATGACTTTATAAGCCCATATGATACACTCGGAGATAAGAAATAAGTGTTTGAGATTTTAAATAAGATTAGAAATTGGAGGTTGCAAAGAGTCAGTGAAATTGGGTTGCACATACAATAAATGTGACCATTTAACTCAATTCAATACTTTTAACCAAAAATAAAAAAAATAAATTTTTTTTTTTGGGAAAGTGCGGTAGCCAGCCTACAAGATGGCCCTCAATGAGTCTCAGCTCTGGTTAGTCACCCACACACACACTGAATTATGACTGGCCTGTGTGACCAACAGAATATGGTTGAAATGACATGAGGAACTTCCAAGGCTAGGTTGTGAAAGTTATTGTAGTTTCCACCGTGGTCTCTCTCTCGAGTTGCTGTCTCTGGAGGAAATCAACTATTACAGCACGAGGACAATCAAGTTGCCCTACAAAAAATTCCACTTGAGGAACTGAGGGATCCAGCCAACAGCTAGCACCAACCTGCCATCCATTTGAGAGAACATCTTCCATCCTTCTTGGAAGATAACTTTCCAGTCAAGCCTTCAGATAGCTATAGCTCTGGCTGATATAGTCACAACAACGTCATGAGAGATGCCAAGCCAGAACCAGCCAATCGGCTCCCAAACTCCTCACACAGAGAAATTATGAGATCACAGATGTTTATCCTTGTTTTAAGCCACTGAGTTTTGGGTGTGTTTGTTACACAATACATAACTTTATGCTCTATAATTATTCTGAAAATGAGTAAGAGCCACTTGAGAACCTGAAACATGGAATTAATATGATGAAAATGTAATACAATAATGCAATTTTTATGAGGAGAGATGTGGGACCACAAACTATAAATAAAGTATAATATTCATAGGGTAAATACTTATTTTACATTATTAAAATGTTTGACACTTTATTAAGACAGAGCAAAAGAACATTTGTGAAAATAACCTTCACAGCACGAAATACTTAAAATAATTAAATAACTTCAAAGGGCAACTTTTATGTAGTAAATGTCAGTAATGGCATTTTTTAATCTCTACTGTAATTCACATAATGTATCATATTTTCTTACCATATTTTATATCCTTTTAGTCAGACTGTGGATGTCTATACTACCAATAAAATAATAGACATAGGAGTTATTTTATATGACCTGTGTCTATGCAAACAATGAATAATAAAGCACTATAATTTAGATGCTTAGGGTTCTTTCATCTTTAAGAATTCAGGCACTATTCCTCCCAAGTTTTAATCTACTGAGATTTATAATCTGTCTCAGTCATAGAAAAGAACAGACAAGGAGCCACACCACACTCTGGAGAGCCAAGAAACTGTATTTACAGAAAAGAGATTAGTATATAAAACCCATTAAGATTCACAGTACCATTTTTTGTTTGAAATCCCACTCCTACTGAATTCACTATTTTATCTGGTTCCTATTTAACAGGCATTTATATAGTGCTGTGTTGTAGGCTCTGTGTTTTATTAAAGGGTAATTCACTTAGCCACTATTCTAACATTTGATGGTCATAACTTAATATTTAATATGTATATAGTATAAATTGTGTTTCCTTCCTGAACGTCACAAATAAATATTTCTATAAATTAAACCCTGTTGACTATTACTGACATTTATTTTTCTGCATATAAGGACACGAAAAATCTGTAGTTAGAATATTACTATATTACTCAACACTTTCCATTTCCAGCACCATCTATACTCAATGGTGTTACATGACTATGTAAAATGAAATTGGTAATTTTTATTGTACACTAACTTGAAATTATGACAGATAATTATCTTATACGTTTTTATTTAACCAAATATGCAAACCTCCAACTTCAGAGAGATTAGTAGGAAAATCTTTCCAAATATAATATCATTTGAATTAGCCTCTTGTACAGTCTTAGAAATAGTTATCCATTAGTGCCTGGAAGAAGTAATAACATGATGAGTTTTTGATGAAAAATACTGACTCATTGTAACACATTATATTCTACTGTGGTTCATCATTAACACATAAGATAAAACAGTGATACCTGTTATAGGAGTATTGTCACATTTGTGAAACTGAAAAATGCGTGACCAGATGCCACCCTGATCTGTACATCTAACACACGAAAAATCATTTTTAGGTAGCTATTAAATGCAAAGCATTACTTGAAATCTTGACTGCTCCTTTTAACAAATATGTTGGGATAAATACATTATAATGGGCCACCTCATTTGTTCTACCAACTAGATTACACAAGAGGATTGGCAGTATTATGTGGAATGTCTATTCCCTGGTCCTAGGTGTTTCCTTCCAGATAAAGAATGGCCTCCTCTCCACTTCCAGGGGAGAGGCAACATACCTGACAGACCATTTTGAAAGAATAAATTTGGCATATATAAGTCAATGTCTTTTCTCTAGAGACCAAGTCTCTCCTGGAGAGCACTCCAAATTCTGTTCTGCCTTTCCAGGAGAGGTGTGTCCAACCCAGTATTGCCTGGGACCAGGGAAATCAATTTAATTTTGGAGTTTAGTATTGGGAAATCCCATACCTGAAGATTCTCCAGTATACACAGTCTTTTAGGAATAAACGTGGTATTTTGGTCACCACAGGCTTTATTTCTGCCTTATTTCTTTCTTTATTTAAAACATAGGCTGAGAAAAGGGGTGCTTCTTCTTGGGCCTCTTAGGGGACATAAGAAGTGGTGAGAAGACATAAGAAGTGGTGAGAAGAACCAAATAGTCTACAAAATGAGAAAAGACAATCACCTAGACACTAACCAGCATTTTCATGAGTTCCAACTTTCATTCTCTTGCAAACTACCTACGTTGTTTGAAGTTACAATGAAGAGATTCAAAGAACTTAATCAAGTATAAAGTAAGCAAACCAGCACGTTTAACCAAACCTCAAAGCAAAGATGATTTTAGCCATCAACAGACCTGAGAAGCCAAATGGAATGCCGTAATGAGGCTGTTATGCTAACATAAGATCCAAATTCACCAAATGTGTCACTCTATTGTAATGCTTTTGCCTTACAAAAGTACACAGATACTTAAATTATTCCATATAATTAAACCAAAAGCACAAACAAGGGCTACATTTACCTATATGTTAATTTCACATAACATTCTCTTTTCTTTCACTAAGTCACCAGGGATGGCTTATTTCCTAATGTATCCTTAAATTCAATTTTTAAAGACCTAGAAATGATTACAATTACTGCTCCAATTTCTAATGTTATGTCCCTTTCTATTTAGAGAACCCATTGCATACGTATTGCCTTCTAATACCGAGAGAGAGAGAGAGAGAGAGAGAGAGAGAGAGAGAGAATGACAGACAGAGGCAAAAAGAGGCAGAGACAGAGAGACTACACAAGTGTTAAGAGAAACGACAGTTTGCAAGACATATCTGACTCATTGGTTAAATCCAAGGAGTCCTTGTTGTGCTTTTTGCTGGTTCTGCTAACAAGAAGTTGCCCTAAGGTGGGCAATTTACACGGAGGTTTAATTTGGAGAAAGGAAACTTTAGGACTTCTATGGTAGAGTTCAGGAAGAAAGTCCACTTTTAGAGTTTGACAGTGGACATTTGGGAGACCTGGTAAAAATAAGAAATCTGCCAAACAGAGGTAGAAATGAAGAAGTCACCAATACAGAAAGTCAGTGAATGGAAAGAATGTCAGCTGAGCAAATGGGGGAATGCATTTATTCAATGAATATTCATTGTTGACGATGCAGAACCTAACCTTAACTGCAGTTGTGAACATAAAACTTTTCCTTCTCTCAGGAAACTTGACATTTAGTTGAGAAGATGAGATATATAGAAACAAAAAGGTAAATAGCATTAAAACGAAATGTGATTAACAACGGAGTTGTATAGCAAATTTAATATATGAGAATAGAGAAAATCAGAAGGATGGAAGAAAGAGAAGGTGGAAACAATAAAACTTTTACTGAGCTCTTCTTCTTTGCAAAAGTCTTTCACAGAATATTTCAAATCTCAAAATAAGCAACTAAGTATAATTGCCCCCATTTTGTAGATGAGAGAGTAGAGGCTCAGAGAGATTACTTGATTTCTCTAAGGTCACACAGCTAGTAAGCGGGATATCTAGGATTTAAATCTAGATCTATCAGACTCCAAATCTTATTCTCTCTCTACCAAGTACTAATAAAAAAAAATGTAAAGGAAACTGAGCACTGGAAAACAAGCAAAACACTTTCCTTCATCCACCAAATACTAATTGACTCTCTGAGTATATGCATGTTCTGGGGAAAAATAATCAGAAAGAAAAATATTTTTCTACATTTTTGAAGCTTCTAGGCTAAAGATGGGTGGGTGGATAAGACAGAGACAAACCAACAAATAATGCAGAGCTTAGTAAGAAAAGTGCCAAAGAAAAATGAGAAAATGCCATGGGCTCAGATAAGAAAAGATCACATTATTTTAAGAGCATCAATAGGGCCACATTAGGAAACACAGAAGGGTAGACAAGTTTATAAGAACGGGAACCAGCTACTCCAGTTATATATGGTAAATGAGTAAAAGTGTAGAAGTGGAAAGCACGATGCAGATCAAGAACCAACAAAAAGCAGGAGTGTGACTAAAGTGTAAGACACAGGGAGGGAACCACAGGAGAGTGACAGACTTCAAACATTTGGCTAAGATATTATACTTAATTTTGAACATAACAAACAACTAGATAGTCAAGCAGAGAAGAGATACTCTCTGAATTATCCTTTACAGGAAGTAATCCACATTTTAAAGGATGGATTTTAAAATGCTACTGAAATAGTACAGTAAAAAAGCAATTCAGAGCCAGGTGTGGTGGTGCACCTGTAGTGCCAGCTACTCAGGAGGCTGAGGCAGGAGAATCACTCCTTGAGCCCCAGGAGGTTGAGGCTGCAGTGAGTTGTGATCATGCAATTCCACTCCAGCCTGGGCAAAAGAGTAACATCCTGTCAAAAAAAAAAAAGGAAAAAGAAAAAAAAAAAAGGCACTCTAGGTTTGAACTGGTATGACAAAAAGTAATATTTTTGAGATGGAGTCTCGCTCTGTCGCCCACACTGGAGCACAATCGCGCAATCTCGGCTCACTGCAACCTCTGCCTCCTGGGTTCAAGTGATTCTCCTGGCTCAACCTCCAGAGTATCTGGGACTACAGGTGCCCGCCACCTCGCCCGGCTAATTTTTTGTATTTTTAGTAGAGACGGGGTTTCACAGTGTTAGCCAGGATGGTCTGGATCTCCTGACCTCGTGATCCACCCGCCTCAGCCTCCCAAAGTGCTGGCATTACAGGCATGAGCCACCACGCCTGACCAACAAAAAATAATTTTTAAAGAGAGGAGTGCAAAGACGTTTTTGAAATAAAATCTATAAAATTTGGTAGCTGTTATCCTGTTGAGAGAGAGGTCAGAGAGCAACTTCAGTGTTTGAAACTCAGGAAACGGGAAATGGGAAAGCCAATAAAAAAGGAGAGGTTGCAGAGATTAACTACTGACATGGGTTGTGCCACAGGGAGAAGATTGAGTCTGGATTTTCATTAAAGTAACAGAATGAAGAGGTCCTAGAGGGATATGAAAATATCATGAGTGACGCTGGACCTAGAGATATAAATATGAACTGCATCAATTTAGAGCTGATCAGTCAATTCTTGAGAATAAAGTCACCAAAAGAAAGAACATGTAAATCAAAACCACAATGAGATATCACCTCACATCTGTCAGAATGGCAATTAACAACAAGAAAAAGTGTTGGAAAGGATGTGGAGAAACTGGAATCCTTACACACTATTGACAAGAATGCAAAATGGTGCCACCACTGTGTCAGTGTGGAGGTTTCTCAAAAAATTAAAAATAGATACCATATGATCTAGCTATTGAATTTCCGGATATTTATCCAAAAGAACTGAAATCAGGATCTCAAAGTGATATCTGCATCCCCATGTTCATTGCAGCCAAGCTATATAAACAAACTAAATGTCCACAGACAGATAAATTGATAAAGAAAATGTGGAATATACACACACAATGATATAGTATTCAGCCTTAATAAAGAAGGAAATCCTGCCATATGAGACAGCATGGATGAACCTTCAGGACATTATGCCAGGTGAAACAAGCCAGTCACAAGAGAACAAAGACAGCATGATTCCACTTATATGAAGTATCTAAAACAGTCAAATGCACAGAACAGAGAGTACAATGGTGGATGCCTGGCTCTGGCAGGAGGGGGAAATAGGGAATTACCAATCGATGGGCATAAAGTTCAAGTTAAACAAGATGAATAAGCCCTTGACATGTGCCGTACAACGCTGTACCTAGAGTCAACAATAACGTATTGTTATTACATTATTACTTACAAATTTGTTAAGAGGGTATACTTCATGTCCAGTGTTATTACCATAATAAAATAAAAATTTTAAAAAGAGAGAGGATGCACGTGACGAGGAGAAAAGGAGAAGCAAGAATGCAGGGCTGGAGACACAACGCCGAAGTTTTTGAACTAGGGAAGCAGCTCTCTTATGTAGCTCACTTAATACTTGTAGGAAACTGGAAATTAAAGAAGAGCCAATAAAGGAGACCAAAAAAGCAGAGTATATAGCAGATAATTTTCATTACAGAAATCAAATGAGAAAACTTCAAGTGCAGTTACAGTATCAAATTGTACAGAGATTAGAGAATTAAGACAGAAAAGAGTATTTGCTGTATGATGGTCAATTGAGATTAAAGAAAGTATTTTCAGAGGCATGGTGAGAATATTAAAATGCTTTTGAGTGTTGGTAGGGCAGACAGCTGTGGAACTCAGTAGACTGCAGGATAATTCCCAGTGTTCAAGAGGCAGGCATAGAGCTAAGGGCTAACAAGACCCACTGGAAGCATCTGTACAAAGTAAGCATCAAATTAATGTGTTTTAAAAAAGAAAAATAAATTCAAAGACAAGGTCTACAGCCAAACAAGCATTTATCTTGAAAAATAAAATCAGAAGTAGTTTCTAATTGGTTAATTAACTATGCAGCTACACAAAGGTATTCAAAAGGATTAGCATGGTGAAATAACCTTTTGTTTAGGCAGTGATTCTCAAGTGAGATTGGCTGTTAAGCTTTGTAAACTTTGCTGTTAACCTTGGCAAGAACTGGGTGACAAGTTAAAAAAGAGAAGTCAAAAAACTTATTCAAAATCCCTGCAAGAGATGTTCTAAAAATGAAACAAAAAATTATGATTGCTGATGACATAAAAAGAGCCATCAACTTTAATCAGACTAGACCAGATGGAGCCTGCATATACAAAAAGTGTACTGTCGCTAATTATATTAAGAAAAGAAAAAAAGAAATGCTCCAGGCAAGGACAGAATGACGTCCCCCTTGTAACAGCTATAATCACAGCACTCTGCAGGCAGTCTGCAGCACCATGTAAGCTATATTTTTGTCAAATAATATGAGTATGTCTGACAGTTATGTTCTATCTCAGGCTGTATCCTTGATGATAAGAGTGTTCTCGTGGAGCAGAAATAGAAACTGAAGGATTTCCCCATTTACCAGAGAATAACCTTAGGAAATCAATCTAACAAACTAGTAAAGATGACTCAATGCCATGGACCAAGTGACTGGAATAGAGATCAAGTCTTTCTACAGAAACCTAAATCAACTTTAACTGGCCAAAGTCTAAAAAAGTATAACCCAAGTCTATGCAAGACAGTGATAGGACAAGGGGATTGTGAGGTCACTCACTCCAGTTCCCACCTTCTATGAGTTTATAAATCCTCATAAGAATGCTTGCCTTTTGCTTGCCAAAAATCTTTAAAAGAATCCTAAAATTAGACACATATAAAAGAATTGGTTTGAAAATTCAGGTAAGAATTATGAACCCCAATATTGCAGCCTAAGATCTTTTAAAAATAAATCTTACTGGCCAGGCGCGGTGGCTCAAGCCTGTAATCCCAGCACTTTGGGAGGCCGAGACGGGTGGATCACGAGGTCAGGAGATCGAGACCATCCTGGCTAACACGGTGAAACCCCATCTCTACTAAAAAATACAAAAAAACTAGCCAGGCGAGGTGGCGGGCACCTGTAGTCCCAGCTACTCGGAAGGCTGAGGCAGAAGAATGGCGTAAACTCGGGAGGCGGAGCTTGCAGTGAGCTGAGATCCGGCCACTGCACTCCAGCCCGGGGGACAGAGTGAGACTCCGTCTCAAAAAATAAATAAATAAATAAATAAATTTTACTAAAAGCTAAAAATGTTTATGTTTATGATATGCATAATAGGTAAAAGTGAGTGCTTGGGAGACAGATGGCTGAGGCTTAATTCCTGGTTTTGCCACTGCCCACTGGGGGACAGTTACATAATTTCTCTCTGCTTCTGGTTATATGTAAAATGAAGGTAATAACAGTAACCACTTCATAAGATTGCTGTGAAGATTACATTGTGACTTACATAAATCACTTACTAAAGTGCCCTGACACAGGGCATGCACTCAAGGTGAGTTAGTATTCTTAGAGACAAGATCTTGCAGCCTCAAACTACTGAGCTCAAGCGATCCTCCTGCTTTGGTCTCTTAAACAGCTAGGACTACACTCTCGTGCCACCACACCAGGCTAATTTTTTTGTTTGTTTGTTTGGTTTGTTTTGTTTTGTTTTTTTGGTAGAGATGAGTCTCTCACTGTTGCCCAGGCTGGTCTCAAACTCCTGACCTCAAGCAATCTTCCCAACTTCGCCTCCAAAAGTGTTGGAATTACAGGCATCAGCCACTGTGCCCAGCCATAGTACTATTATTGTATCATTATATCAATAAATCAGATTTGATCTCTGCATGTAACTCATCACATCTAAAACTGGGCATAGGAAGGTCGTAAATAAATGGTTAAGGTAACTAATGGCTTCAGGTAATCCGATGATGCTCTAGGAGGCTGCAACCTTAACATGGATCTGACTGTGGCAGGGAAGAAGGACGGACCACTGGGAGGAGTAGAGAGGGGAGTATAGGCTCTAACAGTGAGACTGTTAACATCAGAGAAGAAGCCTAGATCTACTTCACGCCAACAAAAAAACACAGTCAGAGGTTCCATCAAATATATCTATCTGGCTTATGTTTAGCCTTTTCAACTCCTAGGATGAAGTAGGAAAACCTCGAGATACCATTTAATTTTTTTTTTTTTTTTTTTGAGACGGAGTCTCGCTCTGTCACCCAGGCTGGAGTGCACTGGTGCTATCTCGGCTCACTGCAGGCTCCACCTCCCGGGTTCACGCCATTCTCCTGCCTCAGCCTCCCGAGTAGCTGGGACTACAGGCACCCACCACCTCGCCCGGCTAATTTTTTTGTATTTTTAGTAGAGACGGGGTTTCACCGTATTAGCCAGGATGGTCTCGATCTCCTGACCTCGTGATCCACCCGCCTCAGCCTCCCAAAGTGGTCATTTAATTTCTTAGTCCCAGTAGCTAAAGAGAGAACACCATCAGGACTCATCAGTTTCACACTCCAGCAACAGTAACGCAACAACTCTTTATTGTGTTTGTCTTTCTGACAACGTTCAAAGATCTATGGACTAAGATATCCACATCAGAGTGATATAAGTAGTAAAATAAAAGGCAGCATGCTGTGAACATCCTAAATGTTCAACTAAATGTGGTGGTACGATAAAGTGATAAAATCATGCAGCCATTAAGATGTGCTTATACAGGATATTTAATAACCTAGAAGGGGTAGAATCATTATAAATATTGAATACACAGAATAAATTCAGTTTTATAAACACATATACATAAGAAAACATGCCAAAATGTTAATGGTGGTGTTCTCAAGATGACAGATTACTAGAGAATTTTTTCTTCTTTGAACTTTGCTACATTTTCTAAATTCCACACAATGCTTCTGTTTTAGTTTAATAATTTAAACAACATTTTGAAGAAAATAAAGAGGTTACCATGGCTGGCATTAAGTCACTGAAAAATATTTGTCAATGAAGAACAAAGAGTTGGAACAGGGAATCCCTCCCCTCTCTCCATTCCATTTCCCCTTCTAACATTCTCCCTCCATGCCTCCCCTCCTTTTTTCTTGCCCAACCATCACCCTCTCCCTGCCACTATTTACCATAATGGCCACAGCAACCCTTTTGCTAGATCAGACAAGAGAGTTGTTAGAGTGGGGTTGGGGGTGAGGTTGAGGAGGGTCCTGAAGCTGTAATATCTGCAACAGTGGCAGTGAAATGTGGTCACAGCCTCCCATCCTAAAAATAAAAATAAAAAAGTGTTCCCTTACCCTTGCCTCCTCCTCTAGTTTGAAGACACTATACTCAGTAAACACCACTAGATTATTTTTTCCTTTTTATTTCTCTCTTTCTTTCTTCCCTCCTTCTTTCCTTCTTCCCCTCCTTTCTTTTTCTTCCTCTTTTTTAATAATAGAAACAAGCCTTCTCTATTCTCCTAGGCGTCGCCTGAGCAGGCCTTTAAATTAGACAATTCTAGAGCTAGGAGATAGTCACTGGCCTGGGACTAAGTGCAATAAACCCTTCTGTGACCAAGCAAGAGTATTTGGCTATGCAAAGTTGGTCACTGAAGCGGATGAAGATCAGTTTGTATAAGAAGCACTGATATTTGAAATTAAGGAAAGTTATAGGTGTGGACTGGACAAGGTCAAGCGGCAAGAAAGGGTAATGAAGCTCTAGAAACAAAATAACCTTGAGGCAAGAACTATGACCGAGGAACTAGACTCAAGACAGGAAGTCCAAGATCCACAGAGGAGGGTTAACTCCTGTCTGCCCCTCTGTTTCCAGTCACCTGGCATGATGCTTAGATCCTAAGAGGTAATGACTCACCATGGGAATATTAAATGAAGGAGAAGTCTAAGTGTGGAGTGCCTTTGGTAAATGTCACTGAAGAGTGGCCAAGCCTCCCTCCAAGGAGTATGGGTAAGACCTAGACTTTGAGAACCTGGATGTCTGTATGCCTGGAAAGGACTAACACTCAATACTGACACCATGTGGAAGCAAAGGAGAAATAGCAGTAACACTGTTTAAACATCAGTGCTTTCCCCTGGGGAAAGAAAGCAGCCAGATTTTCCTCTCACAGTATAAGCTTCAGGGGTTCTTGGGCAAATTAAGATGAAAAGAAATCCCAGGAAGATATGAGACCTTCTGATATGCAGATTTACAGTGAGTCTTAATATAAATTTGCTGAAGGAGGGGGAACCAGAACTTATACCACTGAATATTACAGAACTATTAATAAATACTACACTATGAACAAAATCAAATACCATCAATCTCTACCCTCTGAACGTTTCAGCTTCCTCTCCCTTTGATCCCAAAGCTTCCATATACCCAAATGCTTTTTGGTCAGCTCCTCAATCCAAAATTGAATTTATTTCATGAATGAAAGACAGGAGAATAAAGAGCAGGCACAGCTACCATGAAATCTCATCAATCTGACTTCTTTTATATGCAGACGCATCGGTCAGGGACAGTAAAAGTAACCCATTGTTCCCCACTGTCTTTCTCCCCCATCCTCTCTATCATGCATTCAACTGGAGGCTGAAAGCTCCATTTGCAGGGCCTGTGTCTGCCTTGTTCTCCACTGAATTCCCAGCCCGGTGTTTGGGACATTGAAGGAGCACCACGAATATTTGCTAAATGAATTAGCTCATTCAATTGCCAGATCAGACTTAGCTCAGGGATAAAGAAGAATGAAATGTGATCACAATCTAGGGGCAGACTGAGGAGTGGGTTCATTAGAGCTAAGTTGCTTAGGAGACCTGCAGGTCTGAGAAAGGAAGCAAGCAGTAACAGAAGGAAGAGAAGCAAAGCCAAAGCAGAAACAGACAAAGTTTAGTAACTCAAAGTTTTTCCCCATAGATGAATATTCCTAGTACAAAGCCTTCAAGCACATCCCCTCCTGAACCCGCTGCATGTCCCCCGACTCTCCCATGCATTGATATACATGGGGTTGTAGGATCATGGTTTCCATTTAATTGACTAGAGTTAGCCAAAGACTTCTGTGATACTTTGTCTACCCTCAGATACACCAGAGGAAATATGGAAAGGATAAAGCATTTGTATCTTTCACATCTGGGCATTTATTTACACCTAATATCCCAAAAACATATAAGAGAACTAAATCGGGCCGGGTGCAGTGGCTCACGCCTGTAATCCCAGCACTTTGGGAGGCCAAGACGGGTGGATCACGAGGTCAGGAGATCAAGACCATCCTGGCTAACACGGTGAAACCCCGTCTCTACTAAAAATACAAAAAATTAGCCAGGTGTGGTGGCTGTCGCCTGTAGTCCCAGCTTCAAGGGAGGCTGAGGCAGGAGAATGGCGTGAACCCGGGAGGCGGAGCTTGCAGTGAGCCGAGATTGCGCCACTGCACTCCAGCATGGGCGACAGAGCAAGGCTCTGTCTCAAAAACAAAAAAAAAAGAGAGAGAGAGAACTAAACCAATTAAAATACATCAATATAAATGGAAAAGCCCATGAGAACTGTTGTCCTACTTGACAAGATATAGTTAATATTTGGTCATGTGTAATACTTCTATTCTCTGTAAACATAACTTTAAAAATAAAACATATCTTATATTCTGCCATGATGAAAGTGAACAAAGTGAATAATTATAAGATGCCAAAATTTTCCTTTACTCTTTTATTAAATCATGTTGTGTGATTCTGTGCCTTGGGTAAATCCAATTTGGATTGATTTTCTAGAGATAATATAATGCATACTGTAAAAGCAACTGTCACACAGTGAGAAAAACAGGAATGACTCATAAACTCAGAGAACAATTGGATGTTAGATTTAAATAGAATGTCAGTTGGACATGGTCTGCTTCTCCTCTCTCTGTCCCCAGATTCTCTGAGATGTCACTCAGATAGCCCCAGCCCTCTATGAGGCAAAAACAGTCCCTCTCTGTTAGTTCCCTTTCCTTCAGGTAAATAGGATCTTTTATCCCATAACATGACAGGACAGATGCCTAATACAAACTTCATTAATCCATATGAATATGTAGACAGTAAGAAGTTCAAAATATGATTATAAAACAATGACTTTTTTGTTACTAGACACTGCTTCAAGCAATGTTTATTAAATATGAGGCACTTTCCTGGGGTGAAGAATGAAGCAGATCCAGCAGCTATATTCAACGATTTAGAGCTTGGTAGGTATGCCTTTAAAGCCAGGCTTCCTACCAGGAGTCCAAGGACCCAGAGACAGTCCATGAATGAGCTTCCAGAAGCCTACAAATCCCTTAAATAAATGCAGTGTGTTTACATGTTGGTATGTGCATCTGGCAGGGCCATATGTTCAACAGGTATCAAATTCTCAAAAGGACTGGTGGCCCTCACGAAGTTAAGAATCACTGCCTTGAGGCTCATAAAGTATTTCACTTCTCAAAACAGTTCCAGATGCTCAAAACATTTTTTTGAACTTTTCCTTTGGAATGTTTCAAAGCCTAGGATACCTTTCATGAATAATCTCAATAATGACAAGCCTTCCTTGGAGGAGGACTCCAGTTTTTAAAGTCATGCAAAAACATGGCAGACAGATACAATAGGAAGATGCCTAAATTATGTCGTTTATTTTTGGATAAAATGAATATAACTATAACTTAATGGGACTATTTTTCTTGGGGTACATGCATTAAAGGTTACACATATATTAACTGAAAATCACATAGAAAACCACCAATAAAAACGTCAGTACTTTAAGGATTATATTAACCAAGGTGAAAAAAGGACATATTTCTATTTTTTTCATTCATTAAACACATATTTATTGAGTGTGTAATATGTACCAGGCACTCTTAAAAGTGCCAAGGATATAGGAGTTAACAAAACAGAGAAAAATCCCTGCCCACATGGAGCTTTCATTCTGCTATGTTTTTTTTTGGTTTTTTTTTGGGGGGGGGTTGTTTTTTTTTTTTTTTTTTTTTTTTTGAGACAGCGTCTCACTCCCTTGCCCAGGCTGAAGGGCAGTGGTAAAATCTCGGCTCACTGCAACCTCTGTCATCCAGGTTCAAGTGATCCTCCTGCCTCAGCCTTCTGAGTTGCTGGGATTACAGGCATGCACCGTGCCCGGCTAATTTTTGTATTTTTAGTAGAGATGAGGTTTCACCATGTTGGCCAGGCTGGTCTCGAACTCCAGACCTCAAGTGATCCACCCACCTTGTCCTCCCAAAGTGCTGGGATCACAGCCATGAGCCATTGCACTAGGTCTCATTCTGCCATCTTTGTTTAATTGAATTCATCTAACATGTATTGCACAACTATGAATGTGTTAATAAAAATAAAATAGAAAAAATAAAGTAGGAGTTTAAAAAGTATGTTATAGAAAAAATAATGTTTGGGTAGAAAATTATTGATGGCAAAATACAATGTATGTTTAGCATGCTAGTATAAATATTTGGTTAAAATGAACAGAATTATTATAACCAAAACATACAAATAAACAGTAATGATATTAAGTACTCGACAATTCTTAGAGCATATACAGTATACTTTTAAACTATGTTTACTCATGTGATCTAAGCAAAAGCTACAGAAAGATTTGGGGGATTTGGGAGCCCAGGATCACAACATGGAGGAAACAGAAAATAAGGATGTCATCAGACTCAGGACTGAGTTTGCTCCCTTCTCTAAAAATATAAAGATATGCCACATCCAGAAATTCATAGAAAAGGAAGTTCTTGCTCCAAGCCTAAATCACTTTCCTAAATTAAGTGAGCAAATAGTCTCCATCCTTCTCTAATCTGAACTCTTCAGGTTATTTCTAACACTCTCAAGCTGCAGATCAAAGAGCCCAGAAATACAACTTTCTGGTATTATCCATTATGGTTTTAAAAGTCTACGTGAAAACGCAAATAAATAAATAAATGTTTAAAAATAAATAAGTAACGTCTAAGTTAATTGATTAACAATTAATATAATCTAAAGGGAGAATGTCTTGAGTCATGGGGTCTGCCAGGAGAAGAAGGGTGACCATCTTCTGGTCCCCACTCCCCATCAAGATTGTTCATCACCCCTCGCATTCGGTGCCTAGAAAATGCAGATGAGTGCGTACTGGGAATAAGAGAATGAATAGAAAAAAATCCTCAAATATTCTAAATTGAGTACTAAGAAACTCATCTGATGCCTTGCAACTGCAGCTGCCCTTTCGAAGCTTTCTCTGCATAACTTAAGGGGAACTAGAAATCTTCAGGATAGGGGAGACATACACAGGCACACACATGCTCAAAAACAATTTTTTTTTTTTGAGACAGAGTTTTGCTCTTGTTGCCCAGGGTGGAGTGCAATGGTATGATCTCGGCTCACTGCAACCTCCGCCTCCTGGGTTCAAGTGATTCTCTTGCCTCAGCCTCCCAAGTAGCTGGAATTACAGGCATGCACCACCCCACCCAGCTAATGTTGTATTTTCAGTAGAGACAGGGTTTCTCCATGTTGGTTAGGCTGGTCTCGAACTCCCGACCTCAGGTGATCCACCCGCCTTGGCCTCCCAAAGTGCTGGGATTACAGGTGTGAACCACCACGCACGGCCAAAAACAGATCTTTTGACAAGCAAATGATGAAACTGCTATTTTGGAGTGAAGAAACCGGAACAACAAGGGACTAAACTGCTTGGTATAACAATGTTAAAAAAGTTTTCTTGGGTACAGAGAATATTAGTTCTATAACTGATTTCTCTTCTTCAGATGTAAATGTTTAGGACCAGGGAAACGGAAGCCAGGCACCAACCTGGGAGTGATAAACGATCAACGGATCAATGTAGTGCTACTGAGTGCATAAAGGAGTCACCGAGGCAGGCTGCACTTGCTCAACCACTCTTGGTGATAGAAAAATTAGAAAAGACAGGATTCTTTTTCCAAAAGAGCTGGCTGGGGCCTCAGGAGAAAGACTGCTTTGTGAAAGGGCCTGATGAAAGGTCTAGGATTGGGGATATTAAAATGTAAATGGATATTAGAAGTTAAATAGAATTTAAAACACGAATATCATTAGGAATCATTTTGTCTGTTTGTTTTAAAAGAAAGGGTCTTGCTCTGTCCCCTAGGCTGGAGTGCTGTGGTGCCATCATAGCTCACTGTAGACTTGAACTCTTGGGCTCAAGTGATCCTCCCCCACCAGCCTACAAAGTTCTGGGATTACACGCATAAGCCACTGTGCCTGGCCTAAAAGGTTGTTTTTAAGGAAATAAACTTTCTGCTTGTGAACTATTCAATGAATCTGTTTTATTGTATGATTTTGAAGAAATTAAGATATCATTCTTTTTAATTTGTGAACATGTCAAGTTGCTCATGCAAACTGATCTTAGAAAAATCAAAATACTTCTTTTCTTAAATGATACCATCTGGCAAAATGACCAGGCATTCACTTATAACACAATACTCTGTGAATACATGATCATTAAATATGATAGTGATGAAAGTTAAAGAATTGGGCTTTGTTTCTTTTTGTGGAAGAAAAAGTTAAGTCATCAAAATGATGGCATTTGAGTACAGAAAGGAGTCATTGAGGCAGGGTTAAACACTTGCTCAGCCACTCTTGGTGGTAGGAAAATTAGAAAGGACAGGATTCTTGTTCCAAGAGGTCAGATAACCAGATAACCATGGGTAGGCATATAAATGGCCCAGGCTGAGCTGCGCTGCGAGATAAAGTGTTCCTTGGGTTGAATAATCTCCAAGAGAAAGAGCTCACTAGCAGAAACTCTTTTGTAAAGTGCAGATATATCAAACACTGTAACATTTTCTTTAATGTCAGAGTTACCCTAAACCCACATCTTAGGCTATAAACGCTCCCTTATCACCTGCCTCTTCATCTTATCTTTATCTAAAAAGAAAGCTGCCAACTTCAGTAGGTATTTTTCAAATATTCTAACCAGTTTTAAATGAAATTGAAAGTAAATTAATGCAACACATAAAAATCATTCTAACAAAATTTTCTGCTGCACTGATATCCCATTTTTTATGTGAGATGACTCATTCTAATATTGTCCTTTAATCTGTATTTTTCTTTATTCTATATTCAGTAAGTCCCTCTTGGACTCAATTGATTTTATATACTCAACACTCGATTTCTTAGAAAAGTTTTTACTGAAACACCAGCAGGAGCAGTAAATAGTAGTGCTTAGTGACCTTTTCCCACCCAGCACTAGAAAAATCAGATTATACTTTTCATAATTTCATGGTATCCACTTTTCTTAGCTTGTACCCAAAAAATATATACAATACTTCTTCTGAAAAGTATATATCATGTAGCACCGAGAGGTATGATAAAATTTTATTCTTTTTCTAAGCATAACTGGACTCTAGAAAATCAAGTAAATTTCAGAAAACTTTAAAACTGCCAAGAGTAAAGTTACTAATGTCACAGCTTAAAATTTCCATCAATACCTCGTGAGTTTTCCAGAAAAGGTCAACCAGAAAATAAAGGTCTTCCATGTTTTGGTCTATAATTTTAGGAAAAATAATTTACTTGTAGCATTTACTTTTCTATTTAAAGGTACTGCTTTGCTTTTGTCCTTGTTAAGCTACTCTTGGGTTTTAATCAGTTATCCAGTTTTTTTTTAAGTTTATGCTGAAATCTTATCTTATTTACTAATATGCAAGTGACTATTTTTACTTGATGTCATTTGAGTAACTAATGGCTTGTTCTCTAATCTATCCATTTAATGGAAGGGTTAAATAGCACTGAATCTAGGACTAGCTCCTCTGGGTCATTATGTATTCCTCTTACTTCTAAAACATTAATAGTCACCTTTCGGTGATAATACCATGGTCTGTCTGGTTCCAATACCCTTCTACCCCTATCCCTTCTCTCCCCACAGTGGAAGCCACTTAAGCTCTCCTGGATGTTCATTCTTATCTCAGGCTTTGGACCAATAGCATCCTCATGAGAAGGGAACTTTAGCTCAACGTAGAGCTGTAGGTATCAAGTCAACCTTGCTATTAGTTCACTTCTGAAAACTGACTCTTTGGCAAAGTTCTAACAACAGGCTTCTGTCTTGTTTTCCTGAAACCAAGTCCCAACTGATCCTCTTGATGTGGTAACTGGGTCTCTTACTCATTTCCTTCTGTGCCTGGGCCTTTGTTCTGATAAAACCATTATGTCAACTCTCTGGATACCATAAAGTACCTTCCTGAAATAATCTTTCCCCCAGTGTCTACAGTTATGCCCTGGTCCCAACCCATCTCCAGCCTCCCTCACTCAAGGGCATGTCTAGTTCCAACTTCCAGGTCCCCTAGATCACTTCTGCTCCAGTTAACACTGTCAGGTCTGACTCCGCCTTGCAACATAAGACAACCAGTTGTAAATTCACCAACAGAATGTACAATTGATCAAACAGTATTTTCACAGATTTATAAACCTATAAAATTTATGTAGGTTGAATAAGCAAATGTCTTCTCAAATCCGTAAAATGTTAATATTATCATTTTCTCTATGTAATATGCCACCATTATCACTGCAGAATAGACCACAAAATGTACAAATTTTGTATATTGTTATAAGAAATAGTACAATATTTACTGAATACTAAACCCCATTCTCTCCTAGGCTCTTGAAAAAAATGTTAGGCAAACAGATATACACTTTCATGGAATACGTATATTTTACTTTTCTTTTTGAAATAGAGATCTTAAAAATGCCTTTAGGTGCTTCATCTATTCTTTATAATCCTTCTAAAAAGTTGGTTAGTAGCACTGTGATGCTCTGCTCTATTTTATACACTATCAGTTTCACTTTATAATTTTATTGGTGAGGAAAATGACACACATAAATAAGTTAAACAGCACCAGTCAGGCACGATGGCTCACGCCTGTAATCCCAGCAATTTGGGAGGCCAAGACAGGTGGATCACTTGAGGTCAGGAGTTCAAGACCAGCCTGACTAACATGGTGAAACCCCATCTCTACTAAAAATACAAAAATGAGCCAGGTGTGGTGGCACACACCTATAATCCCAGCTACTCAGGAGGCTGAGGCAGGAGAATGGCTTGAACCCAGGAGGCAGAGGTTGCAGTGAGCTGAGATTACGCTACTGTACTCCAGCCTGGGCACTAGAGCAAGACTCCATCTCAAAAACAAAACAAAAAAACAAACAAACAAAGAAAAAACAGGGCAAATGAATGATCTATTGTTGAAAAAGAAAGCATTTGGAGAAAAATAACTCTCATATGCTACTAGCAGAAACATAACTTGTTTCACTCTTTTCAGAAAGCCTTTGCACAATTTGTCTCCAGAGCTTTCTTAAAAGTCAACTCATTTTGACACAATAATTCTCTTTCTAGTAGTCTTTCCAAAAAAAAAAATTAGACATTTATTCAAAGATTTATATACAAAGATGTTTCATTTATATCAAAAGAAAAATAGAAACAACCTAAGTAAGCAAGCAATAAAGGTTGATTCAATAAATTACAGTATATCTATCTATGTGATGGACTATAATACTTAATGAAATCAGAGAAATCCAGAAAAAAAATTGTGCTCTGGTTAGTCAACAGTCTTCAAAGAGTAGGTGATTTTAATTTTCTTTTCTTTTTTCATTGTTCTTCTTCCTCTTCTTCTTTTCTTTCTTCCCCTCTCTCTCTCTCTCCCCCCCGTCTCTTTCTGTTCTGCGGTTTCCAAATGTTTTATACTAAGTATGCATTGCTCTTTAAATAACCCCTCCCCCAAAAAGAAAGAATTGCAGAGAATGTAAAATTTTTGTTTATTCTTTTTTTTTTTTTTTTTTTTTTTTTTTTGAGACAGAGTCTTGTTCTGTCACCCAGGCTGGAGTGCAGAAGCGCAATCTCAGCTCACTGCAACCTCCGCCTCCTGGGTTCAAGTGATTCTCTTTCCCCAGCTTCCTGAGTAGCTGGGATTACACGCACATGCAACCACACCTGGCTAATTTTTGTATTTTTAGTAAAGACAGGGTTTCACCACATTGGCCAGGCTGATCTCCAACTCCTGACCTTGTGATCCGCCCGCCTCGACCTCCCAAAATGCTGGGATTACAGGCGTGAGTCCTCGTGCTTGGCCAAAAATGAAAAACAATTTAAGGGTATGAGGGTTTCTTCAGGTATAATAAAGAAAAATCTAATTGATTTCTCTTTTTAATTCCTTAAAAAATTAATGGGTAATTTTCCAAAGAGCTGTGGTCACTGTTGTAACTTCCTAAACTACCTCTGTGTAATGACTGTCCCCCATCCTCAGAACACTGTCCCAGCAGATCTCTAAAGCAATGTTAAGGAAAAAGGTAGCAAGCAAATAAACCAAAAACCCCTATATGCAAGTACCCTATTTAAATACAATATGCTGCAGCAAACTCCGGCGGTCTAATCCCACTAGTAGATTTTTACTGCGGTTTGGAGGATCAGATTTGAGAATAAGCTGAGAAAATAGTTGTGAGTGGGTTCCAAACTTTAAAACTTACCCTCAGTTATAAACCACCTTCAATTACAAACCATTAGCAGGAAATGATCATGGATGGTGTGAACACTCGCTGAGTGCTTACCAATTTTGACCCACTTTAGAGTAATACACATATGAGAATAAAATGAGTATATATAAACCTTTATTATAAACCTCTTCAGAGAGAAGAAAAGCAGTTTGCACAAGGTCACATATCTAGGTAATGGCAAGTCCAGATCTGTCTGCTTCCAAAGCTCATTTTCTTTCTAATACACTACTTAGGACTAAAGATCCTGCCAATTCAAAAGAGGACAATTAAAGAGAATGTATGTAAAGTATCTTGCACTGTGGTGGGTATTAGGCAGGTGCTAAAGAAATGGTAGTCATTTCATAGTTGCTAAAAGTTAGTGATTTGTGTACATTCTCATTTGAAAAAAGAATGAAAATTTAGGGAAATACACCTGAAATGAATTTCCAACAATCTGTTAATTGAAGTGGCTAAGGAAACAAAGCACAATTCCCCAGGACTCCGATATGCAGAATTCACAATATGGTAAATTACTGTTTATTCAGAATGATCATGATAGCAGGCTGGTTATTATTGCTACTTAAAAATGTATATATGAACTACCAATGTTTTACACTGTACATACAATAAAGCCCCCACCATATACTAAAAATAAGTTTATGTTTTTAACAATACAGAAAGTTCAGAATCTTTTACAAATTATCAACATAAAGTGTCACTGTGGTTTATAAACAGTACTCATCAGTAAAGATTTTCAGTAAAAGGAGCCCTAGATAATCCAACTTTCACTACTTTACAAAGTTCATTGCTAATAGGCTACTTTCAACTGGAGCTATGGAAAATATTTTGGGTTTCATAATTAAACATATTTAGAACCAGACTTCAAGCAATATGAATCTATAGAAAACAGCTACTTTCATGTGGTTAGATTAGGACTTGTATTGAATTGTCAGCAGTATGAAAGGTTCTTGTGCAAGGGCAGGGGTTGCATTCTCAAGATCTTTTTGATCTTGCCATAATGCTTGGTTATCTGCCTATAACATACACTCGATAGAAATCCACTGACAGACTGCTGCTCCATCCCAACTAGAAAATGACTGCTGTCTTTCTTAGCTGAAGAATCTGGAAGTTCTCAAGTCTGTCAGATCAGTTACTTTTCAACAACTTATGAGGCCACTCTTGTCTCAGAGCCAACCCCACTGTCGGTAGATCTTCTTAGACTCTCCGGTTCTGTTGCAAATGCTAATGAATCAGTTCAGGAATTGAATTTCAAGAAAAGTGTTATGTAAGAGAAGCACCCTATTGCAGTACAACTAACTACTCTGTTGGACACTGTGAAGTAAGTTATTTAACACCGATATCACATGGTGCTCTCAGCCATGGGAAACTGTGTAGGCGACACTATAATAGGTCAATGAGATTAACTCACTCCTGGAACATTGAAGGCACTTTTTTCCTGTATCGTGGATATCTAAAGTGGATTACAGATGAGATGATAACAGCCTCCCATCCCACAGCCAGATGTAGAATAGGTCTAGAAATGTGAGGTTCAAGTAGGGTCTATTATTAATCTATTCTTAATAGAAAGGGTCTATTATTAATCATTATTAATCACAATATATTCTGAAATGTATTATTTATTATTAATATATTATTCATTAATTATTAATCATAATATATATTAATCACAAAATATCTTGAAAGTCCAGCTTGACACTTAAATACCTAAAAGGGCATTAAGATGTCTAGCTAGATTTCTAAGAGAAAAATTACACCATTAACAGGAAATAAAGTCATAAGAACTCAGATTGACAGGATTAAGAGTGAAGAAGTACTTCAAACATCATCCAAAATCTACAAACTCATCTGCAGAGAACGATAAGGAATTCTGTTTTGAGCTGTTAAGTTTCAGATGCCAATTAAGTAAAGAGCAGAAATTAGGAGAGAAGCTAAAACTATGAAGGAAATCGATGTGTGTGTGTGTGTGTGTGTGTGTGTGTGTACGCATGTGCATGTGTGTGCGGTACATTAGTCGCATTCATAGACTTGACAGCCGATGCCATGGGAATTAGACAAGGGTCATGAGATGAAAAAGCATGAACAAAGAAAATGAAGGCAAAGACCAGGCACAATGGCTCACGCCTGTAATCCCAGCATTTTGGGAGGCAGAAGCCGCAGTGGATCACTTGAGGTCAGGAGTTTGAAACCAGCCTGGCCAACATGGTGAAACCTCACCTCTGCAAAAGAAAAATACAAAAATCAGCTGGGCATAGCGGCACACGTCTGTGGTCCCAGCTATCCAGGAGGCTGAGGCAGGAGAATCGCTTGAACCCAGAAGGCAGAGGCTGCAGTGAGCCGACAACATGCCACTGCACTCCAGCCAGGGAAACAGAGCAAGGCTCCGTCTCTCAAAAAAGAAAGAAAAATCCGAGCGTGGTGGCTCACACCTGTAATTCCAGCACTTTGGGAGGCTGAGGTGGGCAGATCACAAGGTCAAGAGATGGAGACACCATCCTGGCCAACATGGTGAAACCGCATCTCTACTAAAAATACAAAAATTAGCTGGGCCATGGTGGTGCATGCCTGTAGTCCCAGTTACTCAGGAGGCTGAGGCAGGAGAATCACTTGAATCTGGGAGGTGGAAGTTGCAGTGAGCCGAGATCGCGCCATTGTACCCCAGTCCAGGCAACAATGTGAGACTCCGTCTCAAAAAAAAAAAAAAAAAAAAGTTACAAAAGGAAAGTACAGATGGAACTGATAAGTGAGAAAAGAAATGAAATAATTCAGTACCACAAAAGCCCAAGGAAACATTTCAAGAAAGCAGCTCTCAGCAGGAGTTTAATACAGTGAGAGAATGAAGAAAATGTAGATTGAGAAGACTGAATGTGCAATGTTTTATTCAAAGCATTTTGGGTTACAAAAGAACACGCAATATAGTTCAAGAGAGGGAGAATTTACTTAATAATCATAGAGGCAATCTCATAGAGAAAGAAAAAGTTATCTTATAGGCACTTGAATCAGGCAACTAGGTCTAGTCATTCTCTCAAAGTTTATATGATGAATCTCATCTCCATTTTTCCTCTTGAACAGCTTCCCCTTCTTGTGCACCAACCAATATGGTTGCCTGACACAAAAATATATTAAATTATAGGGCAAACACCCACCATAAACTGAAACTTCCTCATCCTAATGCAAACTCATTAGAAAATATGACAAAATGATAAGCTGTGGGTCAGCAATTGAGTTCACCACCCTCGGGTCATGTGCACATTCCTATCCAATCAACTGCAGTGAGGGAGGAGTCACATGCTATAACCATGGCCACCAAAGCCTCCAGCAAAGGCCATGGACTGAGAAAAAATTTAAAAAGGATGTACAGGAAGTGTGGACCACAAAAAAATGTGTTTATTTCAGACAACCTGGAAGTGACTGTTATAATTAACTCAATGTTCAAAAACATGGGCGTGCCTACCCTGTACAAGGTGCTATAGACTGAACTCAAACGTTGTGTCTTCCCAAATGTCAGCAGAGTAGGAGACAAAGAATGTTGAGGACAATCTTGTAACTACAAACTATGAACAATATGATAACTGCCATATAAAAGTGATCAGATGACTAGAGGAAATAATGACTTTATAGAGGAGGTGACATTTTTGCTGAGTTCTGAAAAATGACTTAAGATTTCAATAAGAGAAGGAAACAGGGAGATAGGGAAGGAGAAGGCACGATCTAGAGACACTGTCTCCACTGCTAGGCTGAGAGCCTCCTGAGGGTAAGGAATATTTCCCACGAACCTTTATATCTCCAGTGCTTCATATACCATTGCTGCAAGGTAAGAGCTCAATTAATATTAGTATTTTATTATTAAATATTGTGATGGTCAATACTAAGTGTCAACTTGATTGGACTGAAGGATGCCAAGCATTGTTCCTGGGTGTGTCTTTAAGGGTGCTGCCAAAGGAGACTGACATTTGAGTCAGAGGACTGGGAAAGGCAGACCCACCCTCAATCTGAATGGGCACCATCCCATCTAATCAGCTGCCAGCGTGGCTAGAATAAAGCAGGCAGAAGAAAATGAAAGAGCAGATTTGCTGAGTCTTCCAGCCTTCATGAGCAAAATTATGAGAAAATTTTGAGCCTGTTCAGAAAACAATAATATTCAGTACTTGAAGACTATTGAGACATAAAAGGAAGGGTAAGTTTAAAGACGTATTATGTATGTTTAAAGACATATTATATATTTGAATATAAACTAAGCATTAGTATTAGCATGGACCTTTAGCATAGTGTAGGGAATATCACTGCCCTGGAAACAAAGAGACTAAATTATAGCACCAGATCTGACAAATTTTCTTGACCATTTCTCATGTATAAAATGAGACTGGCAAATTTTCTCCACCACTTCAGACAGCTGTTTTGATACGTAAATTAAATAATGTTATATTGAAGATGGTTCATTCACCTTTGTATTCTCCACAGCACCCATCACAGAACTTTGCCTAGTAAATGTATAATGGCTTTAATTCATTTGTAAACTGTAAAACTATTCAAATATAACAAGACACATGCACACATTTGTTCACTGCAGCACTATTCACAATACCAAAGCCACAGAAACAACCTAAATGTGCACCAGTGATAGACTGGATAAAGAAAATGTGGTACATAACACCATAGAACACTATGCAGCCATAAAAAAGAATAAGATTATGTCCTTTGCAAGGACATGGATAGAGATGGAGGCCATTATCCTTAGCAAACTTACACAGGAACAGAAAACCAAACACTTCATGTTCTTATTTACAAGCAGGAGCTAAATGATGAGAACACATGGACACATAAAAGAGAACAACCCACCACACTGGGGTCTTTTGGAGAGTGGAGGGTGGGAGGAGGAAGAGAATCAAGAAAAATAACTAACGGATACTAGGCTTAATACTGGGTGATGAAATAATCTGCACAACAAACCCTCATGACACAAGTTTACTTATGTAACAAACCTGCACTTATAGCCCTGAACTTAAAATAAAAGTTAAAAAAAGCAAAATGTTCAATCCTCACAATTAATAAACCCATTTGATTTAGTGTATATGCAAAAATTGTGTGTTCAACTTAGTTTTTATTTCTGTATATATTTTCTAAGAATAATGCCACATAAATTCTATTCAAAAAAATGGGCATTGAAAATCTGTGATGTCACTAGCAAAGATGTGGAATCAACCAGAATGTCCACCAATGATAGACGGGATAAAGAAAATGTACATATACACCATGGAATACTATGCAGCCACAAAAAGAATGAGATCATGTCCTTTGCAGGGATATGAACAGAGCCAGGGGCCATTATCCTTAGCAAACTAATGCAGGAACAGAAAACCAAATACCACATGTTCTAGGTGGGAGCTAAATGATGAGAACACACGGACTTACACAGAGGGGAGCAGTTATACACTGTGGCCTGTTGGCGGATGGAGCATGGGAAGGAGAGAAGGAGGAAATATAACTACTATGTTCCAGGCTTAATACCTAGGTGATGAAATAATCTGTACAACCAACCCCCATGACACATATTTACCTATGTAACAAACCTGCACATCCTGCACATGTACCCCTGAACTTAAAAGTTAAATTAAAAAAAAAAAGAAAGAAAAAGAAAATCTGTAATGTGACACTAGGGATGCAAAGATGAACCAGTCACCCTTTTCTCCCTCAACGAATTTACAATTTAATAAGGGAGATAAGACATCTGTGAAAATACATTTAATACCAACCAACACCTTGAAAATGGAAATGTGAGTAAGGGAGTATGCTGTGGTAGCTATCTCCAAGGTGGCTGCCATTAATTCCTTCTCTCCCTGTATGTCCACACCATGCTCCTGGCAATGAGCAGAGACTTTCTTTTCACTCTTGAATCTGAGCTGGGCTGTGATTTCAGTGACCGATAGAGTACCATGGAAGTGTTGGTATGTCAGTTCCAGACCTAACCTTTAAGAGGAATGGCAGCTTCCATCTTGGTCTCCTGATGGCTTTAAGAAGTTGTCATGCTGAGAAAAGCCAAAGCTCAGCAGGATGAGGTGCCCTGCAGAGATGGAGAAAGGCCAAGAAGCATTGAGGTGCCAAACTTGTGAGTGAAGAGGCCATCCTGCAAATTGATCCTCTAGTCCCAGCTACTTCAGCTGAAGACCCATGCATCCGAGTCCTTCATAAATTTCTAACCCACAAAATCACAAGCAAGGTAAAACTGATATTCTAAACCACTAAGTCTGGGTTAGGGTTTTAGGTAGCAATAGATAAGTGAAATATATGGGATGACAGAAGAAAAATTAATTTCAAAGTAGAGAATAGGGAAAAACTCATGAAAAGGTGGTTTTGAAGAACAGGTAACATTTGGATGGAAAAAATGGCTAAAGGGGATTGTGATTTTTCACAAAGAGAACTGAGTATAAAATTAATCACGGAGGTAAGAAAGTCTAGAATATTTAAGTAATGGACAGAGATTTGGGTTGATTTAAATACGCACTGAAAAAGGCAGAATTTTGAGAAATTTTTAATGGGAATAAGTGCAAGACTGAAACTTAGTTTCAAAAAATGCCTTGAAGGTATCTGAACTACATACTGTAGCCAACTGAGTGATTTAAGTTTTTAAGCAGTAAAGTGTCATAATATCCTCGCCTCTTCACTGCTCTCACCCTAGTTCAAGCCTCCATGATGTCTTAAGACTTCTAGAAAAGCATTTGATTTGTCTCTGTGCTTCCATTCTTGTCCTCTTATAGTTTTTGACACAGCAACTAATATAATCAATTAAAAATATAAATTAGGTTATGTCCCTTCCTGTCCAAAATTCTCTGAGAATTTTACATTGTACTTAGAATAAAATCCAAACTCCTTATTGTGGCCTCCTAAAAGAGCCAACATAATCTGTTTTTTGCCCATTTTTCCAAATTCATCTCCTTCCATTCTCTACCTTCCACACTGCACTGCAGCTACACTGGCCTTCTTGCTGTTTCTGGAACACCATATCCAGCTCATTTCACCTCTGGGCTTTTCACTTGCTATTCCCTCTGCCTTAAGTCTATGATAAAATCTCACCTTTTCAGACAAGCCTTCCCTGATGACCTTATCTAAAATAGTGCCTACCCCATCCCTTATTCTCTTTCCCATTAAACTGCTTTATTTTATTTCATAATCTTGACTACCATCTGATATTTACTATTCATTTTTCATTTGTCTCTTTATAGTCTATCTTCTCTTATAGATCAAAACATGATAGGATTTTATCTATCTTGTTTATCACTGTAGCCCCAGTATCTAAAATAGCGGCTCACGCATTGCAGATTTTCAATAAATACCTCTGGAAAGAAGGAAAGAAGGAAGTCAGATTAGAGCTACATTTCAGGAAGAGTGTACAGAAAATAGTTAACATACCAGGCCTAAGTTGCTGTCCTTAGAAAAGCCTGCTTGCAAAGTTGGCCCTTGGCTGGCATCTGGAAACTTTGATTTGGGGAAGGTTCCCATCATTCCATAATTTAAAAGGCTGGTTCCTTGTGCCTAAACTGTTTATACAAACAATATGGCTTACCCTGAACACCTGCTTTCTTTCTGGCAGCCTGGAATTTGGTTACATGCCAGGTAGAGGGTGCCTACATGACCAGCCCCCAATGAGAACCCTAGCCAATGAGTCTTTAACAAGTTTTCCTGGTTGGCAACATTTCCTAAGTGTTGTCACAATCCCTTGCTGGGGGAATTAAGTGTGTCTCATGTGCCTTCACTGGGAAACAATTCTGGAAGTTTATGCCTGATTTACCCAGGATTTCGCCCCACATACCTTTTCCCTTAGTTGACTTTCCTTTGGATTCTTTCTCCATAATAAATCCCAGCCATGAGTCACAATATATGCTGAGGCCTGTGAGTTCTCCTCGTGAGTCATCAAAACTAGGGGTGGTCTTGACCTCCTGATACCAGGAGTATTTTGACAGCAGCTTATAAGGTAGATTTGATGACTAGAGTAATTATTGACAAAGAGGCCAGTTGGGAAAAAGGCTATTGCAATGGTCCAAGAGAGAGATACTGGCAGGGCAGTATAGCAGTGGAGGCAAAAAAAGATGGATTTTTTAAAAGTATATTTTCCAGGGGACAGTTTTGCAAACTTCTAACAAAAGACATTGGATTACAAGAGGTTAAGGAGTAATAGAGAACTAAGGAAGCTGAGAGTAAGTGCAGACTACTTTTAAACAACAGAGGAAAAACATAAGAGTATAGCAGTTTTAGGGTAGCCTGATTAGGAGAAAATTATTACATAAAATAAGAGGATATGACTGTTTTCTAGAAAGCAGTTACAAAGCTTAAAAATTCAAGAGGTATTTCCCAAAAGAAATGTTAGAAGATGGCTTAAGAACAGAAATGGGATCTAGAAAAGTTAAGATTGTAAGCTCAATGAGGGCAGGTATTTCTGTGTGTTTTGTTCACTGACATATTCCATGCACCTTGAAGAATACCTAACACATGGTATGCACTCAACAAATACTCATCAAATGGTAAGGGAAAAGGAAGGGCCATTATTTTAAAAGTAGATAAATCCTGAAATGTGGAGGAATAGAACTGAGAGATGTCAAAGATGATTATATCATATCTGTCAGTAAAGTAAGAAGCCAGTGGGTTCCCCTTAAACTGAATAGGAAATATGCATGACCTCCTCTGGGGAAATCATTAGGAAACAATAAGAAAGTAACAAAAATAAGTACTGTTTTTCTGACAAGATTTCCTCCTTAGGGAAAAAAAAAAAAGTCAGATGAATTTTTAAAATACTTTTAGAATACACATAACATGACACCTAAGTGAAGTGAGACAAATCAATGTCTTCTTTAAAAGTATTCATAAGAAAATATCCTTTGGGGCTGGACGTGGTGGCTAACCCCTGTAATCCCAGCACTTTGGGAGGCTGAGGCAGGTAGATCACGAGGTCAGGAGTTCGAGACCAAACTGGCCAAGATGGTGAAATCCCATCTCTACTAAAAATACAAAAATTAGCCAGGCACGGTGGCAGGCACCTGTAATTCCAGTTACTCAGGAGGCTGAGGCAGGAGAATCGCTTGAACCCGTGAAGCGGAGGTTGCAGGGAGCCAAGATCAGACACAGAGCCTGGGCGACACGTTCTATCTCAAAAAAAAAAAAAAAAAATTAGCGGGGTGTGGTGGTGTGTGCCTGTAGTCCCAGCTACTCTGAAGGCTGAGGCAGAAGAATCGCTTGAACCCAGGAGGCAGAGGTTGCAGTTAGCCAAGATCGCGCCACTACACTCCAGCCTGGTCAACAAGAGCGAAACTCCGTTTCAAAAACAAAAGCAAAAAAAAAAGAAAAGAAAATATCCCTTGGATAAATTATTTCTCCAGCCCTAAAAATCTGATGAAAAAGAAAGATTCTACTTTTGTCTTCAAAACCCATCTAGAATGACAGGACATCCAAATTATTCTCATTTGAATGAAGAGAGAAGAGGTACTTTTACACTGCATGGGGTGAGATTTATTGACACATTTTCACTAATAGTCTTACAGTCCAGACCAAAGTACAATGTCAACCTAACCCAGAAGTTGCAAAAAGAATTGTTAACATTTGAAAGGAAAATACCAAAAATTAAATTTCTATTTATTTTATAACTGCTTCAAAAGGAGAACACTGAAAATAAATCTATATTCCTACATTAAATATTACTTTTCTCCTTTTTATGAGTTACATATTACAGAACATGTCGCAAATACTGGGTGGCACTTCCCAAATACCCCTTTCAAGACCAAATGACTGATTTTTTACTGATTTTCCAAGCTGCTGGGAAGACTGTCAGCTGACTGATCTCAACTCTCAGCCCTCGGCCCTCTCCAAGAACTGCCCTTGCCTGAAGAGAGCTGTCTCTCCCAAGGTCATGTACCATTCCCAAAGCAGCCCTCATCCAATGGCTGATCCATGTGACCGTATAAAAGCCCAAGCCCTCATCCCAACTCAGGCCTACTGTGAAGGACTACTCTAGTTTCAGAGCTCCCTGTGTGGGGCTCGTGGGGACCTTGTTGTGACTGTATTGCAACCAAACTGCTGCCCCTGTCTTATCCTGCTCTGCTTTCTTCCCTTCCCAAGAGCACTCCCCACTGAACTTCCTGCACCTCCTTCTCAGAGTCTGCTACCCAATGAACCTGCAAGAAAGATGCCAGAATCACTCATTGTTCTAAGAATTAAATAAAAACGAAATCTATGTCTTGCTTTTTTCATAGTTTCAGCAAAGTGGTTATGCCCCTCAACAGTTCTCTTACTTAAAAGTAAATGCAACATTAGAAAGTAAAAAAGTATAAATCCTACTTTCAAACAAAACTATTTCAACCACACCATTTATTATCCACATCAGGGGTCCCCAACCTCTGGGTCGCAGACTGGTATAGGTCCATGGCCTGTTAGGAACTGGACTGCACAGCAGGAGATGAGGGGCTGGAGAGCAAGCATTACTGCCTGAGCTCCACCTCCTGTCAGATCAGTGGCAGCATTAGATTCTCATAAGAGTGTGAACCCTATTGTGAACTGTACATGTGAGGGATCTAGGTTGTGTGCTCCTTTTAAGAATCCAGGGCAGGCGCGGTGGCTCACGCCTCTAATCCCAGCACTTTGGGAGGCCGAAGCAGGTGGATAACTTGAGGTCAGGAGTTCAAGACCAGCCTGACCAATATGGTGAAACTCCGTCTTTACTAAAAATACAAAAATTAGCCGGGCATGGTGGCAGGCACCTGTAATCCCAGCTACTCGTGAGGCTGAGGCAGGAGAATTGCTTGAATCCAGGAGGCAGAGGTTTCAGTGAGCCGAGATCAGGCCATTGCACTCCAGCTTGGGTAACAAGAGCAAAACTCAGTCTTGGGGGAAAAAAAAAAAAAAATCCAATGCCTGATGATCTAAAGTGCAAGTTTCATCCTGCAACCATCTCCTGCTCCCCCAACCCTGGTCAGTGAAAAAACTTTCTTCCACAAAATCCACCCCTGGTGCCAAAAATGTTGGAGACCGCTGATCAACATTATCTTGGGCAACTTAATCTCTAATCCTCAGTTTCTTCATGATTTAAAAAAATTATAATAGTATCTATCTGATTAAGTTGTTGTAATGACTAACTAATGTACACAAAAATACACAATAAGGGCTCAATATATATCACCTCACTTCTCTCCATTCATTATCCATGGGGCATGAGTTCACAATTGCTTTTCCATAAGCAATTCATTTGCACTGATGATGCAAACCCCTAATAACAAAGAGCACACAATTATAAAATAGTTGTATGGCTAACAGATGGCATATCTGATCAATAAGGTGTGAGAAAGTATTATTCACACTACAGAGAATCACATACAGAATAGTAAATTACTCTTTACTGAGCATTTACAATATATGAAGTACAATGTGGAGTGTTTTGCATTTTATATTTGCTTTAATCCTCGAAACAATACTGTGAGGTAGGTATTGTGCCTACTGCACAGGTATGAAACTGGTGATGTTCGGAGAAAGTAAATTATTTAAGGTTACACACCTAGTAAGCGGCACAACCAACATCTGAACTTAGTTTTCCTGCACCTAGACTTTCGTATTATACTATAGAATCTCTTTTGCTTTACTTCTCTTCTACAGATTTGCCCCAAATAGAGGCTAACTTTGGCACACCAGCTATACAAAAACACATAGAGCCATCTTAGCTTCCATAGCACAGCACAGAAAGAAGGGATCTGTAACTGCTGTTTTGATCCTCACTATGAAACAAACAAATGGTCTCACCCGCAGCCACATAATTTACTCTTACAGCCACAGCCCCTTTCCTTACACACCCGGTCTATAAAATTTGTCTTCTCATCACTGTTGTCCTTGAGTAAATTGGTCTTTGTCCGACTACTGAAGCTACCTCAGCCCTCTATCTGATCCTAAATAAGTATAACTTCTGCTGAACTTTCTGCCGTCGTAAGTGTAACTTCTGCTGAAATTTTTTCCATCCAGGCCTTGGCAATGAGATGCATCAGAGCTGTTGGAGTCAGAGTGCTGGTGTGTTCTACAGTAGGGACCCCTGTCCTGAGATCATACGTCTGCACTGGCTGAAAGGCAAGGTCACAAACCAGACTAAACCCTAAGTAGACTCCAGTTGCACCTTTTAAAGAACATCCTTAGTTTAGTTTCTTGTAAAAGCCCCTAGATATGCCACAATGGTTGTAAAAGCCCCTAGCTATGCCACAATGGTTGTCTTCCAACTGTTTAATTTTTCATGATGCTATTTCAATAATTTGTTTTACTCAGTTTTGTGTACATTGCACAAAATAGCAGGAAGAGAAGTACATTCTTCACTTTTAACCTGCATTAATTATTACTCTCCCCAGGGAACAGCTATTTATAAGAATCTCAATAACATTTTCTCCTAGGAAACCTCCTGAGCGCTGGATTCTAGCTTTGTCCCAAGCAGTATTTCTGCTTTTTGCTTTGGGTAAAAATGATAGCAAGTACAGCCACCCAACCCCTCACTGAAAATAGGTGAGGCCCAGGCCAGGCACAGCAGCACACACCTGTAATCCCAGCAGTTTGGGAGGCCGAGGCAGGCAGATCACTTGAGGTCGGGAGCTCGAAGCCAGCCTCACCAACATGGCAAAACCCCATCTCTACAGAAAAACACAAAAATTAGCTAGGCGTGGTGGTGTGCGCCTGTAGTCCCAGCTACTCCAGAGGCTGAGGCATGAGAATTGCTTGAACCCAGGAGGCAGAAGTACAGTGAGCCGAGATCACACCACGGTACACCAGCCTGGACAACAGAGAGAGACTCTGTCTCCAAAAAATAAAAGAAAATAGGTGAGGCCCATGGACACATAGAGGGGAAAAATTCACACTGCGGCCTTTCTGGGGATGGAGGGTGGGAGGACGGAGAGGATCAGGAAAAATAATTAATGGGTACTAGGCTTAATACCTGGCTAATGAAATAATGTGTACAATAACCCCCCTTGACACACATTTACCTATGTCACAAACCTGCAAATCCTGCACATGTACCCCTGAACTTAAAAGTTAAAAAAATAGAAATGGCTACCTCGCCAGAAAAAAAAAAAATTTCTCAAACCTATATCCCCCTCAAATTATTGTTCTGTCTCTTTCCTCGCCTTCAAAGCCCAATTTTTTAAGCTACGCAAGTTGTTTGAATTGGCCTGAGTACTATTTACTCCTGAACCAACTGCAATCGGACTTCCATCCCCCCCACTCCACTGAAATATCTTTCATAAAATCTTAAGTGATCTACATACAAATCTAAGTGACACATCCCAGTCCTTCCCTACTTGACCATGTTGTTGTTGTTGTTGTTGTTGTTGTTTAAATACTCTCTTCTCTTAATGCCTATGACACCATACTCTCTTAGATGTTTCCTCCATCTCTAGCAATTCTTTTTCCTCTTCTTTGCAGGTACATTGCCCTCTATATGTCCCTTATATTCATTAGTCCCTGTTCTCTTCTCCCTTTACCCTCCTTAGATGTTTTCTTGTCTCCAGGATTTTCCACTATTCATCCTTCTTTCTGCTGCCAAAGTGATCTATACCACCTATCTAAATTATTACTCTACTGCTTAAGAACTTTTAATGCCTCTCTATAGCATATGGGATAGATAATATGATACACAAGTTTCCCCTATGTCACGGTGACTGCCTTTATCTCTAGCACAACTTATGCTCAATATTCTAGAAATACCTCATTGGCTGTAATTACCTGTGCTCAACATACTGTTTCATACTAAAATGTCTCATACCTGGAATGCTTTTTCTCTTGTCCGTACTTAGCTAACTTCTACTATTCTTTCAAATTAATCTCTTGTAAAACCATCTCCAGGAAGCCTTCCCTGGTTACTTGTGGCTGAACTAAATGTCTGTCTTCTGTATTCTGAGAGCTTCCTGTGCATATCTCTATTACTGCTTCTACCATATTATGGTGAAATTTGTTGTATACATATTTGTCTCACACACTAAGGTTAAAGCTTTTTTATTTACACTTGGTCTTAGCCGAAAAGGCAAAAAGTAATAAAGTTTCTTTACCTAAAAAAAATATAAAGTATACATTTATGCCTAAAAACAAAACTTCCAAAAATATTAACACTAGTCATCTCAAAATGGTAAATGATAGACACTGTTCTTTTTTTTCCCTCTTGGCTGCACGTCCTTAATGTTTTACAATGAATTCACATTTGTTTTTTTTTAAAAAAAAGTTCTTTCTCGTGAAAATAAAATGTATCTGGATATCAAAAAAAAAAGAAGAAGAAGAAAAGAAAAAGAAAATAGGGGAGGCCCTTAAATCTTTATGAAAGCAAGAGAACAAAGTTGGGAGGGAAGCTGTACTCCATTCTCTTTGAAGCACTCACGTGTTGACAACAAGCCTACACAGGCACAGGGCACGCTGATCTCAAAACAGTGTCCTTACACAGCCCGCCCTGACTAGGACCAATACACACAAAGCTGAATTGTTCACACCAAAAGAGGTCAGGTGGACACCCTGCTCTCAAGAGACTGTGATTGCTACGAATCCATTAAGTGTTTGTTTATTGGCTCGCTACCTCACTTTCATAAATGGGATAGGATAGGTGTCTCGGGTAGCGACTATCTGGGGCCTGTATTGCGCAGGCAGTTAGAATAATTTACCAAGACATTTGTAAGTAAAGAAAGGCAGATTTATTAGAGAAAGCAGAAAGTATGAAAATACGTTGCGAGGGTGCCATGGGCAAGTCAGCAAGAGTGGCGCTGACTGCAAGGAGACAAAGGCTTGCTGGGGATTTTATAGGATGGTGCTTGTGCTGTGTGCTGAAGAGGACTTTGTGCTGTACTGATAATGCCAAGAATGCAGTGTGCTAACTTGTAGGGTCTGGTGGTAAGCTGAACACAGGAAGACTGTGAGTTATTTGTGCTGGAGGGCTACATGCCCTGGACCAGGAAGAAAGGCAGACTTAAAGCTCATCTGCTTTTTCTTTGGCTTTCCCCTGTTCCCACCAGCCTGAGTCTTTTTCCCTAATTAGGACTCCACAACAGACAAACAAAACAGTAAGAGTGGAGCAAGAATATGGGAGATGGTAGAGATAGCTACTTGGGAGATTCTACTTAAATGAATCCTTCCCTACCAAAAAAAGTCAATTGTCTTTTTTGGACAGACATGGGATCAAAACCCCTCATCGACAGAAACCTTTACTGGAGGCCATGAAACAAGCATAGATTTCTGGAAATGCTAGACAGAACTGAACAAAAGTTATCAGTAAAACAAATACTATAAATCTAAAAATATAGTTTTTGGCAAAATGGGTTTGAATGAATTTTTTTATTCCATTGAGAATTTATTTACCTAATAAATAATAAAATATAATAATATATATTATTGAATACACTGATCTAAAAGTATATTATCACATTTCAACTCATGAAAGCATTTTAATTAATAAGCAAAGTCAATATTTTCATACAAGTAAAATAGCCATTTCAGTTCTCTGCTATCAATATGGGTAAATTTTGGCTCCTTTCACTAATAGAGTAATCCAGTCCTTTTTTTTTTTTTTTTTTTTTTTTTTTTGAGATGGTATCACTCTGTTGCCCAGGCTGGAGTGCAGTGGTGTGATCATGGCTTACTGCAGCCTTGACCTTCTGTGCTCAAGAGAGCCTCTCACCTCAGCTTCCTGAGTAGCTGGACTACAGGCATAAGCCGTCACAACCGGCCAATTTTTGTATTTCTTGTAGAGTCAGGGTTTTGCCATGTTGCCAAGGCTGGTCTCAAACTCTTGGGCTCAAGCAATCCTCCCACCTCAGCCTCCCAGAGTGCTGAGATTATAGGCATGAGCCATTACGCCTGGCTATAGGCCACTCTTACAATATTTCCTCCCTTAGAATAGAGTTGGTTGGCTAGCTCCTTGTTTTTTGTTTTTTGTTTTTTTGTCTTTCATAAAAAGAAAGAATGGTATTTGTCTTACGTTTTCATCATCTGAATGTTTTTCACATTTTTACTAGGTTCCAAAGAAGGTAATATGCATAAATAAAGCACAATTTTAGAAATGGGCTGCCAGGATCTCTACATTAAAAGGAAATCCAACTGATTCATTCCCTTTCAACCACTCATAACTATTCTTACATCAGCCTGGAAAGGCAGTAAGTGGTTTTGGAAATCTCTGTTTAGCTGATTAGCTGAATGTTGGCTCATATTTTAACTGTCTTACTGTTTCTGGTTAATGTAATTCCAAATTATGAGAAATCTATTTTGTTCTCAGTATTTAAAATCTCAGCTATTTCATAGTTATTTTTGGCAGGCTTTGTATATGAAATGCAGTGATGAAAAGATATGACTTGAATAATCATATGTACTATATAATACATCAAGAAGAAACAGAAAAAGACAAGAAATACACGATCCTGAGCCTTTCAACAATGTTTCTCTTTTTAAATGCATGTCTCCAAAATAACTAAAATCACTTCTTGAGAAAATGTAATAGGGCTTATTTATTATACCTCTTCTTCCTCATTTATCTAATGAAGCTTACTTGTATATATTAAATAACCTAAACATCCTCAAGTTTTACATTAAAAAGAACAAAAATATAGAACTCTTCTCCTTTTTGTAGTGGATACAAAAACCACCAATGGAAACTTTTGGGAAAAATAACCTAAAAACTCCAATAAGAACTTTGCATTTTTAAAAAGCACTCCAAATTAGAATGCTCTTATTATACTGTCTCAATCTTAGCCTTGCATAACTAAGAAAAAGAAGTCCCAGAACTGAGATGAGCTTCAATTATAAAAGATGCTGCAAAGAAATGAATATCTTTATTGGTAATCTTAGTTTTTTTCCTCCAAACATCTGAAATAAATTTTTTACCAATTCCAGAATCTTAAAATCTACATCTGACCATTGAATAAGCTGCTGTGTTCAGTATCTTCCACCAGAAGGTGCCCTCGCCCAAGGAAGAAAACTTCCTTTCCATACATGCACAGCTAAACTCCACAACATTTATGCTCATTGACCTAAATGTACTATAATACATCAAGAAGAAACAGAAAAAGACAAGAAATACACGATCCTGAGCCTTTCAACAATGTTTCTCTTTTTAAATGCATGTCTCCAAAATAACTAAAATCACTTCTTGAGAAAATGTAATAAGGCTTATTTATTATAACTCTTCTTCCTCATTTATGTAATGAAGCTTACTACTATATATTAAAATTTAATCAGCTTTTTAATTTAAAATCAGCTTTTTATAGATGAAATCTCTTAGAGATGAGCAAACTCTTCAGACACTTCTAATGAAATTTTTGATGTGAGACAACAGAAATTAATGCTTGCAGAATGTGCAGACCTCTTTAAACTGTCCTCAAAATCAGGGGTAAAGTGAGGAGTTTGGTAAAGAAGGATAAAGGATATAAACATATTTCTATGCCAAGACTGTTTAGAGAAGTACTGTGCAATAGGAATACAATGCAAGCTTCACACAGAATTTTAAATTTTTTAGTAACCACATTTTTAAAGTCTTCTTTTTTTTTTTTTTGGAAAGGGAGTCTCGCTCTGTCATCCAGGCTGGAGGGCAGTGGCTCAATCTTGGCTCACTGCAAGCTCCCGGGTTCACGTCATTCTCCTGCCTCAGCCTCCCAAGTAGCTGGGACTACAGGCACTCGCCACCATACCCGGCTAATTTTTTGTATTTTTAGTAGAGACAGGGTTTCACCGTGTTAGCCAGGATAGTCTCGATCTCCTGACTTCGTGATCTCCTGCCTCGGCCTCCCAAAGTGCTGGGATTACAGGCGTGAGCCACCATGCCCAGTCTTTTTTTTGTTTTGTTTTGTTTTTTGTTTTGAGACAGAGTTTTGATCTTGTTGCCCAGGCTGGAGTGCAATGGTGCGATGTGGGTTCACCACAACCTCCGCCTCCTGGGTTCAAGTGATTCTCATGCCTCAGCCTCCTGAGTAGCTAGGACAACAGGCTCGCGCCACCACACCTGGATAATTTTGTAGTTTTAGTAGAGACGGGGTTTCTCCATGTTGGTCAGGCTGGTCTCAAACTCTCAACCTCAGGTGATCTGCCCACCTCGGTCTCCCAAAGTGTTGGGATTATAGGCATGAGCTGCCACACCTGGCCTTAAAGTCTTTAAAGAGTGAAATTGATTTTAATATTTTACCTAATCAAATATATCTAAAATATTATCATTTCAACACATAATCAATATAAAAAGTATTAGTAAAATATCTTAGTTTTCCTTGTATTCACTGCACTCCAGCCTGGGTGACAGAGAGTTCTTATGCTTACCGACACAAAGGAATGCAGAAATGCTTTTCTCTATATATCATATGAAAAAAATTGGTCTAATTTCCCTTCATCTCTATAATCTTTGGACTCCATAATAACCTACAAATATAAAATAAAATAAATCCTAGCCTTGTTTAATTATATCTGTGTTCCTGATAGCACCAAACATAAAATATATAGGCATATATAATAGACCAAAAATTGCAAGTTCCCATATACATAAGATGAACAGTGAATAGTACATGTCATGTGTATAATAAAATAAACAAGCATTAAAAAGTAGATTTAACAAGCATCTCCTTGTTACTGGTTTTAGAATTCTCTATTTAACCAGCTCTGTGAGTTAGAATTTTCTGAATCACAGGTAACAAGAACATAAAAGGCCTATTTATCATCCACATTCTCTTCTTTCATAATAAATTGTACTTTTACCTGAAGAACGGCAAGTTGATACAAAAGTATTCTTAACAAAAATGAAAAGGGTTGACTTATTAGGCCATAAGGTCCTGAAAGTAGACTGGGTTTTATTTTTCTTGCCAAGCAAGAGCACAGTCTAAAAGACAACCTTGTTTCTTTTACAAGATGTGTTTATGAGAGCAGTGAAATACAATCACTTTGAGAAACTGCAGCAGCAAGAGGTCACACCACTCAAGCTCTGTGGAAAATGGCTCAAGGGAGACTGTCTCCGTCTGCAGGGCATTCTTTAGGGACCCCCGCACCCAGTTCCAAGTCACCATTGATTGATGCTGAGCAAAACCGGACCTTCACATTAAGAACAACAGCATGCCCAGGAGGAGCTGGCATTCATCTGCAATTCCTTTTACTCCCCGAATTTCTACAAAGCCTCAATGCTGAATTCTGCAAGATAATTTTGAAATTAGACATGAGTAGCTGACAGGATGATTTTTCTTTCTGCACAGGAAAAATAAAAGGAACAAAAATTGAAGTTAGAAAGAAATTTTTTTTAAAGTTATCTAACCATGTAACATGGTTGGTTTTATGTTATTGTATTCAAATAACAGTATATAGTGCAAGTAGTTATGAAAAGTAATAAAAAAGCAAAAGCCACCGTGATAAATAAAACAATGCCTTAGGATAGTGGGTAAATTTATAATTTATAGGAGCCTTTACATCCTCCTATTTGATCTTCATAAATTCGTAGAATTGAGGACAGGCATTATTACTTGATTTCATAAATGAGAAAACTAAAGCTCAGAAAATTTCGTACTAAAAGTTGATGAAATAGGAAAGTATGAAAATTGCTATCTGAAAAATATTAGAGACACTCCAATGACTTGAAGAAAGCTTTAATTTATATTCCTTACAAATGAATTATTTTTCTGTCTGGGTAGAAACAGATTTCCTTCCTAAGGGTCCATTACAGGCTTCATGCAATTTCTTTTTCTAGCCAGCTGGAATCACTTTCGATCTTGCTCAAGCGAAGGGAACCTCCTGGAGGCTTAGCAGCATCTTCTGCAGCAATGTGGCTCTTTCTACCAGTACACTCTCAATTATTCAAGATAACACAGGAAGGCCTGGAGATAGATTACTCCAAAGGCAGCAGAAACAAATTAACAGTTAGTTGAATTAGATAAACTTGATTTAAATGAGTGCTTTAAACTTCGCATGCTGATACAACATACATTGACGAAATATGTAGAAAGGAGTTGGGGCTGTTCAAAAATACAGCAAGCAGGCACAGTAGGATGGCTTAGAATCAAACTATGGAGACGACATAGCCCTTATCAGACCCAGAATTAGGAGGAGGCATGACTTGTACCTCTACCTGTAAGCTATACGCATTGATACACTTATCTCATCCAATAGCAAAATATATTTGCATACTACTTTGAGGCCTGCACTGAGACGACACACAAGTTTGCTTCAGAGAGATATGGCGCTGACACTGACCTCACCAACAGGGAGCAATGGAGTTGCATATGCAATTATACATTGAAATATACTGTGGTCACCAATGACTCCATGGAAACTTTTGTTTCTATTTTAGTATTTAATTTCATTGACATTGAATACAATGCTTTAAACTGTTTCGATGATAAAGTTTTAGAAAACATAATATAAAATCTGCCTTTTTCATTAACTTATTATCACTTATTTATGATCTATGTCAAAATGATAGTTTGATTTTGAATTCTGAGGCTCCCACAGGAATAGAACAATTTCAGTATATGCTTTGATAAAACTGTTCATATATGTATCCAAAATCTACATATATTAAAAATAATATTAACATACAGGGTTTTCAGATCCCTGATCTGATCATGCTTGACAAACTTACTCACTTATCAGCATTTATGACTAGCATTTATCATTTAACCCAAGTATTACTGGCTAATCAAGTATAAATACAGTATTCCAGGAACTTCTTTCACTAGCTATTTTCAATATATCATTGGTACACATTTATGAATGACTACCTACCATATTTAATTCACTGTGTCACCATCTCTGTTCAGAAACATTCAATGACCAAGATTTTTCCCATGAGCAATAACCAATTTTACTTTTCTAAATAAAGTGTTTATTTTACTTTTGTTCTCCAAATTTCTAAACTTTCTCATTTTAAAATGACTTTTACATAGTGATACTAGACTTACAATTTTCTAAGACATATCAAGGATTTTTCTTTTTAATATTTACTTCTCTCCTTCAGAAAGACAAAATTTTAATCAAAATCACAGCATACATCTAGTGAGTTAATAAAAGCATGCATTTAGCTACAACCTATTGTTGTCACCTTATTTTATTCTATATTTTTAGCTGCAACAAAAATTGTTCCTCTTATCAGCAGAAAAGTATAGATTATTTCTGAAAACAATTTCTTAAATTGAAACACTTTTGCTATTTCATCCTCTATTTCCTCTTCTAAAAAAATTGGTTGTTTGACATGAAACAGACCCAGGATGTAAGCAACCATATTTTCAGCAGCCTTTCTGAGGATGATTACCTCTGAGAACATCAATGGCTGGAGAAATCACAACCGTTTAGCTGTTATCTTGTGTAAAATAATATACCAATTAAGCTAACTATAAAAGTGATCCTGACTTCAGGGCACACTCTTCAAAGCCCTGAAATTCCTCTGAGGACTACAGGAAGCTCTCTAGTTTGACAGCACAGTTTGCAGAAAAGTCAGAGTGGTTTGTTAAGGCCGTGATTTTTTTTTTTTTTTTCTGTCTTATTTACTTTTTCTTACAAAAGCAAAATTTTTTCATTGTAAAATGTGAAACAATCCTAAGATATACATGTACACACTAAGATACAGTTTTAAGAACTTGAGTGTATCCTTTCACAGCTTCCTGTACGTTCAAACAAATCATAAACATATATAAAGTATTATTATGTGTGTGTGTGTGTTTTTTGTTTTTACAAAAAAAGAACCATACTATCCATATGACTTTGCAACCAATATTTCTCACTTAGCATCATGGGCATTATCATGAGTTAACAGATCTAAACCAAGGGCTACATAATATTATGTAACATGAATGATCCACATTTTATTCAAGCTTTTTCTTATATGTGGTCATTCACATTGATTTCAGCTATTAGTTGCTACAAGCCCTCAAAATATTCTTTTTTTTTTTTTTTTTTTTGAGACAGAGTCACACTCTGTCGCCCAGGCTGGAGCACAGTGGCACGATTTTGGCTCACTGCAACCTCCACCTCCCGGGTTCAAGTGATTCTCATGCCTCAGCCTCCTGAGTAGCTGGGATTACAGGCACCCACCACTATGCCCGGCTAGTATTTTGTATTTGTAGTAGAGACGGGATTTCATGATGTTGGCCAGGCTGGTCTCGAACTCCTGACCTCAGGTGATCCACCTGCCTCGGTGTCCCAAAGTGCTGGGATTGCAGGTGTGAGCCACCGTGCCCAACCAAAACTACTTATATTTCTATAAGACAGATTATTTCAATTAGTGGGTCAAAGAATATAGCTTCTTTTCAAAAATACCAATTTCTCCAAATTGAAGATCAAAGGTCATAGGACAACCTGGAAATACATACCAAGTGAAAAATGTGCACATTCTTTGACTCAAAAATTCTAACTCTAGGCATTTTTCTTAAATAATTGTGCAAATGAGCATAATTTTTAATGTATATACATGGACATTCTTTGAAGCTCTGTTTATAAAAGAGGAAAATAGAAAACACCCCCAAATTCAAGAACACTATAAATTATGTTAGACACACTCAATGGAACAATAAGCAGACATTAAAATTAGGTTTATACTATACATATTATGAAAATATATACTTATTGACAAGGTAAGATGTTTAAAAATAAGAAAGAAATTAATTAAATGTCACTGTCAAAAATAATTTAAAAGAGAGGGGTACTGAGGGAAAGGATAGGACAAAATACTGGTAATACTTATTTCTATATAGTATTTTAAACTAAGTGTAATTATTTACTTCATGTTCTTATTTACCCAACATTCATTCAACAAATATTTACTGAGTATCTATAATATCAGAAATTATGCTAAGCACAGCATTGGAAAAAGCAATACCTTAATGAAAATTATCCTGTGTGTCTATGAGGCAGGAAGAAAGTGGAAGCCCAGAAAAGGTGAGCGGAGGGGAGCTTCAGAAAGTAGACAGGACAGGTTAAAGGCTCAAAAAATATTTGAAATTTATAATCATTCTAACACAGCTGTGAGATATTACCATATTCAGTGCAATGCAAAATTTCCATAAATTGTCTAAGATTACTGAGTAAATAAGAATGTCTTTTCCATCCTCTTATCCTCCATCTGACAGCTAGATATGAGCTGAGTTTCCTAGAAAACCACATCTTGAAGATCCACCTAAGCTCTTGAAAGACCCTAGAAATGACAAGACAATACCAGAGGAAACCAAGTTGAAAGCCCACAGTCTGGTTGGGGCCTGTACAGCAAGAAGATGTGTCCCAACTCTAGGAAACAACAGACTCAGAAAGTAAAATCAGCCAGAGAATGCCACCACACCTGAACAATCCTAGACAAATCAAATCATGAGTTACACCAGCTGCTCTTCTTCATCATAAATGCCAGCAAGGTGAAGAACAACCGGAGAGGAAAGGACAAAGTCATGAGAACAGGATGAGCCACTGGATACACGCAGATCATGAAGGGCACACTTTTCTCTTACACCTACAGATGACATCTTGGAGGAGAGGAAGAAGAATTCTGAGATATTAAGTATTTTACTCAAAAGAACTAAGCCAATCAAAACTATCCCAACAAGGTTTTCAATTCTGAAGACTAAAAGTTTAAGCCATCAAAATTATTCCATATGAATAAGTGGACCAAGTGAGAATAAATGCAGGTTTTCCAGATGGAGCTTGTTTGTGGACCCATATCATCCCAGGGCAGGGAAGTAATATATAATGGGGAAGAGGGAAGAGTAGGACATGAAGGCAAGGCAAAGTAGCCTCTGATTTCTTTCCCTAATTCGCTGTCAGCCCGACCCAATAATGGTGTGATAATCTGTTATTCTTCCTTGCAATAATAAATAAAGTAGCCCAACAGGTTTTTGTTCTAGGCCCTGTCCCAAATTTAATTCTTTGAATTTTAGGCAGCTAGATAATCAATCCAACCAAAGTCACAGTCCAAGGAAAAGGCAAAGAAAATACTCAAGAGATAGAGAAATGAATTTATGAAAGAAACTTCACTGGACACAGTCCTGCATGACTTTTAGAATACAAATGAGAAGCATATAAGCCAAGTTGAACTGCTTAAGCTACTGAAAGCAAAAAGCAATAGCATATCCCAAAAGCTCCGATGTGGATTTCCAGGTATCTCAAAAAAATAAAATTAAAATATATCATGTAAATCTGCTTTAGGGTTCTGAGCACTCACTGCTGTTGATAGTGAAAGACATTCAGCTACTGGATCTCCTGTACAAGTCAGATGGCTCCCGGTACACCTTCAGCACAATCCTCTCTACTTATCCTGTTGCCCTACCTGATTCTGACTCTTTTCACACACCACACAGACACACACACACACACACACACACACTTCCCCACCATTCTTTACAACACACTGTCCTGAGTTTAAGCAAATCTTAATGCTGTAAAGAAGCTGTTTATATTTAACTTCTTACAAATACATCATTTCCAAAATAATTTTGGGCAACTTGTATCTATTACTTGCAACTCAAAATTATGGAGGCTAACCTGTTTTTTATGGAAGATAATTAATACAGTTTGTACCAACAAGTTCAGCTCCCCTGAACTTAAGAAAACTTATCAAATGTCAAATGTTATTTACTAGTGAGAAAATGTTATTTACTAGTGAGAAAATGTAATTCCCACCTGCATCCCCAGAGGGATTTCAGTGACCCTGGCCTCACTTCATCCCAGCGGATCTAATTTGATATCCCCATTACTCTTCCAGAAATGAAGGATTTCAGTGCATATTTAAATGGTAATGAAGTCAGTACATTAGATAGTAGCTCAAATTAATTCAACTGATACAAATGGAGTGCTCATTCTGTGCTATATTTACAAAACAAGTCAAATTAAAAACAAAGCTAAAAGTGCAGGATCAATTATCCAAGAACCTGTGTAGACTAACAAAATGGATAGAGAAAATAGACTATAAGAGGCTATCTCCCAGAATTTAATATGGCTTTTTGTTTGTTTGTTTTTTTGAGATGGAGTCTTGCTTTTGTCGCCCAGGCTGGAGTGCAGTGGTGCCATCTCGGGTCAGTGCAAACTCCGCCTCCTGGGTTCAAGCAATTCTCCTGCCTCAGTCTCCTGAGTAACTGCGATTACAGGTGCCCGCCACTGGGCCTGGCTAAATTTTCTTTTTTTTTTTTTTTTTTTGCACTTTTAGTAGGGACAGGGTTTCACCATGTTGGCCAGGCTGGTCTCAAACTCCTGACCTCAAGTGATCCACCCGCCTTGGCCTCCCAAAGTGCTGGGATAACAGGCATGAGACACCATGCCCAGCCTTAATATGGTTTTTAATAAACTTCCCTGACCTCTTACCCGTGGAAAGAGGACACAAATTAAAGTTCTGTAATTCCTTCCAATTTATTGTAATGCAAAAGTTAAATGTCCTGTTGTCTTCACTATTTTCATTCTTTCCTACAGTGTTATTGAAGTAAGAAATGTATCTAGACCAAAGAGAAAAAAAGCAATAATTACCAATGTGGGAAAAACTAAGACAGGAAAACAGAATAGAATAAAGAAAAGAAGGAAGTTAAAATGTAAGACTAGAATATAACAAATGAAAAAAATACATGGATTTTTCAGCTCAGATTAAAAGCAAGCTACAACAAAAAACAAATTATAACTCACTGGCTTTAACAATAAATGATCAAAAGGTGGTTGGAAGAATAAAAGAAATGAAAGAGAAAATAAGTATATGCAGATAGCTTTAAGGTAGAGAAAAAGTAATCCAAAAGACAAAAATAAAATAGCAAAGCTTTAAGATAACTTATCAAAGTATTCCTCTGAGAGCCTTATTGGTAAAAGGCTCTCAGAATGAAATTCTGAGAAATACAAAATAAAAGGAGAAAATAAAATAATATAAAAATTTAAAAATAAAATAAAACTAAAGGAGAAAATAAAAATAAAAAGGAAAAAAATTAAAACTAGCTGGAAAGAAAGACACAGTAAAAACAGGTAGAAACTGTACAGAAAGAAAGACAAAATTTAAGATTAAAATGAAAGTGACCACAGTTTTTATAACGACATAAAATTAACAAATGTTTTCCTGCCTCAGCATAAGCCTCAGAAGTTTATTAATATTCAGGACAAGCAAGAAGATAGCTAAATGCGTTTTATTGCATTTTGGTATTAAAATTAATTGTTAAATAAGGACATCATTAGGGTACTAAACCTCTGAATGTTGGACGAATTTGATACCTTTCTATCATATAGTAAACAGAATTTCAAATATATTTGTAAAATGTAATTATATTCTCACATACTAAAAGGTTTTGATTAAAGTGGATTCTCAAACAAATACTTCTAAAATAATCTCTGTGTTGCACTGCACTTGTTAAATGTGCCTGATTATACTCTACTAAACCTATTAGAAGAAAACTAGACTTTCTTTCATACACTGTAAGATAGTACTTTGAGAACTCAAATCCACTAAGTCCTTCTATCAAAAGGACAGACTGGAAGCCATTTTAATTAGAAACTATTATTTCTATTACCTTTAATCAGTTTGCAAAATCCTCTGTCTCTCTTTAAGCATCCATCACTATTGAGCATCCTCTTCCTAAGATTTCGCATGGCGCCTTTGATGAAATTCTCTACTGATCTTCCTACATCCTCGTATTGTCCCTACATTTTAGAGTCTGACTTATCTTTTATTTCAAGATATTTTCCAGTGCTATAAAACTTCTCATTTGCATCATCATTTTTCATCTTTCTCTCTTTGCCAAAAAAGAAGAATCGAGAGGGGAAAAAGAAAGCCATAATCTGTGGCTTTTACAGAAATTTCATAAAGCTATTAAGGTATTAAGAATTCAAAGACTGGCTGAATTATATTTCATGACAATTTCTTTGTACCATAAGGCACGACACACTACTTGATGGTAGAGTGGTAAAGCACACTATTATCTTAACTGTCATAACTGGAAGATGGAAAGATTCAAAAATACCTTTGTGAGTGGGCATTATCAACAAATTATGCTCAATGTCTTCCTGTACGATATGTCATGTAATGATATATGATCTTCCATTCTTGAAAAAGCTAATTCTCTGGTAACATTAAAATACATACAAAAGCTCTGAAAAAATAAGTATTTGAAATTCTCAACTAAAAATGAGCAAATCAGATGCCCAAAAGAAAGTATCTTACAGAAAAGTTCCCTATTTCTTAATACCTGCTATGTCACTGAGTTCCACTGGCCGAACAGTCAAAATGCCTTCGTCATAGATTTTCTATGGTCAGAGGTACAGACACTTTTTTCATTTATTTTTAGAATAGTATTGGTGCTCATAATGATGGTCTGTGCCAATATTGTTTTCAAGCCAATCTTTGATTACTACAGGATATGAGCCAAAAATAGAAAATAATGAACCTGCAATTGAGATAGATAGCAGGTGGTTCTGAAGATAGAGTGCTTTGAAATGCCTTAGTCACATCTCACTCCACTAAAAAGGCAGGAATAGACCAATGCAGGAGGATTGCTTGAAGCCAGGAATTCGAGACAGGCCTGAGTAACAAGGCAAGACCCCATCTCTACAAATTAAAGAGTAAAAAAGGAATTAGCTGAGCATGGTGGCTCACTCCTGTAGTCCAAGCTACTGAGGAGGCTGAGGCGGGAGGATCACCTGAACCCAGGAGGTCAAAGCTGCAGTGAGCTATAATTACTCACATCCATAACCTTTGAGCAACTACCATTTAGGGTAAGACAGCACCAAGAAAACTCATCAACTGATACATGTATTTCTTTGCTGTCAGAACAATACTTAGAAAAATTGCTGAAGACTAAATAGGGCCTAGTAGTGTGCTGTGAACAAAGGAAAAAAGATTCCTCAATAATGTTTGAAAAATACTTCCAATTAGTCTTTTATGAAACATTATTAGCTTCTTATTAGCACACATCAATTAACAAAAATTATCAAATCAGATCAATAAGAAGTCAACCCAATTCTTAAATGTTGCAAAATTGTTCTGTAATGGCTTACCTAGTTGTAAATAAATACTATTCATTGTTGTAGAGACAGCTAAAGATAGATATTTTATTCAGAGTTGATTTTCAGACACAAAACCATGAACAGACACTTCTCAAAAGAAGACATACATGTGGACAACAAACATGAAAACAGCTCAAGATCACTGATCTTTACAGAAATGCCAATCAAAACCAAAATGAGATCCCAGCACTTTGGGAGGCCAAAGCGGGCGGATCACGAGGTCAAGAGATCGAGACCATCCTGGCTAACACGGTGAAACCCCATCTCTACTAAAAATACAAAAAAAAAAAAAAAAAAAAAAAAATTTAGCCAGGCATGGTGGCGGGCACCTATAATCCCAGCTACTCAGGAGGCTGAGGCTGGAGAATTGCTTGAATCCAGAAGGAAGAGGTTGCAGAGAGCCAAGATCGTGCCACTGCACTCCAGCCTGGGCGACACAGCAAGACTCCATCTTAATTTAAAAAAAAAAAAAAGGGCTGGGTGTGGTGGCTCACACCTGTAATCCCAGCACTTTGGGAGGCCAAGGCGGGTGGATCACCTGAGGTCAGGAGTTCGAGACCAGTCTGGCCAACATGGTGAAACCCTGTTTCTACTAAAAATACAAAAATTAGCCAGGCGTGGTGGCAGGTGCCTGTAATCTCAGCTACTCAGGAGGCTGAGGCAGGAGAATCGCCTGCACCCAGGAGGCAGAGGTTGCAGTGAGTCAAGATAGTGCCACTGCACTCCAGCCCTGGCCAATAACAGCGAGACTCCATCTCAAAAAGAAAACAAAAACAAACAGATGCTGGTGAGGTTGTGGAGAAAAAGGAACACTTTTACATTGTTGGTGGGAGTACAAGTCAGTTCAACCATTGTGGAAGAGAGTGTGGCAATTCCTCAAAGACCTAAAGGAAGAAATACCATTCAACCCAGCAATCCCATTACTGGGTATATACCCAAAAGAATATAAATTGTTCTATTATAAAGACACATGCACACAGCCAGGCGTGGTGGCTCATGCCTGTAATCCCAGCACTTTGGGAGGCTGAAGTGGGTGGATCTCCTGAGGTCAGGAGATCAAGACCATCCTGGCCAACATGGTGAGACCCCATCTCTACTAAAAATACAAAAATTAGCTGGGTATGGCAGTGCATGCCTATAATCCCAGGTACACAGGAGGCTGAGGCAGGAGAATAACTTGAACCCAGGAAGCAGAGGTTGCAGTGAGCCGAGATCACACCACTGCACTCCAGCCTGGCGAAAGAGCTGGACTCCATATCAAAACAAACAAACAAAAAGTCACATGCACACTGCAGCAGTATTCACATGTTCACTGAAGCACTATTCACAAAAACAAAGGCGTAGAATCAACCTAAATGTTCATCCATGATTGACTGGTTAAAGAAAATATGGTACCTACACACCGTGGGATACTATGCAGCCATAAAAAGGAATGAGATCATGTCCTTTGCAGGGACATGGATAGAGCTGGAGCCAATATTCTCAGCAAACTAACACAGGAACAGAAAACCAAATATCACATGTTCTCACTTATAACTGGGAGCTAAATGATGAAAACACATGGACACATGGAGGAGAACACCACACACTGGGGCCTGTAGGAGGGTATGGTCGGTGGTGGGAGAAGGGAGAGGATCAGGAATAAAAGTTAATGGATGCTGGGCTTAATACCTGGGTAATGGGATAATCTGTATAACAACCCACCATGGCACACATTTACTAATGTAACAAACCTGCACATCCTGTACCCCTGAACTCAAAATAAAAAGTTGGAAACAACAAATTTAAAAAAAAAAAAGTCAAGATCCAAGGAAGGAGCATGAGCCTGAAAGGCAGAAAATGATGCAGCAAGAACAGGGAACAGAAAGCATTACAGTTTGGCCTCATATTCCAGGTTTTAACAATTGTTTTCTATTCTGCATACAGACAGAAAATGAGAGTAAGCCACTGACTGATCCATCCTGACATCAGAGTACACATTTGAACGCATATTCCCATTTGCCCACAAGTTTCTGTCACCTGTGGGCAGAAAACAATTCTGTTAAGTATACATTATTTGCATATGTTGTAGAAAATAAGCATACCCAAAATTTTCCTTTATCTCTTCATGTCCTTACTATGAGTCACATCTCTGACAGGTAAGTTATTATTTGTAAAGTGCTCAGAACAGTAGCTGGCACATCAAAAATGCTACAATAGAATTAAATAAATAAGTAAGTGAAGCCTTGACTCTTCCTTCTGCTTAGAGAAGGATGGCAGCTACAAGTCCCCAAAAGCACGAAAAAAATGGAATCATTTATGCCAAGAATCTCTTTCTAAAGGGGTTTTTGATAATGAACTCAATTTCTTAGATAAATATATAGCTATGTGGATTATTTCTTCTTATGTCAGTTTTGTTAAGTTATTCCTATCAAGAATTTTTTTTCTATTATGTTTCTTTAGTGGATTTTTTAGAATTTATTGGCATAAATTGGCATTCCCTGTACTTTTCATCTCTTTAGATCTGTAATGAAATTCCATCTTTAATTCTTGATACTGGTAGTTTGTATTTCTCTTTGCTTCTTAACCAGTATTTCTAGAGATTTTGACTCTTATTAATGTTATCAAATAATCAACATGTGGATTTATTAATTTTCTCTATTGTTTCTTTTTCCTTTTCCTTTTTTATTTCTGCTCTTATTTCCTTCTTCCTACTTTTGATTCAATCTGTTCCTTTCCCAACCCTTTACAATAAAAACAGAGCAATGATTTGCAACTTTTTTTCTTTTATAATATAAGCATTTAAAATATAAATTTACCCTAAGCACTGTTTTGTTATATCCCATAAATTTTTATATAACTTCATCATCATTCAGTTAGAAATATTTTATAATTTATCTTCTAAATTCTTCTTTGATCCACAGGCATTTTGAAATGTGTTTTTTTGGGGGGGGGGAGGGTGTTTGTTTTGAGATGGTGTCTCATTTTGTCGCCAGGCTGGAGTGCAGTGGCACCATCTCGGCTCACTGTAACCCCCGCCTCCCAGGTTCAAGCAATTCTGCCTCAGCCTCCTGAGTAGCTGAGACTACAGGCACACACCGCCATGCCGGGCTCTTGTTTTTTTTTTTTTTTTTTTTTTTGGTTTTTTTTTTTTTTGTATTTTAGTAGAGACAGGGTTTCACCATGTTGCCCAGGCTGGTCTCGAACTTCTGCGCTCAGGCAATCCGCCTGCCTCGGCCTCCCAAAGTGCTAGGATTACAGGCATGAGCCACCATGAGTGGCCTGAAGTGTGTTTTTAAATTTTTAAACATTTGTAGAGAGAAAGAGAATTGGCGGGGAGAGGGGTGGAGAGACAGAAAGAGAGACAGCAGAGAGTGTGTGTGTGTGTGTGTGTGTGTGTGTCTCTGTGTCTGTATGTGTGTGTCTGTATGTGTGTGTATTTGATCTTTATTTCTAATTTAATTCCTTTGTGGTCAGAGAACATACTTTGTATTATTTTATCTTTTGAAAATTTGTATTATGGATCAATATATGCTCTATCTTGATTAATATTCCATTGCACTTGAAAAAAAGATGTGTATTTTTTTCTGGAGTAATGTTCTGTGAACATCACATCAAGATGCTTGTGCTAGAATTGTCTATATTCTTACTGATTTTTCTGTATAGCTAATTTACTTGTCAATTAGTAAGAGGACAATAAATTATCTAACTATGATAATGCCTTTTGCTCTCTGTTAGTTTTAGTATCCGATATTTTGATTCTCTAGATACGTAAATGATTGTTTTATTGTACAGACGAATTGACCCTTTCATTATTTTAAAACATCTTTTTGGTTATTTTGTCTGATATTAACATATTCACGCGAGTTTTCTTTTGCTAAATGTTTACAGGATATATTCATTTTCCGTTCTGTTGCTTTCAACTGTTCTGTGTTGTTATATTTAAAATACATCATTTATAAATACTATATACTTGGATCAAGCTTTTTAAATTCAGTCTGACAATCTCTGCCTTTTAATTAGAATGTTTAATTTTTCTGCATAAAAAATTATAGGGCCTACCACTTTGCTATTTATCCTTGTCCCATCTGTATACTCTTCCTCTGCTCCTCTTTTCCTGCCTTCTTTCAGCATATTATTTTATTAGTATAATAATTTACATCCTATTTAGGTTTCTTATGTATCTTCTTTATATTTTTTACTGATTGTTCTAAAGATTGAAACATGCCTTTTTAACTTATCACAGTTTAATTAGTGCTAATATTGTGCTACTTCATATAAAATACAAGAATCTTGCTAAAGTGTAATTCCATTTGCCTCCAATCTGTCATTATTGTCATATATTTTATAGTATCATATGTTACAAAATCATGATATACAATATTATAATTTTCCTTTTAAACACTGTTGTCTTTTCTTTTTTTTTTTTTTTTTCTTGGGATGGAGTTTTTGCTCTGTTGCCCAGGCTGGAGTGCAATGGCGCGATCTGGCTCACCGCAACCTCCGCGTCCTGGATTAAAGTGATTGTCCCACCTCAGCCTCCCCTAGCTGGGATTACAGGTATGTGCCACCACACCCGGCTAATTTTGTCTTTTTAGTAGAGATGGTGTTTCTCCATGTTGGTCAGGCTGGTCTCAACCTCCCGACCTCAGGTGATCCACCCGCCTCAGCCTCCCAAAGTGTTGGGATTACAGGCGTGAGCCACCATGCCCAGCCTAAACATTCTTGTCTTTTAAAGAAATTAAGGAAAAAAACAGTCTAATTGAGCCCTATATTTATGATTTCTAGTGCTCTGCATTCTTTCCTGTATATTTGATATTTCTATACGGTTTCATTTATCTGCAGCCTGAAGAACTTTCTTTAGCATTTCTTGTAGAGCAGGTCTGCTATAGCTAATTGTCTTGTTGATTTGTTTGAAAAGTGTCTTTTATTTATTTTTGTTTTTTAAGAGACAGGATCTTGCTCTGTCACCCAGGCTGGAGTGCAGTGACGGAATCACAAGTCACTGCATCCTCCATCTCCCAGGCTCTGGTGATCTTCCTGCCTCAACCTCCCAAGTAGCTGGAACTACAGGTTTGCACCACTTTTCACAATCTTTTTTTTTTTTTTTTGTAGAGATTAGGTCTCACTATGTTTCCGAGGCTGGTCTCCAAGTCCTTGGTTCAAGCAATCCTCCTGCCTGAAAGTGTCTTTATTTTACCTTCATTTTGTAAGTATATGTTGGCTGGATATAGAATTTTTGGTTGAAATTTTTATTTCTTACAGTACTTTCAAGATATCTTCTGGCCTCCCTTGTTTGTGATAAGAAATTAACCATCATTCATATCATCATTCCCCTATGTGAAATGTGACTTTAGTTCTGACTGCTTTCAAAATTTTATCTTTATCTTTTATTTCAGCAGTTTGACTATGAAACTGTTGGTGGTTTTCTATGTCCTTGCCCATGAACAAAGTATGAACACTGTTATAAAGTCTTTGCTAATGCCAGCTTCTGGATCATCTAAGTGCTTGCTTCTATTAACTACTTTTTCTCTGGACTACAGGTCGCACTGTCCTGGTTTTTTGCATGTATAATAAACTTCAATTTTAAACTGGACTTTATGGATGATACATTGTTGTTTTATTATCTTCCTCTAAGAGTATAATTTTACTAATAATTATTATTAATTATTGGCTAATCACTTCAAACTGGTGAAAGCTTGATTTGGTTAATCACTTTAAATTAAATGTAAAACTACCGGCTAATCACTTTGAACTTGTGAAGGCTTGATTTGATACTTGGTATGTATGGGTCTATATTAATCATGTTTTTTTTTTTTTCTTTTTTGAGACGGAGTCTCGTTCTGTCATCCAGGCTGGAGTGCAGTGGCACGATCTCAGCTCACTGCAACCTCCACCTCCCAGGTTCAAGCATCTCTCCTGCCTCAGCCCCTCCAGTAGCTGGGATTGCAGACATGTACTACCACATCCAGCTAATTTTTGTATTTTTAGTAGAGATGGGGTTTCATCATGCTGGCCAGGCTGGTCTCAAGCTCCTGACCTCAAGTGATCCGCCCGCCTTGGCCTCCCAAAGTGCTGGGATTACAGGTCTGAGCCACTGTACCTGGCCAAATTTACATTAGTTTTTGTTCACAGTCCTGAGGCAACTCCTATAGCCCAAGGATGTATTATTTATTTCTAAGGGGCACCCTTCTGGGGTTTCAATGCCCATGACTTTACCAATCCTTCTAACGTGGTATGACTCAAACCCCAAACTTTGTCTTTACTGCAGTAGACAGCACTAAAATTTCTGTTCAACCCTTCCCACCTCTCAGCCATTGCTTTTGCTGGGCTTCTTAAAAATTCCCTCAAGTGTGAACAGTTCAGGGACAGTTAAGAATTAAAGGAGAGTTTATACACAAAATTTCGGGCTTCCCTCTGTGGGTCTGCCCTTTCTAGGATTTGCTCTATTACTTTCCAGCTGTTTTGTTAGCCCTGAACTCCATGCTCTGAGTCCCCAAATCAAGAGAATTGTGGCTTGCTTCGAGAGTCAGAGATGCCCCCATGCGTAATGGTCTAATCTTTTCAAAGCAACCTAAAAGGTCACTTAAAAACCTAAATCGGATCATATCAGTGTTCTGCTCAAAACTCTATGATGGCTTATTCTTAAAATGAAATACCATGATCTACCAAGTCTAACATCACTAAACTCCTACCTCCTCCTTCCTTACTCTTTAGGCTCCACTAACTTCCTTGAATGTTTTGTTTGTTTGTTTGTTGTTGTTGTTGTTGTTGTTGAGACAGAGTTTCACGTTGTTGCCCAGGCTGGAGTGCAGAGGCACAATCTTGGCTCACTGAAACCTCTGCTTCCTGGGTTCAAGCAATTCTCGTGCCTCAGCCTCCTGAGTAGCTGGGATTACAGGCACCCACCACCATGCCCAGCTGATTTTTTGTATTTTAGTAGAGACAGGGTTTCACCACAGGCAATTAGCCTGTCTCAGCCTCTCAAAGTGCTAGAATTACAGGTGTGAGCCACTGTGCCTGGCCGATGTCTTTTGTTTTTCTTGGTTTTTCTGTTTGTTTTTTCTTTGAGACAGAGTCTCGCACTGTCGCCCAGGCTGGAGTGCAGTGTGCAATCTCAGCTCACTGCAGTGCGCAATCTTAGCTCACTGCAACCTCCGCCTCCCGGGTTCAAGCAATTCTCCTGCCTCGGCCTCCTAGACATTTTTAAATGTACCAAATGTTTTTACCACTCAGATTCTGCATGTGCTACTCCTTCAGTTTGAATGCACTTCTTCCAGATTTTCACTTGGCTAGCTCCTTTCTCATCATTCAGGTCTTAGTTTCAATATAACCTCCTCTGAGGCAGCTAACCTGACCACTCTATTTAGTGTATCCTCTGCACTCCATCCCAGGCATTTCCTGTCACAGCTGCCTGTTTTGTTTTGTTTTGTTTATAGACTATATCACTAGCTAGAAGTTCTTCTTTTTCTAAAATGTTACTTTTTAAATTTCTATATCAGTCAGGACTTGTTAATTTCTCCCAGTCAGGCACTCAGGAGAAGTTAGGTTATGCCGTGCTTGGAGTTATGCCAACTCTAAAATCTCAGTGGCTTCAAATAATAAAAGTTTATTTTCCAGGCGCGGTGGCTCACACTTGTAATCGCAGCACTTTGGGAGGCCAAGGCGGGCAGATCACAAGGTCAGGAGATCGAGATCATCCTGGCTAACATGGTGAACTCCTGTCTCTACTAAAAATGCAAAAAATTAGCCGGGCATGGTGGTGGGCACCTTTAGTCCCAGCTACTCTGGTGGCTGAGGCAGGAGAATGGTGTGAACCCCAGAGGCAGAGCTTGCAGTGAGCTGAGATCACGCCACTGCACTCCAGCCTGGGCGACAGAGCAAGACTCCGTCTCAAAAAAAAAAAAAAGAAAAACAAAGTTTATTTCCTTCTCATACTACATGTCCACTGAGGATCAGTTAAGGGCCCTACTCCACATTGCCTTCACTCTGGCAGACTCAGGCAGACAGTGCAACAACTATCTGGAAAACTGCTGATAGCCAAGGAAGAGAAAAAGAAGCTGGAGGGTCTTGCATGTGCAATCAAATGCTCTAGTTCAGAAATGCCACACATCACCCCTGCTCTGACCTAACCAGCCATAACTAATCACAAGTACAACCTCACCACGTGTCAGACATGATGAGACAAAAATATCTGATGAATTGCAAGAATGACCGACCACATTTGTATATTTTTCCCCCACCAGAATACATAACCTATAAGAATAAAAATCTCAAGTGTTTTGTTATTATTATTCGCCACTGTATCCCTAGTGCATAGAATCAATCCTCCCATATAATATCTCTCGAATAAATGTATAACGTCTCTTTTATTACCCTTTCTTGCATACCTAAAGCTAAAATATGTCTAGACTTGCTCAAAGTATTGTATCTAAAGATCTTCCTCCCCTCAATGTGACAGTGCTCTCAAGAAGAGTAAAAATATTCTTCTTTCATATTCAATTTGATCTGTCATCTAGAATTCAGCTGTTAAGCAAATTCTCTGTCCTCTTTTAAACATAGATTGTTAAGCACTTTGTGTTTACAAAACTCAGTGGACAGCATAGAGTTCAGTAATCTGTTTAAGCTCTAAATAGAAGCAGGGGAGCAACCCAGAAATAAATGGATAGGGTCATTTTCATGTGTCTGAACTAGCAGACTCATGGCTGGGGTTGTAACAGGGAAAGAATCTGAGAGGTCTGTGAACCTCCATCTCTACACCCCCTCCCCCACATGGACAGAACATCTATTCATCCCTAGAGAAAGAAAGATGCTTTTCTTCCTCTATGGGGGGATCTGAGAGTCAGAACTTTAAAGACAATCAACTGTGACTTCCCCACATGGCTGCCTCCAGGACCACACTCCCCACCTCCACTGCTGAAAATACTATTACAAAGCTAGCACTGCCTCCACCACTGACAGGGATGGGGAACAGGCACAGAGAAGAATCTCTCTTAAAAATTATTAAGTAATTCAGCCTTCCTAAAAAGCATCTTCCCTCACTTCTAAGTTCCACTGCAGGGAGGGAAGTGAGGTGGACAGCCCCATAAAGGAGCCATAATGGGGAGCTGAGAAGAGTAAAGGAACTGCCAGAATAAAAATCACAGATCCTGCATTCTCTCGGAATAAGCTAAGACAATGAGCTCAAGGGCGTCACTAAAACACCAACTTTAAATACACCATATTTAATTTACAAACTAAATAAAGCTATACAGATTTATGTGTTTATTGGCATCTCCCGTTTACTTAAGGAGGGAAGACTTGTTACAAAGGGACCCTACGACCGGCTGTCCCGCCTCCCTCCACTTCTCCTCCTACTCTCTTTTCTGTTCCCTCTGCTCCAGCCACTGACCTCCTTGCCACCTTGTTCACCAAACACTCTCAACACACCACACTTTGGGGCTTTCAGAGCTGCCCTGCCCTCTTCTTGGGATGTCTTCCCCAAGAAAGCTACATAGGTTGTTTCTTCACCTTCTTCAGGTCATCTCATTACAGAGAGAATTCTGGGAATTCTCGGGACCCCTCCCTAGACTCTCCCTGCTTTATTACTCACCACAGCATTTATTGCCCTCTGATATATAATGATTTGTTTATTATCCATCTTTTCCTACTAGACTGTAAGCTCAGTCACGGCAGGGACCTTGTTGGGTTCAATGCTGGATCCCCAGGGCCTAGAAAATTCTAAGTGTTTACTGAATGAACAAAATCAAGTCCTATATCATTAAGGCTCCTGTACTTTGCAAATAAGACAAATTAATGAGCACGATCCACAAATTCAACAAGTGCTAAGCTTCAAAAAAGAAATTCTTCGCACACTGGGACCTGTCGGGGGGTGAGGGGGCTAGGGGAGGGATAGCATTAGGAGAAATACCTAATGTAGCTGATGGGTTGATGGGTGCAGCAAACCACCATGGCACGTGTATACCTATGTAACAAAACTGCAAGTTCTGCACATGTACCCAGAACTTAAAGTATAATAATAATAATAAAAAGAAACTCAATGACATTAACACCTTCATAGCTTAATATCAGTGAGCATAGATCTGCTTTTTCTTAAAGTCTCTTCTAGTGCCACAAATAACCAACAGAACCATACATTTGTTTCTTTCAGCAAACTTGGAGAATAAAGTAAGATGATCTAATGATAATTTAAGTTGCCAATTTTAGAAATAGATTGTTATGCCTTATGTTCAGTATATGATGGGAAAGGACTCAGGGAACAGAACTCTTTAAAATGATGTTATTTAGAAGAAAAGTGTATTTGCACTATCAGTCTTCCTCACATATTCTCTTCCTTCCTCCCCTCCATTTCATTCTCATTGCCACCACTTCTAAATCAAGCCTTGATCACTTGAGGTCAGGTACATCCCAGCAACTGTGGCATACCTCCCTGCCTTAAGGCCAACTAAGCCCACATGCATTTTCCTACAATACTGTTTTGATCTTGTCATCCTTGTGATCAAAAACTTTTTCTTCTTCGACTTCATATATATTCTGTTTTTTTCCCACAATAAGTTTATGCAACTTTTTAAATTTACAAATCAAGAAGGGAGGGATATGCTCCATGGCTTCCTATCATTTTCAGAATGAATTTTAAGCTCCCAAATCTGGAATTCCAGAACCTCCACAATTTGCACTGAAGCTTCTCTTTCCTGCTGCCAGTCTACCCAAAACCACTGATCCAGGAACACTGGCCTGTTCACGTTTTACACTGCAACCATTTTGCCCTTTCCTTCCCCACAACTTTGTGCTTGCCATTTCTCCAGCTTGGAAGGCCCTCCTCCCTCCAACAGAATTCCGCTGGAGTTGCATGGTAAAGCTCAGGTTCAGACACAGGAAATGCAGAAAGTGATCAAACACAGAGATGTCTTTGGGATAGTCACCATTGTTAGAGGTGCTCAAAGATTGGCTAGAAATGTAACAAGGAAGCTCTCACCAATTCCATTCACTCTGAGATTCTATGATTCCCACAAACTCCTATTTCACTAGGAAGCTTTATTTGATGATTTATCTTGGGTATGACTTCTAGACCTCTTCAAAAGAGACTGTCCCTCCCACTCACACTGCAGTGTTAGCAATTATCATATTTGATAATTTTCCCTCCTAAAAGGCAGAGGCTCATGGCACCTGGTGCTTTCCCTTGCAAATGATAGATATTCAACACATTTGTCAATGATGATGTTGAAAAACAGCACAGTTCAAACAGGAATAAATTGGAAAGGACATAAAAAGCACTCTTCCCTGGGATACTAAAGAGTAAGTTCCAACTCACTCTCTCAGGTTTGTGTGTATTTGCTGGTTACTCTTAGCTAGTCTGTCCATTTCAATGGCCACATCCTCAAGGACACACAAAGTATCATAACAAGCATGGAGTAGCCTAAGAATATCTGGATTTCACTCCTCTAAAATTAAAGGGAAAAAGTATAGTCCAGCCAAGAATGTTAGGTTACTGATGGCCACAAGGACAGGAAGCACTGTACTGAGTTTCTCCAGGATCCACAGCAATGATAGACTTTGTCCTAAAACTACAGAACTTCTTGTGGGGGCAACTAAATGACTTTCTTTAACTAAAAGAGCTGGTCAAGCAGGAGGCGGTGCCAGAAAAAGATGCCAGAACACAGGCAATGCAGAGCAAAACTGTAGGGAATGGCCTAGCACAATCCGGTCTTAAGGCAGACAAGGCACACCAGCTGCCAATTCGCCATCTGGGATGCCTGAAAAGGCGCCTGTCTGGGAATCAGGAGGCTTCAGTTTATGTTCCAATTTTACTGCTGGCTACTGTTATGACCTTGGAGGCAGGCAGATCAACCCTGTACATTTCTATTTACCCATCAACAATAACTCTGGGTCACAGCCAAGATAGGAATACAGATTAAAAACAATAGGACTGCTTGGACCACCTGTGATACTCAAAATCAAATATACAGTGTCAAGGCCACCACTGTAAAACAACTAAAGCCTGTCTTTGGAGAAGCCCCTTATTCCAGTCTGACCCTCTGCATATCCCTAAATCTTCTAACAGCTTTTCTTTGACCCCACTTCTATCCAGAACCCTGAACAGCAACATAGTTACCATATCAGCACATTGGCCTACTTCCTCCCACCTGCCACCACTTATTTATCCTTTGGGTACAGATCTCTCAATGATGGGATTGTCAACATCCTTGTTAGTTCATCACACCTCTCAAGTAGCATAATATTTTAAACCCGGTGAAAATATCTTCAAGAAATGATTCTAGTTGTAGGAACTAGTAAAAGATAAAAGGAAACAAATCAGGGGAAAATTCTGGCAGCATCCTCTCAAATCACACTACTCACCCAGCCAGGACTGATTACCCGATTACTTGAAAAATAAGCAAACTAAGACCTCTACCAACATGGTTTTAAATGAATCAAGTAATCAAGCACTTTTCATTTTCAATTTTACCGTATGTTATTTAGCCAGCTGTCAAATTCCACCCTGGCTGGTTACATCTCACTAAGAGTGAAGTGGTTTCCCTCTGCACCATGTATGTATGAGTCTGCCTTCTCTAACTCCATGTGACAGCCCCCTTTGTGAGAAACTTCTACCATTACCTCCCATAGGTGGGAAATAAGAAAAGGACATGGAGGCAATGATTGGACCTGGTAAGAAAAGAGTCCCTTGGCCCCTGAATTACTCATTTGTATCAAGTACAATAAAAAAAGAAAAGAAAAAAAAAAAAAAAAAGTACCTAGAAAGCTACCCTGGTTCGTAATTGCTTAATTATAATGCTCTAACCTAAGTTAAAGTCCTTGAGGTATCCTTTTACAGTGTTTGTATCCTCTGTCCTAGGGGAACTAGAGCAGCCAGATGATTCTATCACACTGAAAGCTGCAGCTCATTGCCCTTTAGCGCTAATGGATGTGCAACTGACTGCAGTGCAAACTAATGAAAGCACCTAATAAGCAGGTGTGGGAGGAAATGGCCATGTACTTGGGACTTCCAGCCTCACCTTCCTTCACTGCTGTAGGAGAGAGAACATAACAGGAACATAAAGTAACAAGATTAGCTTTTTGAAAAGGGCTACAAAGTTCAGTAGCTGAAACACACCAAATCTCCCTCTGAAGAAGGGCCTTCCTGGGGATTTTTTAAAACATCGAATATCGCCCGGCGCGGTGGCTCACGCCTGTAATCCCAGCACTTTGGGAGGCCGAGGCGGGCGGATCACAAGGTCAGGAGATCGAGACCACGGTGAAACCCCGTCTCTACTAAAAATACAAAAAATTAGCCGGGCGCGGTTGTGGGCGCCTGTAGTCCCAGCTACTCGGGAGGCTGAGGCAGGAGAATGGCGTGAACCCGGGAGGCGGAGCTTGCAGTGAGCCGAGATCGCGCCACTACACTCCAGCCTGGGCGACAGAGCGACACTCCGTCTCAAAAAAAAAAAAAAAAAAATCGAATATCAATAATTTTCCAGTTTACGTTTCCTAATCTATCTCACGTCTTTTTAAGGAACTGCTTTTTTATTTTATTTTTTTATGAGTGTTCATAGCAGTTTTATTTGTAATATAAAAAACTGGAATAAAAATAGAAATGTCTATCAACAGATATTATGGGTAAACAAATTTTGACATATTCACACAATACCAGTCAGAAACAAAAAGGAATGAAGTATTGATACATAAAACAGGAATGAATTTCAAAATTATGCTGAATGAAAGAAGCCAGACAAAAAAGAGTATATACTGTTATGTTTTCATTTATATAAAATTCTAGACAATGCAAACTAATTTATAGTTGACAGGAGTGGTTTGGAGAGGGAGGAGGAGGATTGTGATGGGATATGAGGGACTGTTTCATAGTGATAGACATGAGGAACTGCTTTTTTAAATTCCTTATGCCAGAAGGTCACTCCAAACTTTGAAATAACATTTTTCTCTAACTTAAATTCTGTTGGTCACTTTGGGCTCTAAAATTACTTACTCTGTGAAAAAGGACTGGTTGTTGACAATTCAAGCACCTAGAAGAAGTATTATTCCAGCACTCAGCGCAGACTGGTTGAGAATGAAGATGGTGACACAACATTAAATATTTGTCATGAGTATCAAATATAACATTTTGAGGGGGCAAAGCTTAAAACTATAGATATTCTAAATGGCATTTGGCTATATAGACAGTGTCTGTTCATATAATTTCCCCAAAAAAGTCCTTAGCACTCTGATAATACAATTCTTAAAATAATCAGTTGTTGACATTTGCCCTGAGTAGTCATAAATACAGTTTTAATATACTCTCAACGACCATGATAACTTGTTGGTTATTTATACTATTCAGTTATTCAGATCTCAAATTAACACAAAGGAAGTCAAACCATACCCATATCATTGTATTAAAATAATAGTTTTTTATTCCTAAATATCTAATTATTCATGTTTTGATATTCCTGTATCACCATGACTACCCTGACTATGCTTTTCAGAATCTTTGAATCTTTTCTATTTTGAAATGATAAAATCATATGTGCAGTTCAACATACCAAAAAAAAAATTCAAACTAAGCTTAAAGCTAAGAAAATAGAAGACAAATAGGCATTTCACTGTATTAAATTCATTATGACAAAATATTGTTGAGTTACTTGGTATTGTATGGGAGACATCCTTTTTGTTACAGTAAAATGAAATACACAAACTAGAATTTGTCTTCTCAAATCTCTGGATATATTGAGAATGCTTTGGTCCCCAGACTTCCTGTTTCAAACTAAAACAGACATAGGTACATAGAAAATAGCAAACCCCTTAATGATTTGCATAATATAAACATAAGAAAAGTACATCTTCAGCAAGTATTCATCTATTGTAGCCATTTAGTTATGAAATTATTCTCTTTTTTTAACTACAGCATTTTAAAAAATCATGATTTTTATGCAGCTGGCTATCTTGGGGTAAGCAAAGATGTATATATTTCATATATCAGGGAGGCTTATCAGGGAGGCTGAGGTAGGAGAATCACTTGAACCTGGTAGGCAGAGGTTGCAGTGAGCCAAGATCACACCATTGCACTCCAGCCTGAGCAACAAGAGTGAAACTCCATCTCAACAAAAAAAAAAAAAGAAAAAAAGAAACGCTTATCATAGTCAAGTACAGGTCCATAATTCAGTTTCCACAATTCCGAGATCCAAGAGACTCTGATTTTTGTAACTGATTTATTCGCAAAACCTGACCAAACCTGAATCCATTTAGTAGCAAAACCTAACTTGAACTTACTTGAGTCTGTCTATGGTCTTTATTTATCCAACTTAATGTAAATATGTATACATATATACAGAAATACTAGTATGTCTGATGATGGGGTATTTAGCAGGGTGACCTTAAATAAAGGCAAATGCTCTAAATTCTGAAACACATCTGGCCTCAGGGTTTTGGATAAGAAGTGGTAGGCCTGGGCCCGGAGCGGTGGCTCACACCTGTAATCCCAGCACTTTGGGACGCCGAGGCGGGTGGATCACCTGAGGTCAGGAGTTGGAGACCAGCCTGGCCAACATAGTGAAACCCCATCTCTACTGAAAATACAAAAATTAGTCAAGTGTGGTGGCACACGCCTGTAATCCCAGCTACTCAGGAGGCTGAGGCAGGAGAATCGCTTGAACCCGAGAGGTGGAGGTTACAATGAGCTGAGATCGTGCCACTGCACTCCAGCCTGGTGACAGAGCAAGGTTCAGAAAAAATAAATAAATAAATAAATAAATAAATAAATAAATAATAAAATAGTCTGCCTGCACTAGCTTAATAACACACACCTTTGCTGTTCTGTGAACTGTTCAAGGTAAATGGACCATCACTTACGTGCTCATGACCTACAGCCATCACTTCCTTAACTCATTATCATCTTCTCTAACCGGATTCTCCTATGGACTTTTTTTTTTTTTTCCAGTAGGATAATCAGTCCTCCAGTCTCCCAGCCTAATCTTCCTAGTTACCTTTCATTTCACTCTCACTCTTGCTTACTCATATCCCATCAGTTGTGGAAGTTTCACATGGCCTCACATACCCCCATCTGCTTGCCTTTGCTCCACCCCTTATCCACCCCTTATTTTAGACTGGTCTGAACAAACTTAAGCCAGAATTATTGTAGGCAGCCCCTAAAATACCTTCTTACTTCCTTTTTACTCCCTGAATCTCTCCTTTTCCAATTCCCCTTAAATTCTGCTTCAAGATTAATCTTGTCACCATCTCACACATTATTCAAATATTTTCCTTGACTTAAAGACCATAATGGAAGAGATAAACTCTAAAGATAGAAGACTGGCATTTAAAGACCAAAGAATTTTGGCCCAACCTACCTTTTCATTGCAACACCTCTTTCCTAACATAAATTGTTCTCAGTCAAAATGAGCACGAATTCTTCAGCTTTTCCCCCAACTCCAAAAAACAGCTGAGTTGTCTCCATCTTCGCTCACACTATCTACCCCAGGACCTGAAATCTGTAATGAATACCTTTCATCATATCTGACTATTTTAATCCCACTCACACTTGAGACTCAATTTAGGTCCCACATGGGCAACAAAGCTTTCTTTCCCTGTCCTGGCCCACTATGATCCTCTCTCCTAAATTCCCACAGCACTCACAGTCCATACTATTCATTTGATACTCGACACACATTTTCTTGTATCATCACAGTATTTGATTTTTGATGCATATGTATCCTGTCTTTTTAACCAGATTTTAAATTCCTTGAAATCAGAGACTATGTCTTATATTTTATGTATGAACAAATAAGTACCTTTCTATATCTTACAATAAAAGGCAATACTGGGCCGGGTGTGGTGGCTCACGCCTGTAATCCCAGCACTTTGGGAGGCCAAGATGGGCAGATCACGAGGTCAGTAGATTAAGACCATCCTGGCCAATATGGTGATACCCTGTCTCTACTATAAATACAAAAACTAGCTGGGCATGGTAGCAGGCGCCTGTAATCCCAGCTACTCGGGAGGCTGAGGCAGGAGAACAGCTTGAACCTGGGAAGCAGAGGTTGCAGTGAGCCAAGATCGTGCCACTGGACTCCAGCCTGGCAACAGAGTAAGACACTTTAAAAAAAAAAAAAAAAAGGCAACACTGGCAAAGACAACATGTAAAGGATGAAGAAACATTAACTTACTCAATCAAATGTATTGAATGCTACTGTGCCAGGCATTGTTTTAGGCACTGAAGATTAAAAGGTAAGCAAGATCAACATAATCTCTCACTCACCAGTTTCGGGTATGGGTATAGCTGTGAAATCATACATTAATGAAACAATTTTACAAGCAAATACATGTTTGGAAAAGGAACTATGCAGTATTAACAGGCTTCGAATTGTTTTCAGATGCTACACCTACCACCTCATTCTGAGGTGGCCTGCCTTCCAATCACTCCAGTTCCAGCTAAGTAATACCTTCAATGAATACAAAGAACATCATTCTTGTTGAGAGACTGACAGCTCCTTATGGTGGAGGTCATCTGACAATGTGTTAAAAGGGCAGTGTTAAAAAGAAAATGGCAACTAATAAAGGATCTCTGCACATGTTGGAAAACAAAAGTAAAAGAGAGAAGACAAATAACAGGAAAGGAGTTTGTCTGAGAAATACATTATTACAGTCTTGATGTTCTAAAATCCATCCTCAGATAAAGCTATTCAATCAAAGTAACTTGAACCCTTATCACTTTGCCCTTCATAGAAATGTTTTCATGAAATAAAGCATCACAGACTTGCTTTCATGATTAAATTTTTTTGTTTGTTTGTTTTTGAGATGGAATCTCACTCCGTGCCAGGCTGGAGTGCAATGGCACAATCTCGGCTCACTGCAACCTCTGCCTCCTGGGTTCAAGCGATTCTCCTGCCTCAGCCTCCCAAGTAGCTGGGACTACGGGTGTGCGCCACCATGCCCAGCTAATTTTTGTATTCTTAGTAGAGACAGAGTTTCACCATGTTGGCCAGAATGGTCTCGATCTCTTGACCTCATAATCCACCCATCTCGGCCTCCCAAAAGTGCTGGGATTACAGGCATGAGCCACCGTGCCCAGCTGATTAAATGTTATACTCTACACTTTGATGAACGTTTGCTTTAAGACACAAGAATATGAAATCCATTTCTGCATTTGCCACTTCACCATTCAACATCTCCAAGCACAAGACAAAAGAAAAGCTTTACCAAAATCTATGACAAGGAAGTTCTACAACTAGGTGCAAAGAAAAATACCTCTGTGGAGCTTACAATTTTCATCACTGCTGATAACCACAGTGATGTAGTTTCCCCTTGTGCCCAGCTCTGAGGAAGCTCAAAATCAAGTAAGGTTTTGAAATTCATGAAATCAAAACAAATTTGTTTCTGCCTTTTCTGTGGTCCTGATTTTCTACTTCTACTGTATTATGCATATATGTTGTAAATAATTTAAATTCCTTTTTGCAATAAAAATTATTTCTTGAATAAGCTCAAGAAATTAAATTCTCCTTGTAGATAGGTCCTAATTGTCAGCATAATAATTTTGGATGTCTCTATTCATGGATATCTCTAAAGTATAATCCCCAAAAAGCTAGGATGCATTATTAAAACACATTAAAAAAAAAAAAACTAGAATCATCCAAGCAAATGAAAGAGAGAGGTACTGGAAGAGTATAAACTGACATTCCAATGGAACCTAACTTTTATAAATCCTCATATAATACCTAAAGATTCTGTTTTAAACTAACAAAAATTATAAACTTATCAATTCTGATTTCAGAATTGCTCCTGAATTATGTTACTACCTAAAGAGTAACAAAAACCTAATATTTATGTCTCACAGAAAAATTAAATTTATAACCAATGAAGTATATTAAATCATGTGCTCACAGAATAATTTGTTCTTTCTCACACATCCCTTAAATTGGGAATACTTATTGTTCTTCTGGAATCTACTAAGAAGAGACTTCCTATAACAAAATAAATGAAGGAAGACTTACAAGTTGATTAAAAGAAAGGGATAGTGGCATTCTATATAATATTTGTATTTGGCATTTTATTAGAGAATTATATAAAAAAGCTGTTGAGTTGATTTCAAGAAATGATTCTGATCATTTTTGTAAGCCATTCCAATATTTCTGTAACAAAAATTTCTGTGCTTGTCATTAGCAATCCCACCCCTTCCAACATACATACAACATCATCCTCATCATCATCATCACCTATCAGAAGCTTGCATGTACAAATTGTTAAATATGTCCTTTTAAAAATGAATTATGAATAAATGCTAATTATTTGAGAACCAGGGCAGAAACATTTGTCATATACCAAGCCAATAAGAACATCTATGTTTGCATTAAATTTTTAATTCTTTTCCATATCATTGCATGGTTGTGACTCTTTGGTACAAGTAGTCACAAGTGGGAGCTGAAGAGAAGACAACTGAAGTCTTACAGGAGGGAGTCAGAGAAAGTGCCACAGAGGAGATAATGCTGGAACTGAGATTTGAAGGAAAATGGAAAACTAGCCAAGGTGACAAAGCAGAGAGGAGCATAACGGGCATGGAAGAGTACATAGGCAAAAAACACTGGGACATGAGATAACATGGCAAGTTTGAGAACCAGCAAATATTTCCCTGCAATATGTGGAATGTGAAAAATCAGGTTTGGAGTGAGGAAGGAGTAGATCATAAACAGCTTCGAGTATCAATCAAAGGGGTTTAGATTTTATTCTGTTGGTGGTTCTGCAGGTCAAAGTAACTCCATCTTAAATGCTAATCCATCATGTTGACTTCTGATCAACCCTAGTTCTGGGAAGGCCTCTAAGATTTTTACTTACCATGAATCCTTCCCTTAAGCAAATTCTCTGTGGTGTATAAGCCCTGGGTCTGGAGAATAACAGGGCAAGGATACGTCACCTCACAGGTACTGAGATATGGCTTCTGTTAAGAAGTCCCTATTAAGTGTTGTTTCCTGTGAAAATGGATATGCCAGCCTCTTTCTTCAGCCTCTCAGCTTCCTCAGTCTTTGGGGATAGGTTTGCAAAGACCTACTCACCACAGAAGAGTGACAGAAGCCATTTAGCAATATGGAAAAAATAATTCCACTAGCAAAATCCATAATGAACAAGAGGAGCAGATAACCATTAGGAGGAAATGATTAATAGTTCATGAAGTAAGGAAGAATCAATTGCCATGAGCAGAGACAGAAGAAGAAGACAAGTTCAAAGTTTATTATGAAATTTGATCAGAGAATGAGAGGGGACAAGTTTAGAGTTCATCAGGAAATTAAATCAAGAGTCCTCACCATTTACAGAAGGATATGATTCCTTCTCTAATATTCCCTAAAATTTCATAGGTTTTTTAGTAAGAGAAAAAGGAGAAGGAAATTGCCAAATAGAAGAAATCAAGCTGAGTACATCATATAATCTTTCCTACTGTAAGTGAAAAAAAAAAAATACAACTCACTTCCATTATTTTAAAATAATTTGTACTCAATAAACCACTTGAAATCAAAAGTGCTTTTTCAGGGCTGATTACTTATATCACCAGGAGAATTAAAATGTAAGCCATAACTGAAATGTGATTTTAGTATAAGAGATAAAAGTTTGCAACAGAATAATTTAACAAAATGTAGTGATTACAAAACCAAATGTCCTGTTTATAATTCACACCATTAGCTTAATGGTGTGATTCTCAATCTTCAATACAGGCAGATGACTTTTCTCCAAACTAGATATTTTGGTCTAAATTTGCCTTAGCTTCCTACGCTGAGAAAATTTTCTCGAATGGAATCCAAACACATCCAGCCATTGCTTGTAACAGGTATCTTTTGTTTTGTCTCCCCAGCACTCTCTATCCATTTTTGGAAAATGACCCACTTCCATTCACTATCCACCCTTATCCTCTTCTATCCATATAATTACTATGCAGGACATGATGCTTGTTTAATGTTTGGTGGATGATCCAACTAACATTGAGTTCCTAAATATTCTCTGTGTCAATGACCCATCTCTCCACTCTACTTTAGGACTCACTCTCTAAAGACCACACCCTACTTGGGAATCACTACTGAAGAATGGTTTACTTCTGTTACAACATGTCATGTGACCACACCCACCAATTCTTTCCTTTTTCTTACTCCCATCTCACCTGTTGAGCCTCATCCAAATCTTCAGGCCCCTGCCCACTCCTCCCAGAATGTTATGGGAAGTCAGGGACCCTGAACAGAGGAACCGGTTGGAGCCGTGGCAGAGGAACATAAATTGTTTTTCATCTTAATACGGACATTTATCATTTCTCAAATAATACTTTTATAATTTCTTATGCCTGTCTTTAATCTCTTAATCCTGTTATCTTTGTAAGCTGAGGATATACGTCACCTCAGGACCACTGTGATAATTGTGTTAACTGCACAAATTGATTGTAAAACATGTGTGTTTGAACAATATGAAATCAGTGCACCTTGAAAAAGAACAGAATAATAGCAATTTTTATGGAACAAGGGAAGACAACCATAAGGTCTGACTGCCTGCAGGGTTGGCAAAAAGAGCCATATTTTCTTCTTGCAGAGAGTCTATAAATGGATGTGCAAGTAAGAAACATATCGCTCAATTATTTTCCTAGCAAGTAATATTAATATTAATACCCTGGGAAAATAATGCGTTCCCGGGGGAAGGTCTATAAATGGACACTCTGGGAATGTCTGTCTTGTGCAGTTGAAATAAGGACTGAGATAAACCCTGGTCTCCTGCAGAAACCTCAGGCTTACTAGGGTTGGGAAAACTCAACCCTGGTAAATTTGTGGTCAGACCGTTCTCTGCTCTTGAACCCTGTTTTCTGTTAAGATGTTTATCAAGACAATGCACTGCTGAACATAGACCCTTATCAGTGGTTCTGTTTTTGCCCTTTGCCCTGTGATCTTTGTTGGACCTTTATCAGTGGTTCTGCTTTTGCCCTTTGCCATGTGATCTTTGTTAGGCCCTTATCAGTGGTTCTGCTTTTCGTTCTTTGAAGCACGTGATCTTTGTACCTACTATCTGTTCTTACACCCCCTCCCCTTTTGAAACCCTTAATAAAAACTTGCTGGTCTGAGACTCAGGTGGGCATCACAGTCCTACCAATATGTGATGTCACCCCTGGCATCCCAACTGTAAAATTCCTCTCTTTATACTGTCTCTCTTTATTTCTCAGCAGGCCAACACTTATGGAAAATAGAAAGAACCTACTTTAAAATATTGGGGGCGGGTTCCCCCAGTACCAGACCATCATCTCCCTCACCTGTTTTCCACGTCCAACCACAATCCCCTATCAGTCAAATGAATAATGCTTTTCCTGTAACTCTCCATTTATTTTCCATCCTTTGTTTCCAATACAGCAAGCCTGATCAGTCTCCACCCAGATGAATCACGCTCAAATTCTCTTCTGGATGACTGAACTCTCAAAAAGAACACTGCTCAACAATCCAGACTGGTATCATTCAAATTTATAGTGGCTAACAACCCTCATGATCATCAGCAACCCTTTCATTTGTTCTGAGTCAGTTCACTTCCCAACTCCCTAGGGCCACTGTTCCAAACCTTAACCACTTCCTTAAACCGCTTGCATCATCAAGCCCCTCCATCTTTATCGTCAGATCTTCTTTTTCACAGTAAAACAGAGGTTAGCAGATTAAAGAGATATCAGGTTATCAGCTTTAATAGACAGAAGAATATTCACCTTCCTGTTCGTCCACCTCAAACATACCTAATGGAGTACCAATCTTTATCTCACTCATGCCTATATTTGAGAAACCAGGGTCTCTCCTCTTTTCCTCTCCAAGCCACCATTTCTACCTGTGTCTTAAGTCTGAGACCACAGAAACCTTCAGAGATGTTGTCTTTCTTCTATATCTTTTACCTCCACTTTAGCTCCTTCTCCCACGAATATAAGCAGGTCAATTAATCTTATCCCCCAAATAAAACTATCTGCCCCACCAACAACAACAAAATGTTCCCTTGGCCCTTCTTCCACTTTTAGCACTTCTCCATTTCTTTCTTCTAGTTTCTCACCAAATGTCTAGAAACTATGTGCATCTATACATATGTGTGCCTTTTATACATATAAGCACAGACAATAAATATAAAATATGCGCATTTTATATATTTATATAATAGAAACATGGCAATAGTGTAAGGAATAAACAGAAAAAAATATATATATAATACTATGTGTATGTGTGTGTATGGATATTTATTTATTTATTTCTTAAAACATTGCCATGGTTTCTAATCCAACCTCTAGACCAAAAATACCTTCAGTAAGTCACCTATTTATCTTATCACTGCTAAGTCCAAAGCTCTATCTAAATTTTCTTCCTAATTGACCCAACTACAGCATTCAAAACTACTTTATTTTCCCCCATTGCATACAGAGTGTACATTTATTTGTTTAGTCTTTCTCTCTCCTGTAGGAACTAAGTTTTTATGAGGGCAAAGACCTTGCCGGCTTGATTCACTGTCTAGAATTGTGTCTGGCATGTTATAAGCGATGAACATTTATTGAATAAATATCACCTACCTCTAGGCAAAAATCGGTTAGTTCAGAGGTGGGAACCACACCCTGAGACAACTTCACACTCTCCACTGAGAGTTTAAACTTGAGACTAGGAAAGTCAACCCAGTCTCTTTAGGTAATAAAAATTCACCTTCAGTGTAAAAGGAGAATAAAGCAGATAATATAGAGAAAGTGAGACAAATAGCATCCTAACAGATTTCAAGCCCTTGGTTTCATTTATCCCAATGTCCCAATGTCCCTGTCACTTCATTCTATCCTTGGTCTCTGAAATATCCTAACATCCTTATAGTAAGTTACCTTTTTAACTTAAACTAATTTAGTCTCTTCTTCTGTCATTATCAAGAGATTCCTTACTAATATACTATTCTTTGGTTGGATAGGTTCAAAAATAAACATCCTAAAGCCAATGTTCAAAAAAAAAAAGAGAGAGAGAGAGTAAAAGTTTACAGTTCCAACTCCCTGAATGAACAATATGTGTAAAATATATTTAACGAAAATGTGGTGTGATATGGAGTCATTTTCTTTATGATTTATAAACTCTCTGCCACACTTAGGTACTATTTACGGGGGGGGAGCTATTTTCTTGTTCGTATCTTCTCTAAAAAAGATTACGTATATATCACCATGGAACACTATGCAGTCATAAAAAAGGATGAGTTCATGTCCTTCACAGGGACATGGAAGCAGCTGGAAACGATCATTCTGAGCAAACTATCACAAGGACAGAAAACCAAACACCATATGTTCTCACTCATAGGTGGGAACTGAACAATGAGAACACTCGGACATATGGCGGGGAACATCACACCCCAGGGCCTGTCATGGGGTTGGGGACAGGGAGATGCACAGCATTAGGAGAAATACCTAATGTAAATGTTGAGTCAATGGGTGCAGCAAACCAACATGGCACATGTATACCTATATAACAAATTTGCACGTTGTACACCTGTACCCTAGAACTTAAAAGTATAATTTAAAAAAATTTAAAATTTTTAAACAAGTTTTCAAAAAAAAAGATTATGTATATATTCATTTTATTCCTAATGCTTTTTTTTTTTTCTTTTTTGAGATGGAGTCTTGCTCTGTCACCCAGGATGCAGTGCAGTGGTGCAATCTTGCTCGCTGCAACCTACGCCTCCCACGTTCAAGCGATCCTCCTACCTCAGCCTCTCAAGTAGCTTGGATTACAAACATGCACCACCACACCGGGCTAATTTTTGTATTTTTAGTAGAGATGAGGTTTCACCATGTTGCCCAGGCTGATCTCGAACTTCTGACCTCAAGTGATCCGCCCACCTCGGCCACCCAAATTGGTGGGATTACCAGCGTGAGCCACCACACCTCCCCGAATGCTATTTTTTTGAAATGAAGTTTGGTACTAATTTTACCTCATGCTAATTTTCCTTAGACAGTAGGAAAAGTAAACCATTAACAGAGAGTAGTTGAAAAGTAAACCATTAACCGAGAGTAGTTGAAGAACCCAGTTACAACCACGCATAACAACTTTAAGGCAGGAGGACAAACTAAAATGTCTCCTACATTGGCATTTAGAAACAGTAAAGTTGTATCTTGGAAAATATAAATTAAATAATGAGCAATACTACATTTCATGGGTCATGGTACTTACCAAACAAACGCTGATGGAACAGAAATTTGCCAGCTATTAGTCCTGTGAGAATGGCAAGTAGCCATAGAAGCACCTTCAAAATCCTCCAGCCAACTCCTCTAGGGTATTTATTTGTAACAAATGAAAAACAGTTTCCAACAACAATAACATTGGCTTCTGTTTGGCTATGAGAAACCGGGTCCTCCGCAAATATTAAGAAGTTAAAGAAGATCACCAAGTAAGCCACAATCATGCGAGACCAGGGATGCTGGAAATAATAACGAAAGTCTTTACCCATTCTTCAAAACTCCCAGTTCGTAGTTTACCTGTATAAGAAAAGATAGATAGGGTTAGAGCAGGAAAACAAGTAGTCTCTTCCTTCTTTTTATCAGTTCAGGTTTATAAGAGTTCCATAAAAAGTTATTTGGAAAAGATGATACCTGTTCCTACTTATGGCTCCAAGACAAGTCTGAGAATGAGGAAAGCAAATATTGCCCCTTCCCTAACACCTAATCATACCTCTGATCATTTGGAGACTTGGGAAAGAAAAACAATGGAAGAGTAAGGGGAGACAAGGGGATGTGAGAGGGCAGAACACTGTCCAAAATTGGGATGGTGACCAAGATGACATGTAGAGGTCCTCCCAGGGGGAAACGCAGAGGTGGCACAACCACGGCTCATTGCAGCCTCCACCTCCTGGGCTCAAGCGATCCTCCCACCTCAGCCTCTCCAGTAGCTGTGACCACACGCATGTGCCACCACACCTGGTTAACTTTTGTATTTTCTGTAGAGACAGGGTTTCGTCATGTTGGTCTTGAACTTCTGGGCTCAAATGATCTGCCCACCTAAAGTTCCCAAAGTGCTGGGACTACAGGTGTGAGCCACCATACTTGGCCTCCTGTTTTTGATTATTACAAAATCAAAACGATATAGAGATAAAATGAGCATATATTAATGAAAGTTAAACAATATTCTCTCCTCTGTCCAAATCCCTCTCCTCAGAGTTATGACTGCTTACGAATTTGCTGTAATTACTTTCAGATCTTCTTCTAAACACTGACAAATGTATATACATGAATAAACTTTTATTAAAATGTTCACAGTCTAGTTATCAAATAATTTCAATAGAGAGTAAGTTCCATGAAATAGCTAAGTCTACGGAAGAGTAGTAGCCCACAGAAAGGACTGGGCAATCCTTTGCATTGGGTGAATGAGAAGAGGAAGATTTCACAAAAGATATCATCAAGTTTAAGGTTGGAGGATTAGCATAATTTTTTTTTAGTGAAGAAGGGACGGATAGAAGGCAAGCCACTCTAGGCAGTGGCTACGGCACATCCAAAGGCACAGGGCACTGCAAAATACGTAATATGCCTACAGTAGTGGGTCCTAACCTGAATATGTGCACTGGAAGTACATAGCCATCTTAAAATGAAAATGTTCAGGCCCACCTCCAAAGTCTTGCTCAGCTCCTCCCTCTTCCCTCTTTGGGAACCAGCCTGCCCATAAAGAACACAAGCTGTAACTTCCACATGAAGAGATCTGTCTGGGTCCACCAGGGCTTGTAAGTGGATGATTATGTCTATGTAGTTCTGGTGTTTGGTGTTCGTGAGCCCATTTGGCTCTCAGACTAAACTGTGTCTGTTTTTCAGCAACAACACTGATTAAATCTTAGATATCAAAAATAATACAGACAAAAATTTGACTGCCATCTGCCAATTCATTTTTCTTCTCTCCCAATTTGTTTAGAATTCAGAAAGCGAAGAGGGAGAAGGGGGTCATTTACAAAGTCTACAGCAGTTTACATGCCAGGCTCTGTGCTGGATGTCTGCATGTATCATTGTGTCATTTTTGTCATAACAACCCCCTGAAATACTGTTATTATCATTCCTGCCACTTCATTTTACAGGGTGGAAATTGGGGCTGACACAGATTTTCTGACTTGCCCAAAGTCACCTAGCAGGAGAGCTCTGATCTGAGCCTCTGAGGCCGACCCCAGGTGCTGATCACCATTCTCTGCAGACAGCCAGATCAACTCCTTGCACCTTCCTTGCCTAGAGAACAGGCCTAGGTCCCAGTCCCAGGGATGCCATCCCTTGAATGTCTTCTGGAGACATGTTCTCCTCCAGACACAAATATAATAACTCTGTAATATCTACTTCTAATGCATTAAAAAAATTTGTGTGTGTGTGGGCATGTGTGTGTGTGTGTGTGAGAAGGAATCCTTTATAAACTCTGAACACTTGGTGGGGGGAGTATCCATTGATAAATACTCTCACTTTATACATGACTGAAATCATAAAGACCATGCCACATGCCTGAAGTAAGTCAACGGAAGATCTGAGAGTCTCCAAGGCTCCCAAGTCCCAATCCAATATTCTGGGCTGATGAATGCCAATTCAACCCACAATCTTAGTTAATGAGGACTTGTCATGACTATTTTACAAAAGCAATATAAACATGCAAAAGGATTGGCAATAGAATTCAGCCAAGCAAACAGTCACTGTGCCTTGGATTCATAAGCCTTCTAAGCAATTTTAAGTCGCTTGTTATCTCTGTGAACACTCTGAAATCTATCCCCAGGGGCTGTAGCTTGGATCGCCTAGGAATGGTGACTATCTCAAGAGTCTTGTTTTTGTTTTTGTATTTTTCAATATGAGGCTCATCACCTGCTATAGCAGCAGAAACTTAAACGTGTGACTCTCACACCAAAGACAGCAGAGCAAGTAGTGAAGAACAAAAATGAATTTTTACGCGTTTTCATGATATTTAATGTGTAAGAATGCCAGAATAGGTTGGTTTTCAACTCAATTTCACACAATACTTTTGGAAGTGTCCAAAGACCACCATTACAAGAAAAATTCATCACTGGTCACCAGTGAGTCATAAAAAAGAAATAGTTCCCATATGCCCATCAGAACTAGAAAGGAGTATTATTTAAGAAGCTGTTATTACAGGTTGCTGTCACTGCTTTTGCCAGTGAAGAATTCTACCACCACCTCCCTTCCCATCATGAACACACACAATTAGGGCAGTAGGAGTTAGAAATACTACTGAAATACCATCATTGTCATTCCTATCACTTCATTTTACAGAGAGGAAATTGAGGCTCACATGGACTTTGTAACTGGTCCAAAGTCACCTCTCAGAAGAGCTGTGATCTGAGCCTCTGAGGCTGACTCCAGGGCCTTATCACCATTTCCTGCAGACGGCCAGATCAACTCCAATACATACACTCTTGATTCTTTTTTTAAATACATGCATTTTGGAGGCTAGCACATACTTATTTTCTTGTTTTTAACTTGAGAATCTTGCTTCGTGGGCTATGTGATGTCCACATGCTCAAGTTAAATTAGAACATTCAAAAAATTTCAGAGACAGCTGTTTCTCTCCAGCATTTATATTATTTAGGGAAAGAGAACTATAGCATTGACCAATACTCCTGCACTAGTACATGATTTCATTTAATTACCGCGGTAATGCCATGAATGCTACTATGACTGCCACATTACAGGAAAGAAAACAAAGGCTCAGAGCAGTTGCTGCCTGTTTAATTTACATAGCAAGTGGAAACATCAGGGTTTGAATCCAGACCTACACCTAGCCCTTAATCTTTCTAATATACCACAAAGCTGGAAGTGTTTCTTCCAGTAAGGTATTTCCCATCACAGTTACAGCTTATTCTGTATTTCCACTAACAGTTTCAACTAGCAGAACAAAATAGGACCCCATTATTGATCATTTAAGCTGGCTGGAATTTATTCTTGCCTCATAATTCTGAAGTTGAAGTGATATCTTCTAGAGGGTCCCAAATTTCAAACCCTTACATAATAATTTGAATTAAACCTCTGCTTATCCTCACTTCATGACTTCGTACACAGGCTGCAAATGTTTGCCTAGTCATCTCAGCCCTACCTTCTTGTTCCTTAGGTACCCCAACATTATCCAGAGAACCAAAGCTGTTTTCACCTCTGTAGTGCACATAAAACATCTTTACAATCAGTATGATCATTTGATGTATCTACTGTTAATTTAAATGCGGGCTTGAGGCTGTTCAAATGGACTATGTTATACAGGGCACATAGTCTGCAAAACCTTTCCATTTTTAAATTCATTTCTATAACCACAGATGATAATGAGCTTTTATCTTAGCTTCTGGCTCATTATAGTGAAATTATCTGTGTATGTGTTTGTCTCCCTCACTTGATCATAAGCTCCTCAGAGAAGTGGCTGTTTACTGCCAGGGCACAGCACAATACTGGGCTCATATTGGGTGATCAGTAGGTATCTATTGGATGAGCTGAGTGGTACACTCACAAAGAGAAGCTCTCTCATTATTTAGGTGAGATGAGAAGAGGGTGGAGCAATCTGCCATTCAACTTCCGCTAAGGCAAACAAAGCGAAGAGGAGCAGTGGAGACCAAGGACTACATTGATGACCTGGCCAGTAACAATACTAATGCACCCCCACTCAACTCCCTCTCATTTCAGCACGAGGTGTTAAATTAATATTTCTAAGGCTAACATTTATTAAGCACATACTATATACCAGACACTATGCTGATGAGCTTTACCAGCATCTCTTAAATTTCATAGCAAACCAATGAAGAAAATATTATTGTCCCCATTTCACAAATATTGAAACTGAGACTTAGAGTTCAGTACCTTGTAAAAAAATAACAAAATTAATTTATATCAGAGCCACAATTTAAACCCAAGCCACCTGGCTTCAACACTCCATGCAATGCCTCCCACACACAAGGACACAAATTCTAAAATCTTACCCTTTACATTAGTTGAAAGTTTCTGATAATGAAGCCATCTGATATAAAAAAGAAAAATTCACAGTACTTCTATTTTGTGCAAAGGCACAGAAGAAACTGCCTGGGACTGATGTAGAGATGTATAGTAGTTGTGTGTGGCTAGAACACTGGGTGCTTGGCATTATCCTGTGAGAGTTAAGGATAATTTGGAGCCAATCCAACAAAGATTATACAAAAGTGTTGGTCCGTATTTTACTGAAAATAGAGAATCATCAAAGGTTTCAGAGCAGAAGAGACAATCATGCATATAAAAGTGATGATGTACAGATTTGTTAACTCCATAACAACATTCATTCATTCATTTGTTCAATATTTACCACTTGCCTATTTTTTGCCAGGCACAGGCCTATGTGCTAGGGTAACTAACAGACAAAGACCTGTTGCTTGCATCTGATAGTTTCTTTGAGGGAAACAGATATTAAACAAATAAAAATTAAACACAGTATTCAAGAAAGTTCACAGAGAAAATTAAAGCAAGGAAAAGTTAACAGGGAGTGTCAGGTGTGAGGGAAGTTGAAGACCTCATTATAAGGTGACATCAGAAGGCAGGCACGAAAGAAGGGAGAGAAGTCAGCAGCTATCTGGGGAAAGTGTGATCCAGATAGAGGGAACAAAAGTTGGAAAGGCTATTGTTGGGTGCAGGTTTAGAGCAAATTAAGGATCTTCAAGGAGGGCAGTATGACTGGATGGGGAGCAGGTGCAGGGGAGTACAAAAGAGATGAGGTACAGGAGGTAGCATCTGATCATGAGCAGGCCCTGAAGCCCTCCTATGTGGGCTTTCACCCTGAGTGGGATAGGAAGCAGAGGAGGGACACAATCTGACTTATATGTCAGAAGGGCCTGTCTGTTTCCTGATTGAAAATATTTTGTAAGAAAGGAGGGCAAGGAACAGAAGCAGGGAAGCTACTGACGAAGCCGTTGCCAAAGAGATGCAGCAACTTGGACCAAGCAGAGAGAAATTAAGGCAGTTTAAACAACTCTGGTTCTGGACACATCAAAAATAACTACTAAGATTTACCAATACATTGGATGTAGACATGATCTAGGCAAAATCCAGAATGGAACTACCATTTCCTGAGATGGAAAATGCATTTCCTGAGATGAAGGGGGTTGCAGCAGATGTAGACAGCACTTGTAATTAACACTTTTTAGTGCTTTTAGGGGTTGGGCTCTTGGAAAGCACTTTCCACGTATTTTCTAATTATTCCTGATACCAGCCATTTGGATTTACCAGTGAAGAAACAGAAATTCAGAGAGGTTATGATCTGTCCAGGATCATAAAGCTACCAGCTGACAGAAACAGGTATGACTACCTCTATATAACCCCAAAGTTATTACTCTTAGTTACCATTGTGTGAAGTATAAAATACAGAATAAAATTTCAATGGGAATGAAGTAAGAGTTAAGTACTAAGTGATGACTTGCACCTAGTAGGCCTTCAATACATATTTGCTGATGGATGAATAAATGAATAAACAGATGTATGGATAACAGAAAACAGACCAGCCTGGGTGAGGGAAAAAAAAAAAAAAACTAGAAGACTCCATTCCAGAGAGAGTACACTCTGGATAATATACATCCAAATCTGCAAAAGGAGAAATGGCAGAAAGGTGAAAAACCAAATATATAGAATGTCCTCAAAGAGCTACAAACTTTCGAAAGCAATCTCAGGCGGCACAACATCATTTCTGTTTTTGTCTATTGGTGGTATGGGGATGTGGGGGTGGGGAGAGGCAGAGCCCACAAGGAGTATGAAAAGTCTTATACTTACTTTCCAACCTACCTGGTCTCACACACACATATGTACACACGCACACAGACCAGTCCTGAGGTAATGACAGGTCTTAGTATATTATCTTCAATTGTTAGATAAAAAGGCAAGAAAATATTATATATACCATTTTACATAATGCAAGTGCCTAATACAGGTTTTAAAAAAAACACAAATAGCAATAATAACAGAAATAAAGTTGGAACTTCTTACTTTTAGTCTAATACAAAAGACCACGGGGCTTTTAAATAAACAGCAACCTTTTAAGTCAATCAATAAAACCACTATAAGTGGTTCTGATAGATTCCAGGATAGTATTTGTGGTACCTTAGCTAATTTAGAGGTTTACATCTATAAATCACTTCCTAGATTTTCTCTTCACATTGTTTCAACCTTTAAGTGATTTTTCTTCCCTTGTTCCTATCCTGCAGTCCTTGGGTAAACAAATTGCTTAATCAATGCAAGTTTTTAAAACAGCAACTCCAAAAGCAAAATAGGTCTACTGGTCCTCTGAACAGAGACAACTTTCCATTGAAATGGCAAAATACTTATGAGCTCTAGCACATTATAAAGTTAAAAAATAATCACTACTATATCCTTTAAAAATGTTTAGACCTCCTTTTCAGTGATTTGTTTGTAATAAAGAATTGCCAGCCGGGCGCAGTGGCTCACACCTGTAATCACCGCATTTGGGGAGGCCAAGGCGGGCCGATCACGAGGTCAGGAGTTCGAGACCAGGCTGACCAATATGGTGAAACCCCATCTCTACTAAAAATACAAATATTAGCCAGGCGTGGAGGCGTGTGCCTGTAATCCCAGCTACTCAGGAGGCTGAGGCAGGAGAATCCCTTGACTCGGGACGGCGAGGTTGCAGTGAGGTGAGATCACCGCACTGCACTCCAGCCTGGGCGACAGAGCCGGACTCCATGAAAGAAAGAAAAAGAAAGAGAAGAAATTGCCATGGCCATATTCCAAACACAATGCCAAAGAAAAAAACATTTAATTAATTAAATAGAATTCATGTAAAAAGTGTATTTTTTAAAGGCAGCTTAAAGAAGCATGGATAAAACTGACAAGAGCCAGTTTGTCATCACAGGGATGAGAGGGAGGGTGGAATAGGAGGGATAAATGCCTGAGACAAAATGTCAAAATCCATAATTACTTTTAAACTACGAAGACTGGGGGGATAAAAGAAAGTATATCCATGGTCAAATGTCAATACTTTACAACAAAAAAAATGAGGTTTACAGGGATTCAACTACTTTTATATTCAATAAATTGGAAGACCTCGTTTCTGAAGCCAAAACAAAAACCCTGTAGCTTCCTAGAAGTCTTTCCTTGGATTTCAGACCATACATCATTTATAATTAGGGGGCAATACATATCCTTATATTCAACATACTTTTCCTCATGTTTTTTTCCTTTTTGGTTCCTGATAAGCATGTGATGTTTACTCCCCTCTCTCTCTCACACACACACCCACACACACACACACACTTCATTGTTTCACAGACGGTAGAATACACTTGAGGGCCTGTGGCATTTTCAAAAATAGGAATAAAAAAATAGTTTTATTTAGTCACGATGAAGTTAGCAAACACCCAAACACCCAAGTCTTTGGTTTTTTTCCCCAAGAACAACACCTACGAACGGCAACCTGTTAATTTAATTAAGAAAAATAGGGCTTTACTCAGTCCCTAGGCTAGGAATCGCTGAAGCAAGGAAAGTTCAAGGTCTGCTCTCCCACCGTATCTCTGTACCCTGGAGCCGGGAGTTTGAGGGCTCCCACCAACAGCCTTTCGCCCGGGAGTCTCCACTGCCCTTAGCCAGAGGGCTGGCGCGTCCCCCTCCTTCCTTGACACTTCACCCTGCCTCTTTGGCTGCCATCCCCAGGAAGGCAGGAGCACAGGCGCCGGAGAATTCGGGGGCCGGGCCAGGGTTCCGCGGCTGCTTCCGCACTCGCGGGCAGGGACGAGGAGGCAGCCGGGCTGCGGGCGGCAGGGCCGGGAGGGCTCCGCTGCGGCCGGACCGAGCGGCTGGGGAGGCTCACCCAACGCCCGGGCCCACGTACTCACCCGAAGGGTCGCGCGGAGCGCGGGGCGACTACACACGGGAGTCGCGGTCAAGCACAGCCCTCGGCGCGCCGGCGGCCTCGCTGGGAAGCGCGGCGAGACGGGCCGGCGGCGTCGCTGCCGCTGCTGCTGTCACGAAGCTATAAATACCGGCTCGGCCCACACCCGCCGCCGCCTACGCCGGGCGCCCTCCGCGCCGGTGCTTCACCGCGCCGCGCTCCCGCCGCAAAGTCCGCGGCCGCGGGCCGGGCAACGCGAGCGCAAGGGCACCGGCGCCGCGCAGGTGACCGCGATCATGCCAGCTGTGTGCAACCTCTGCAGCTGGAGGCATGGCCTTTCCCAGCCCCCGCCCTCCCGCCCGCACCACGGGCTGACTCCAGCCCGCGGGCCGCGTGCGCCACGGGCCGAGCCTGCCCGGGCCGGCCCACCTCTGCAGCGCTGCAGCTGCAGGAGGGGGACGATTCAGGAACCTGGTGGGGGTTGGGGGGCGGCTGACAGAAAATCCACCATCCTGCAGGGAACCAATGAGGGTCCCACTGGAATGTCCTCGAAGAGCTACAAACTTTCGAAAGCAATCTCAGGTCACAAAACATGATTTCCGTTTTTGTCTGTTGGAAGTGTGGGGATGTGGGGGTGGGGAGAGGCAGAGCCCATGAGTAGTATGAGAAGTCTTCTACTTACTTTCCAACCTGCCTAGTCTCACACACACACTTGTGTACACATACATTCATACACACATAGAGATGCACAAATACACTCATGCATACATATGTATACACACATAAGCACAAGTACACACATGCATACACACATGTATACCTCAGCACACATACTCATGCACAATTTTTAAACTTTTTGCAGTCTGAGGCTCTCAGGCTGTCATTCTATGGTACCTAAATGATACCGCTGCGGCATAGGGCAGGAAGACCCTTTGACTACATTTGACCAATTCCTGTCTTCCTGAGTGTAACCTCCTTTCCATCATATATGTGTGGCCTCTGTTTCCTTCCACACCTAATAGCAGCTGCTACCTCAGTTTACCAGTTGCTGAAAATGTGTTAACAGCTGCTATCCAGCATGCTAATATTTCTTGGTAATGGAAGTTATCACTAGTGTATATAATCAAATGGAAAATAGGATAATTTCTATATGCCCATATTAGCAAACTTATGAAGGAAGAGGTAGGCCTTCTCCTGGACTGGTAGCCTGATTCAGGAATGGGTTGGATGGCAAGAGGGAGAACTGAGGTGTCAGCAGATTTTAAGATGGGATGGAGAGAACCATGCCCAAGTGCCACAGGGTAGCTTATCTGCACAGGGATAATTGGGAATTCACTGCCATAATTCCCACTAATTTGACATTTTTCTAGCTTCCAAGAATGACCATATATATATGGTTTTATATATATGTGTATATATATACCTCTCATGTATATCAGAGTGAACTCAATCCACTCCATAATCAATTGAACTACATGGGTGTCTACTAAAATGAACTTCAGTTCATCAGAACCGAAATGTCATTCAGCAGCTTGTCTTCTGTCTCCTTAAGAAATGGAATCCCCACATCCCCACACCACTATCTATATAGTAGTCAATCATTTGTGGTCATTTTACGGAACTCTTAACTCGTAAGGTTCTCTTTTGTAATGCTTTAACAAGTTTTGCCAGAAAGAGTTGTTGCCTATGCAGCACTTTGTACATTTTACTATTACACTTTTGTTGTTCTTTTTTGCAACTTCTTTTTTCCCCCACTACGCTATGAACTCTTCAAGGGCAGAGACTAAATGTTACTCATCATTGTATCCTTAGTACCTAACATTGTAAGTTACAGTAATGGCTCAGAGATACTGGATTAATTCCACATATTAGTCATTATATTCCACTGTGCTTTTATAACTGTAATTAATAGTATTCTCTAAAGAATTTTTAAACTGTTACACGTGGGTAACTATTTAACAAGGGTTCCATATGCTATATTTTCCTTGGATCTCCATTTAAAGCAAGGACTCTTCAGTCAGTTAAAACTGAAAAATAGTAAAACTTCACAAATTACACAGAATACTGAGGTCTGTAATTCACTTCTTTTATTATTACTATTTTTTTTGAGACATAGTCTTACTCTGTCCCCCAGACTGCAGTGCAGTGGCACAATTATAGCTTACTGCAGCCTGGACCTGCTGGGCTCAAGTGATCCTCCCACCTCAGCCTCCAGAGTAGCTGGAACGACAGGCACACACCACCACACCTGGCTAATTTTTGTATTTTTTGTAGAGACAAGGTTTTGCCACATTGTCCAGGCTGGTCTCAAACTCCTGAGCTCAAGTGATCTGCCCACCTCATCCTCTCAAAGTGCTGAGGATACAGGTGTGAGCCACCGTGCCCAGCCTTTTTTTTTTTTTTTTTTTTTTTTTTAAGAGACAGAGTCTTGCTCTGTCTGTCACCCAGGCTGGCGCGCAGTGGTGCAATCATAGCTCGTTGCAACTTCAAACTCCTGGGCTCAAGCAATCCTGCTGACTCACCCTCCCAAGTAGCTGGGATCACAGGTGCACACCACCACACCTAGCTAATTTTTTAAATTCTGTAAAGACAGGGTCTACATTGCCCACCTGATTGTGAACTCCTGGCCTCAACCCATCCTTCAGCCTCGGCCTCCCTAAGTGCTGGGATTTTAGGGTGAGCCAGAGCACCCAGTTGAGGTGTGTAATTTATAACCCCCGTGGGTCACCTCCAGACAAAACAAAATAAAGGAAAATAGGAGGCACTTTCCCTTTCATTGAGAAAGAGACTGAAAAAAACATTGTATTTCAGGGGATAGTGGGGTAAAAATCATTCAGTAGCTTGTCATCTGTCTCCTTAAGAAATAGAACTCAATCCACTCCATAATCAATTGAAGTACATGGGTGTCTACTAAAATGAACTTCAGTTCATCAGAACCGAAATGTCTGGCATCACTCACATGGAACTTGTTAGCCTACCTTTAGACCTTTAGATCTCTCTTCATATAATAATAATTTTAAGAATAAGCTCTACCAGTGCTTACTATTTATTGTCGAGAAGCCTCAGGGCTTAGAGAATATAGTTCTCCAGGACCACTTCAAGGCAAAATACTGAAATGGGCAAGGCTTGTTTTCAGCATCAGTGTTCCCTTTTTACCACTGACCAAGAAGCCTGTGCCCTTTGGCTTGGTAGCCAGCCATGATCTCTAGCTCAGCCCTGTTTCAGAACCGGGCAGAGGAATAGCCTCTCAGCTTGGTCACAATAAAAATTAGTGACAAAAGTTCAACTTATTGAAGGCTTATTGTATACCAAGCTCATTACATGTATTAAAGACATGTGAGATAGCTGCTAAACAACGGAGTATCCCTCTCTACATTTACCTTTGAGGAGACAGGCATACCGAGATTGAGTAGTTCATTCAAGATATCACAAGTAGCGTAGTGGTAGAGTAAGGATCAGAAGCCAGGCAATGTGGCTTGTCAGCCCACGTTTTAACCTCTCATCTTATATAATACTGCTTCTCCATATAAGAGGAAAGAGATGTGGGTTTTCTAGTTAGGAGACCTGACATAATGAATGTTGGTATACATTCTGGCTCCACCGCTTACTAGCTATAAACTTATACAAATTGCCACTAAAAAATTACAATAGGAATCCCCAGATCTTCCTTCTTCACCACTGAAGTGGTGAGATGTTAGATCTGGATGTGGACTTACGAGCTCAAAGTAGGTCACTGAAATCTGTTCACAGACAGATCCCACTCAGGATTTCAGCTACTGTTCTCCCTATTCTTCAGTCTCCTTCCATACTAATCACTACCACACAGACCTATTAGGGACTTTAAATGACCCAATGTCTATAAAACACCTGTAGTGTCTGCCATGCAATAGTTAGTCAGTAAAGGCCATTCTTCTTTCCCATCAAACGTTACCGTTCTATGAAAACTTTCCTCTAGGTCAAAAATCAATTGGCCCAGTAGCCAGGTGGTGATTGCTTACTCACACACAGTTAACCACTTCTTCAGTGTTGGTCAGCAGTGATTTTCAAAGGGTATAGATAGAAGTTCCAAAAAGAAACCAAGATAGTAGGGCATAAATCTCCCACTCCCTCATCCCATATTTTAGCCCAAACAACTCCATTTCTTTTATATGCAGGAGTTTAGCCAATGGGCCACAGTTTCAGACTGTCAGGGTAACAATAGAAATAGTTTTTGAAAACTCTCAGATCACACCAGTCAGTGACCTGCCTACTCACCTCCACATCTGAAGTCAATCCTGCGAATAGGCTTAAAATGCGTGTTGTTTACATACCATTCCTTTGTAAAATCTGATCCAAGAGTTAAAAAATCAGAAGTAAGGCCAGGCGCAGTGGCTCACGCCTGTAATGTCAGCACTTTGAAAAGCTGAGGTGGGCAGATCACAAGGCCAGGAGTTCGAGACCCGTCTGGCCAATATGGTGAAACCCCATCTCTACCGAAAATACAAAAATTAGCCAGACGTGGTGGTGCACGCCTATAGTCCCAGCTACTTGAGAGGCTGAGGCAGAAAAGTCACTTGAACCCGGGAGGCGGAGGTTGCAGTGAACCAAGATTGTGCCACTGCACTCCAGCCTGGGTGACAGAGTGAGACTCAGTCTCAAAAAAAAAAAAAAAAAAAAACAAGAAAGAATCAGAAGTAACCACATGAGGCATGATATTTTTCCGTTCACCTCACATGTCCCAGTACCTCCATAATACAGTTTACTCTTGATTAAAAAAAAAAAAAAAAGAAAAAGACAAGATCAATGCTCAATGTACATTTCAAAAATTGATGAGTGCTTTCATTATGAACCAATTTATCCTCTCTAACTGGCATTTTGAAAGCCAGGGGAAAGTATAGGTGTAATCATCAGTAACCTCTACCAAGTCAATTGGGAAATGTTTTTGTCAGTGATTAGATGGACTCTAAGCAAAACTTTTTAACTTCCAATAGGTCAGTCGGGATGATGCTAATTACATGCTCTGAATATAAGCAGCGTAATTTCCTTATTGCCAAAGAGGTAAGAATAGAAATTTGCCCACCAAAAGCAGACAAATTATGATCCATAATTTTCTTTGGTATTTAAAGGGCAGTGACTCTACTGCTAGGATTTTCCTCAACAATCCTAATTTCAAGTGTTCATTCCCACGAAGCCCAATGCATGCTGATATATTTTAAGCCCCATATCCTGAATTTTGCTTGTGAAAAGATGGCCATCACATGTCTGCTGCTTGGAATACTAGAACCTGTGCTCTGGCCGGGCGCGGTGGCTCAAGCCTGTAATCCCAGCACTTTGGGAGGCCGAGGCGGGTGGATCACGAGGTCAGGAGATCGAGACTATCCTGGCTAACATGGTGAAACCCCGTCTCTACTAAAAATACAAAAAACTAGCTGGGCGTGGTGGCGGGCGCCTGTAGTCTCAGCTACTTGGGAGGCTGAGGCGGGAGAATGGCGTGAACCCGGGAGGCGGAGCTTGCAGTGAGCCGAGATCACGCCACTGCACTCCAGCCTGGGAGACACAGCGAGACTCCGTCTCAAAAAAAAAAAAAAAAAAAAAAAAAAAAAGAACCTGTGCTCTGAAATCCTCATGATGATGCCAACTAGTTGTCATATGATATCAAGCAAATTAAGCTTTCTGTACTTTAGAAGTAGCTGCTTTGCATGTCTTAGAGGGATTAAAAATGAATGTTACACTTTTAGCATTTGGTGTGGTACATATTAAATTTTCCATAAATGTTGGCTCTTTTTGTTATCATTATTATTCATTTCACCCCTGGCCTACTTATATTCTTCATTTCCCATAGAGTTTCTTTTACTGAAGAACTGGTTCACCTAGCCTTGGCTTAACCGTGTAAATGGCTGGGGGAAGGTACTTTTCTAAACAGTTTTTTTTGTTGTTGTTTTTTCTTTTGAGACAAGAGTCTCACTCTGTTGCCCAGGCTGTAGTGCGGTGGCGTGATCTCGGCTCACTGCAACCTCTGCCTCCCGGGTTCAAGCGATTCTCTTACCTCAGCCTCCTGAGTAGCTGCGATTACAGGTGTGCACCACCACACGCAGCTAATTTTTTTTGTATTTTTAGTAGAGACGGGGTTTTACCATGTTGCTCAAGCTGGTCTTGAACTCCTGACCTCATGATCCGCCCACCTCAGCCTCCCAAAGTGCTGGGATTACAGGGGTGATCCACCACGCCTGGCTCTAAACAGTTTGCAAAGCAAAGGAGTCATGCAAACAGAGGGTGGGCTAGCAGTCACACCAGAAATACAGCTGTTACTTGCCTGGTAGGGTGGGCAGCATCACCCCTGATTCATACACAGGGCTGTCCTGCAGAATCTGTATAAATGCAGCAGTTTCTTCAAAGGGCCATTCCCATTACCTTGACAGAGAGGGGCAATTGTGCTGCTGCCCTGCCCACCTACAGTTCCTTTTTTTTTTTTGAGACAGAGTCCGGCTCTGTCGCCCAGGCTGGAGTACAGTGGCACAATCTCAGCTCACTGCAACGTCTGCCTCCCGGGTTCAAGCGATTCTTCTGCCTCAGCCTCCAGAGTAGCTGGGACTATCAGCACATGCCACCACGCCTGGCTAATTTTTGTATTTTTGGTAGAGACGGGGTTGCACCATGTTGATCAGGCTGGTCTCGAACTTTTGACCTCGTGATCCACCCGCCTCAGTCTCCCAAAGTGCTGGGATTACAGGCGTGAGCCACTGCTCCTTTTACTACCTCTTGCTTTCTCCTCTGCCCCATGCTCACTCCCACATACACAGAGGCTCCCACTTCCAGTGTGCAGTGTTTAGATGACCTCATAAACAGGAATGTGACTGCTGGTTTTAAATGGCAAATTTGCCTTTGGGGAGTTTTGAGCTGACATTCCCTTTCTTCGTGGTTCAAAAACAAATGATCTTTTTCTTTCTTCAAAACTGTTTTTTTCTTCAAAACAGACCTCAGACAACTTTGATAGACCTAGCCCAAGGTAGAAGGGAGGCTTAATCTGGGGGAACACAATAATATACTGGCTTTCGAGAGCTCTTGACTTCATGTAAAGTACCAAATACACCACCCAATCAATAAACATCTCCAAACAACTAGTCTATCAAGCACTTCAAAATGTTGAGGTTTGTAATATAAATACATTGTGTCTATTTCCTTACAGAACTCATCTTCTAAGTGAGCAGACAATAGGTGGCTTATGATCACCATAAATAGTAATACAAGGTTACACATGATCAGGGCTAAATGCATTGTACTACCATAAAGGCTACAGAAATCTGAAATGGAAAAATAAAACTATCCCTAAGAATTGCTGTAGAAAGCCAGACAGAAGAAGTTTGAGGCAAACATTGAAGGATAAGGAGAATTTAGATACACAGAGAAGGGGAAAGAAAGAAATTCCAGGCAATGGGGAGCAGCACAGAAACAGTAATGATGGCTGGGTACAGTGGCATGCCTTTATAGTCCCAGCTACTTAGGAGGCTGAGGCAGGAGAAAGGCTTGAGCTCAGAAGTTGAGACCAACCTGGGCAACAAAATAGCAAGATCCTGTCTCTTTAAAAAACAAAAACAAAAAACCCCAATGCCCAAGGCTCTAATTACCAAAAGGCTCTCAATAAATAAGTGCTGAAGCAAGGGAGAAAGAGAGCGAAAGGGTAGGAAAGAAAGGAGGGAAAGATGAAGAAAAAAAGCCAGAAGGAGCCAGAATGTTGTGGTCCATTCACAAGAGCAGGGACTCATGGGGGATAGTGAAATACATCATTTGTAGTAGTAGGAAAAATCCGATTGTTGAGGATGGACTTCTCATGTCCAGCCATTTTATCACTAAGGGGATGGGGGCAGGGACTCAGGATAGAGGAGGATAAAATGGAAGTCAAGAGAAATAATTGGCACCAGGAATTTTTTTTTTTTTTTTTTTTTTTGAGACGGAGTCTCGCTGTGTCTCCCAGGCTGGCGTGCAGTGGCGTGATCTCGGCTCACTGCAAGCTCCGCCTCCCGGGTTCACGCCATTCTCCGGCCTCAGCCTCCCAAGTAGCTGAGACTACAGGCGCCCGCCACCACACCCGGCTAGTTTTTTGTATTTTTAGTAGAGACGGGGTTTCACCATGTTAGCCAGGATAGCCTCGATCTCCTGACCTCGTGATCCACCTGCCTCGGCCTCCCAAAGTGCTGGGATTACAGGCTTGAGCCACCGCGCCCGGCCGGCACCAGGAATTTTAAATAATAAGAAACGAAAATTATTTCTTTGTTTCACGACAAGGGTTATGAGTACCAGTTGCCATGAAATGAAAAACAGTAAGAGTCACCCTCTCCCCATGGACTGGAAGGGCTAGTCTCTCTGCCTCTCTCACGGGTTAAGGGGAGCAACCCCCTACCCCCAGTATTTCATACGAAGGAATAAGGTAGGGGCCTAGAATGCCTTCTTCCAATGAGCTACCTGAGACATGTCTGAGGCCCTTCCTCCATCATAGCTGCTGAGCCCTGAGGCCTGGCTGGCCCATTCTTCTGAGTTTTAGGATGCCATTAAAGGTCTGAATCTCACAGAGTACATTATCTGCTCATAGTGAGCACTAATATGCATTAGGTATTAAAATAATACTTGAAAATATTGTAGACTAAGGTACAATTCCCATATCCTCCTTTTCTCAAGTTAGCATGTATCTCCTATTCTGTGTTCATTTTCCAGGCTACCCTAACAAATTACCACAAACTTGGTGGTTTAAAAACCCAGAAATTTATTTTCTCACAGTTCTAGGGACTAGAAGTGTAAAATTATCTGTGCCATCAGGATGACATTCCCTCCAAAGGTTCTAGAAGAGAATCCTTCCTTGTCTCTTGCAGCTTCTGGTGGTTCCTGGTGTTCCTTGACTTGCAGATGCATCACTCCAATTTGTGCCTCCATCTTCACGCATCCTCTCTTCTGTGTCTGTGTGTTCAAATTTTTAACTTCTCTTAGAAAGGCACATTTTTGGGTTTAGGGCTCACTCCAAATCCAGGATGATTTCTTCTTGAGATTTTAACTAATTACCTCTGCAAAGACCCTATTTCCAAATAAGATCACATTCTGAGGTTCCAGGTAGACATGAATTTTGGGTGGGGAGCAGGACACTATTCAGCCCACTACATCACATTTTTAAATAAGCAACTATCCCTCATTTATACGTCGCAATTTTACTTACAATACCTGGTCATTTCTTCAATATGGGGTAAAAATACATGAAAGAAGTCTAAAAATACACAAAAGAAGTAATTTACTTAATGATAAAGATAATGTGCTTTTGTAAATCTCCCCCCAAACAATGTTATTTACATCTCTCACATTTACTCCAGCAATGTACAGCACTGGGTTTTTATTTTGCTTCCATCTGCTGAGGTATGTTAGGCCTCTGAATGCCAAAGTATTACATATTAATTATGCTACCATTCCAAAATGTAAAACCATCATTTTCAGGAAGCTCTTCTGTGTCAGGCACTTCAATGTTCTGCCAATTTGGTGGTGAGAAAGATAGAGCTCAAGGCTCAAACAGCTTATTCTAACGAGTGAACAGACAGTAGATACAAAACGTATAATGATGTAATGTTAGGCTATGAAAGGTGCTATTAAGAAAAATAGGTAGAATCAGAGCATCAAGAAGGATGTGGGTGACAATTTTAGAAAGGGTGGTCAGGGCAGATTTCCTTTGAGGTGACATTTATGCAGAATAATTAAGCGACCTCCTTGCTACTTAAGTCTGTTTTCCATCTGTTTCTTCCATTGCATTCTTACTAGAGGCAATAAGTAGTCCACGTACTAGACTAAATGTATTTTTTTCTATATTTGAATATAACTCAAATCAGTCCTTTATGTCAAAAGGGTATTTTGGTCATTACATCGCCAACCAACCATAGACTAATGCATCTGTGATGTATTCCTTCCTAGTCATTGCATTCCAGGCACTATTCTAGGGGGAGGCAGATACAGAAATGATCAACACAGAAAAAAATCCCCAGTATCAAGCAACCCTACTAGAATGAGGCTTGCGCTGGGCGCAGTGGCTCACACCTGTAATCCCAGCACTTTGGGAGGCCGAGGTGGGCAGATCGTGAGGTCAGGAGATCAAAACCATCGTGGCTAACATAGTGAAACCCCATCTCTACTAAAAATACAAAAAATTAGCCGGGTGTTGTGGTGGGCACCTGTACTCCCACCTACTCAGGAGGCTGAGGCAGGAGAATGGCGTGAACCCAGGAGGCAGAGCTTGCAGTGAGCTGAGATCGCGCCACTGCACTCCAGCCTGAGCGACAGAGCCAGACTCCATGTCAAAAAAAAAAAAAAGAATGAGGCTTACATTCCAGCATTAGATGTGAAGAGAGAAAACCAAGTTTTGCTCCCCAGCTCTCCTCTCTTACACTTAGTACATCACTTTTTAGTTGTAGGCCTCTGTTTCCAAGTCTATAAAGTAAGGAAACTGGACTAGACAATCTCTGAATTTTCTTCTTACCCTTGCACTCTATTGTTTTAAGGCAGGCAGCAACCCAGTTTACAATAGCTAGCCAGATATGTTAAATAGCTTCCAATGTAGGCAGCCACCAATATCCCTGGAACTATGAGCAGAAAACAGTAGCAGGAATCCCCAACTCTAGAGTCCATAGATAGGTGGGTGGTCTCATTGTGGGAAAAGGTGACATTATCTGTTTGAAGCAGCAGTTCCAGCTGGCAGTTGGAAATATGGGGAGTAGATCTGGCCTCAGGGAGTACTGAGCTGCCAAAAACTTGGACAGAGAATTCAGTGGCTTCAAGAAAAGATTAAATTAATACATGTGAAACACTAGAAGAGTGTCTGGCATAGAGTAAACCTCAATAAATAAAGCTGTTGCTATTATTGGCTTGTCCCAGAACTGGATTACCCTTAGAAAGCCAGCCGGGCACGGTGGCTCAAGCCTGTAATCCCAGCACTTTGGGAGGCCGAGATGGGCGGATCACGAGGTCAGGAGATCGAGACCATCCTGGCTAACACGGTGAAACCCCGTCTCTACTAAGAAATACAAAAAATAGCCGGGCGAGGTGGCAGCGCCTGTAGTCCCAGCTACTCGGGAGGCTGAGGCCGGAGAATGGCGTGAACCCGGGAGGCGGAGCTTGCAGTGAGCTGAGATCCGGCCACTGCACTCCAGCCTGGGTGACAGAGCAAGACTCCGTCTCAAAAAAAAAAAAAAAAAACAAAAACAAGGTAGACTCACTGAGCAGCCATGGCTAAGCCTCAGTGGGCACACTGGTGCCTGCCACATACCTCATGCACCCTATTGCTGGCACCCACCCACCACGGGTGCAAATGTAGATTTCTGGCTTGGGCAACAGAAATATACTTTTGATGGTGCATTTCAATGGAATTTTTTAAAAGTCTGTGTTCAGGCTTTGGAGAAAAATAATACACTTGGATTCAGACAATGAGAAGTTATCCAGGTAGAGATGGTGGAGATTTCTATTAAGGCAGTTGTTTATACAGATCCACAACTCAGGCAAGAAACTAGGGCTGAAATAACAGATGTGCCAGCCATCAGCATCCATTATGAGTCAGTGTTTCTCAAAGTGTGGCCTCCAGACCATCTGTGTTACAGTAAACTCAGGTGGGTGTTAACAAACAAATTCCAGACCCCTACCTACTAAACCAGAATCTCTTGAGGTGGAGTTTCATAATCTTCATTGTAATAACTTCCTAAATAATTCTTATGCACATTTAATTCAGAGAGACACACAGAAAGGGAATTATTCATGTTACTGCTCTTCCTATATTTGAATAGTATAATATTTAATAATAATATCACATATTTAATAATAAATATAATCATAGTTCTTTATGTCAAAGGGAGTACTCCAGTCATTGGATTTGCCAACCAAACAGACAGATGCATCTGTGATTTATCCATTCACGTGAAGATAAAGTTGCCTGAGGAGAATAGAGAGAATGAGGAGAGAAGGTAGCCAGGAAAGGGTTATGGATAGGGCCCTGTGGTGCCTAGAATCCCATCACTTCATACCACCTTTTAAGTGAGTAGGGATCAACCCCTGCTGCATATTGGGATAATCCAGTGCTTGGGGTTCACCCAGCTAGACTAATGAAATCAATATTCCTTAAAAGCAGGCAGGCCAGGCCCCTTCCCTCCGTAGTTCCAAATAGCTGCTTCTATGCCAACCCTTGTAAACTGGTGGCAATTTTGCCTGTGGATTATTTTCTTTGATCCTCATACTACTTTAAAACTTTAGCTGAGTTGCAAATATTTAAAAACCAGTAGATTTCACTTTAAAGAAAAACAGAATGTTTAGCTTCTTATGAAAACCGAAAGAACTGGCCTTTCAGGGTCTACATTCTTGAGTGGCATACAGTTGCCCAACAAGGTCTTCAGTCATTTAAGTTCCCCACCTGGTTGCCTGGCCTCTGAAGGCATTCGGGAACTATAGTGCACCCTACCACAGGGCTTTCTTTTTGTTTTGTTTTGTTTTGTTTGAGACAGAGTCTGGCTCTGTCGCCCAGGCTGGAGTGCTGGAGTGCAGTGGCTGCAATCTTGGCTCACTGTAAGCTCCGCCTCCCGGGTTCACGCCATTCTGCCTCAGCCTCCCGAGTAGCTGGGACTAGGGGCACCCGCCACCACGCCTGGCTAATTTTTTGTATTTTTACTAGAGACAGCGTTTCACTGTGTTAGCCAGGATGGTCTCGATCTCCTGACCTTGTGATCCGCCCGCCACAGCCTCCCAAAGTGCTGGGATTACAGGCATGAGCCACCGCACCCGGCCCCACAGGGCTTTCTTAGCTTGGCATCTGCCATCCTGCATCCAAGGCCCCATACCAGCCTCTCCTGTCACAGATCTCAAGGTTTCCCTGAGCAAGCGTGACAATGGTTTGGGAAAATCACATGAAACAGGCTCCACCTTATCTGCTGATTTTATCCTCTCCTTCTAGAGCCCATTTCCTGGAGCCATAGTTGCCAAAGTCTCATGTCCTCTTGAGAGAACTGGAGCAGGCCGGGCGCGGTGGCTCAAGCCTGTAATCCCAGCACTTTGGGAGGCCGAGACGGGCGGATCACGAGGTCAGGAGATCAAGACCATCCTGGCTAACACGGTGAAACCCCGTCTCTACTAAAAAATACAAAAAACTAGCCAGGCGAGGTGGCAGGCGCCTGTAGTCCCAGCTAGTCGGGAGGCTGAGCCAGGAGAATGGCGTACACTCGGGCGGCGGAGCTTGCAGTGAGCTGAGATCCGGCCACTGAACTCCAGCTTGGGCGACAGAGCGAGACTCCGTCTCAAAAAAAAAAAAAAAAGAGAGAGAACTGGAGCTGCTACCCTGGAAGCGGCACTCACCTCAGGCCAAGTGAAGGCTGACACTGAAACCGATACTTGTGCATTCTACCAACAGGGATAGATTCCCTGCTAATCACAAATTAGCTGGACACCTGGGGCTCCCAGAATGAATCCGGGCAAGTCCCTCAAGCCTTAGTGAAATCACCTTTCTTCAGGAGGAAGCAATGCCAGCTTGTTTGACCAGAGAGCCTCCCTCGGTCTGTGGAAGGCTGGATTCTGTATTGGAATTTGATAGACATACTTGGTGAGAGGAATTCAAGAAAATTGTCCCTCCTTCAAGTAATGAACTTTCTCAAGTCTCTTTTGTTTCCTTTACATCACAATATTAGCTAATGGATTAGCTAACTAATTACCTAATTAATTATTTTTTAAAATACCAATGCTAGACATCTGAAATTTTTATTGTTTTCCTGCTGTGAAAATGTATATGTATACTAATGTAAGTAATTTGTCAAACTATTGTTAAAACTATTAAGCTGGCACAAAATGTTTCTTATCTTCAGTAAAAAGGAACACAATAGGAAATTAGCATTTGAACTGATATGGAAAGTACTTCAATTTCATCACTATCAGCACACAAAGCTTTTTTTTTAAAATTACACTCATGGCCGGCACAGTGCCTCCTGCCTAGAACTTTGGGAGGCTGAGGCCGGTGGATCACAAGGACAAGAGATTGAGACCATCCTGGCCAACATGGTGAAAGCCTGTCTCTACTAAAAATATAAAAATTAGCTGGGTGTGGTGGCGCATGCCTGTAATCCCAGCTACTTGGGAGCCTGAGGCAGGGGAGCCTGAGACTTGAATCCGGGAGGCAGAAGTTGCAGTGAGCCGAGATCACGCCACTGTGCTCCAGCCTGCAGACAGAGTGGGACTCCGTCTCAAATAAATAAATAAATAAATAAATAAATAAAAATAAAATTGCACTCACACAAATTTGTTCTCTCTACTCTGAGATTGTTTTCAGCCTTACCCAAAAGAATGTGGTTATCCTTTTCTTGATCATCTATCTCATCGTTTAGCTTTAATAAACGTATAGTATAATGGAAAGGAGGTAGATTTTTGGAGTTAGGCCTGGGTTTAAATTCTACTTTGCTACCTTTTCTATCTGTGAACTTGGCCAAGTTGTTTAACCTCTCTGAGACACATACCCATATCTAACATTTTTGGCTAATAATATAAAATGTATGGACTGCAGTGAGGATTAAATGAAATAGTATAAGCAAACACACCCTGGCACATCTTCTATTACCTTCTTAATACATCAAGTTCCATTCCAGTGGATAATAGGCCTAATAAATGTCCTCAAATTTTTGTAATAAAATTTCTATATAAATGCTTTGCCATAAATTCAATGGAAAAGTATCATCATACCCTCTGGGTCCATGACTTTGATATCCCTTAAAACTGTATTGTGGGTTCCATTTGTACAATAGGCCTAATATTATTATAATTATCTCTATAAAAGAGAGAAAAAGGTTTTCACATTTCAGTAGATTACCACTTTTCTTTTCTTTTTTTTTTTTTTTTGAGGCAGAGTCTCGCTCTGTCGCCCAGGCTGGAGGGCAGTGATGCAATCTCGGCTCACTGCAAGCTCCGCTTCCCGGGTTCACACCATTCTCCTGCCTCAGCCTCCTGAGCAGCTGGGACTACAGGCGCCCGCCACTGCGCCCGGCTAATTTTTTGTAATTTTAGTAGAGATGGGGTTTCACTGTGGTCTCGATCTCCTGACCTCGTGATCCGCCCGCCTCGGCCTCCCAAAGTGCTGGGATTACAGGCGTGAGCCACCGCGCCTGGCCTTTTTTTTTTTTTTTTTGAGACGGGATCTTACTCTGTTGCCCAGGCTGTAGTGCAGTGGCATAATCTCTGCTCATTGCAACACAACCTCTGCTTCCTGGGCTCTAGTGATCCTCCTACCTCAGCCTCCCAAGTAGCTGGGAGTACAGGCAGGTACCACCATGCCTGGCTATTGCCACTTATTTCAATCAATATTTCATTCATCCTCTTAGCAAAAATTTACTGTCTACTATAGGACTAAAAGAACATCATCCCTGCTCATCTGATAGAAAATGTTTTTATCTGATAGATAAAAAACATTTAGCTAAAAGAACATCATCCCTGCTCATCTGATAGAAAAATAATACAGACAGGTAAACATATCATTTATTTATTTATTTATTTTTTATTTTATTTTATTTTATTTTATTTTTTTTGAGGCGGAGTCTCGCTCTGTCGCCCAGGCTGGAGTGCAGTGGCGCGATCTCGGCTCACTGCAAGCTCTGCCTCCCGGGTTCACGCCATTCTCCTGCCTCAGCCTCCTGAGTAGCTGGGACTACAGGCGCCCGCCACTGCGCCCGGCTAATTTTTTGTATTTTTAGTAGAGACGGGGTTTCACCGTAGTCTCGATCTCCTGACCTTGTGATCCGCCCGCCTCGGCCTCCCAAAGTGCTGGGATTACAGGCGTGAGCCACCGCGCCCGGCTTAAACATATCATTTATTATACTACCATATAGAAACAGGAATAAGTGTCCCATGAGAACACAGAGTACTGGACCACCAGCTTCACCTAGACACATGAAAGGATTCACAGAGTGACAAAGTGAGACTGCAACTCAAAAAAAAAAAAAAGATATTTAAAGATTTTATAAATATTAGGCTATGGCCATCCACAAAATTACACAAATTAATTTTGTCACCAAACTGAACTATGTTAAATCATTACTGAAAAATCATTAATGTAGTGTAATAAATGATACGAATTTACTTAAGTCTGCAAAACCAAAGTTTGTAATGTGTTCTGAGAGTTTCTCTGCCCAATTTAACAAGAAAATAAAAATCTTGTTTTAATGTGAATGTTGGGTAGTATCTGGGCTCACGCAAGAGTTAAGTAACTGTCTGCCCAAAGCCAATCTCGCATTGAAGCCAACTCACATTTATGCCTTAGTAAAACTACACCTAAACGCATTGGAACACATCTTCAGTACCCTAGAGAAGTCCTGAAATCTTGAATATCGGTTCCATGCCCATAAATGTCTGGACCTCTTAAAGTTCTAAAAACTCTTTGAGACTCATCATCTTTTGCTTCCTTGTGAAAGAGGCAAAATTGTACATTCACAACAACATGGCCACACCCACAGCTAGCTCACCCAACATAGTGTTCCAGGCCCGCATGGCTGACACCTTAGAAATGCACGAAATAATAATGCTTTAAAAATGATTTAAAAACTTATCTTTCTTGAGAGGAACCAAATCCCTGCCCTTCTCCACTAAAAACAAAACAAAGATGTAATGTTCGGTATCCTTGCAGATAGTCACATTTGAAGTATAACACAAACAGAATACAAATGGAAATCATGAAAGATGGGCTTAGTCAGCTCTGCCACTGCTGATCTGTATCATCCTGGATGAGTTACTTACTCTGTGCTTTCAGGGCCTCAATGCATTTTTATAAACTTTAGTAGATTCAGGCATTTTGGGGAATATGAAATTAATATTCAAAATCTTAAGACTTCTTGGCTGGGCACAGTGGCTCACAATTGTAATTCCAGCACTTTGGGAAGCTGAGGCGGGAGGATTACTTCAGCCCAGGAGTTTGAGACCAGCCTGGGCAACGTGGTGAAAATCTGTCTCTATAAAAAATACAACAATTTGCCAGGTGTGGTGGTGTGTGCCTGTAGTCCCAGCTACTTGTGAAGCTGAGGTTGGAGAATTGCATGAGCCCAAGAGGTTGAGGCTGCAGCCAGCTATGATCACACCACTGCACAAGCCTGTTAAGACCTCTGTGGGCACCCAAGATTCATCCCATGTGCTTATGTGTATTTTTGCTGAGGCATTAAGATTTCTTCATGATTTCAGTCACACGATAAAGCATATTGGATTAAAAAATATTTACTTAGTCTAAAATTCTATAGTCCTAAATAATTTATATCAAGCAGTAATGCAATTTTTATTCATTTTGTGTCTTTATGCTTTCTTTTCTTTTTTTTTTTTTTTTTTTTTGAGACAGAGTCTTGCTCTGTCGCCCAGGCTGGAACGCAGTGGCGAGATCTGGGCTCACTACAAGCTCCACCTCCCGGGTTCATGCCATTCTCCTGCCTCAGCCTCCCAAGTAGCTGGGACTGAAGGCGCCCGCCACCACGCATGGCTAATTTTTTGTGTTTTTAGTAGAGAAGGGGTTTCACCGTGTTAGCCAGGATGGTCTCCATCTCCTGACCTCGTGATCCGCCTGCCTCGGCCTCCCAAAATGCTGGGATTACAGGAGTGAGCTACCATACCCAGCCACTTTATGCTTCTTATCAAAAGACAGAAGGGTTTGGCAAACATTTAACTTGTTACTTGTCTATATGTATTTGAGACTAATTTCTATTTGTGAGTAAGCAGTGCCCTTCCTGCTGTCTTTTGATTATGAGGACAATAACGTGCGCAAAATGCGTAAAATTGCACATCTGTAGAATAACAATGCTCGCTACATATTTTTCTGCAGCAATGTATTGATTCTATTTAAAAAAAAAAAATACACCGATGGCTGGGCGTGGTGGTTCATGCCTGTAATCCCAGCACTTTGGGAGGCTGAGGCAGGCGGATCACGAGGTCAGGAGATCGAGACCATCCTGGCTAACACGGTGAAACCCCGTCTCTACTAAAAATACAAAAAATTATCCGGGTGTGGTGGCAGGTGCCTGTAGTACCAGCTACTTGGGAGGCTGTGGCAGAATGGTGTGAACCTGGGAGGCGGAGCTTGCAGTGAGCGGAGACCGTGCCACTGCACTCCAGCCTGGGCGACAGAGGAAGACTCCGTCTCAAATAATAATAAAACAAATACACAAATTAGCTGGGTGTGGTGGCGCACGCCTGTAGTCCCAGCTACTTGGGAGCCTGAGGCAGGAGAATCGCTTGAACCGGGGAGCGGAGGTTGCAGTCAGCCGAGGTTGCACCACAGCACTCCAGCCTGGATAAAAAACAAAACAAAACAAAACAAAACCTGTAATTATGCCCTGTTAAGAGCTAGAGAGGTAGAATATCTGAAAACACGTGCAATGGATAATAATGATTTTTCTTTTCTTTTTTTTTTTTACAAGTTTAATTTTACCATATTCAACTGCCTTTATGTGGGAAATGTAAGCTTAGATCTTTCCATGTAGAAGAGAACCACAAAATAATTAGGATGCCAAATACAACTCTTTTCTAGAATTCAGCATCAGCCTACAGAGTTTCATACTGTAATGATGCCTTGCCTTGCCTTGCCTTTCCTTTCCGTTCCGTTCCTTTCCTTTCCTCTCCTCTCTCTTCTTCTTTTTTTTTTTGGACAGAGTCTCGCACTATCACCCGGCTGGAGTGCAGTGGCATGATCTCGGCTCACTACAACCTCCGCCTCCTGGGTTCATGCGATTCTCCTGCCTCAGGCTCAAGAGTAGCTAGGACTACAGGCGCGCACAACCACGCCCGGCTATTTTTTAATATTTTTAGTAGAGACGGGGTTTCACCATGTTGGCGAGAATGGCCTCGATCTCTTGACTTCGTGATCCGCCCGCCTCAGCCTCGCAAAGCGCTGAGATTACAGGTGTGAGCCATCGCGCCCAGCCGCCTATTTCAATTTAACCACGTAGTCATGGGAACTATAGTAGAGAAAATCAGTGCTGTTGGGTTCAGACATCTCTTCTGAAATACCGTAAGGGGAAATGCAGTACTGTTCTGAGAAACAAGATAGGAAAGTTCAGCTTACAGTGGAGTTGGCCACCAATCAAACTTTAGAATCAAAAATCAGAAAGATCTACAATAAATAGAAAGACCTGAAGACCGGTGGAGGCCTTCACTCTTTTTTCCCTTTACCAAAACTAAGAAGCAAGACAGCAAGTAAGAATTTGGTATATACTGTGTCTACAGTACATCATAGAAAGTGGATTTTTAGGTCCACAATCAAACAACTGGTTCAACAAATCCCTCCTTCCCCTCCTCCCCTCCGCCATGTATTCGGTGACTTAATCCGCAGCTGTGGGGTAATGTTGCCTCTCCCCGTACAATTCTGTATCTTTAGTTTCTCGGTAACCCTGTGTTCTCAATCTATGCATCACATCATGGAGAATTATGGGAACCCTATCGGTTTTGCTAGAGTGATGTGGCACTGAGATGTATTTAAAATTGAAAGAACAAGTGACAAGGAAGTAAAAAGAAAGTTATAGGAAGAAATAAAAAGTGGAAAGAGGTTCCTTTAAAATATTGTGGATGCACATACCCCTCTAATTTCTGTTTCTGACTCCATTAAAATGTGTATCAAAATCTGAACGGAGACCATAAGGGTAATATTAAAATGTCAAGATTAAAATAACAGATACAGGCCTGGTGTTGTGGCTCAGGCCTGTAATCCCAGCACTTTGGGAAGCCGAGGTGGTCGGATCACGAGGTCAAGAAATCGAGACCATCCTGGCCAACCAACATGGTGAAACCCCGTCTCTATCGAAAATACAAAAATTAGCTGGGCGTGGTGGCACATGCCTGTAGTCCTAGCTACTCAGGAGGCTGAGGCAGGAGAATCGCTTGAATCCGGGAGGCAGAGGTTGCAGTGAGCCGAGATTGCACCAACGCACTCCAGCCCAGGCGACAGAGCAAGACTCCATCTCGGAAATAACAACAACAACAACAACAACAACAAAAAGAACAGAATACAAATTTCAAAGTAAGAAAAGTAGGTTAAGGTGGGTAGGTGGGTGGGGTGTGGGAGTGGGGGTGCAGATTGTTTATAAATTAGAAAAAAAGGGTGTTTAAAAGTTCATTTTATTTTCCAGTAAATGGAAGGAAAAAATGTCAGTACTTACTTATATGTACTTTCTATTCTCACAGGAAATTTGATTCACTCAAACACTTAAAGCTTATCATATATAAATGGGTAGAAGTGAGAATCTATTTGTATAACTTTGTTTGCAAGTTTTAATGTGTATGGAGAGGGGAAAAATCGAAGTCCTTTACTTCAGTAACAGTATGAAGGTGGACTTAAGATTCTGCAAACTCATCAGAGAGGCATCCTTGAAAAGTTAAACCTCTCCATTTCAGAGCTGCTAAATAAGTGCAAGTATATACCTGTGCTATAACTAAGTAGGTATTTTCAAGTAGTAGAAGTCAAAAGTGGACATGGAGTCTCCTTGTTTCTGTATATTTTTAAAAAATAGCTTCATCACTCGTGAGATAAACTGAGATATGGCTGTAAATTTAGTTCACAAAACTAAAGTCTCTGAAGAATAAAGCTCTTATGCTTCCATTAACATAGCTGATATGAGTAAATTTTATGCAAATGGAGAATTATGAAATAATTCATAGTCTAATTCTGAGCTTAGGAAAGAAGTGTATTTTTATTTTTTCTGCATTGATGCTAAGTGGAATCAACTGATCTAATACAGTGTACCTTCAGAAATACTCCAGGATGACTGTGTTCATACACTAACATAATTTACAACCTGAAAAATAAAAGGTGATGTTTTTCTTAACTCAAAGGAATGATGTAATTCCTTGTAAGTCCACTCTGAAATATTTAAATCGTTTCTACTGCCTTCAGTAATGGAAGAGTTTCTTAGGTGCTGCCTAAATATATAAAAATCCTAAGCTTATTCCAGTCATTTAAGGTCATAAATTCAAGTTTTGCTTTTGTCAAGTCAGGACTCCAAATGGAAATAAACAAATGTATATATTCTTTTCAATTATATAATCAAGGAATATCTCCTAAATCATCCTCATTATTCTCCCAAGAGGAGTTTTTATTCAATCACTATGTTTTCAAAACATAACTCTTATAGCAGAAGTATATTTCCCTAACTAGCTCATTATCCCTTCAAGTAAGGCCAACACATTTGACAGAGATCCATAAAGATTATTTTTCTGATTGTTGGTTAATAGGCACAGTTTGTACCCAAATTGCTTTTCCTGAAAATTGAAAACCGTATGAATTTTTACTCCATTCTGTCACTTATTTCTATTTTAAGAAAAGCATATTAAAACCAGTATTTAGATTCATTTAAATGTGGGCCTTTCAAAGGCCCTACATCTGCTCAGAATGCTGAAGAAACCAGGGTACTCTTTGATGGCTGAAAGAGCTAGGCAGCCAGGATATTTCTGCATTCTTTCACAGCTCCCAGTTTCCAAATAACTTCAATTTATTCTAAACTCCTAATGCATTCAGGTTGTGCAAAATGTTAATTATCCCATCTTGTGTAAAATTAATATACATCAGATGTCAGATAAATTAATGCTGGCATCATGTAATAGTTTGGGTCTCAGGTAGTTTATTTTCAATAACTTCAACAGTATTGATGTTTCATTTCAGAGACTATTTAGTTCATAATGCAGTTAATTTTAAAAGCCTGAGAAATTTGGAGGATTCTGCTTGAATCAAATCACCGAGGTGAAACACTGGCATGTGATGGCTAAGTATCTTTCTTTGCAGCTAGTTTCCAAATGCAGGGCTTATCAGAATCCCTGTTCTGCCAGCTACTCAACCATCTCTCCAGAGTTTTAGACTGGGTAGTGGACAGAAGGTGAGTAAAGTCATAGGTAGTGGACAGGAGGTGAGTAAAGTCATAGGTAGAGGACAGGAGGTGAGTAAAGTCATAGGTAGTGGACAGGAGGTGAGTAAAGTCATAGGTAGTGGACAGGAGGTGAGTAAAGTCATAGGTAGAGGACAGGAGGTGAGTAAAGTCATAGGTAGTGGACAGGAGGTGAGTAAAGTCATAGGTAGTGGACAGGAGGTGAGTAAAGTCATGAGTAGTGGACAGGAAGTGAGTAACGTTGTGGGTAGTGGACAGGAGGTGAGTTAAGTTGTGAGTAGTGGACAGGAGGTGAGTAAATTTGTGGGTAGTGGACAGGAGGTGAGTAAAGTCAGAAGTGAGCTAACTGTGGTGTGGAAGGAAATGAAGTGGTTTTGGAGTATAATGAAGCAGAACAGAACACCTTGCCCACAATTACCCCAACAAGCCAATGGCATTTTGTCTACCTCCTCCCTTTCCCCAAACTGACAACCCCAGGTGACTGCTCAAATGCCATTTGAAGTGATAGCCAAAGACTTTGAGCTTAGAACCCTTACAATTTGTACAGAAAATAAGTATTTAAAAAAATCTTCACAATACAAAAACCACCTAAGATAACAGAAAGCCTACTCAGTATACACGAATATGCTAAGAAAAGGATGTTTTATTTAGATGTTCCAAAATTTAACGCAGTAAAATTTGAAGCCCTAAACATTTGAAAGTACAACACATTTGAGTGGCAAACAAAAGGAATGGAGTCTTATCCTCATTTCTCTTGCACTGCCTTCCTGCCTTTGTGCATAGCCAGCTACTGGGTCTCAATTCGTCATTGTCATCAGTGTTCAAAATGATGCCACTGATGGCTGACGGTGTTGTTTTGCATGTGTGTCTAAGTGTGGCAAAAAGACAGCTACATGACCAGCAGTTCCCTCCATCCAGCATATGTGAAAAGGCAGTCCTTTGGTTTATGGCTGCAGTAGCAATTTTTACAGCCTGTTACTGTTTACGGCTTTGGGTTCTTCACCTTGTATGCTACCTGACACCTTGACTCCAAACAAATGACCTACTTTTCACTTCATGATCTGCTGTTGCTGTTTCCTGGTATTTTATCACCAGGCTGCCTCATGTGAAAATGTACCTCTGTGTATCCTTATAACACCTCTCCTGTGTCTTCAGCAATTCACTCTGCATCAGTTCCTCAGACAGCTGATACTGGGGTATTCTATTGACAGAACTAAGACAACTGGTGTTGGGGAGAGGCAAACAAAAACTTCCCTGACTTCCTAAATGGCTCTTACCAACTCGTCATATGACTTAAAATTCTTAATTGTTAAGGCACTGACAATTTGTATCCAAAATTAAAGCATTAAGGGTCTCCATAAATGATAATGAGGATAACCAATAATATAGTAGTAACAAGCACTATTTAACATTGACTAGGAGCTAGCCGTTGAATATACTTGTCCTTAAAACCCAACATCACCTGCAAGATGTTGTCCCAGTTTACAGATGAGGAAACTGAGACATCTGGAAAGATTAGGAATTTTTCCTAGACGACACATCTAGCAAGTGACAGGGTAAGATTCAAACCCAGGGCCAGGCGCGGTGGCTCACGCCTGTAATCCCAGCACTTTGGGAGGCTGAGGGGGGCAGATCACCTGAGGTCAAGAGTTCGAGACCAGCCTGGCCAACCTGGTGAAACCCTGTCTCTACTAAAAATACAAAAATTAGCCAGGCATGGTGGCAGGCGCCGGTAATCCCAGCTACTCAGGAGGCTGAGGTGGGAGAATCGCTTGAACCCAGGAGGTGGAGGTTGCAGTGAGCCAAGATCGCGCCATTGCACTCCAGCCTGGGGGACAAGAGGGAGACTATGTCTCAAAAAAAAAAAAAAAAAAAAAAAAATCCAAACCCAGGACTGTCTTACCCCAAAGCCCAAGGTTGCTGCATTGTATGCCGGTAATGCAGCGGAACAGCCTTGGTCAGCCATTCACACCTCCACAGGAGCTGCGGTGCTCAATAAATGTTTGATGAATCAGTGAATGAGCTCCTCATGGTGAATTAGTTTACCAGATTGGCTTTCAGTTACCTGGCAAGTATTCTGAACAAGTGAGACTCTGGATAAGTTAGCTGTGCTAGGAGAAAGGAAAGATGCAGCCCAGAACAGAGGGTCCAGCACCAGCAGGCTTAGGTGAGATAACATCTAGAGAAGCCAGTGGGGAGAAAGTCACAAATATGCATAATGTTAGAAGGATGGTAGGGAAAAGAATAGAAGGAAACAGCCCAGGAAAGATGAAACACCAAAAGCAATTCTGGGATAATATTCTTATTCAAAGATGACCCGGTTGCTGTGGTCCCTTCTTTCTCCCTTTGACCATCTCCCATTCAACATCACACAAGTAGGCAATTGTGGAAGTGAGCTTTTTCCATAGGGGAGACACTGCTTCTCTGATGTGTACTTAAACTTTTCTCAAAGTGCAATTCAGTTCACTTAGAGCTGTATTTTTTTTAATGAAAATTACATACAATTTCAAACATATTCCTGTTTCAGACCAGAGCTGTAGAACCGAAAGATCTGTGTCCTTTTCAACACGTTAGTCCACCTCCATTATAAACATCTAAGATGTGCTGTCACAGTATGAATATACCTGAAAATCTACTAGGGATCTTTGCCCTCTATCCCACTTCACTGTTAATGAGCTAGAATAAATAGGAAATATCAGGGCACTGACAATGGTTGTAAAAGAAAGGAAAGGAGGGAGGGAAAAAGAAGGAAGGGAGGAAGGAAAAACAGAGTTTAAAATGAAACAAAATCCAGACTAAAGTGAATTGGAGGTTATCTACTAGAGCCAGGGAAAGTGAACTGTGATTTAGCTGAACCTGTGCTATTGTTTGTGAAAGAACAGTTCAGGAAGAAACAACAGTCACTGAGTAAGGAAGGGCCTTGAAATGAGCTTCTTTAAGAGTGTAGAAAATACTGCCTAGGGAAATGAACTGATGAGACTCATGTAGGCTGGCACACCGTGTGAAGAAACAAACTGTAATGTTTTTTTTTTTTTTTTGTTTTGTTTTGTTTTGTTTTGTTTTGTTTTGAGACGGAGTCTCGCTCTGTCGCCCAGGCTGGAGTGCAGTGGCCGGATCTCAGCTCACTGCAAGCTCCGCCTCCCGGGTTCGGGCCATTCTCCTGTCTCAGCCTCCTGAGTAGCTGGGACTACAGGCGCCCGCCACCTCGCCCGGCTAGTTTTTTGTATTTTTTAGTAGAGACGGGGTTTCACCGTGTTAACCAGGATGGTCTCGATCTCCTGACCTAGTGATCCGCCCGTCTCGGCCTCCCAAAGTGCTGGGATTACAGGCTTGAGCCACCGCGCCCGGCCACAAACTGTAATGTTATCTCAGAGAAAGGGAGGGAAAAAGAGTTCAGGATTTGAAGGGTGAGAAAGAAAACCAGTTCAGGGCCGGGTGTGGTGGCTCACGCCTGTAATCTCAGCACTTTGGGAGGCTGAGGCCAGGAGTTCGAGACGAGCTTAACAAACATAGTGACACCCTGTCTCTACTAAAAAATACAAAAATTAGCCAGGCATGGTAGCAGGCACCTGTAATCCCAGCTACTCTGGAAGCTGAGGCAGGAGAATTGCTTGAACCGGGGAGGCAGAGGTTACAGTGAGCCGAGATTGCACCACTGCACTCCAGCCTGGGCGACAGAGCAAGATGCCATCTCAAAATTAAAAAAAAAGAAAAGAAAAGAAAACCAGTTCAGAAAACCTGAATGAAATAGCACCTAGGATCATGAATAATGCTGGTAGGAGTATGACTATGAAGGCAACTGGGATGGACCTACGGAGTCAGTGAGTCAGGGGAATCCAAACAGAAAAGTGCTCTTGGGAGCCTGAATGGAAACTCTAATCTAGAAACTTGAGTGGCAGACTCAGCTGCTGCTGGTGCTGCTGCTGGTGCTGCTTTTTTCTTTCTTTCTTTTTTTTTTTTTTTTTGGAGACAGGGTCTCACTCTGTTGCCCAGGCTGGAGTATAGTGCACATGATCATAGCTCACTGCAGCCTTGAACTCCTGGGTTCAAGCAATCCTCCCACCTCAGCTTCCCAAGTAGCTGGGACTACAGGCTCAGGCCACTGCAGCCAGCTAATTTTTTTTTTTTTTTTTTGTACTTTTTGTAGAGATGGGGAGTGGGAGGCCTCACTTTGTTGCCCAGGCTGGTCTCGAACTCCTGCCCTCAAGCAATCCTCCCTCCTCAGCCTCAAAAGTGCTGCGATTACACGCATGAGCCACCGCATCTTACCTCGGCTTCTTCTTAAAAAGAACCCAGCCTAGTATAGGATTAAAGTCAACTGGCTTAATAAGATTGATCAAAATTGCCAAGTGCAAGGGCTAGTGTGGATGCAGGAGCAGAAACAAGAAGAACCTGGAAGAGTAAAGTTAACTTGTGAAACCTTTGCTAACCTGATAATTGAATAACACAAAAACAAGAATTTGACATTTCTCTCACTAGTATGTAAACATATCCTTCACTTTCCTTTCTCTGTAGTAAATCCAAGGTGCACATTAATTGTAGTAAAATGTGCTGCGTTGCAGTGAGTAAAGAGAAAGAACAGAAAGAAAAGATAGGTGAGGCTCCATGCTTCTGTGGATTCCTTGATCCCAGCCCACCCAATCCTCTAACAAGCTTGATTCTCCATTGACAACAGGTCAAACATAACTGAAATGAAAGGCCAAAGAGAAATTGTTTCCAAAGGTTTTCTCTTTTAGGCGCTGTCTCTGAGAACTCATTTAAGAGAGAAGAGTGTCAAGTCTAAGCCTGTAGATAACAAAGAATGAAGTACAAACCAGAATTGTAAGATTACATCATAAATTCAGAGACTATTGATGTCTGTTCACAGTACTATTCAGCTATTTAGCAAAGCTACTCAACAAATAGAATCTTAAACTTTTTTTGTGTGTGTGTGTGCAGATGGTGAATACTTTTTGGATTTTTATTTAACCTTGGGATGAGTCAATATTTAAGAAAAATGTTGAAATTCAGAAGATACATGTATCTCTTACAATGTTTTCATTTACTATAGTAGTGAATCTCATTAAAGTTTTAAGAATACAGAAATATGTGTTGAAAGATATACAGTATTTCTAAATCTGATAACCAAGGCATATTTAGCTGCTTTTATGCAAAGGAATATTTTCGGGTCTCAGCTGATTTGCTTCTCTATTTAGCAAAGTTATAGGAAACTTTTGCCACCATCTTATTACATGCGAAGAATGTAGATTAACTTGCTGTAATTTCAACTTTAAAACTATATGTGTCCTTTGCTGCTCAAATTCTCACTAATTGCAATCTAAAATTTAGGAATCAAATGAATTTGGTAACACAGCATCCCTGTCGTACTAACCTACTATGAAAAATTTCACTCTATGAACCAATGAACTGTATGATGAAGGATATTTTTACATAACAGTCTTGGTAAAACAAGGTGCCTCACTTACAAAATATATTTGGCTGCTAGTAACACAGACTGTAATTAATCTTGGCTTAAATAGAATGGAAGTTATTTTTCTTGAATGTAAGACAATTCTAGAGGGAGACATGCCAGGTCCAGTGGGGGAGAGTGACAGTCAACAAGGAGGCAGAAGATTTCTTTCTGTCTTTCTTTTCCACTATCCTAATTTGTGGTTTTCATCATTTAGATAGCCTCAGGTCCAAGATAGCAGCTGGAACTCTGGCCACCACACCTTCATTCCAACAGAAAACAGGAGGAGGTGGAGTAGGGAAATAGAAAAGGATCATCCACTATCTAGCCCCACTCACGAAGCCTTTCAAGAAGACTCACCCAACAATTTTTCATATCATCGGTTGAAATTTAATCACATGGCCACATCGAGCTGCAAAGGAAGTAGAAATGCGAACTTTTACCTGAGCACCTTGCCACATCAAATAAAATATTAGTTGTGTTGTTAAGGAATAAAAATTATTGTGTAGCAACTGTCTGTCTCACCAAAAACTATCATTAAAGCATTACAAACACATAGGTGCCAATATAATTATCTTAATGAATGACTTTTGAACAATTATTTTTCTGGGATTCATTATATTACTGTTCTCATGAGGCTATGATTTTCAGGCAGCTCCAAAGAGTAGTTTAGGCTGGAAGTGAAGGGGCTTTAATTCTCCCGTAATCTCACTGAGCATCCCTGCCCTCTCGACCTGCTTGTCAATTTGCTATGAATGCCTTTCTTGAATTTATTTTAAAAAATACAGCAGAACTGAACAAAACAAACAAACCCTGCTATGCAAGCTCAGCTCACAGTCCCCCTTGCACCATCTTCCCACCAGATTGCAGATTCCAGCCCTAAATTTATCTGATATGGGAAGTCTGGAGTTGCCTATGTTGCGATTACAGAAATACATAAAGGACATGGAAGGTTGTCCCCGTTTGTGGACCCAGTATGAGATAATATCTCCTGTACAAGCTATTTAAAAGTTAGGGAAGGTTTTTGGGTGTTAATTAGCATCACTAGCAAAGACAGAGAAACAGAGAACCAGAGCAAGCAGCATGTTCAAAGTGATTTGCAAATATTCCGATTAGGCATTTGAACCATCCTACCCCACATGACATGTTAGAGATAATGAGAAAGAGATTCAAGATGCTGTTGCTAAGGCACTTTTCCAACCCAGGGTGAAAATCTCACTATAAATAATACATCAAAAAGCTGGTTGCTTTGTGCTTTCCTGCACTTTGATTCCAATATGCATCCTTATCATTATCAACAATTCTTTCGAACCAGTGTTCCCTGTTTCTTTCATTGGAAAGTACGTATCATTTATTAATATTACTTCAGTCTAGATTTTACTTGGGAAAATAATAAAGAAATGTCATTTGCTTGAACTATTCCCTAACCCAGACTCTTTGTTCTGCTTTCTCAAGCAACACTGAGTCCAATAGGAATGAAATAATTTTATCTTATATATTCCATTTCCTGAAAAGTTTTAGCAATCTTGTCAGGTGTTTATTGTGAATTGTTGAGGGTTATAATTCCATGCATATAATAAAAGTTAATTTCAGTCAAGGTATGTTGCTTAATTCTTGATCCTCATTTTTTATAACCCAAAGGGTTATTTTTCTTATGTAATGCTTTATAAATCTAAGGATGTGTTACATAAAACACAGCAGTTCACAGGGCCCAGTGATATTGTGGTTTTATTAACCTACATAAGAAATGAACTTTGGATTGTTGCTTTTGAGGTTTGGAAATTCAATCTAACTCCATGTGCTGTGTTTTAAATGACATTATTTTGAAACATACTATATTGTAATGTATTGTGCTATACTTAATTCTAACAAAATATGAAGCCTAACAAACATTGAGCATCTCATACATGTTAGAGCTTCATAAAGTCATATTTCACTTCATTTTCACGACAACCATGAGACATGAGTATGGCATATAACAAGAGAAAATGGAGACTTAGGTTAAATAATGTTGTTCTTGGTCATACAACTTCTATGTGTTTTAAAAAAATTTACAGCAGGCTTTCTTCTCTAGGAAAATCTAATGCAAATAGTGCAGCTCTTTATAATTACCTCACCAAGTAAAGAAGAAATGAATCTATCAAAAAGGTTTCAATTCAGAGAAGAAACAAGATGGGTGGATGAATGATTTTTTATAGATTCCTGTGTATATGCACTATGCACAAACATGTATACTGCTCACATTAATGTGGCACACATCATAGTCTCTTTTATTGCAAAAAGAATTTATGGAGGGTGTGATTTTAAAATGTCATTATTTGGCAATTGACCACACAGATCTAGGTCAGAAGTCCTAAACTACCATTTCATAGGTCAAACCTGACTTGCAGTTATAGTTCTCTTTTTGTTTTGTTTTCCTACATAACTGAAATAGAGATTTTACATAAAATCCCAGTTTCCAACATCACTTGCAAAACATAAGATTGGTCACCTTGCACTTGAATTCCCACAGAGCATCCGTCAGTTAGAATTGAACTGAGTAGTAGTAGCTCCTTTTTTTTTTTTTTCCTTTGAGACAGGGTCTGTCACCCAGGCTGGAGTGTAGTGGGGTGATCATGGCTCATTGCAGCCTCTACCTCCTGGGCTCAAGTGATCCTCCCACCTCAGCCTCCTGAGAGCTGGGACTACAGGTGTCAGCCATCCCACCTGGCCTAGTAGTAGCTCCTTTTAGATGGATCCTGTGCTCCCTCTTGTTGCCACAGTCTCCATTTATTAGCTTCATTCATTTGTTATTTAACTGACCCCGTAAGCATTTGTGTTTTGTGGCCTCCATCTTAGGTTCTAAACATTAGCTCTACCAAATTGTAAAAAGTAGGAATTCTATACCTGTTTCCCACACCCCAGATCCGTCTCCCCTCCTGTGATAATTGCCTTTCACTCATGGGCAGTGTACATTGGGTAAACCAGCCAGCTTGGCCAAGAATGACTTGACACAAGCCAAGCAGGGTCATTCACATGCTTTCTCTTGGGAACTTTAAACTTGGACTTAGAAGAGCTATTTAATCTCTGCATGCAGCTACAACCCTGTCAAGTCGGAAAGGGTAGGGTAGCCATATTCAGCCATTTTGACTGCACAAGCAGAGAGATCCTATTTGGAGAAAAATAAGAGAAAAGCGGAGGTGACAACCAGGTTGTCAAGATCTATAAGATCCTCCAATATCCTTAGAATAAACGCTCTTATCTGCATACGTTGTCTTCAAAGGGTTTGTTTCTTACAGACACTTGTCTTGGCCTTGAAACCTGCTGACTTCCCAACTCTGTGGTTCAATTTCCAAACCTCTTAAAGCTAAAAAAAAAAACCTGATATTTTGTTTGGCCCGTCACACAGGATTATGTTGGACTCAAATAAATCTATTATATATTCTTTGAAAACTGTACCATACAAATCTAAGGTATTATTCTCATGAGAGCTCTGGCAAATGTTCACTAAATGGAGACACAATAGATGAAAAACAGTGGGAAAATATTTGTGGCTAGAGCAGAGCAAGGCATCCAACACCCTTGAAGCTTTTAGGTCAAACTGCTGTACAGGCAGTAAATAAGCACTTTCTGGTGGCTGTCAGGGTGGCCCCAACCTAATCAGACATTCCTCTTCTTTAGGACTGAGCATATGGTGGTCTTTCTCAAGGATGAATATAGAAGGATTATATTTTTCTCATCTGTACTCTTGAGCAACGCCAACTTCCTTAAGCAATTTCCCTGAGATATGAGGATATGAATCAGTTAAAACACTGCAAGTCAACTCTGCAATTTTCTCTCTGCTCAGCGATGTAGTAAAAAACTGGTAAATCAGGGCGAACCATTGTGTCAGGAAGAATTGGGTTAGAATGAAACTCCTCCCTACATTTCTTAAATCCATACAAGTCATAAAACTCAGATTTAGTTTATTACCGAATATAAGAATATGTCTGAAAAACAGAGCTCAGATAACAGGGAATAGACCATAACCTTGTTTGCTGTGATCCTTGTAAAGAAAAACAATTGCAGGCCTGTGAATTACTCATTAAAAATACATTGTATAGTATTTGAATAGTGATTAACTCGCACTTATATTATTGACCTGAATAAATTACTTGTTCATTAGATTATAATTTTGTATATGTGTGACTTCAAGGCCCTAAAAATAATAACTAGCTTCTCACCTAGTAGCAGTAGAGAAGCAGTACCAAAAAAACCCAAACTCCCCCAAAAACTAACATTACCTTTCAGGAACTATATGTTTGTAAAAGCAGGAATGGAAAAGATTTTAAAGTAATACCTGCTGTTACCTTACAAATCTGTCCAAGTGAATTTTGAATAATTATTGGATTAAATAATAAACTGCCAACCTAAAGCAGAGCAGGATTTGCAATGGTATAATCGACCACAGAGGGATACTCAAATCAGCTAATCTCTTAGTGGCTGTCTCTTTTTGGAGTGAAGAGAAAGATACAGTGAGTCTCTAAATGTGTCCAACTGAAAAGAAAAGTTAACAGTCTGAGATTAACTCAATTTAAAATCGTGGAAAAATTTGATGAAAGGCAGTCTATAATATATTCTTTCAAAACAGTGGAGCAAGGAGAAGGCTCTTCTACACTAAACGGTATCGATTATAGGAAGAGTAAACCAAGAAAGATAATGTGCACATCTTTTTTAAGCTGAAAATGCCTATTTGGTAAAATGATCATTTCTGTTTTAAAACATCCCTTCGCTGAGGCAGCGAATGGCGGCGTCGGCGCGATCTTCAGAGGGCAGACGTCGGAGCACGGAGCTGTGTAGATTCTGCGGCATTTCCCCCCAGGGAGAAGCGGGAGAGGCGGCGGCAAGAGCAGAAGCAGGACCCCAAACAGAGAGCTAAGGTCGCAAGGCCGGGGGTTGTACTGCAGCCCGACGGCCAGGAAGGGCGGTGGGGCGGTCGGGGCGCTCGGGCACTCAGTCAATCTCACGGGGCGGGGCGGCCCCGGGTCGCGGGCGGATGACGCGCCGGGACCGGCGGAGGAGCAGCCACTTCCTGGGGCCGCCGGCCGGGGCCGCTCGCCGCACTCAGCGCCGGAGCCGGGAACTAGCGGCCGCCGCCATGTCCCACCAGACCGGCATCCAAGGTAACAGAGCCCGGCGCGACCCGCAGGGAAGGGGCTCCCGGGAGGCTCGGAAGAGCCCGGAAGGCTGCAGGACGGGCAGGGCTGGAGTCTGGCCTGGACCTCCGGAAGTCGGTCTCGCGGGGCGAGCCGGGCCTCGGCGCCTCTCCGCGCTCCTGCTTCCTGGGCGCTCCCGGCCTGCGTCCTCCTCCAGCCCGGTTCCTGCTGCCGCCACATTGCAGATGGACTCGAAATTCGGGGGAGCGAAGGAAATTGGCTTTCGAGGCGGCCTGGTTGAAGGGGGCGTGCCTTCCACCGTCCCCGACATTAGCCCAACTTTCCCCCTTTTGGTCAGGTAGGGAAGAGCTGGGACAGTGGAGGCGCCTGGGGCTTCCCTACGCTGTCGAGAGCCAGGCGAGTTTTCCTTTTCATGATCCAAAGGAGAATATTACAGGACTTTGATTACGAAAAGAAACATGCCAGAATCTTTCTCACATCAGTAGGGGTGCTTCCCAAAACTCTCCAGCACTTTCTCCCCAAATAGGAAAGTGAGAGTTGTTCTGAGAAATCTCGAGTGTAGCGTGTTTGTGTTTTGATCTTTTTCCTAGGTACTCCCCAAGGGAAACTGATCTGTATAGTTGCATGTAATGCGTGCAGACAGTTCAATGTGCAGTTATATCTGACCTCCATTATTTCCTGGTTTGAAATTGGGCAGCCTGGAGGTGCTCACCTCATCAAGAGTCAAATAATATATCCCCGGGTTACTCGCGATCACTTAACGAGTTCTAGTATAAACTCAAGCTTTTACTGTTAATAGCGAGTATTTCTCCCAGATGAACACTTAATTGTATGTTTTGTTCTTAAAGATTTTTGACACCACGCCACATACCCCCTGCATGCACGCAGAAGCAAAATAGTATCAAATCTAAAAGCGTTGTTTTATTTATCCGCATTAATTTCGATACATAAATATGTCGTTATTGACTCTCATGCTTGAGCCTTATAGCAAGCACTACCTACTTACATAGTGGTTCTTGCTGCTAATAGACAACACAGGAACGAAATTAGAACGAAATCGAAGCTTTAATAGGAACACAAGCGTTAGTTATTAAATACATATTTATTCAATGATTTTAATCTAGCTTTTGAGAAATGCAAGTTAGAAAAATATAACCAGAATTAAGACAATGCATTTTACTGCCTTTTTCTTTAATCAAGTTAGGATATTTGATATTTACTGTTGTTTTTAACGGGAAAATACAGAAAGTGAATTGATGAAGGAGTGTCATAAGCTTGAAACTGAATTAGAGAATGAAAGCAGGTTTTCAATATTTTTCAAAGGAGCAATAAAAGTTTTTCAAAATTGTAATTTGCTCATTATTGGGTTTGAGTAACTTCAGTATATTCACCCCAGTGTTATTTCTGCACAGAATTATATAGCTAAAACAGATTAGAATTATTAACATACTTTTAAAATGCTAATATTTATATTTCTTAATTGTATACAGTCTTCATTATTTTATGCGGTAAAGTTTTATAATACTGATAATAAGGATGCTACATGCTCCAGATTTTTTCTTTGTGTTCTAATTAATTTTTTCAATATAGATAGGAAAGTATTTATATGTAAGTATAAAAAGTTTACTTTCTTTATCTTTTTCCACAGCGAGTGAAGATGTTAAAGAGATCTTTGCCAGAGCCAGAAATGGAAAGTACAGACTTCTGAAAATATCTATTGAAAATGGTTAGTTAAATATTTTAAAATATTTTTTGTTCCTGGATTAGTGGTGGCCGTTGTATTTTTAAACTTAGTGTGTGTTCTCAGTGATTTGAACTATTAATGTGAAGCAAGTTCAAATCTTCCCTTACAGTAACTTGGATTCCTCATATTTTGTGCAGGTCCCTGTGGGCCCCTGATTTCCTTCTGAATTATGTGACTATCAGGGAAACAGAAAGATGTTTTTTGATGTGACTTCTTCCTCTTTTACTTTTTGTGTCTTAGTTTCTGCACCACAGTCCATTTCTAATGTCAGTGCTTCCATCTCTGGAATGGAAATCACTAAACAGGTGATTATCAAAAAAAAAAAGTTACTTGTGAATTATTCAATAAAGTTTGTTTTTAAATACAAACAAAGGATTTCAAACTCCCATTTACTCCATTTGATTGCAACCTTTGCTACAGAAATGATTATCACCCTTTCTTGTTTTGGGAAAGTTCTGAGAATATAACAAACTACAAATTGATCCTTTAAAAATAATTCTGTAAACAGGGAATCTGGTTGAGTGGGAGAATCTTTTAAATCAGGCAGATTTGAATTTGGACAATTACTACTATTATAGCTACTCAGTCACAAATGAATATGTTAAAATATTCCAGCGGCCTAATTTCTTAAATATCTAAAAATATTTTGCTTTGGAAAAGTAACTTGTTCTTTCACAAACTGGAAGTAAATCTAATTTGTTTTCTGTTTTCTGCTTATGTATTAAAAGTACCACAATAGTTGATAAAATATGCATTTGTTTACATATAACATTCAATAGGAATATATGTATATTGTAAAACAACATATTTTAAAAATACTGAGGTAAAATTTTTAATACCATCACTTCCTAAGTGACCAGTTAAGGATCTAAAATGGAAAAGTTAATCTAACTAGCATCTCTACAGAAGGAAAATGGCACTACTTCCTAAATTATTATTTTCTGGTTTTACTTTTTTGTTTTGTGAAAAGTTTTAGATAAGGAAAATTCCAAAGACTAAAATTGTATCATAAATATCTATATCTCCCCTTTATTAATAACTGCTAACATTTTATCATATTTACTTCAAGCATTTTAGAAAATTCAGTGTTTTTGTGGTATAAGAGCATCCCCTTTAAACAGTTTTGCTTCTGACCTCATTCCCCTGGGGCAACTGCAGTTAGGAGTTCTGATATTTGTGCAGTGTCTTTTTACGTATATCCCTAAACAGCATATAGTGCTCTTTGAGTTCACGTAAACTGCATGATACCATCTTATTCTGTATCTTTCCTTTTTCTGAAAATGTTACATTTGCAATTAGTTTTGATAGCTCAATAATTGATTTTAAATCTGAACAGAATGTTATATGACTATGCCACACATTATTTTTCCATTCTCTTATTGATGAACATTGAGGCTATTTCCAGTCTTCATTGTTACTGTATAGTGCTGCAGTGAACACCTTTGTATTTATGTGTAAGAGTTTCTGTATGCATAGTAGATTCACAACTTTACTTGATTCTGCCGAATAGCATTTCAAAGTGGCCATACCAGTGTATGCATCTAGGCAAATGTTTAAATCTGTAGCATTATGGCCAAATAAATAGGAGTTAAACCTGGTTTTATTTAATATTTCTTACTGTACAATTCAATGTTAATGTCAGAAATTATACTTTTGAATGGTAGTTTAAATGTATTTTGTTGATAACTTAAGCACAGACATTTTGGAAAGTAGAAATGTAACCACCCATTATTTGACCATTCAATTCAACTGTTATGATCATTTTTATATGTTTCTTTCTTAGGCTGTGTATATTTTTAAAATTTTAACCATGTTCATAAAAAGTTATCAGTTTTTATAATACTCTGTATCATAATTACTTTCTATGCTGCCACATTTTTCTTTTCAACTTTTCGATGTGAATAATAGTAACTGGGAAATGACTATGTATTTATTTTTCTAGTCTTCATCACACTACCACTTGATATTTCAAACCATTTACCTATCTTTCTAAAAATAATTTTTCATAGAACAACTTGTGATTGGATCATATAGTCAGCCTTCAGATTCCTGGGATAAGGATTATGATTCCTTTGTTTTACCCCTGTTGGAGGACAAACAACCGTGCTATATATTATTCAGGTTAGATTCTCAGAATGCCCAGGGATATGAATGGATATTCATTGCATGGTCTCCAGATCATTCTCATGTAAGTAACTTTTTTATAGTTTGTTTAACATTAAATGCTAGAAAGATGTTTTTGAAATTTCTAGGTCAAATAAAGGTTAAAAAGCAATAATTATTTCCCATAGAAGGGAATGATCATGAGGAAAATGCTAGGATTTATAATATAGAATCAGGAATAATGTGCTCAGATTTGGGAGTTTTGCCATTGAAATCAAAATAATTATTATTGATTTAAGATTTAAAAATTTGTGGCAATGGCAATTTTTTCTTTTTTTTCTTTTTTTAAAGCAGAATGTCACTCTGTCGTCCAGACCAGAGTGCAGTGGTGCAATCTTGGCTCACTGCAACCTCTGCCTCCCAGGCTCAAGTGATTTTCCCACCTCAGCCTCCTGAGTAGCTGGGATTACAGGCATGTGTCACACCATACCCGGCTAATTTTTATATTTTTAGTAGAGATGGGGTTTCACCGTGTTGCCCAGGATGGTCTTAAACTCATGGCCTTAAGTGATCCACCCACCTCGGCCTCCCAAAATGCTGGGATTACAGGCATGAGCCACTGTGTCCAACCTAATTTGTGGTAATTTTAAAATGACTCCATGGGCCTCTGAAATATGAAACTGCCTGGCCCTGAGAGTAATAATTGTAATAAATCTGAGAACTAATTGAACATAATATTAAATTTTGTTAGTATTATGCATTTATTAATCACTACCATTCAAGTGATGGGCCTGCATACAAACAAGTATTTTAGGAAAGCTGGTAGTAGATTGACTAAATAGAACAATAGACTAGACAGAATTAATATATGAACATGGCCCAATATTTGAAAAATTAATTTGAATTTTTCTTATTAAAAAATAATTATTTTTAAAGTTATCTAGATATTGTTCTCAAAAGATCATCCCATTCCTGTTTAATTCCCCATGTTCTATCTGAAAGAAATACTGGATTTGACCATGTAGGATTATGAAATTATTTGTTAATTGGTAGTTACCTTTGTTAGCTTTCCATAGATACTATTGACTCTTTAATTTGTTTTCCATCTTTGTGTCCCGCCTAGAATGGTATGTGCCATCAGTAAGCCATGAATTTTGATTCTTAACAACTTAATTCGTAATATTTGATACAGCTTTGAGAAGAATGTCACTATCAAAGTTACTTCATTTCAGTTTTCCTCATATTTTAATTTTTTTATTCTTGAACTCATGAGTTTGCAAAATAAAGAATTTAAACAATTTATATTTTTTTCAACTTTAAAATGTGGCCAGGCATGGTGGCTCATGCCGGTAATCCCTAAACTTTGGGAAGCTGAGGCGGGTGGATCACCAGAGGTCAGGAGTTTGAGACCAGCCTGACCAACATGGTGAAACCCCGTCTGTACTAAAAATACAAAAAATTAGCCGGGCGTGGTGGTGCACGCCTGTAATCCCACCTACTCAGGAGGCTGAGGCAGGAGAATCACTTGAACCTGGGAGGCGGAGGTTGCAGTGAACTGAGATCGTGCCATTACACTCCAGCCTGGGCAACAAGAGCAAATCTGCACCTCAAAAAACAAAAAAAGTGACATTGTAAATTGAAGTCTATCTTAATAGCCATTGAATAGTTTAGATGCCCATGTTAATGATGGTTATTTGTACACATATATTTTAGCATATTATAGTGGGTGGACTTCAGCTCAGTTTTATTTTTAATATTTTTTATTTTTAATATGATTTAGGATATTAATACATTCAAAATGTGCTTTCTTTTGTAATGTTTTCATTTATTAACTTCTAAGTAAACTTTCACAACTGAATAGGTTCGTCAAAAAATGTTGTATGCAGCAACAAGAGCAACTCTGAAGAAGGAATTTGGAGGTGGCCACATTAAAGATGAAGTATTTGGAACAGTAAAGGTATTATATTTTTATGTGGATTCTATATGTTGCAATTAAAATGATTAAAGAAGAACTCCTAGGTAATGGGTAATTGATATGAATTCAGATGGATAATCTGAAAACATGAGAATAAGAGAAATACTATATTTCATATGATATAAAAGTTACCTGATGTAACTTTGAGTTTATTCATTTGTATCTGTTTGACATTGACAATAAGTGTATTGAAACATACTGATTCTTCTAATATACATGGTAAATATATGTATTTACATGTATATACACAAATTGAAACACTGAAATATATTTTTGAACTTTTTTGTTTGTTTAGAGCTTTTCTGATTCAGAAAGTCATATAATCTAGTGGAAAGAGCACAAGACTAGATGGGAATATATTGCTGCTTCACCATTAATTGTGAAGTCGGCCGGTTTCTCAATTTCATGAGTCTCAGTCTTCTAAACCACAAAATTTTGATGATAGGTAGACCTCTTTGTAGTATTTTTTTCTTTTGACATGAAAACTATAATAGTTTTCCATGAATAATTACAAAGAAATTATATAAATCATTATAACATAGTATTCAGAATCTGAATATGTTGATTATTGGATAATCATTGGGCAGTTTTCCCCAGAAGGTTAATTACAGTTGTCCTATAGACTTAAAGGATGACCAGGTTCAGTATTTCACTTTGCCAGTATGAAACTCATACAAACTATTTAGTAATTATGAAACGTCATATAAAATGAACAGTAGGTACTCCCGTTAAAAAGTTTTGAAACTTAAAATTGAGGATTAAAGTAAAAATATATTAAAATTCATAATGCTATTTATTTTAATTTAAAATCTTTTCTGTTAATGATTTTGCTTTTCCTAAAGTAACCTCACTGTCGTTTTAATTCTAGAGAATTACTGATTATAGTCTATTCTGTACTTGCAGGAAGATGTATCATTACATGGATATAAAAAATACTTGCTATCACAATCTTCCCCTGCCCCACTGACTGCAGCTGAGGAAGAATTACGACAGATTAAAATCAGTGAGGTAAGTTACAACTTCAAAGCCTTTGCACGATTTTAAGTGTTTGAAAATACCATATTTTTAATTAGTAGATGTGGGAGGTAACTAGAGATTAAAGAAGTTAGGTAGCTTAGGTTTATTCCGTTTCGTTTAGAGATAAGTCTGTGTGCTTAATGTCTTTTCAGAAAAGAAAAGTTAAAAATGAATATTAAACTTTATATGCATTTTATAAGTAGCTTAGAATATTAAACTTTATATGCATTTTATAAATAGCTTTTCCTGTAATCTTCCTGTCAGAATAGTAAATCTTCCTGTTGAAGTACAACTGTTGCAAACTTTGTACTTTGAATATTATATAGAGAAAAAGTGTGTTACCCATTTAGTGCAAAGAATATATCTAATAAGGTTGCCTGAAGCAGATTATTGTTTTGTTGGCTTTCTGGAGAGTCTACAAATTAAATTCTGTGAACTCTACTTGAATAGAGATATATATGGAAGATGATTATTTGAGTACTTGTTGAGCATATTTGAGTCAATAAATTTCAGCCATATTATTTTGTAGTTTATCATTATTTTTAATATGTTTTCTACAGCCATTCTAATATACTGGAATAACTACTGTATTTCTACTGGGACTTTGCAGAAAAGAACAAGTGGCTGAAACCACTATTCATTAGCCTGAGTCACAGACTAATAGGAATCAGTCTGGAGAACGGTTGAATATCATTTAATATTAAACTGGTAGCAAGGATCTGTCATATGATTTTAATTCATGTTATTTGAGTAGGGCTTTTTATATGATTTTTTTTTTTTTTACAAGTTTGATAGTTTGTTTTATTCCTTGCACTCAGAGCCCAGAGGATCATTTTGGGGTATGCATTCGCATATGTTCTATGATGTTTTCATTAACTAATATCATTTATGCTGTAGAATCTCCATTCATTTTTTTAAAAGTAAAATTTCTATTGTACTTTCTGTTGCAACACTGCAAATGAGACGCTCTGCTAGCTATCATTTATCAAGTATAAAAATCTTAAACATGTGCATTGAATGCTTTCTTATCTTTCTCCTCTTCCAGTACATGCACACCATGTTCTTAGTAAAGAAATCTCTTTAAGTCTGGAACTTCTGCAGTAGTATAACTTGTTGAGCTGTGTTATGTCTTTGTACACTGTTTGTACTTCCTTTCAATTCAGTGCATGGTGTTTGTGTTGCGTTTTCTGTCCAACAGAACAAAGTAAAGTTCTATACATACTGTATGTAGATTATTGTTTATAAATTCTATCAAGTAAAATTTTATAACTAATGGTGTAATCTAAAGAGCTTGTGTAGCTCATTGAAATTGTGCCAAACCAAACATAAAAACAAACGCTCCCAAACCCCACTAATTTTGTACACTCATGCAAATGTTCACTTCCAACATTGTCATAAAGATGTGTCATGCACTCTGCATGTTGACAAAATGCTAGCAGGACCGTGAACAAATGTGAAAAATAATTTTAATTATAGGCTGGGCTAGGGTTGAATGATGCTATTTTATAGAGGTTGGGTTTTCTTATTTTTGCCATAGGATACTGCTAACTGCTAAACTTGTAAATTAAATCTGTCATACTTAGGTACAGACTGACGTGGGTGTGGACACTAAGCATCAAACACTACAAGGAGTAGCATTTCCCATTTCTCGAGAAGCCTTTCAGGCTTTGGAAAAATTGAATAACAGACAGCTCAATTATGTGCAGTTGGTAAGAGATGTATAATGATTATTAAGTGGCTGCTCTTTTTGGTAGTTTATGGCTCATATAGGGTTTATTTTTAATGTATTTTAAATTTTAAATATGCTTTCTGATTTCTAAAATTCATTTTGTAAATGTTTGTTGTGAAAAAGTCAAACAGTGCAGAACTAAGTTCCTCCTTTATCTCTTAGTCTTTTTATTACATGTTTTAACTTAATTTCCTTATATCTGGTTTTAATGAATATATTTTGTTTCTTATTGGCAGGAAATAGATATAAAAAATGAAATTATAATTTTGGCCAACACAACAAATACAGAACTAAAAGATTTGCCAAAGAGGATTCCCAAGGATTCAGCTCGTTACCATTTCTTTCTGTATAAACATTCCCATGAAGGAGACTATTTAGAGTCCATAGGTATATGATACATTGTTTTTAACACGTTACTTTCAGTTTGTTTATTAGTGTATCAGCCCTATATGCTTACTTATTTCTTGCCCAGAGGGCTTAGCTGTAGTTTTATGAAGTTTATGTATGTAGTTTTATGAAGTTTATGTATTGATATGCTAATTATATTTGTTATTATTTGAACTTACAGTTTTTATTTATTCAATGCCCGGATACACATGCAGTATAAGAGAGCGGATGCTGTATTCTAGCTGCAAGAGCCCTCTGCTAGAAATTGTAGAAAGACAACTACAAATGGATGTAATTAGAAAGGTAGCCATTTTAAAATCTTCAGTTTTGGCTAAATTTTTCTTTTCATTTCTATGTAGTTTCTGATGTAGTGTGATTTATAAATGAAAATATTTATTTTTCTTGTTATCATCCTAAATCCTTAGGATCTCCTCTAAGTGCCTGGGGACTACCTATCATGATCCCCATCTCTATATATATCTGTACTTTCTAGTAAGCCACATGTGGCTATTTAACTTTAAATAAGATTTAAAGTTCTGTTTCTTAACTCCACTATCCTCATGTCAAATGCTTATTAGCTAAATGTGGTTACTGGCTACTTTATTGGTTAGTGCAGAATGTATAGGACATTTCCATCAGTGCAAAAAGTCCTATTGGACAGTGCTGCGAGAGCTACATACTTGTGATTATTTCTGGACTCCATATTAATAAGGAATTACAGTCTCCATTATGACTGTGAATTATGGGATGGTTGGGAGTCTTTCCAGTTTGGGGGAAGTAAGGAATAAGCATAAACATTTGAATTTTGGAAACTAAGCTACCAGTTTTCTTAATTTAATTTTCTTAAGTACAGATAGGGCATGGGGAAAGATATATATTCTTGAGCCCTTAAACTCATATGAATACAGGTCCTTAAAAACTACCAGTGTTTTTAGGTTCTGAACCCTTCATGCTTTTTAAGTTCCTAAGAATCAATCACTTTATCATGGGTAGCACCTTCTATAGCAGGGATCAGCTGACTTTTTCTACAAAGGACCAAATAGTAAGTAAAGGCTTTGCCAGGCCACATATAATCTCTGACATATTGTTGTTTAACAACCCTTAAAAAATGTAAAACAATCTTACCTTGGGCAAGATTTGGCCTTTGGGCCATGGTTTGTTTACCTCTCTTGTAGAGGGCTTTCAAGTGACCCAAGTGATGAAAGGGCCATAAGTAAATGTTCCTTGAATAAATAGTGTATCACAGCAACTTGAGAATATAGTGGTGGCTTCTACTTTTAAATATTATTTAAACTGGAGCAGTAAGAAAGAACCAAGAAGGAAGTGAATGTAGCTGATTATATATTCAAGCAATTTAGCCCCTTCCCCCAAAAGAAGAAAGTGAAACTGTTTACATATGGTCCTTGATTCTGCCTTACTGGAATGGGTATTATTTGTGAGCATTCATATACCTGAAAACCAGCTTGTTGCTTGTATTAGGTTTTGAATGTTGTGCTTCTAATTTTATCTTTTACAGATTGAGATAGACAATGGGGATGAGTTGACTGCAGACTTCCTTTATGAAGAAGTACATCCCAAGCAGCATGCACACAAGCAAAGTTTTGCAAAACCAAAAGGTCCTGCAGGAAAAAGAGGAATTCGAAGACTAATTAGGGGCCCAGCGGAAACTGAAGCTACTACTGATTAAAGTCATCACAATAAACATTGCAATACTAGTTTTTTAAAAGTCCAGCTTTTAGTACAGGAGAACTGAAATCATTCCATGTTGATATAAAGTGGGAAAAAAAATTGTACTTTTTGGAAAATGGCACTTTTCACTTCTGTGTATTTTTAAAATTAATGTTATAGAAAACTCATGATTTCTACTTTTGAGTTAAAGCTAGAAAAGGGTTCAACATAGTGTTTAATTTTGTCACACTGTTTTCATAGTGTTGATTCTACACTACAAATACTTCTTAAAATTTTATACAGTTGGGCCAGTTCTAGAAAGTCTGATGTCTCAAAGGGTAAACTTCCTACTTTCTTGTGGGACAGAAAGACCTTAAAGTATTCATACTACTTAATGAATATGTTAAGGACCAGGCTAGAGTATTTTCTAAGCTGGAAACTTAGTATGTCTTGGAAAAGGCCAGAAGTTGCTTACTCCGAGTAGCTGTGCTAGCTCTGTCAGACTGTAGGATCATGTCTGCAATTTTTAGAAATAGTGCTTTACATTGCAGCAGTCTTTTATATTTGACTTTTTTTTAATAGCATTAAAATTGCAGATCAGCTCACTCTGAAACTTTAAGGGTACTAGATATTTTCTATACTGCAGGATTTCTGATGACATTGAAAGACTTTAAACAGCCTTAGTAAATGATCTAATGCTCTGTGAGGCCAAAAATTTATGTTCAGATTGAAATTTAAATTAATATCATCAAAAGGAAACAAAAAATGTTGAGTTTTAAAAATCAGGATTGACTTTTTTCTCCAAAACCATACATTTATAGGCAAATTGTGTTCTTTATCACTTCTGAGCAAATACTCAGATTTAAAATGACTTTAAAGTCCTGGTACTTAACAGGCTAACACAGATAAACACCTTAATAATCTCAGTTAATACTGTATTTCAAAACACATTTAACTGTTTTCTAATGCTTTGCATTATCAGTTATAACCTAGAGAGATTTTGAGCCTCATATTTCTTTGATACTTGAAATAGAGGGAGCTAGAACACTTCATGTTTGATCTGTTAAACCTGCTGCAAGAGCCATAACTTTGAGGCATTTTCTAAATGAAATGTGGGGATCTAGGATTTGTAATTTCTTGATCTAAACTTTATGCTGCGTAAATCAGTTACCGGAAATGCACATTTCATAGTGTGAAGCACTCATTTCTAAACCTTATTATCTAAGGTAATATATGCACCTTTCAGAAATTTGTGTTCGAGTAAGTAAAGCATATTAGAATAATTATGGGTTGACAGATTTTTAAAATAGAATTTAGAGTATTTGTGTGGGGTTTTGTTTGTTTACAAATAATCAGACTATAATATTTAAACATGCAGAATAACTGACAATGTTGCACTTGTTTACTAAAGATATAAGTTGTTCCATGGGTGTACATGTAGACAGACACACATACACCCAAATTACTGCATTAAGCATCCTGGAGCTGTGTTGCAGACCATAGCTGAAGCTGGTATTTTCAGTCAGGAAGACTACCTGTCACGAAGGTATAAAATAATTTAGAAGTGAATGTTTTTCTGTACCATCTATGTGCAATTATACTCTAAATTCCACTACACTACATTAAAACAAATGGACATTCCAGAATATAGATGTGATTATAGTCTTAAACTGATTATTACTAAACCAATGATTGCTGAAAATCAGTGATGCATTTGTTATAGAGTATAACTCATCGTTTACAGTATGTTTTAGTTGGCATTATCATATCGATGGTGAATAACGTATTCCCAGTAAATTTATATAGCAGTGAAGAATTTACATGCCTTCTGGTGGACATTTTATAAGTGCATTTTATATCACAATAAAAATTTTTTCTCTTTAAGTTGTGTATGTTCTGTTGGTTTTTCTACTGTAGTTTTTTGTAATGTTTGTATAATTTTGCATAACTCAGTACCTGGTGTTAGGTTAGAAATCCCATTCATTTATTTGTTAGTCTGCCTAAGTCCAAAAAGGATTTTAAGTAGCTTTAAACCTAGGCAAGGATAATTGTGACTACAGAGTGCTTAGATTAAAAATTTGCCACTGTTGTAGCAATAGTAAAAATGCCATGAGTTACTCATTTTCTGTGATAGAAGCACCCCAGTACCAATTTACTTGACACTAAACTCTTCAGACTTGCCACTGTATTCATTCATCTGAAAAACGTTGAATGCACTCCCGTGTGCAATTTGGTTTCAAATCCTTTTTATTAGAGATGTGACAAAATGGATGTCTTTGGTAGCAGTTTTACAAAAGATGCTGAAGTAGCTTTAGAAAGGCTTATTGGGCCGGGCGTGGTGGCTCACGCCTGTAATACCAACACTTTGGGAGGCTGAGGTGGGCAGATCACAAGGTCGGGAGATCGAGACCATCCTGGCTGACACAGTGAAACCCTGTCTCTACTAAAAATACAAAAAAATTAGCCGGGCGTGGTGGTGGGCGCCTGTAGTCCCAGCTACAGGCTGGGCAGGAGAGTGGTGTGAACCTGGGAGGTGGAGCTTGCAGTGAGCGGAGATCGCGCCACTACTACAGCCCGGGTGACAGAGAGAGACTCTCTCAAAAAACAAAAAGGCTCATTGTTAAAACTTTTAAACACTGAAGCTAAGGCAGTTCTACTCAGAACTAAAATAATATGCCTGAGGTTCGTACTGTAAATAGTTTGGTGTATATCCTTTCACATTTTCTTTGCAAATACAGTCATACATTTAAGGATGGAATTTTTGTTGTTTAGATGGAGTCTTGCTCTGTCACCAGGCTGGAGTGTAGTGGCATGATCTTGGCTCACTGCAACCTCCCCCTCCCAGGTTCAAGGGATTCTCCTGCCTCAGCCTCCTGAATAGCTGGGACTACAGGTGTATACCACCACGCCCAGCTAATTTTTGTATTTTTAGTAGAGATGGGGTTTCCCTGTGTTGGCCAGGATGGTCTTGATCTCTTGACCTCGTGATCCACCCACCTCGGCCTCCCAAAGTGTGGGGATTACAGGCGTGAGCCACCGCACCCAGCCTGGAATGTTCTTTTTTAAATAAAATACTAATTCTGGGTTTCATGCTAGATTTTGACCCAGTAGGTGGGTCCAGGAATCAAATAGTTCTACAAATGATTCATGGCTAGCCATGACTGGGAACAGTTTACCTTAAATCATATAAATTGTAGCTCTCCCCCACCCCAATTCAGCCAACAAACTGAAGTTTTACACTGTACTAGTTATGATAATGGCACTATCTCATAGAAGAAAGTTTAGGTCTTACTGTTGCCCAGTAGCTTCTACATGACTTGCCCGTGACTCTCTACCTTCCTTGATCAGTCTGCTTCAGTTCATAGACAGCTCTCTGTTCCTCTAGTAGACCAAGCACAACCTCAAGAGCACTGAATGTGTTCCCCACACTGGATCACTCTAACCCGGTGTCTACATGCCTTCCTCACTTACAGGTCTCTGCTCAAGGGTCAGTGTCATCTCCTTAGAGAGGTCTCCCCTAATTTCCCAATCTGATTGTACTCCTTGTTCCTCTCACCTTAATCCTGCTTTAATCCTTCTCATGGCACTTAGGTATTCTATATCTGTGCATATGTTATCTCTTCCACTAAAAGTTTCAAGTTCAATGGGGCAAGAAGCTTAGTTTCATTCATTGCTACATCCTTAGCACCTAGAAGTTTCTATGACATAGTGGGCATTTTTAAATTTGTTGAATGAATAAATGAATTTACCTTTCCTTGAAGAACAGCTGTGAAAGGAGCACATGCCAGCAGTGGTAGGTCACCAGAGGATCTAGCCTCCATCATTTTATTTCTGGCCACAGCAAAACTCACTAGCACTGGCAAAATCTGTTGCCCTGTGAAAGCCATGGGTTCCACCACACAAAATGCCGGTACTGACCCATTCCTGAGCATCAAGTGACTCCCAGTAGGGATCTTCATTCAGCTGATTCTGTGCTCCGAAAAGACTGAGACCAGCCTCTATTCCACTGTCAGTGCTGCTCCACTACTACCCTCATTTGCTAGGATTCAGTCAGGCTGTAGTTTCTTAGTGAACTCTGGATGGTTAATGGGAAAGAGGCAAGCCATGAATGGGGGTTAGATTGTATTTCTTAGTTTTGTAATTATCAAGCTGTATTTATAGTAAGATAAGCTGGGCCATATCCTTGTATGTGTGTGTGTGTTTCTGACTGCCACTTACTGGCTACATGACTAAACATGATTTAGTAATACTAATGCATAACAAACTGTGATTTTCAATGTGATTTTCATGGTAGCTTATACCTGTAATCTCACACTTTGGGAAGCTGAGGCAGGAGAACTGCTTGAATCCAGGAGTTCAAGACCAGCCTCAGCAACATAGTGAGATCCTGTCTCTATAAAAAATTAAAAACAAAAATTAGCTGGACATGGTGGCATGCACCTGTACTCCAAGCTACTCAAGGGGCTGAGGCAGGAGGATCACTTGAGCCTGGGAGGTCAAGGCGGCAGTAAGCCATGATCAGACTGCTATACTCCAGCATGAGTGACCAAGTGAGACTGTACCAAAAAAAAAAAAAAAAAAAAAAAAAAATAGCAGTTTAAAACAACAGCTATCCTTCCTCACAAATCTACAGTTGGCTGACCTCTCATGTCTCATGTATGTTTGTGATCAGCTGGCAGGCGGGCTGATTAAGGATGACCTCATCTGAGATGCGTTGTCTCTGTTTTGCATGGTCTGTCATTAGCAACTTGTTAGCCTTGGCTTGTTCTCATGTCAGTGGCAGGGTTCCAAATGAGAGAAGTAGTGCATTAGGGCTTTTGAGGCCTGGGCTTGGAACTGACCATCACTTTTTCTGTAAGCAAGTTACAAGGGCCAGCCCAGATTTAATGGTTGAGGAAATAGACTTTACTTCTTGATGGGAAAAATTACAAAGCCATATTGCAAAAGGCATCAAATATACAGATGAGTGGAGAACTGCAGTTTAATACAATGAACAAGGGAAAGAAGTTATTTAATCTTTGGGGGGGTCTCAAAATTTCCTCAAGAAGTAAAAGAATAGAATCTATACTGTAGATTTATCAAATCAGATCATGCTTCTAAAACTCTTAGCACAATGTTTGGCACAATAGCTTTCAACACATGACAGAGAAAATGATTATGATTAATATGATGCACAGACATAGTGTTAGTGGTAAAGATTGCAAACTGATGCCAGATGCTAATTTCTGCCATGCAACTTATTAGCTACATAATCTTGGGTAATTTCCTCATCTGTAAAATGTGAATATTATTACCAAATTCATAGGATTGTTATAAGGATTAAATAAAGCACTTCAAACAGTACTCATAAGTGTTTAATAAAAACAATATATAACTTAAAAATTACAAATTTATATATTGTTAGCCTGTTTTGCATCACTATAAAGGAGTACCTGAGGCTGGGTAATTTATAAAGAAAAAAGGTTTTTTTTGTTTATGGTTCTGCAGGCTTTACTAGCATGGCACCAATATTTGCCTGGCTTCTGATGAAGGCCCCAGGAAGGTTACAATCACAATGGAAAGCAAAGGGGGAGCAGACTCTTTTAAGCCACCAGGTCTTGCACGAACTGAGTGAGAACTCACTCATCACCAGTGGCTCTAAGCCATTCATGAGGGATCCGCCCCCATGACCCAAACATTTCCCATCAGGCCCCACCTCCAACACTGGGGATTACATTTAAACATGAGATTTGAAGGAGACAAACACCCAAACAATGTCATTCTACCCCCAGCCCCCCAAAACTCATGTCTTTCTCACATTGCAAAATATAATCATCCCTTCCCAATAGTCCCTCAAAGTCTTAATTCATTCTAGCATCACTCAAAAGTCCAAAGTCTCATTTGAGACTTAAGGTAAACTCCTTCCACCTATGAGCCTGCGAAATAAAATATAAGTTATTTACTTCCAAGATACAGTTGGTAGTACAGGCACTGAGTAAAACATTCTTGTCCCAAAACGGAGAAATTGGCTAAAGAAAGGGGCAACAGGCTCGAGGCAAGTCTGAAACCCAGCGGGGAAGACATTAAACTTAAAAGCCCCAACATATTCCTTGATTCCATGTCCTGCATCCTGGCACACTGGTGCAAGGGGTGGGCCCTCAAGGCCTTGGGCAGCTCCACTCCTGTGGCTTTGCAGGGTACGCGGCTTCCCTCATAGTTGAAGTTGAGTGTCTGTGGCTTTTCCAAGCTCAGAGTGCAAGCTGCTGGTGGCTCTACCATTCTCAAGTCTGGAGGGTGGCAGCACCTTTCCCATAGCTCTACTAGGCAGTGCCCTGCTGGGGTCTTTGTGTTGGGGCTCCAACCCCACATTTCAGTATGTAGACTATAAGCCCCCCACTGTACATGCTCTGTTTTATTCCCACATACCCCTCAAATGTGGGCAGAACCTGCAAATATCATGGGAAATCATCATGGGAAAAACATCATGGGAGAGTATCTGTATTTGTTTTCTATTACTGCATAATAGATTACCACAAACTTAAAGGCTTAATGTGATCCATTAATTAATTAATTAATTATTTATGAATGACAGACTCTTGCTCTGTCACCCAGGCTGGAGTGCAGTGGGCACAATCTCAGCTCACTGCAACCTCCGCCTCCCCAGTTCCAGCAATTCTCCTGCCTCAGCCTCCCAAGTAGCTGGGACTACAGGCATTCACCACCACGTTCAGCTAATTTTTGTATTTTCAGTAGAGACAAGGTTTCACCATGTTGGCCAAAATGGTCTTGAACTCTTGACCTCAGGGGATATGCCCACCTCAGCCTCCCAAAGTGCTGGGATTTACAGGTATGAGCCACCACAACTGGCCAATGTGACCCATTATCTCACAGTTCTATATATTAGAAGTCCAGCACAGCACAGACAGGTTCTCATACTGAGGATCACGCAAAGCTGAAATCTAGGTGTCAGCCAGGTTGTGGTATCATCCGAAGCTTGGAGTACTCTTCTTAGCTCACTCAGATTGTTGGTGGAATTCAATTCCTTGTGGTTGCAACTGAGGTTCCAATTTTTTTCCTGCTTGCCCACAACTGGAAGGTACGTCTCATCTTCTAGAGGCCACCTTTAGGTTTTAGCCAATGTGGCCCTCTCACAACATGGTACATACTTCTTCAAGGCTTACAAGAAGGAGAATCCTTCTTGCAAGGGTTCACCTGATTAGGTCAGGCCCTTTCAACAGTCTCAGAGTGAGTTTTTCAGGAACCTTAGCTGCATCTGCAAAATTCTTTCAACTTTGTCATGTAACATAATCTAATAATGGACATATCATTACGGCAGCATCATCAAGGGATATTTTATTTGTGGTTAAATGATTGCTGTGAACACCATCTATAAATATATGACTAATAGGATTTTGTAATTGGCTCTATAAACTTTAAATTTTGTATTATTTTTATAATTCACAAAGTGCTTGTATATATTCTGCATCATTTGATTTTCATGATTACCTGTCAGAGAAGCACAGCAGATATTAGCCCAATGTTATTAGTGGCTCACAGCAGCTAAGTGTATGTCCAAAGCTTTACAGCAAATTAGTAGTGGAGTCAGTTGGGCTTCAGATCAGAGTGTTTCCACCCTACATACAGCCCAGGCTCTTTTTGCTAACTCTGTAATTTTCAAACTGTGTTTGATGCTTGGAGATATCTCAGGGATTACTGTAAGAACTGGGTGTGATACTAATGGGTAGGGCTAAGTGTTGATATGGTGGCTCTATTTTTATATGTTGGAAGTTCAACCCATGCTTTAATAACCACTGCCCTGCAACAGCCTGCACCTTGTTAAAGGTAAAGAAGAATATTTGGGAAAAAAATTAGTTAAAAAAATGGTTGAGGCCAGGCGTGGTGGCTCACGCCTGTAATCCCAGCACTTTGGGAGGCCGAGGCGGGGGGATCATGAGGTCAGGAGATCGAGACCATCCTGGCTAACACGGTGAAACCCCGTCTCTACTAAAAAAAAAAAAAAATTGCCGGGCGTGGTGGTGGATGCCTGTAGTTCCAGCTACTTGGAAGGCTGAGGCAGGAGAATGGCGTGAACCCGGGAGGTGGAGCTTGCAGTGAGCCGAGATCACGCCACTGCACTCCAGCCTGGGCAACAGAGCGAGATTCCATCTCAAATTAAAAAAAAAAAAAATGGTTGAGATAGGTGTATATAAAAAGTCAAGAGTCTATTCCAATAGTTTTAAGAATCTGTCATCTCTTGCAGCAGCTGTTGAACCTTATAAAAAGACATAGAAAAAAACAAAAGAACCACATTATACACTTGCTTTAAAATATACACTCTGGAAAATATGATGAACCCCACCCCTTTCACTTTTTAAATAAATAAACAAAATTCATACCTTCTTAATGTCTGGTCTCTTATTTTTCTTTTCATGCAGACATTGACTAGCAACAGAGTACATAGCTTCAACTGAAGTGGAATCAGCATCATTCATCTTTTTATCAATATAATCTTCAATCGTCTTTTCTTCATCTTCAATTTCTTCTTTAATATCTAGCTTTAAAATGAGTGTTAAAACTTTACGAGCTTCAAATCAAAGTGAAGGAAATTAGAATGTATATTTTAATTATTTAAATTAATCTACTTTGTAATAACATGTACTCTCATTTTACTATCTTATCTTAAAACCTTATTAAGAATTCAAGACCCAGCCTGGGCAACATGGTGAAACCCTGTTTCTACTAAAAATACAAAAAATTAGCCAGGCGTGGTGGTGTGCACCTGTAATCTTAGCTACTCGGGAGGCTGACACAGGGGAATCGTCTGAACCCAGGAGGCAGAGATTGCAGTGAGCCGAAATTGCGCCACTGCACTACTCCAGCCTGGGTGACAGAGCGAGACTCTGTCTCCAAAACCAAAACAAAACAAACAAACAAAAAAACAAGACATACAGGACAAATTCTATGTAAATAAGTACATCCATCCACCACAAAATGACATTTTGGTCAACTGGTCAATGACAGACCACATATAGATGGTGGTCCCATAAGATTATAATACCATATTTTTACTGTACCTCTTTTATGTTTACATACATAAATACTTACCATTGTGTTACAATTGCTTACAGTATTCAGGACAGTATTATGCTGTACAGCATATGTTTGTAGCCTAGGAGCAATACCATACAGCCCAGGTGTGTAGTAGGTCACATCATCTAGGTTTGTGTAAGTACACTCTATGAGGTTCACACAATGAAACTGCCTAACAACGCATTTCTCGGAACATATTCCTGTCATTTGGCAACACATGACGGGGTGTGTGTGTGTGTGTGTGTGTGTGTGTGTGTGTGTGTGTGTAATATAAATGTATATTTATTTATACCTTCTAGATACTTCCACCCATCTGCCTTCCAATTTTTATATTTATGTTATGAGCTAATTGCTTATATGTTTCCATTAGCAGCATTTACTAGGTGGGCAGCACAGCGTGGTCTGCTTCTTGATGTGCTTCTAATAGCGCAACTCCAATTTTTTGGACCCTGACTCCTCCTCCCTGTACCCAATAAACTTCTCTATGGGTACTAAGATTGTTGAATCAAAGAGAAAAAGGGAGGGGAAAAATGGGGAGCAGGCCATGATAAAAAAAAAGAATTAACAGAAAGAGAAGTGTAGGAATAAGATAGTAAGTTGGGTGAATCATGGTCTCCCAAAACATGTCTATGCCATAATTTCTGGAATCTGTAAATGTCCTCTTATTAGGAAAAGAAGGGCCTTTTTAGATGTAATTAAGTATCCTGAGATGAGAATATTCCAGATTATAGATAATCCTGGAGGTAAGCCCCACATCCAACGAGCAAGGCAAGATTCTCTCTGGAGCCTCCAGAGAGAGCATAGTCTTGCCAATACCTTGATTTCAGACTCTGGCCTCCAGAACTACGAGCAAATAAATTTCTGTTGCTTTAAGTCACACAGTTTTTGGTACATTTTTACAACAGTCCTGGGAAACTAATACAGATGAAAAAAACTATTCATGAGAGGTAAACTCTTCAAAAACACTTTCAAAAGATAAATTCTGAAAATGTTTGGCCATGGCAGAATCTAGTAACATAAGGGTTCTTCAAAGGATCATTTTTTTTTTAACTGTGCTTGTACAAAAATCTTATTACTTTAGAGTCACATCACAGTCAAACCTTAAGAATGGGTGAAAGAGTGTAATTCTCCAAAGATTTGTGATTTTCACTATTATATGATGAAACACAAAACTTGTGACTGAGATAGAGCTTATGTTTTTCTGCATTTCATCCTTACTCAAGCCAAAGTTTTGAGGCTTTTATATATTTTGAAAGAAAAAGCCTTAGGCAAAATGATGGAAAACTTAGGTAAAGTATATGCTGCATGCAAGTTAGTGAATCAATCTGGGTTCAATCTTGAGCCCTCCATACCCACAGAGGAGGTCATAGGAACTCCAACTTGAAGGCAGTTGGTCAGAAGTTCTGGAGGCCTAAACTTGCGACTGGTGTCTGGTGGGATCACAGTCTCAGGGACTGAGCCCTTAACCTGTGGGATCTGATTCTGATGCTATCTCTAGGAACATAGTGTCAGAATTAAATTGGAGGAGATGCAGCTGACTTTCGCTGCAAAGTAGACTGCCTGCTTGTTGGTGGAGAGAAATCCTCCCCACTCACATTTGGTCACAGAAATCTTCTGTGTTGATTGTTGCTGTGGTATGAGAGCAAAGGAAATACATGATTTGAGTTTTTCCTAACAATAGCAAATTTGGTATGTTTTTTATTGTAACTTTGTAAATAAAATACTCCATGATAGAAATAAGTAGAGAACTTTTACTAGCAATTTTATTCTGAGAGAAATTTGAACGGAAGCCATTTTTTTCCTTTCTGAAAATGTTGAAAACACTGTTATTAAGAGTAGCCACCCTGAAAGTAACAAAATAAACATAAGCTAAAGAGGACCTCAGAAATCATTTAGTTCTATTTTCATTTTACCCACAAAGAAATCAGAACAAAGAATATGTAAGTGACTTTTCTAGGCTTCACACATACTTCATGGGAGAGCTGAGAATGAAAAATATTTAATGCTTTTTCCATATGCTATTGTGTAATAGCCAATGGAAAGACTGCCAACAGAAAATGTTATTTCTAGATGTCAAATTTATCCATATAAATTTAGACTACAAAAGCAGAGAAAAAAGGATTGAGGAAAACGAATATTTCAATTACCAATAACTGAGGTTCACGGTGTTCATCCACGGCTGGAAGTCCAGTTATTATTTCTAGTAAAACCTATTAAGACAAAAAAATTTCATTAATATAATACACAAGACAGGCTGGGCATGGTGGCTAACGCCTGTAATCCCAGCACTCTGGGAGACAGATGTGGCAGGATAACTTGAGCCCAGGACTTCAAGACCAGCCTGGGCAACAGGGAGACCCTGTCTCTACAAAAAATTTTAAAAAACATTGGCCGAGTGTGGTAGCACATATCTGTAGTCCCAGCTACTTGGGAGGCTGAAGTGAGAGGATCACTAGAGCCTAGGAGGTTGAGGCTGCAGTGAGCCGTAATTCTACCACTGCACTCAGCCTGGGTGACCAAGTGAGGCCTTGTCTCTAAAATATACATATATTATACATGATACTAGTAAATTATATATATAATACTCAAGACAAAAATAAATATAAACTAGAAGGAATATGAATCTTGGTTACAAAATTTGATTAATCATTCTATACAAAGCTATGTCTTTTAGATATTAAAGTGGAAAGAACACGAGCTTTGGGCATTTCTCGCCATCCCTCCTTCAGGGATATCTCGGACCCCATCATGACCATAAGCAGCTCTTTTCTATTGGCAATTCTACTAAAGAGTCAGCCCCACTCAACATATGTTCTGGGAACTCCCAATCCTTTTCCTGCCTCTTAGGGATTCTTCACAAGAATAATTTTCTCTGGCTCTTAGGAGAATATTAGTTTCTAAACACTAGGCATATTCTACAGTCCTATGCCTTGTTTTCACAGTACTATGAAGTTAAATTTCCATATATGGGACACATATGAAAAAACAAATTGAAGAAAAAGCCCCTGGCTTCTCCAACCACCCACACCTATCTCTTACTCTATCTTAAAATTTATTGGGAATAGACAGGTAGATTAGTAAATGTCAAAAAATGTGAGACTAAAGTATATACGGCACGACACGATTCATTTAATGCATTAGGTGTCATGCTAATTCATAAACAGAGATGGCAAGAAAATCATTTCTTGTAGTCATTTCAAAAATCAATTCAAAAGTTTTACACATTGGAAGAAGTTTTTACAAACTTTCTGGTATAAGTAGAGGTTAATGTGAAAAACTTGTGTTGTTACATAAGAGAGCTAAACAAGATGGGTGTATTAAATAATAGTCTACTTCATTTCCACAATTATAGCAGAATGACTATTTTTACTTATTATGTATATGGAACTTACCACACCAAAGCTGTAAATGTCAGATTTGGGTGTTATTTCTCCTCGCAAAGCTTCAGGTGCCATATAAGCTGTTGTTCCCACAATTCTGCTAGTCATGACTGTCTGGGCAAACTTCTCAGAAGCCCGTGCAAGGCCAAAGTCAGATATTTTAGCAGTAAAAGCTTCATCTAGTAAGATATTTGCACTGAAAAAAATGTAAAGTTTGAAGAAAAAAAATGTTTTCCCCACCCCAAAAAAGTCAAACAGTTCCTTAGCTAAATGTATGTATGCATGTATATATGTATATGCATACATGTCTATGTACATATTTACAGAGTATAACATTTTATAGTATGCATCATAAAAGCCTAAAATTTCTATTAATAAACCTAGAACTCAGATTATAGCTAAAGAGAAGCAACTGTCCTCTCTTTTTATGTTTCTTGAGGAAAAAATTTAGGAGAATAAAAATGAAATAAAACTGTCTACATTAGTAAGAGATATTTTCATTATTCCACAAATAATTTATTATAGGGTAAATTACTACAAAGTCTTCCAAGGCACCTTTAATAATTCCTTTCTTAATATGTATCAATTCATTTAAAAACAAATTTCCAACCAAAGTATCTCAATTATGCATTTCTTTATTCTTTTGTTCTGTACTATCTGGCTTTTGAAGAGAAAAAAATATGGCCAAAATATCTCAATTAATTCATTATATGCTTTCATACTTTCATTCAACACAATCTTATTGAGAACTCCCTATGTCGTTTAGTATTTAAGCTCTGCGCATGGGGGAGTCTTAAAATCTTGTCTGTGACAAAGGCATAAATAATTTTTTAAAACAATGGTAATATTAGGTACAAAATGCTGAGAGAACAACCATGTGCCTGGAAAAAGCAGGAAAAATTTCAAACAGAGGGTGAAAAGTGTGCTTAGTATTGAAGGATTATTAGAAGTTGATAGTTACATGAGGGAAAGAAAGGCACTCCAGGCAAATGGAGTAACAGCTACAGAGTGACGAAAATATGATATGGTGTACATGGTCAACTTCAAGGAATGAGTGTCCTAGAAACATGGAGATTATTTGAATTTTATCCTGTGAGCAACAGGCTACCAGCTAAAGTTTTCATAGTAGGAAACTGATGTTATTAGACTTAACTTTTAGGACCATGACCTGGTAGCATTGTAGTGAATAGATGAGGACTGATAGGCTGGATTTAGGTTGACTACAAAGGTTTGTAACAAAGCAAATGAGAGATAATGAGGGTCTAAATGGTCATAACATGGGATAAATGGAAAGTGAAAATTTTGAGGCTCACTCAACAGAATTTCGTAATTAGCATGATACAGAGAATGAGAACGTCTTCAGCTTGAGAGAGAGAATGAATAGTGACTTCACTGGATCAGAAAGGAAATGTGGAAAGACTTTAGGTTGGAAAGACCTGATGAGTTTGATTTCTGATGTGCTGACTTAAAGGTTACTGTGGGATACCCAGATGCAGTGTTTTTGGTACGGGGATACTAAAAATCCAGGACTGGAAGCTTATAATACAGATTCGAAAAACACTCACATATAAGTAGCAGTTAAAATCAACATAATATCACTCAGCAAAAACACACAGAAAGAAGCCGGGCGGGTGGCTCACGCCTGTAATTCCAGCACTTTGGGAGGCCAAGGTGGGCAGATCACCTGAGGTCAGAAGTTCGAGACCAACCTGATCAACATGGAGAAATCCCATCTCTACTAAAAATACAAAATTAGCAGAGCGTGGTGGTGCATGCCTGTAATCCAAGCTATTCAGGAGGCTGAGGCTCGAGAATCTCTTGAACCCAGGAGGCGAAGGCTGCAGTGAGCCAAGATCGCGCCACTGCACTCCAGCCTGGGTAACAAGAGTGAAACTCCGTCTCAAAAAAAAAAAGAACATATAGGGAGAAAAGAGAGAATGATAAGAACATGAGAAAGTACCAACAATACATGAAGGATAGGAGATGGTGTTTCTTTTCTCATCTAGGGTCAGTTCCTCTGCTTGAGCTGCTTACATTCTCAGGAACCCTACTGAACACATAATCTCATTTCTCTCTTCCACGGTATCCTCTCCCTCTTAATCTGGATCCTTCCTATAGGCAGATAAGCACAGTTTAGTCTCTGCTCTCTTAAAAAAAAAAAAAAGTTTCCTGAATGACATATCTATTTCTAGCTGTCCCCTTAGTAACATGTCTTAAAAGACTTGTCTGTACTCCTATCTCAGTTCTCTAGCTCTCACTCTCTCAACTACAATGTGATTTCTAAACCAATTACTACATGGAAATGGGTTTCCATAAAGTCACCAAAGACAATGGTGATGCTAATCCAATGATTAAAGCACTTGACTCTTTTTGACTACTCCCTCTTGGGAAACACTTTCTTTCCTCATTTTCAGGGACTCCACACTCTGCAGGTTTTCACCTTACCTTTCTCTGTATGTGTACTTCCTTAGATTCCTTTTTGTGATCATCCCTTCTATTTGGCCATTAAGTCTTAGGGTTCCTCAAGACTTAATCTTGTGACCTTTTCTTAATCTACATCTCCCCTCAAGTGAATACAGTCACTTCAATTATCACCTGTATGCAAGTAATATACACATTTATATCTTCAGCTCAGACCATCAGCTCCAAATCTGTATATCACACTAACATCTCTACTACTATATCTTAAAAGAACCTCAATGACAACACGTACAAAGGAGAATTCACATTTTCTAACCATCTCTCTAACCCCAACCTAACCAGGTCTTTTTTTGGTCCTTTCTATATAAGTGAATCATGCCATAATCATTCCAGAATGCAAGTCTGGATGCCATTATTCCGGGAGTCATTCGTGATACTTCCCTCTTCCTGAACCCCTGCATAGCCAAGGTATCAACAAGCTTTGCCATTTTAATCTTTCTAATCTGCTCACCTCTATTCATATGAACTGCCACCTATGATAGCCTACTAACTGCTTCTTCTTATAAACTGTTCTCTACATTAGAGTCAAAATCATCTTTGCAAAACTTAAAGATGATGCCACATTCCTACTTAAAAATTTCAATGGCATCTCATTACACTTGAGATAAAACTAAAAGCCTTACCTTGGCCCATTAGGTCCTATAGGACTTAGCTTCCTACACTTCTCTGTAGTTTTATCTTCAATCCACCACCCCATAACTTTCTGCATCTCAGTCATACTGCATTTATTGTTTTTTTTCAGACAGAGTCTTGCTTTATTACCCAGGTTGGAGAGCAGTGGCATGATCGTAGCTCACTTCAGCCTTGAACTCCTGGGCTCAAGCATCCTCCCTCCTCAGCCACCCCAGCATCTGGAAGTGTAGGCATGCATTACCAGGTTTGGTCCGAGCTGAAGATATAAATGAAGATATCTATGTTGTCCAGGGAACGTAATCAGGTCTGCAATTCCTGGCCTCAAATGATCCTACTGTCTTGGCTCCCAAAGCATATTTCATTTCTTGTAACTCATCATGCTCCCATATTTTCTCTCACCACTGGTCTTACAAATGCAGTTCCTTCTGCCTAGAATGTTCTTTTCCCCATCATCTATTCTACAGTTACCCTCAAATTGTGCCTACTTATTTCCTGCCCATTCTTTGAATCTCTGCTTAAATATCGCTTTCTTGGAAAATGTTCTTTATATTAATCCTATATACTATACTATATTATATATAATATATATGTGTGTACTGTTATTTTGTGATTTGATTGATGTTGAGCTCTATATATTAATATGTTACTTAGAGTAGGTAAATATTTAACTAGATAAATAAACAAGAAAGAAAGAGAACTGAAAAGTACTCATGAAGGATGAAGGTGATTCAGAAAAGAATGGTGATCCATAAACTAAGAAAACAACTAATTTCCATAAGGCAAAAGGGTCAAGAAGAACAGAATAAACTACTATTAAAACAAATAAAAAAGGTCAAGTAGGATGAGTACTGAAAGTAGGTCACTGGGCTTGGAATAAAGGAGATTACAGATGTCCTTATTGAGAAGAGCTTTCATGGAGTGATGGGAAAAAGTCCAGGTGCTCTAGGTTAAGAAATGCATGTGAATAGTGAATAGAGTGACAGCAAACTATTCTTTAAAGACAGCTTTCCAAAAGCTTTTAAACAGTAGCATTTACCTTTTAATATCTCTATGAATATGATGATTTTCATGTAGAAAATTGATGCCATTAGCTGCACCCTGAGCAATCTTGCATCTCATGTGCCAAGAAAGTGGTGGAGTACCATCCTTGTAAAGAAATAAACCAAATTAAAAACTAGAAAGCATAATAAAAAATCTACAGAGACTATATAACACAGAGTATTTTTCTAGGCAACAACTGAAGATGATGCTATATCACTAATAATTTAGGACTACATTTTTAAGTTATTAAAAATAATCTCCAAATAAGCTCAAATGGGTGTTTACATTTCTTATTTGAAGATAAAAATATATAAAAGCATCTTCCTAGTATAGTCTTGACTGAATTTTATATTTAGGATTACCACCTAATAAAATGGCAACCCAGTTGCTGACATATCAACTGTATAATTTTCATAGAGCAGGAAAAATATGAAAGCGAATTTGGTTTAAATAATCCAGTAACAAAATGAGTATTAATACTCCAGCATATAAACAAAAAGCCAAACAATCTGATGAACAAATAGCTTACCAAGCAAGAGAGTCTGTCTAGTAATGAACCATTAGGCATGTAAACATATACTAAGCAGAGGTCATCTCCATCACTTGAGAAACCAAGTAGTTCTACTAAGTTTTCATGTTGACACCTGTGACAAACAATTTTTCATGCAAAATTATTATAATATATACTTATATAGTCAGTTGTAGGTTGGAAGTTATTCAAAGTTTTAATAGAAAAAAAGAGAAAAAAATAGTATGTTATATATAATTTCTAACATGATGTTTATGTTTATATATGTTTATTGTAACTATTTATAATTTTCTGCAAATAGTTCTCTTTTCAGCCAATATTAATCAACATCAGAAGTAAAATCTGGGTCCCGGAGCAGGATGGCCAAATAGGAACAGCTCCAGTCTCCAGCTTCCCAGCATGGGTGACACAGAAGACGGGTGATTTCTGCATTTTCAACTGAGGTATTGGGTTCATCTCACTGGGGAGTGCCACACAATAGGTGCTGGCCAGCTGGTGCAGCCCAACCAGCCACAGCTGAAGCAGGGCGAGGCATCGCCTCACCTGGGAAGCGCAAGGGGGAAGGGAATCCCTTTTCCTAGGCAGGGGAACTGAGACACACAACACTTGGAAAATCGGGTAACTCCCACCCTAATACTGTGCTTTACCAAGGGTCTTAGCAAATGGCACACCAGGAGATTATATCCCACACCTGGCCGGGAGGGTCCCACATCCACAGAGCCTCCCTCATTGCTAGCACAGCAGTCTGAGATCTAATTGCAGAGGTTGGGGGAGGGGCGCCCACCATTGCTGAGGCTTAAGTAGGTAAACAAAGCCGCTGGGAAGCTCGAACTGGGTGGAACCCACAGCAGCTCAAGGAGGCCTACCCGTCTCTGTAGACTCCACCTCTGGGGACAGCGCACAGCTAAACAAAAAGTAGCAGAAAGCTCTGCAGATGCAAATGACCCTGTCTGACAGCTTTGAAGAGAGCAGTGGATCTCCCAACACGGAGGTTGAGATCTGAGAAGGGACAGACTGCCTGCTCAAGTGGGTCCCTGACCTCTGAGTAGCCTAACTGGGAGACATCCCCCACTAGGTGCAGACTGACACCCCACACCTCACACGGTGGGGTACACCCTTGAGACGAAGCTTCCAGAGCAAGAATCAGACAGGATCACTCGCTATTCAGCAATATTCTATCTTCTGCAGCCCCGCTGCTGATACCCAGGCAAACACGGTCTGGAGTGGACCTCAAGCAATTTCCAACAGACCTACAGCTGAAAGTCCTGACTGTTAGAAGGAAAACTAACAAACAGAAAGGACACCCACGCCAAAACCCCATCAGTACGTCATCATCATCAAAGACCAAAGGCAGATAAAACCACAAAGATGGGGAAAAAGCAGGGCAGAAAAGCTGGAAATTCAAAAAATCAGAGCGCATCTCCCCCTCCAAAGGAACGCAGCTCATCGCCAACAACAGATCAAAGCTGGACGGAGAATGACTTTGACGAGTTGAGAGAAGAAGGTTTCAGTCCATCAAACTTCTCAGAGCTAAAGGAGGAATTACGTACTCAGCGCAAAGAAACTAAAAATATTGAAAAAAGAGTGGATAACTAGAATAATCAATGCAGAGAAGGCCATAAATGAACTGACAGAGATAAAAACCATGACATGAGAAATACGTGACAAATGCACAAGCTTCAGTAACCGACTCGATCAACTGGAAGAAAGAGTATCAGAGATGGAAGATCAAATGAATGAAACGAATAAAGAAGAGAAGTCTAAAGAAAAAAGAGGAAAAAGAAATGAACAAAGCCTTCAAGAAGTATGGGAGTATGTGAAAAGATCAAATTTACGTCTGGTTGGGGTGCCTGAAAGTGAGGGGGAAAATGGAACCAAGTTGGAAAACACTCTGCAGGATATCATCCAGGAGAACTTCCCCAACCTAGTAAGGCAGGCCAACATTCAAATTCAGGAAATATAAAGAACGCCACAAAGATACTCCTCGAGAAGAGCAACTCCAAGACACATAATTGTCAGATTTACCAAAGTTGAAATGAAGGAAAAAATCTTAAGGGCAGCCAGAGAGAAAGGTCGGGTTACACGCAAAGGGAAGCCCATCAGACTAACAGCAGATCTCTCAGCAGAAACTCTCCAAGCCAGAAGAGAGTGGGGGCCAATATTCAACATTCTTAAAGAAAAGAATTTTCAATCCAGAATTTCATATCCAGCCAAACTAAGTTTCATAAGTGAAGGAGAAATAAAATCCTTTACAGACAAGCAAATACTTAGAGATTTTGTCACCACCAGGCCTGCCCTACAAGAGACCCTGAAGGAAGCACTAAACATGGAAAGGAACAATCGGTACCAGCCATTGCAAAAACATGCCAAAATGTAAAGACCATCGATGCTAGGAAGAAACTGTATCAACTAACGAGCAAATTAACCAGCTAATATCACAATGACAGGATCAAGTTCACACATAACAATATTAACCTTAAATGTAAATGGACTAAATCGTCCAATTAAAAGACACAGACTGGCAAATTGGATAAAGAGTCCAGACCCATCAGTTTGCTGTATTCGGGAGACCCATCTCACATGCAGAGACACACATAGGCTCAAAATAAAGGGATGGAAGATGATCTACCAAGCAAATGGAGAACAAAAAAAAAACAGGGGTTGCAATCCTAGTCTCTGATAAAACAGACTTTAAACCATCAAAGATCAAAAGAGACAAAGAAGGCCATTACATAATGGTAAAGGGATCAATTCAACAGGAAGAGCTAACTATCCTAAATATATATGCACCCAATACAGGAGCACCCAGATTCATAAAGCAAGTCCTTAGAGACTGACAAAGAGACTTAGACTCCCATACTATAATAATGGGAGACTTCAACACCCCACTGTCAACATTACACAGATCAACGAGACAGAAAGTTAACAAGGATATCCAGGAATTGAACTCAACTCTGCCCCAAGCAGACCTAATAGACATCTACAGAACTCTCCACCCCAAATCAACAGAAGATACATTCTTCTCAGCACATCGTACTTATTCCAAAATTGACCACATAATTGGAAGTAAAGCACTCCTCAGCAAATATACAAGGACAGAAATTATAACAAACTGTCTCTCAGACCACAGTGCAATCAAACTAGAACTCAGGACTAAGAAACTCAATCAAAACCACTCAACTACATGGAAACTGAACAACCTGTTCCGGAATGACTACTGGGTACATAATGAAATGAAGGCAGAAATAAAGATGTACTTTGAAACCTATGAGAACAAAGATACAACATACCAGAATCTCTCGGACACATTTAAAGCAGTGTGGAGAGGGAAATTTATAGCACTAAATGCCCACAAGAGAAAGCTGGAAAGATCTAAAATTGACACCCTAACATCACAATTAAAAGAACTAGAGAAGCAAGAGCAAACACATTCAAAAGCTAGCAGAAGGCAAGAAATAACTAAGATCAGAGCAGAACTGAAGGAGATAGAGACACAAAAAACCCTCCAAAAAATCAATGAATCCAGGAGTTGCTTTTTGAAAAGATGAACAAAATTGATAGACCGCTAGCAAGACTAATAAAGAACGAAAGAGAGAAGAATCAAATAGACGCAATAAAAAATGATAAAGGGGATATCCCCACCAACCCCACAGAAATACAAACTACCATCAGAGAATACTATACACACCTCTACACCATTAAACTAGAAAATCTCGAAGAAATGGACACAGGAAGGGGAACATTACACACCGGGGCCTATTATGGGGAGTGGGGAGGGGGGAGGTATGGCATTGGGAATTATAACTGATGTAAATGACGAGTTGATGGGTGCTGACGAGTTGATGGGTACAGCACACCAACATGGCACAAGTATACATATGTAACAAACCTGCACATGTACCCTAGAACTTAAAGTATAAAAAAAAAAAAAAAAAAGAAGTAACATATCACTGCCTTCACTTAAATTCTAAATAGATCTAGTATGATATTTATGCCTGTAATAATTTATGCATTAAATGTTTAACCCAACTTGATAGGCTAAAATGAAGAACTACTTAATAATTCTCTAAAGGTTAATAAAAGTAAAGACAACATGAACAAAAAAAGAAAAAAAGAAGTAAAATCTATTTTCTTTTCTTTTTTTTTTTTTTTGAGACAGGGTCTAACTCTGTTGCCCAGGCTGCAGTGCAGTGGTGCAATCATAGCTCACTGTGGCCTCGACCATCTGGACTCAAGTAATCCTTCTGCCTCATCCTCCCAAGTAGCTTGGACTACTGGTACATACCACACTCAGGTACTTTTTAAACTTTTTTGTAGGGATGAAGTCTCACTGTGTGTTTCCCAGGCTGGTCTCAAACCGCTGGCCTCAAGCAATCCTACCACCTTGGCCTCCTAAAGTATTGGGATTACAGGCATGAGCCACTACACCTGGCCAAACCTTTCTATTTTATAGTAAAAGCTAAATAATTCAGATTATTGGAACTTGTGATAAGTTTGGTTAAGGACTAGGCTGATGTTCAATTTCTTTAGCCCAATATTCAATGATGGCACAAATAAGATTTCAAGAAGTCCATTGTATTTTTATGCTAATACTGTCAAGAATTTTCTAACAAACTCAAAGCACTGATTTACAGACATGATCTTGAATCACATCTAATTTAGATGTTTTTGATCTTTAATCACACTGGATTATTTATAACCTAATTTGAGTGTTTTATATACTTGAGAATAATAAAACTAAAGAGACCTACGATATAATAAAGCGGCAGGCATCTGTGGTAAGATGAAAGAACACAGGGCTCAGAGTTATACATCCTAAATTTAAAGTCTCGCTCTGCCCCCTCCTGGATAGGTGACCTATGGCAAGTTAACAGCCTTACTGAGCCTCAGCTCCTTTAACAGCTAAACGCAGAAAATAGTACATAATAATGTAATACGGATGCTGAGACAATTAAATGAGAAAATGTAAACATGACAGCCTAGAAACATATCTGGCACATGATAAGTGTTTTATTATTTAAGTGCTTATTCATTTTGTTCATTCAAAACTATCCACAATTCTAGCAGTTCATTATATCAAATATGACTTCTTCTATTCTCATAAATATTTTAAGAAGCACAAATTAAAGCAATAAGTGTTCCATTTTCCACCAAATTGGCATATTTTAAACATGAGTAATTAACATTTGCTGAGTTTATACTATATACAAGGCATTGTGGCAAGTGATTTACCTGCTTTATTTAATCCTCACAATAACTTAAGTAAGTACTATTATCCTGTTTTATAGATGAGAAAATTAACGAATAGAAAGTTAAGAAACTTGGCCAAGATCATTCTGCTAGTAAGGTCCAGAGATTGGCACTTACTAAATAATAGTAATAATAAGCTGGGCGTGGTGGCTCACGCCTGTAATCCCAGCACTTTGGGAGGCCGAAGTAGGTGGATCACGAGGTCAGGAGATCAACACCATTCTGGCTAACATGGTGAAACGCTGTCTCTACTAAAAATACAAAACGAAATTAGCTGGGTGTGGTGGCGAGTGCCTGTAGTCCCAGCTACTCAGGAGGCTGAGGCAGGAGAATGGTGTGAACCCGGGAGAGCGAGCTTGCAGTGAGCCGAGATTGCGCCACTGCATTCCAGCCTGGGCGACAGAGCGAGACTCCATCTCAAAAAAAAAAAAAAAAAAAAAAAAAAGGAATGATATTAAATGAAGATAGGGAACCAGTAAAGTTTGAAATTGTAACGCACTGCTGGTAGTAATATAAATTTATTTATTTATTTATTTATTTTGAGACGGAGTCTCGCTTTGTCGCCTAGGCTGGAGTGCCGTGGCATGAGCCGGCTCACCGCAACCTCCGCTTCCCAGGTTCACGCCATTCTCCTGCCTCAGCCTCCCGAATACCTGGGACTACAGGCGCCCGCCACCTCGCCTGGCTAGTTTTTTGTATTTTTAGTAGAGACGGGGTTTCACCGTGTTAGCCAGGATGGTCTCGATCTGGTGACCTCGTGATCCGCCCGCCTCGGCCTCCCAAAGTGCTGGGATTACAGGCGTGAGCCACCACGCCCAGCGCTGGTAGTAATATAAATTACTGAAACCTATCTCAAAAGCCATTTGAATGTTTGAATGTGTATTTAGAAAGTCTTTAAAAAGTTCATGCATTCCGACCCAGTAATTCTTTTTCTAGGACTTTACCCTAGATGATAAAGTAAGTATAACTGCATTTAAAGATTTATGTGCAAAGAACTTTAAAGAAGCTTTATTTTTAATACTGAAAATTAGGAACAAACATAGCTATGGTTAAATAAAATATGATTCTCACATATTCTAGAATGTTGTACAATAATTTAAAATGTTTTCAAATTATTTTTAATGACATGGGGAAATGCTACACACACATCATGAAGCAAGTATATAAAAATATTAGCAGTGGTTATCTCTGAGTGATGTATTTGAGAGATGGTTTGTATTATTATTATTAAGTTCCGGGACACATGTACAGAACGTGCAGGTTTGTTACATATGTAAACATGTGCCACGGTGGTTTGCTGCACCTATCAACCCATCACCTAGGTATTAAGCCCTGCATGCATATGGTTTTGTATATTTTAAAAATATTTTCCTGTATTTTCCAGATTATCTACTGTGAACAAGTTACTTTTAGAACTGCAGAGTAGGGGTAGAAGGGGAGAAAACAAATACTAAAAACAAAAAGTTTGATTTTTTTTCAGTGTGTATCATTTTTACCATGCATAAGTCAATTCTAGTCTATTCTTCCTACTTAAGGTTAAGTAACTATGATTGGTGATTTACAGCAGTGGGTTTAATGGGTATAATTTGGTAAATCCCATTAGGATTCAGATCAAAAGTTCAGGCTCTGCAATCAAACAGATCTGGATTTCAATCCCATCTCTAACACTTACTGGCTACGTGATCTTGGACAAGCTATTTAACGTTTCTAAATCTCAGTTAACAAACAAAATGGGCAGTTGTAACAGTTGTAAAGGTTAGATAGACAATGCACATAAGGTACATAGCACAATGTCTGGAATGTTGTACACACTCAAATATCAACCACTATTAATTACTATAATAATTAGAATACATTTCCTCCATTGTCCCTTCTACTTTTCCTGATGATGTCCAACAATTTTCCAGCACACAGGGTCAATGCTGAGAAGGCAGATAACATGACTCTAGTTGCTTTATAGGTGCTACTTTATATATAAAGTATATATATATCTTCAGATATATATGTGGATACTATGTGGAGCAGGGCTTCTCAACTTTAGTTTGTGAATCTTCCAAAATTGTATGTATGATTGTGTGTATATGTATATAACTACATTTTTCTAGGGGTAGGGTCCATAGCATTCAACAGATTTTTAAATTTTAAGAACTACTATGTAGAATGATGTTTATTTAAAGTATATCTGCCTTCAGCTAACAGCACATAGAGTAAATGCTTATCTTTGCAGATAACATGACTCTAGTTGCTGTATAGATGCTACTTTATATATTCTGTAGATAGTTTTTTAAAGTATCTCTACAATTGATCTCTCATGAATTCTGGAAGTAGAAAACATGATAATGAAGGACATGATAGTAAAATTCCACATAACCTTGTTGTGACTTAAAATAATGACTGCGGTCAAGCGCAGTGGCTCCTGCCTGTAATCCCAGCACTTGGGGAGGCTGAGGCAGGCAGATCATGAGGTCGAGATCAAGACCATCCTGGCTAACACGGTGAAACCCCACCTCTACTAAAAATACAAGAAAAATTAGCCAGGCATGATGGCACACACCTGAAGTCCCAGCTACTCGGGAGGCTGAGGCAGGAGAATCGCTTGAACCTGGGAGGCAGAGGTTGCAGTGAGCCGAGATGGTGCCACTGCACTCCAGCTTGGGTGACACAGTGAGACTCCATCTCAAAATAAATAAATAAATAAAAATGACTGCTATTTAATCTCCAGGCATATGAGTATATGTAATCATAGAATTATGGAGCCAAAAGTACTTTCAATTTCTCTAAACACTTAATTTTAATTTCATATATGTGCAAACATCACTAGTTCATGGCATACTCTAACGTGAACCAGGTTCCTTACTCCTTGTCTTTTTCCTTTCCACTACACCGCACTGCCAAATTAAGACTTACTTTGCCATTACTTTTATTTCTTGATCAAACTGCTGTTTCAGTTCTTCAGTAGTAATGTCAACCATCTGAAAAAATAAAATATACAGTGTAATACTGCACAATTCTAAGGTTCCTAATGCTCAGAGGGATCAAGAGATCAGCTGGCTCATCTCCCTTTCTTTAAAACAATAAGGTATTATTCTCCCAATTCTACAGAACAACTGAGATCTAGAAATACTAGCGATTTGCTCAAGGTCCATGGCTGGTTAGTGGAATGAAAAATATATATAAATTTCACTGAGTTGTGGAAACAAAATGAAATAGCATGAAATTTCACTACACAAAAAATTTGAAAAAATATTCTAGGAAACAGAAAACATACGCAATTTTAGTGCAAAATGGAAAACAAAACCTACAAAAGCCCTGCAATGTATATGACAAAGAGTGACTATCTTTATCACATACATATGCATTCTATTGATATTTTTAGGCTCTAACAAAAGGTTTAGAATATAACTAGTCAATAAGTAAAAGGTGAACACTCCAGTAGAAATGGCAACAAAGGACACGGATAAAAAAAATTTTAATGTTTTTTCTTAATGTATACTTCATAGACTTTATTTTTAAATGGGAAAAGTAATGCAAACATGGTTTTTTTTTTAAAATAGTTTTCCTGGTATCTTACCATTTTAATCTTGATTACATATGAGGCACTATGTGGAGCAGGGCTTCTCAACTTTAGTTTGTGAATCTTCCAAAATTGTATGTATGATTGTGTGTATATGTACATAACTACATTTTTCTAGGGGTAGGGTCCATAGCATTCAACAGATTTTTAAATTTTAAGAACTACTATGTAGAATGATGTTTATTTAAAGAAAATACATACTGAAATAATGTATTTCCTAAAGATTAACTTTATTATAGAGCACACTATGAAGCAACTCTTTATTCCTGAAAATATAACTTACTGCTGCAAGCTTCTTTACTGCCACAGTTGCGTTATTTACGTAGCCTTTATATACAACTCCAAATCCTCCCTCTCCCATTTTATTACCACCAACAGAAATGGGTCGTTCATCAAAGTTATTTGTGACATTCTTCAATTCATAAAATGAAAAACTGTGAAAACCTATAATGTCAAAATAAGAAAAACATGCTTAAATTTTAAAAATTCGTTTTAATAATTCTAATATTTTCTCATTTGAAGATTTCACATGTATGTAAATATTTATGATTTTGAATTAGACAAGATGGGAGAATATAAAACCATTTCTAAAATACAAATTATAAGTTTTTCTTGAGAATTCTGTTTGGTGATCCTACCCTCTGAACACTGTAGTCACCCACCCAAAATTCTAGTCACACATTTGAGTGGGTCTAGTCTACCTACCCAAAACTCTAGTCACATATTTTATTTTAAAAAGTGACCCTTCCAAGTTATGTAAATATTTACTTTTTTTTTTTTTCATAGCTTCTCTGGTTGTTTGCATGTCCTATTGCCTCTAATCACTGATTAACACAAAGAAGATGGTTCTTAATATATCAGGAGGAAAAAACTCATAAAAGAGCTATTGCCAGTGTGCCTGTGATTGCTGCACAAACAAAAGAACAAAAGCTTTCTTTTAAAGCACTGCTAGTCTTAATGACAAATCCACTAGTAGAAAGCACTGAAAATGTTACTTACGTGTATCACTAACTTCTAAACTTTTATTTTCTGGACTTGAGGAGTCAAGTGGCATATAGCTTTGTTCAAGATTCTGCAGAGGTGTCATCAATGTCCTGTCTTTGTCATAGAAAGGCATCTGTTTTTGTTGAACTGTTACAGCTTCTTTAGAAGGTAGTGTATTAGCAGTTTTGGGAACAGCATCTAACAAATGAAGTAAGACACAAGTGGTTTTTCAGTAATAAGAAGTGGTTGTGAAAAAGTTAAACTAGAAACTTGGTTCATTTAATATCATTCCAGTTTCTACAGGTTGGTCTCATATTCTCACAGAACACACAAGAAGCTACCTAGTAAGAATCTGTAAGTTATAATGAATATGGGTAAAGAGAGTAAGGCAGTGTTTTCAAACAGTAATCCATGAGCCACCTATATCAGAGGCACTGCAGCACTTGTTTAAGAATATAGACCTTAAACCCAATTCCAGAATCCTGAATACATAGATTTGGAACAGACCCTAGGAATCTACATGTTTAACCAGAACCTAAGTGATTCTTATGCATGATAAAGGTTCAGAACCACTAGTGTGAAAGGCATCAAAGGAAGAAAAGAAAGGTTATAAGGAAGGCAACTAGACACTAACACATCAGAATACAATTTTTTAAAATTATGATCATAGAATCTCATCAGGGTAGAAGTTGAAGATGAAAAAAAGCAAGAACTCAAAAGAATAATTACTTTCTTACAGCCTAAGCCAGATGTGTGAAGTCTTTCCTTCTAAACTTCCTATTGGCACAAAACTATCTGACTCTTACAAAGCTTCTATCACCTTAGTAGCAGGGTCCACAGTGTCCTTTGTCGGTGCTGCTTTTTAAAGAGTTGAGGAGTGCTGAAAGAAAGAAAGGGACTCTCAAATGTAAACTTCATCTACCAGGAGGAAAAAGTAAGAGTAAGAAGAAACATTTCTATTTTGGCCATTTGTCTTTCCACCCTACTTGTGGACACCCTGGTCACAATCAGTTTACCTGGGAGCAAAAGACTCGCAGGAGCAAAAAATTCATTTTGGATCAAAAGATCCACAAGATCACCAACTGTGCAATTTGTGGTGCCCCAGTCAAACAGTAATTCAGAAGTGGGACTTTTTCCAGTTTGAAGTAATGCTTCAAATCTCCTTAAAAGTAAGTAACAAAGAAACAAAATTAGTCTATTGTCTTAGTTCATTTTGTACTGCAATAATAGAATACCACAGACAGGGTAATTTATAAACAATAGTTAATTTGGCTCACGGTTCTGGAGGCTGGGAAGTCCAAGATCGAGAGGCTGCATCTGGTTAGGGCCTTCTTGCTACATCATCTCATGGTGGAAGGGCAGAAGGGCAAAGAGCATGCACACGTGCATGGGAGAGAGAAAGAAAAGAGAAAGAGAGAGAGAGAGAAGGAAAAATAGGGCCTAACTTACCTTTTTATCAGAAACCCACTCCCAAGATAACTAACCCACTCCTGCCATGACAACATTAATCCACTCATAAGGGCAGAGCCCTCATGACCAACTGCCCTTTAAAGGTCCCACCTCTCAACCCTTTTGCAATGGGTATATTAAGTTTCTAACACATGAACTTTTGGGGACACATTCAAACAACAGCATTTATAAACTGAGGTCATATGAAAACAGGTGTTGATCTCCCCTGCCCCTGTTTTGCCTACAGCGTCTCCTATAACATTAAAGAAATGGGACAACAAGAGAACCAGCAAGAATTACAAAGAGACAGAAAAAATAGGAGGAAAAAAGATGCCAAAGATGATGATAATAATCTACTGGGTACTTACGGGGTATTTACTTAGTGGTTTACAGGATGTACACACATGAGCATGTTCAAAGATATTATGATTATCATACGAATTTACTAGTGAAAAAGCGAGGCTTGGAGAGGTAGAGTAACAAGCCCATAGCCACACAGCCAATATGATGTATCCAAGTTGAGGTCCAAATTCAGATCTCATTTGACATAAGAGTGTATTCTCAATCTACTTAGTTATATTACTTCCCACATAACTTAAGACTCTGATAGCTATATAATTTTTAATAAATCTGCCTGCTTAATGAAAGAAACAGAATACACAAAAACTTAGGAAATTATTCCTTCAATCTTAACTGTAATTCAATTAAATTGAAAAAGGCCGGGCGCGGTGGCTCAAGCCTGTAATCCCAGCACTTTGGGAGGCCGAGACGGGCGGATCACGAGGTCAGGAGATCGAGACCATCCTGGCTAACACAATGAAACCCCGTCTCCACTAAAAATACAAAAAAATTAGCTGGGCGTGGTGGCGGCGCCTGTAGTCCCAGCTACTCGGGAGGCTGAGGCAGGAGAATGGCGGGAACCCGGGAGGCGGAGCTTGCAGTGAGCGGAGATCGCGCCACTGCACTCCAGCCTGGGCGACAGAGCGAGACTCCGCCTCAAAAAAAAAAAAAAAAAAAAAAAAAAATCACAAAGTCGGCTTTCATCCCATTTCTTTCCATTCCATTTCTTTAAAATTAAAAATGAGTTTTGAAAAGTTAACATTTAAAAATTTAACCAATATTGTTTTTTTCTTTTTCCTCTAAAGATTTTAAAAAATTTCAAACTTACAGAAAAGTTGAAAAAATGATAGAATGAACAACCATTCACCTAGATTCACCAATTGAATAACTGATAAAATTGTGCCATATCTGGGCTCTTGTGCATGCTCTCTTTCAATCTATGTCTGTGGGAGTGTATTTTAGAATATGGGCCAGATGTCATAGAATGAGTCTAACAGCCTAGATGTATCTGACTACTTTCTCATGATTAAATTCCGATGAAACATTTTGGTAGAAATACTACATAGGTATAATGTGCCCTTCCCATTGTATCACATCCAGGGGTACATATTGGCATTTTGTACCATTATTATTGGTGCTAAAATTTGATCACATGGTAAAGGAAGTGTACTTCAGATTTCCTCATTAAAAATGTACCCTTCCCTTTCATACTTCACAAGTAATTTGTGTACAATACTTTTTATCTATCTATTGAGGGAGTCTTGCTCTGTCACTCAGGCTGGAGTGCAGTGGCATGATCATGGCTCACTGCAGCCTTCACTTCCTGGGCTCAGGTGATCCTCCCACCTCAACCTCCCAAGTAGCCGGGACTACAGGCGTGCACTACCACGCCCAGCTAATTTTTTGTAGAGATGGGATTTTACCATGTTGCCCAGGCTGGTCTTGAACTCCTGGGCTCAAGCAATCTGCCCACCTCGGCCTCCTCAAGTGTTAGGATGACAGGCATGAGCCACTGTGCCCAGCCTATAATACTTTAAAATCTTGTGCATATCCTGCTCATATGCATGAGAACAATCACCTTTCACCTTATGCTTTTTAGGTTCAGTGATGAGCTTGCAAGAATCAGTTACTCATTGGTGGTTACAAATAGGTATTTTTCTCATTCTACCATTCTTTTCACAATTATTTGCAGGTATTCTGTAAAGAAGAGCTTTTTCTGTCACAGGAGTGAGTCTTGAAAAAAGGAAAAAAAAAAAAAAAAAGAAGAGCTTTATCTTCCTGCCACCACTGCCCCAATTATCTTCCATAAGTTTTTAACAGTAATATTAAAAAATTATCTTTAAACATTGGCTTAACACAGTTTAAACTTAAGCTTCTTTCAAGTACTTTAACATGTTCGCTTTTCTTATGAGAAACATTTCCTGCAAGGGAGCTAAGGCTATTAGGTTCTTTCCGAGGTTAATGCTGAAAATAACAAAGAGTCTTCTTTTCCTTTTGCTACCAAAGAAACATTTTGACATCGGTTTTAAATGCAATGACTGACAAAAATAAAATCTGCATGCATATTTTACACTAAATCGAGCAGAGATGAGTAAAGAGGAAAAATTGAAATTATCTGATGATAGCACTGAGAAATCCTGGCTAAGATTTAAGAACTCTGTTCACAGAAGTGTACACTTGTAAGCAACAACTTTAAAATGTCAAATTGAAAAACTCCCAAAATACACTGTTAGAGTGCATTAGAGATTTACACACTTTGAAGTTTAAGCTCTAGATTTTTACTAGACATTCTTATAACATTCTTATTTTCCTTCAATCTGGAAATGAGAGGTGTGAGGCAGACTGAACTTCACTTGGCTTGCCAAACTGGGAACCACAGCAAAGGTGGGAATATTGATTCTAACTCAAAAAGCTTATTTGAGAGATCACAATATTAGCCCTATTGACATATGGGAGAAAGAATACAAAATTGCAAAAGGAACAACCAAAAAGAGGTTACTTACTACCAATGTGTCCTCCACAGTATAGAGGTTTACTTTCTAAACTGCCACATTAGACAGTACTTATACCAATTAATCATTCCATATTGTGATGTAAGAATTTACAAATACAAAGAATTTTATCTGTTACCTTATGTGAAATTGATTGTATCTATCATCACCAGATGGTTTTTTAATAGCTACAGCTAACTTCTTCCATCCTTCTTGAGGATCAATAAAATCTGACAGCTTCCTAATCAGTCCAACATTGAGGCAGCGCACATATGTTGATGGTGTTATGGGTTTGTTCATCTTCTATTCCTAAAATATGGAAAAATCTCATTAAAATTTTATAGTACTTTTAGAGATGACATCTGTAAGCTTCTACATCACACTTTGCTATATGATATGAAATGCCAGCAACTGATTATACCATAATAAAGAAACATTCCAAAGTCAAGTCACTGATACCCTAAGATGAAACTAAAATTGTAATTCATTTGTCCAATTATCCTCTAGGTTTCCTTCCTTTTTCCACCTATTAATAGCAATAAAAAGCGGGGGACTTTTTTCTGACATTGATATTTTCCAAGTATAATTTATAGAAAGGGGCAATACACTTACCAGAGCAATTCTTTTTAGCAGTAATATCAATAAACTATCAGAATTAGCATATTCAGAAATCAAATCTATTAATAAAAACATTTACCTTTCAATTTAATATATGTTGCTCAATCAGTACTCATTTACGATTAAAAATTTATGCAACGTTCTTTGGTAGAAGAAAAAAAAAGTACTGAAATGATTTGTGTAGCATTAACAGATAGGGTCCACCCACCCACTGTTCACATAGCTTGCTCTTCCTTGACCTCTGCACATTTTTTGAGTCCATGAGATCTGCCTGACCACAGTTCATTTGCTACTACGCCAAAACCTGTGTTTCACCACTTCAGCCACTCTCTAGACAGAATCTTTATTTCTGCAGTCCCCCTTTTCTTCTGCTACTCCACACTGGAGAGCTGCAGCTAGGGATAAATCTAACAATTTTACTTGTACACCAGAGTTGCTGATGTGAATACAAATTTATGGTAACCCCCTTTCCACATTAATGGCCTAACACTGCCATTAATCCTTCCACTTGTCTCCTCTCATTGTCCTTAGTGACTATTTCATATCTTTGCTTCTTTCTATGTGGATTTTATTTGTTCTGCATGTACCTCATTCTCAATAGGAAATGATCTTTCCTTCCAATTAAGACAAATAGACTCAGATGTTCTTATGTCACTTATTTTTGCTTCCCTATATATATTTTTAAAATACAATTTTAGAGTAAATAATGTGTTCATATGGAACAACATTCTAAAACTATCAAAAAGAGTAAAAAGCGAAAAGCTTCTCTGTATCATAGGCTTCTATATTAGTATTCACTTCCTCTCTTTGGACTTCTTTGACCACATCTAAATAGGTCTAGTTGCCCTTCACCTAATTATCTTTCATCATTGCACAATGTATTTGTAATCATATATTTATTTGTTTACTTGTTTACTGTCTCCCATATTAGATTTTAAGATCCATGAGTTCAGGACCATGCTAATTTTATTCATGAATATATACCTAGTGACGTGCACACTGTAGATAATGGTGTTGTTCAGTATTTATTTTAGGAACAACTAAATTATTTCCCAGTATGGTTTTATCATCTCTATTTTACAAAGGTGGTAAGTGAAAGATCCAGGACTTACACTTATGTCTGACTCCAAAATCCATGCCATACAACTCTGCTTTTATAACACAATGCATTGTTCATGTCATTCTCCTTTTCAGAAAGACTATTCCTTTCCTTTCATTCATGAATACATTCAGCAAATATTTATGTCAGTCTTTGTACTAACAAATGGGAGCACAGAGAAGAGAAAATCTTTGTTTCCAAGCTGTTCAGTATACCATGGGATATAAACAGTGACAGGGAGTGATAAAAGCTGCAAGAGTGTTATGGGGCCCAGAAAAAGGGCATCAAGCAGAGGCATTCTGGAGAGGGATATCAAGACAGATTTGCCTGGAGTGGGAGGTTGGAAGGATGAATGAAAGGGAATGAGAATAAGCCCAGAAGAAAATTCCAGGCAGAGGGAATAGCATGGGAAAAGGTGGGAGCACGTGTGTCTCAGGCAAAGAGCTTGCTATGGCTGCACCATAGGATGCCTGTGATTAAGTGAGAAGAGATGAGGGTGGAAAGGTAGCAGGGCCAGATCACCATGTACCTCACATGCTAAGACAAAGAGTTTGAACTTATAAACTAAAAGTTACAGGAGAGCCACTTCAGGATTTTTAGGAGGGATGTTAAATAATCTTACATGGTTAAGTGGATTCCTCTGGATAAAAATTAAAGGGTTGTATATTGAGGCAAGAAAATTAGTTTGAAAACTTCTGCAATAATCCAGGTGAGCAGAAATGAGAGCTTGGAAAAAGTATAGGGTATGGGAATGGAGAAGTAAAACATGAAAACATTTAGGAGGCCAAATCAAAACAATTTCACTAGAGATGAGCAATTACAAGAAAGGGAGATAGAACAAAGATGGTTTTTTTTGTTTGTTTGCTTTTGTTTTGTTTTTTTTTTTTTTGACTCATGTTAAATGTGAAATATCTACCTTTGGCACCATCTAGGGGCCTTCATACCAAGTACTTATATATGCAGTATGGAGCTTAGGAGAGAGGTTTCAGCAAAGAATGCTCACTATGTAAGTATTCTCATATATAAGGGGTTTTCAAAAAGTTCATGGAAAATGCATATCATGCAAAAACCATGCATGGATTTCAAATTTTTTTTTGCAAAACATATTTCCAAAATAAACTCACACTAACTTATCATTCATGTCTAAATAGGATCTAGTTTGAGGCACTAAGAAGAATAAGACAGTTTGAAAAGAACCTCTACCACAGCAACATGAATTCTGCTAAAAGTGAAGCAAGAACAAACACCACATTTATATGGAGGTTGGTTGGAAGAATGGTGAAATCACTGATGCTTTATTGATGGGGACGATGCCCCCAAGAAAACCAGCAGCATACAAATCAGTAACTCATATTAAGGGATGAGATGATGTTGAAGATGAAGCCTGCTGCAGCAGACCATCCACATCAATTTTTGAGGAAAACATTCACCTGGTTCGTGCCCTAAATGAAGAGTACCTATAATTAACAGCAGAACCAACAGCAAACACCATAGACAACTAATTCAGCCTATACAATTCTGACTGAAAATAAAAGTTGAGCAAATTTTCCACTTGATGGCTGCCCAAACTGTTGCACCCAGATCAGCTGCAGATGACAGCAGAGCTTTCAATGGAAATTTTAAACAAGTGGGATCAAGATCCTAAAGCATTTCCTCAAAAAATTGTAACAGGAGATGAAACGTGACTTTACGAGTATGATCTTAAAGCACAAAGCAATGGCTCCCCCAGAATGGCAGCGGTCCAATCAAAGCAAATGCAGACAGTCAAAAGCAAGGGCATGACCGCAGCTTTTTGGGATGCTCAAGGTATTTTTGCTTGTTGACTTTCTGGAGGTAAAAAGAATGGTAACATCTGCTTATTAGAGAGTGTTTTCGAGAAACAGTAGCTTTTCTAAATGTTTCTAAACTAAAGCTTTTCTGCTAAAGCTTTAGTCAAATGTTTAGCAGAAAAACGCCTAGGAAAGCTTCTCCATCACAACAATGCCCCTCCTCTTTTCTTTCATCAAACAAGGGCAATTCTGTGAGTATCAACTGGAAATCATCAGGCATCCACTTTACAGTCCTGATTTGTCTCCTTCTGACTTCTTTTTGTTTCCTAATCTTGAAAACTCTTCATAGGGCACCCATTTTTCTTCAGTTAATAATGCAAAAAGGCTTTATTGACATGGTTAAATTCCCAGGACTCTCAGTTCTTTAGGGATGGCCCAAATGGCTGGTGTTATCACTTACAAAAGTGCCTTGAACTTCATGGAGCTTATGTTCAGAAATAAAGTTTACAGTTTTTTGTTTTTTGAGTCTCGCTCTGTCATCCAGGTTATAGTGCAGTGATGCAATCTTTGCTTACTGCAACCTCTGCCTCCCAGGTTTAAGTGATTCTCCTGCCTCAGCCTCCCAAGTAGCTGGGATTACAGGTATGCACCACAACACCCAACTAATTTTTGTATTTTTGGTAGAGATGGGGTTTCGCCATGTTGGCCAGGCTGGTCTTGAACTCCTGACCTCAGGTGATCTGCCCACCTTGGCCTCTCAAAGTGCTGGGATTACAGGGATGAGCCATAGCGCTGAGTCAAAGTTTACATTTTTTATCTTTTAATTCAATTTTTCCACAAACTTTTTGAAATGCCCTCATACAAATTAAGAGCATATACATATATACGGTTGAAACAACAATAAAATGAAGTTGCCTATTAGGAATGCTTAGAATGGAAAGGAATGATGTGAAAGAAGAATTTTAAAAAATACTGCTTAGTCATGAAGGCAAGAAAAAAAAAACAGGACAGTGGCATACCAGAGACTTCTAGAAAAGGCGGCAGGTTGGTACAAAAGACTCAGAGAGGTCAAATAGACACTGATGGAGATGTTAGACTCTGAAATCAGAAGGCCATTGGTGACTTGGGAACAGCTATAGTGAAAAAGTGAGTGAATGGCAAAAACAGATTTTCCAAGAAGTCTCATTATGAAGGGAAGGAGAAAGAGAGAGGAGTGTGAGCAGAGGGAAAACAAGGGTGGAGGGGTAGGGAGAGAGAGGGAGAGAGCACGCAAGAGAATAGCAGTTTTCAAATTTGGTCTCAGGACCTTTTACCCTCTTAAAAACGATTGTAGACCCCAAAGGGCTTTTGTTTACGTTGGTTATATCTACCAATATTTACCATATTAAATTGATGCTGAGAAATTTAAAAATTACTTATTAATTCATTTAAAATAATCATAAATATACATGTTAGCATATATATCTTAATAAAAATAACTACCTTTTCCTCAAAAACAGAAGAGTAACATTGTTTTAAGGTTTTGCTAATCTCTTCAATATTTAACTCAATAGAAGAGAGCCAAATTCTTATATCTGCTTCTGCACTCAACCCACTGAAGTATATTGTTTTGGTTGATGTATACGACGAAAATCCAGCTTCACACAGACATATAGTTACAAAGAAAGGTGTATTTTAATAGCCTTTTCACAAACTAGTAGATATTTCTCTTTGATACTACACTAAAATTTGAAAGAAATAACTTCCTAAAGGTAAGCTGCAATGTGGAATCCGAAGCTGTATAAATTAACTTGGAACATTAAAATCCATTGCATTCTGAATGAATCTTTTAACTATACATGATTTTGACCTTATAAATCTCCTGAAAGAGCATTAGGGACTCCAACCAGACTTTGAGAACTGTTGGTGTTAAGGGTTTAAGACTTAAGTTGTTTGGCAATACAAATGGGATAATGAATAGCATACAGGTGAAGAAATCAGCCTTGAATAGAGAGAAGTCTCTTTTGAATCTAGAAAGAAGGACGCAGAGGTTTAAATACAGATATATTTGAAGGGAGAAGAGTTCCCACATAGTGTTATTTTTTTCTGTGAAACAGGAAGTGAAGTCGTCTAGGGCCAGGTAAAAGAATAGCCCATGTACCTTAAAGGCCCCCTGGTAAATGCCTATTTTTCCTTCAAGCCCAATTCAAAAGGCACTGTTAGCTTCCCCTGATTGTCATCTCTTTTGCTCCAAAATGTCACCTAGTCATTCTTCTGTTCTAATAATTATTATGTTTTACTGTTTACGTATCTGCTTTCTCTGTTAGATGGGTGCTCTCCTGGCTGGGACCCAACCAAATTCACCTCAGCAACGACTCACGACATTTGTGTTGAATGAAAGGCTGAGGATTTTTAAATTTTAATTAAGAAATTGTATCTAGGTTACCTATAGACTCTGCAGTTGCTCTCTTCAAGTTATTTTTCCTTATTAAGATTTCTCTCTACTGTAAGGTACAACATGATTGACAAAGCTAGAAAAGATAGAACTGCTTAGTAGTCTTATAAATTAGAGCTAAATACAAGGAACTGAGGAAAAAACCCAGACTATCTAAAGGCCAGGGATAAATTTGGTAGCTTTCCTGCACCCAGGCTTCCAGCAGAGGTGATGAGTGTAGGGATACTAGGAAAAAGGCCTTCTGCCAACTCTTCCACACATGTGCCCAGAAGTTCAAAATCCCAGAAATTAAAATTTTACTTTAAATGTACATTCATATACCACTCCCAACCACATACTTACAAGAACATAAGCCAAAATATTAACAGTGGTTATCCCTTGGTGATGACTTTTATGATAGTTTTGTTTTCGTTTTGCTTTTCTGAATTTTCAATAATGAAAACACACTGTGCAAAAAAACTTTAAAAGTGTCATCTCTTTCAAACTGTTCAAGATTTACCTTAGTACACTTAGGATTAATACAGGAGGCTTTGCTTACAAATAAATAATTAAATACCTTCATGACTGTTTCGTCTTACCACTAACTCTCATAGTAAAGAAAACCCATTCATATTTTCAAATAAGACAACTCAGACAAGTATAAAAGGTGGGGTGGTGATTGAGAAATATATTAAAATCAGCACCTGCTTATGGAATGCAATGCCTTCCCAAACAAAGTACTGTGCCCAAAACAGGAGGGCAAAAGATTCTTGTCAAATGTGTTAATAAAGTTTTAAGACTGCTTCATTAGCACTTTGATCAGAGGAAAAGATTGTGCAGCGGTGGAGGGAAGATGAACTTTGAGGTTGCACAGGCCTAAGTTCTAACCAAAGCCAACTGTGACCAGAGTTAGTAATTATATTTCTCTGGACCTTGCTTTTCTTTATCTGAAAAACAGAGATAGTAATATCTAAGAATTGCTGTAAGAATTAAAATCAACACATGCAAAGGGCCAAATCTTGTCACATAATAGGTGGTCAAAAAAAAAAAAAGGAGCAATTATTATTTTCCGGCAGAAATTATTCTTATATAACTTTTTTTTTTTTAAAGATATGTGCACAGTTGTATTTAGGTTCAATTTCCAGAACACTAATGAGGAGCTACTGAAAGGGTACAAATAACAAGTCTGAGAAAATAACTAAGCTTTTGAGATGGTGGCAGTCTTTTTTTTTTTTTTTTTTTTTTGAGATGGAGTCTCGCTCTGTCACCCAGGCTGGAGTGCGGTGGCGCCATCTCGGCTCACTGCAAGCTCTACCTCCCGGGTTCACACCATTCTCCTGCCTCAGCCTCCCGAGTAGCTGGGACTACAGGCGCCCACAACCGCGCCCGGCTAGTTTTTGGTATTTTTTAGTAGAGACGGGGTTTCACCGCGTTAGCCAGGATGGTCTCGATCTCCTGACCTTGTGATCCGCCCGTCTCAGCCTCCCAAAGTGCTGGGATTACAGGCTAGAGCCACCACGCCCAGCCCTGGTAGTCTTATTTGATCAACCATGGTACTTTTAATATATTTATATCCTTTCTAAAATACACTATTTACTTCCATATATTCTTAGCAAAATATACTGTATAACCATTAATCTTTATTTTTAGATACTTGAACATCATCATTATGAACAAAAGCTGGTGAGGCCTTCCAGAGCTATTAAATTAGATAGGGCTGCCTATTACAAACTGGGATATGTGCTGGTGTACCATAAATTAAAGATAACACATCTTTCTTGAACATTGATCCAACACAACAGTAAGTAATTGAAAATGCTTTGCATATATTTAAGAAACACAATATAATACCACTGACTCACCAAATATTTACTGAGTGTCTACTATGTGCTAGATACTGCTCCAGGCCCCTGGAGATGAAGCATTAGGAAAATTAGAGAAAACACAAACAAACAAAAACCTGAACTCATGGAGTTTATATTCTAATGGAGGAAGGCAGGCAATAAGCAAATAAATAAACTCTATAGTATGTTAGATGGTGCCAAGTGAAATGAAAGAACAAAACGAAACAGAGAAAGGGTTGCAATTATAAATAGGGTAGTCAGAAGAAGCCTCAATAAGAAGGTGTCATTTGATTAAAGATCAAAAAGAAGGAGAAAGCCAGCCACTGGACTATCTGGGAAAAGTTTGCGGACAAAACGCAAACGTAAATGCAAAGGTTGGAAATGGGCCCACTGAGCAACAGCAAGGACATGGTGAGACTGCATAGGAGGGAACAGGCAAGTAGCAGATGAGGTTAGAAAGGTAAAGAGGCCAGGTCTCCAAGGGCCTTAGAGTTTTTGCATTGACTTTGTTTATACCCTGGGTGAGATGTAGAGGCTGGAAGTTTTGAGAAAAGAAAGACATGCTCTATACTCATGTCTTAGAAGGATACCGGGGCTGCTGGGAGTAAAGGATGTTGGAGTAAGGACAGAGAAGCAAGAAAGAGGCATCTAGGAGAGCCTACCAACAAGCCAGGTGGGAGGGGCTGGAGGCTGGGACGAGGGTGGTAGCAGAGCAAGTGCATAAGTCCTAGGATTCCGAGGTGGAGCCAATAGAAAGCTATGTGCTGATGTGGAGAGTGAGAAGACAGCACCAAGGTTTTTGGCGTAACCAAGTTTCCCGATATTTACTGAGATGGAGAAAGCTGAGGAAGGAGCATGTTCGGCCTGGAATATCAGAAGCTCAGTTTGGAGACGTAGAAGGCAAACTTCAAACGAACGCTTTGCACGAAAACAGAAGAAATTTGAACTTCCTGATAGCCCTCTTCAAGGACCACTCCAAGAAAGGGAAAAGGCAGATTTTAATATCCTGTGCTTACAAGGGACCTTGGGCAGTTACGTTTTTGAAGCACTAATAGCGCCGTTTCTTTCCATTCTAAATGCTCAAAGTGCTTTCTCGCTTTCCCAGGGTTTGCTTTTTTTTTTTTTTTTTTTTTTCTTTTTTCTTTTGAGACGTCGTCTCCCTCTGTTGCCTAGGGTGGAGTGTAGTGGTGCGATCTTGGCTCACTGCAAGCTCCGCCTCCCGGGTTCAAGCGATTCTGCTGCCTCAGCCCCTGGAGTAGCTGGGATTACGGGCGCCCGCCACCATGTCAGCTAATTTTTGTATCTTAGTAGAGACGGGGTTTCACCATGTTGGCTAGGCTGGTCTCGAACTCCTGACCTCAAGTGATCCGCCCGCCTCGGCCTCCCAAAGTGCTGGGATTACAGGCATGAGCCACCGCACCTGGACAGGGTTTGCTTTTATCCCTTTGTCTCTCTCTGGCTTCCAAGCTGACACTTTTTCCCCTATCTGCGAATGTACCCATCTGATCCCATAAGCCCCCTCCACTTTCTAATTCCCTGGAAGCTTGGAGGCCGGAGAAACAAGCGAATTACAATCGTGTGGAGGCTCCGCGAGCTGTCGGAGCCACAGGCATCTGTCAGGTGCTGGCCTGACTTCCTGGTTCTGGGGAAGATTCTTCATTTCGCAATCGGGCTCACGGAACCCAGGGCCTGGGAGGTGAGAAACTTGAGGTCCGACTGCGCCCCAGAACAGCTGAGTGACGTCCCTCCAAGCCTCAGGCTCTTTCTCAGGGCCGCCGAACTTCTTGATTCCCGGGGACCTACCCAAGTCTTTCTTCTGGAGTAAGCTCTGTCCACGGAACCCACTTCCTCTCTAACTTTTCTCACGGATGATAGAGATTTCCGTTCCGCAACCTACCACAGCAACCCTGAGGCAGAGGTGCCAAGACCTGGAAGCGGACCTCGGACGACCTTTGACCGAGGCATGAAGGCGGGGAATGCCTTACCTGCCCGGGCGCGGGCTGCTGAAGCCGGCGACAGAAGAACCAGCCGAACTAGGAAGCGCCGTGGAGGGGCGGGGCCAACCCGGCAGGCCCCTCCCCACTTCCCCGATGGCTTCATCTTGGCGCCTTCAGGCGGCTCCACAAAGTGAGAAACTCCGTGTCTTGCGTAGGGCGCGTCTTTACGTGGGCGCCTGCCCCTTTAATTACGCCCCTGTCGGAGGCTGAAACGCTGAAGGCTTCCGGGCATGCGCACAGCGTTGTGCAAATGAATGCTTTCCACTGAACCGAGGTAGATCGGGTCGAGCTTCTTGCGCGATGGTGGGCTTGTATGCGGGGGGGTGACGAGATTGGCATTGAACCATCCATACCCTTTGCCCCCAAAGAAGGGTGACGTGGGCTAGTGTCGCGCCTTTGGACAGGCAGAGTTAGGGGAGGGAGAAGAAACAGGTAGAGTTGCTGGCCTTGTCGGGGACACTTTTGGACGTGCTGGAGGGCAGCGACGCCCTAGTTCTGCGAAGTTAAGTAGCTTCTGCAGGACTGGGTTCAGTATCTCTAATACCTTCTCAGGATCCCTCTTCAGCCAACGAATTCCTCACACACACGCGCCAAGCAAACTACTCCCCCCCGCCCCCCCCCCCCCGCCCCCTGGCACCCCGCTCCACACTGTCATGAGCAGTTTCTGTTGAATGGGAACACTGCACCTTCAGGCTTAACGCCATGTGGGCTCCTTTGCTGCCCTCCAGTTCGGTTCCACTCTTTTACCAGAATGCTGGAATTACATTCTCCCCAAGTTTCCCTACCTGTTTCACTTGCTTAGAATGTCTATCTTTCTCCATTTTTTTGGGAGAAAGAAAAGATCATTATTCTTTCAGAGCCAATCCCTACAGCTATGTTCTTGACCACGCTGTTTTGTTTTTCAACTCCTCTAACTGTTACTCCGTCGGATACATCCTGCTCATTTCCATCAGAATCATCTTACTAAAGCCTGTTTTGGGATTGTGTCCCTTTTCTATTCAAACACTCACAGCCATCCATTGACCACCCAATAGATTCTAAGTCCTTGTCAGGGCATTCAACATCTTCCATAATCTGGTATGAACTCAGCTGCATATTCCAGCACAGTACTCTCCCTGCCTCCCCATCCCCACTGCTCTGTATCTGGACTGTTTGTTTTTCTCTCACACGTTGCATGTTTTGTTTGTACATTACTTGTGAGGTCACTGCCTCATTTCTATCTCTTGAACTATTGGAGGACTTAGATGGCCACTTCTTGCATTATGCCTCTCCTAATTATCTTCCACTTCACTCCTACAGCACTTATTTTGTACTAGCTTTTTCATTTATTTAACAATAGTATTTATTGCAGACCTACCATGTGCTTGACACTGTTCAAAATATGGGATCATCAGTAGTAAATAAGGCAGACAAGCTTACTCCTCACGTGGAACTAACATTCTCTTTGGAGGAGATAGACAATAAATAATAAAGAAAAACTTTACCTAGAACTGCTATGCAGAAAATTAAATAGGGTTTTGTGAAAGAGAATCACTTGCTGGGCGCGGTGGCTCACGCCGGTAATCCCAGCACTTTGGGAGGCAGAGGCGGGTGGATCACAAGGTCAGGAGTTTGGGACCAGCCTGGCCAATATGGTGAAAACCCGTCTCTACTAAAAAAATACAAAAATTAGCCAGGCGTGGTGGCGCGTCCCTGTAGTCCCAGCTACTCCGGAGGCTGAGACAGGAGAATCGCTTGAACTCGGGAGGCAGAGGTTGCAGTGAGCCGAGATAGCGCCACTGCACTCCAGTCCGGTGACAGAGTGAGACTTTGTGTCAAAAAAAAAAATCACTTGCAGGTTCCTGTAGATTATTGGCCAGGAAAAACTTCTCTGAGGGCATGAATCCTAAAAGATGCAGCTATATGGTTGGGGAGGGAACAATTTAGACAACAGGAACAGTTAGCACAAAAGTACTAAAGAAGGCCAGAGTAGCTGGAGTATAGCGGGTAATGGGGGTAAAGGTACAAAAAAATTTGGAAAATAAACAGGGTCCCTAATCTTAGACGTCCTTGGAAGCCAGGGTAAGTAATTTGGATTGTATTGCAAATGTGATTAGAGGGTTTTAAACTGGATTGTGATATGATTTAATTTACCTTTTAAGACACCATTCTGGCTGGTTTGTGGGCTAGTTGTAGAAGCAGGAATTAGGGGCCTTCACAACAACTAAAAGTTTTTGGAATGGAAGTATTAAAGTAGGTGTGATGAAGGACAGTGGGAGTGATAAAAATCAGATGCTTAAGGTTAATGCAGTTGTTGGAGATGAGAAAGTCAAAGTTATGACCATGACAGTGGATGACCAAGATGAAGCAGAGGTGTGAGGTTGAGGTTGAGATTGAGGACTTGAGGGTCCAAGACATTGAATGGATGATCCATATAGATGATCATGAAAATCATGTTGCATAAGAAGGTAGTGAGCCAGAGATCAGTGAATGAAGCAGAGTTGTCTGGGGATCCGAGAGAGTATGACAACAGATGGTAAAGCCCAATAGCAGGCTCTTCAAAAGAATTGGTTTTTTGGAAGTAGTAGAGGAAGAAATGGCTTGCAAGGAACAGTAACAAACATAGAACAATATTTACAGCCTCCAGGTCCTAAGGTAGATGGGTGGGAAAGAAAAAATAGCCCTCACTTGAGAGGACTAAGGAAGAAGCAGCCTGAAAAAATAGCCAGCTTTCAATTAGGGCAAGAAAGTGAGGGAACTGTACAGGAAATTAAGTAATTAAGGAAAATAAATATATCTTATATTTTCCTTAGGAAATTAGGATATGGAGAATTTGTTGTGATTTCTATATGGCATGATTGAAAGGATTGAGAAGGGATGTGATTTGCTAAATTGGTTCAGAATAGTAGAATACATTATAGATATGAGATGATGGTCCAGATGATGATAAATTACTTGGAGAATGTGGGTAAACACAGAACTCAGTAGTAGGGGGGCCCCTGGGCAATTTATCTTTCCTGCAGCTCCATATCGTATGGTAGCCATGGGTTTGTGTGAAAGGTGAGAGATCAGAGTACTATTCTCTTGCATAGTGTTCCCAGGAAGCTCTGTAAGGTTTCTTCAGTCTGATGCCAATGATATAGTTAGAACTTTCCTCTGGGTCAACCTTGAAAGCTTCTATTTGTCCTAATGGGGGCATTAGAGAAGGCCCAGGACTGACTTAATCCTACCTTGAAATATAATCAAATCACAAATTTGTATTTATAACTTCATTTACCCATCAGTTTTCCTATTGTCTTCTTGTCACCTCTCCTGTCACTAACCACTAATAATGTAAGAAAACTTAGCCACATATTCTCTGGAATTAGCTGGAGATTTTAGACTCCAGGAATGGAATTTGGACAAATCTTGGTTTTATAGTCCTGTGTTCTCACCTCTTCTTGTGGGCCTACAAATGATATTTTTAAGATAAACTTAAAATTGACTCATTTTAATCCTGGATAATAGGTACAAATCTGGAGTGAGTGAAGATACAAGTTAACAAATCTTTAGCTATACCAGAAATAGTTTGCCTATTATTTCAGCTTGGTATAGGAGAGTCCAAGTACACAGGATGTACATATAGTTATAAATTAACGATGCCATTTAAGAAGACTCAGGATTAAAAGAGAGACAGAATTAACTAAATCCTGCAAACCTATTCCTATCTGGTCATCCATAATTTCTCTTTCTGTTAACTAACCACCTCTTTGTTTTGTTTTTTAGGCATTATTATAGAAGAATGGAAGAAGATACAGATTATAGAATCAGATTTAGTTCTTTGTGTTTCTTTAATGATCATATTGGATTTCATGGCACTATAAAAAGCTCACCAAGTGACTTTATTGTTATTGAAATTGATGAACAGGGACAATTAGTTAATAAGACCATCAATGAGCCTATTTTCAAGATTAGTGAAATACAACCTGAGCCAAATAATTTTCCCAAAAAAACAAAACTAGATCTTCAAAATCTGTCCTTTGAAGATGGAAGAAACCAAGAAGTTAATACTTTGGTTAAGTACACTGATGGTGACCAAAATCATCCGTCTGGTTCAGAAAAGGAAGATACTATCAGTGATGGAACTTCCAAATGTGAAGAAAAAGCTGATGTTTTAAGCTCCTTTTTAGATGAAAAAACTCATGAGTTACTGAATAATTTTGCCTGTGATATAAAAGAGAAGTGGCTTTCTGAAACAGAGCTAATTGGACTACCTCTTGAATTCTCAATAGGCAGAATCCTTGACAAAAACCAGAGGGCTAGTTTACATAGTGCCATTAGGCAGAAATTTCCATTTTTAATAACTGTAGGAAAAAACAGTGAAATTGTTGTAAAACCAAATCTTGAGTATAAAGAACTTTGTCATTTGGTATCTGAAGAGGAAGCATTTAACTTTTTTAAGTATTTGGATGCGAAGAAAGAAAATTCCAAATTTACCTTTAAACCTGATGCAAACAAAGACCACAGAAAAGCTGTCCACCATTTTGTCAACAAAAAGTTCGGAAACCTTGTGGAAACCAAATCTTTTTCTGAGATGAATTGCAGTACTGGTAATCCGAATGTGGTGATAACAGTAAGATTTCGGGAAAAAGCACACAGGCGTGGGAAAAGGCCTCTTCCTGAATGCCAAGAAGGAAATGTTATTTATACAGGTAATTTAATAAATAATCATCCATTTTCTTGGATAAACTTAGTTAAATTTAAAGTTGTGAAAATGAATTGAATAGACTTGGCTAGAGAGATTGGAAAGAATACATGCTTTACCTTTAGGGAGGGGAACTGCTGATAAGCAATTTAAGCAACTCTAGGAATTCTTATTTATTCTGTTACTGGAAGATGATAAAACCTTTCAAATTACACTGAATTTAAAAATTAGCCTTACTGATAACCTAGGCATTTATGTTAGCCTATTCACAAATGTCTAAAGTTGAATCAGTTGGTTTGTGTTTAATAAGTTTTATTGAAGGTAAATCTTGATTTCATATTTTGGAAGTCATCTCAATTAAAATTAAGTTTTTAGAGATAAGAAGAATATATTTACTGTGCTTGGGAAAGTGAAGAGATACTTTGTAATCCAAAACAAATTATATTTCCCTACCTTGGGTAGGGAACCTGAAAACTTGGTCCTGCTGGTCATCTAGACAAGATGTTCTGAAACTTTAGCATGCATATAATCATCAAAAGGTCTTGTTAAAACAGATTTCACAGCCCCATTCTCAGTTTCTGATTCTGGGGCTTTCACAAATTTCCAGACTTTTTTTTCCTGGTCTGCTACATTTTGAGAATCACTGTTTTAGGGTCTGTGTTTAATTCCCAGGGTGGCTGGAACTGATGAACTCTCACTATAAAAGTCCAGCTGACTAGGTTTAACTGGCCTCAATTCTACTTGAAGGATGGGAACTGTTTCAGATGATCATATTTAATAAATTAGAGTTTGAACCTTGGAACTATGTGGGTTTGATTTGATATTATGACTTTTAGTTCACAAAAAGACTTATGAAATTTTTAATGTCTTTAAGATTTGATTTCATAAATGTAAAAATGGGAAGAATAATACCACGGGCAAGTTACTTAATAATTCATAACTTTTGGTTGTACTTGAAAAATGGGGTAATAGGAAAGCCTGACACACAATGATATTCTAAGGATTAAATGAAATAATGAAATTGTTTACTATGTAATAGTTACTTAATATTAGCCATATAGTAAGTGTTAACAGATATATCCATTTTGAAGGAAAAACAATACTAGCTTTACATGTAGAAAGAGGAATTGCTGGTGAGTGATTTAAGCAGCTCTAGGAATTTTTATTTATCTTATACTACTTGAAATTCTAACAATATTAATTTGGGTTAATGAGTAAAAAAATTATAGAACTTTATATATTAGTTTAAATTCGTTTTTCTAAAGTTGTGAATAGTTGGAGGCATATGTTAAAAGGAGGAATGATGGTTCAAAAAACCTTTTATTTTTTATTTTAAATTATGTTAAAATATACATAACATAAAGTGTACCATCTTAATCATTTTTAAGTATCAGTGGCATTGAGGACATTCACATTGTTGTACATCTATCACCTCCATTCATCTCCAGAATTTTTTCACCATCCCAAACTAAAACTCCATATTTATTAAACAATCCCTCCTCCTCTCCAGCTCTGAAAAATGGGAACTACCATTTTTCATTCTGTCTGTACGGATTAGACAGCTCTAGGTATCTCATATAAGTGGAATCATACAGTATTTGTCTTTTTGTAATGGGCTTGTTTCACTTAGTATGTTTTTGACATTTATCCTTGTTGTAGCACGTGTTAGAATTTCCTTCCCTTTTAAGGCTGAATAATACCCCATGGTAGGTGTATGCCACATTTTGTTTACCCATTTGTCTGCCAGTGGATGGGATATAATGGTCAATAAAGCACACATGATATTTGCTTTGGAAGCATTCAGCCTTGGAACTTGGAAAGAATTTGAGGGAGAATGTGGATGTGAGATGACTTTTGAGGCTACGTCACAAAAGTATTACACTTCTTGTCATGTTCTTGGATTGCTCATTCTGGGGAAAGCTAGCTACTGTACTGTGAGGATACTCAAACAGCCCTTTGGATAGGAACTATAGTTTCATGCCGATAGCCAGTACCAACCTTCCAGCCATGTGAATGAGCCCCCTTTGGAAATGGATCCTCTACTTTCTTTCAGGCTTTTAAATAACTGCAGCTCTAGCCACATCTAACTGCATGCAACCTCAGGAGAGCCTGAACTAGAATCACCAAACCAAAGTGTTCTTGAAGTCCTGATCCGCAGAAACTATAGGCAATACATGAATATTGTAAGCCACTAAGATTTGAGGTGACTTGTTATGTAACAATAAATAATACATAGCATTTAACCCTGGATATGCACAAATTACTGATCAGCAACAAACTCAAGGAACCACTTATGTAGATTTCTGGAACTCCTCTACAAAGCTTTGTTTTTTGTCTTACTCTCCCTGTGAATTCTCTTTGTCTTACTCTCCCTGTGAATTCCAGCCCACTCAGCCTTCCTGAATTCCAATATCTACCCTCTTAACTCAGCAGAACTCCTGTGCTCTACCTGGATTCTGTCTGTGCTATGTTCCAGAATGTACTTCTAGGCAAAAAATTAGAGTATTTTAGGACTCCTCTCGTTTTTCTTTTCTTTTCTTTTAGATTACAGTTTTGTGGTACCTATTCTCCAGTCTCTAAAAATGGCTGTTTCATATATTTTGTTCAGTTTTCTATTTGTTTACAGTGGGAGGTCATCTGGTATCAGTTATTCCAACATGGCTCAAAGTGCAAGTCTCTAAAATTGAATTTTAAAATTCAGTATAATTGACTTTCTTTTTAAATATGTAATTGTTCCAAGTAATTAAGAAAATGTTATAAATCTTATACATTAAACTTATACATTTAGTGAGCCTTAAGATTTTGTAAATGTTCCCATTTTGCTTACTAACTTAAATAAGATTCAATGTAAAAAGACGAATATAAATCAATTAAATATTTTAAATTGGAACTACAAGTTTCATTCTCTTAAACATTCAAGTGCATAAACTTTTATGTAGATACAGATTAATATTAACACAATATCATGGATTTGATCCTCTTAAATATATTTCTATACTAAATTCTAAATCTTTATGGGTGAAAAAATGCTTATCCACCTAGGCTACTATCAGCAACAAACTGATATCTCAAACAAGTTGGGAATTTCTTTTAAATTGCTGAACTTTTTGAATGACATGTCCAAAATTGTCAGGGCGAATGGCTGCTGCTGTTGGACCTTCAAGAATGCATAGAAGTAAGAAATAATAAATGGAAGGAACATATTTTATTTTACAATTTTTATTTTAGTTTCAGGGGTACATGTGCAGGTTTGTTACAAGGGTATATTGTGTGATGCTGAGATTTGGGATAGATTGAACCCATCACCCAGGTAGTGAGCATAGTATCCAATAGGTAGTTTTTCAGCCCTATGCCCTCCCTCCCTCCTACCTCTTATATACCCCAGTGTCTGTTGTTTCCATTTTTATGTACATGTGTACCCAGTGTTTAGCTCCTACTTATAAGTGAGAACATGCAGCATTTGGTTTTCTGTTCCTTTGTTAATTCACTTAGGATAACGGCCTCTAGCTGCATCCATGTTGCTGCAAAGGGCATGATTTTGTTCTTTTTTGCTGTGTAGTATTTCATGGTGTGTATGTACCACTTTTTTTTTCTTTGAGACAGGGTCTCACTCTTTCACCCAGGCTGGAGTGCAGTGGCACCATAGTGGCTTGCTACAGCCTCAACCTCCTAGGCTCAAGCAGTCTTCCCACCTCAGCCTCCTGGGTAGCTGTGATGACAGGTATGTGCTACCACACCTAGCTAACTTTTTAATTTTTCGTAGAGATGGGGTCTCCATATGTTGCTCAGTCTGGTCTTAGATTGTTTGCTCTTGGAATCTTTCTGCCTCAGCCTCCCAGAGTGCTGTGATTACAGGCATCATCTACTGTACCCAGCCACATTTTCTTTATTGAATCCACTGTTGTTGGGCACTTAGGTTGATTCCATATCTTCACTATTCTGAATAGCGCTGCAATGAACACACAAGGGGAACTCATGTTTTAGAGGACTGAAATGTACGAAAGTACAAAACTGTTGAAGGCTCTAGTTAATCCAGGGATTACAAGAAGTTCTCTGTGGCAGGGTTATAGGATATATGAAGGGAAGTGGTGCACTTGGAGACTGGAAAGGTAGATTTGGGCCAGATATGAATACCAAATTAAGGAATTTGGATTTTTTTGCCTGTAAGCCTTCAATGAGCCAACCAACAGTTTAAAAATAACAGCTGAAATCGATCATGCTGATTTTATATTTTCATTAAAAAATACTCCTTACAGCTGGGTACGGTGGCTCACTCCTGTAATCCCAGCACTTTGGGAGGCAGAGGTGGGTGGATCACGAGGCCAAGAGATCGAGACCATCCTGGCCAACATGGGGAAACCCTGTTCCTACTAAAAATACAAAAATGAGCTGGGCGTGGTGGCATTTGCCTGTAGTCCCAGGTACTGGGGAAGCTGAGGCAGGAGAATCGCTGGAACCCGGGAGGCGGAGGAGTGAGCCTAGATCACGCCCCTGGACTCCAGCCTGGTGACAGAGTGAGACTTCGTCAAAAACAAAACAAAACAAAACAAAAAAAAACCAACTCCTTACATTAATAGTTCGATTCATTATACTAATCTGTTAACTAAGAATGTAATTGATATATGGTAGCTGCTTTTTTTGTGATCTAAGATTTTTTTTTGTTTCAGCTTTTACCCTACGAAAGGAAAACCTGGAAATGTTTGAAGCAATTGGTTTTTTAGCTATCAAACTTGGTGTTATTCCTTCGGATTTTAGTTATGCAGGCCTTAAAGACAAGAAAGCCATCACCTATCAAGCAATGGTTGTTAGAAAAGTGACTCCAGAGAGGTAATAAGATAATTACTTTATAAGACTGAACTTTGGTCGGGCGCAGTGGCTCACGCCTGTAATCCCAGCACTTTGGGAGGCCAAGGTGGGCGAATCATGAAGTCAGGAGATCGGTACCATCCTGGCTAATACGGTGAAACCCCGTCTCTACTAAAAATACAAAAAATTAATTAGCCGGGCTCGGTGGCGGGCACCTGTATTCCCAGCTACTCGGGAGGCTGAGGCAGAATGGCGTGAACCTGGGAGGCAGAGCTTGCAGTGAGCCGAGATCGCGCCACTGCACTCCAGCCTGCGTCTCAAAAAAAAACCAGACTGAATTTTACTTTCATACTTCATCCAATAAATACGTATAAGATCAAAAGCTCTGAATAATACTGGGAGCATATTAACCTCACTATTAATATTCACCAATTACATACTTATTGAACAGCACATTCTGTATTCATAATTGTCTTCTAAATAGAGATATGTCTTAAGTTTACATTGAAAATATAGGAAGTTTTAGGATGGAAACTTTGAGAAGTGGAAGATTTGAATTGTCTAAATTGTTTCTAAACATCCTGTACTGTATTCAAATATGCATTTATATTCAGAAAAGCACCTTATAAATCATGTTTTCCTAATTAATTATATTATGCCTTTATTATCATAGATCCTTACATTTAAAATCCTTGTTAAATGAATGTAAAGTACTCAAATTTAGCCTCCGTCAGCTTAATCAAATTTTATGCATTTTTTTGTAACTATAAAAGACATATATTTATTGTGGAAAATAGAAAAAAGTTTTTTAAAAATGAAGTTACTAGTAAGCCTACTACTGAGAAATAACTACAACAGGCTGGGCATGATGGCTCATGCTTGTACTCCCAGCACTTTGAGAGACTGAGGCGGGCGGATCACTGGAGGTTAGGAGTTGGCCTGGCCAAAATGGCGAAACCCCCTCTCTACCAAAAATATAAAAAATTAGCCGGATGTAGTGGCATGTGTCTGTAATCCCAGCTACTTGGGAGGCTGAGGCAGGTGAATTGCTTGAACTGGGAGGTGGGAGTTGTAGTGAGCGGGTTTCATACCACTGCACTCCAGCCTGGGCCACAGAGCGAGACTCTGTCTCAAAAAAATAAATAAAAATAAAAATAAATAACTGCAATAACATTTTTCTCTCTTTCTTTCTAGACCCTTTTCAGAGACTACATCACACAGAAACTTTTTTTTATTATTTATTATTTATTATTTTTTTGAGATGGAGTTTCACCCATGTTGCCCAGGCTGGAGTGCAGTGGCCGGATCTCAGCTCATTGCAAGCTCTGCCTCCCAGGTTCACGCCATTCTCCTGCCTCAGCCTCCCGAGTAGCTGGGACTACAGGCGCCCGCCACCTCGCCCGGCTAATTTTTTTTTGTATTTTTAGTAGAGACGGGGTTTCACCATGTTAGCCAGGATGGTCTCGATCTCCTGACCTTGTGATCCACCCGTCTCGGCCTCCCAAAGTGCTGGGATTACAGGCTTGAGCCACCGCGCCCGGCCTAATTTCCTTAAGATAAACTTCAAAATGTAAAAAATTGGGTCAAAATTCAGCCTAATTAATGTAATATCGATATGTTAATTCTTAGTTAACACATGTTTAAGTATCCACTATATACAAGTAGACTCTTCTGAGTGCTTCTAAGCTCTTACATGGGGGACAAAAAAAAAGTATTTGAGTTTGCTTTTGTGGTCGAGAAGTGCAGGATAGGGCAGAAAGAAGGACTTTAGATGTTAAAATGTATTTAAGATGAAAGCTCCCCTCTTAGAAGGAGAGATTACTTTAAATTAGCTTATGAGTCTGGAATTTTAATTACACTTCAAGTAATAGTAAAATTTTAGCAGATTCAGAAAACTGGAGATATATTTGTGGGGCAGTAAACTCAATAGTCTGTCACATATATAATTCCTGTAAGGAGTATGGAAACTATGGCTATAAAGGAAATTTTATATCAGCCGTTATAGGGTCATACAATTTACTCTAAAAATATTGAAAATATTAATTCTTTAGATGTTGGGAAAAATTGAAAGTTTGTGTAAGGAAGTGGTCAGAGTAGAATTTCAGGAAAATCCTCTGGTGCCAGTGATTTTTCTTGGTAATGTTGGGGAAAGAGACTGAGAAGGAAAGGAGCAGAGTTGGGGACAGGAAGAGTGGGAGAACTGCTAGGAGGTTCTGTCACTCAAGCTAAGAAGTTAGAAGGCCTACATAGGAAGAATGATAACGTTAGTAATATATGTTGAAGTTTTTAAAATAATTCTGTTAATGTAATCCTATAATAATGGGTATTAAGCACACATTTGGTGAAATAACATAAACTTTAGAATATTCTAAAAAATTTGTATTAGTATTCTCATAAGGTGTTGCTTGGCTACTGCCATTTAAAACCTTATTTTAAAGTAATTTTTAAATGTAAAATTTAACTGACTTTATATGATTTATTACTTATAGGTTGAAAAATATTGAAAAAGAAATTGAAAAGAAAAGAATGAATGTCTTTAATATTCGGTCTGTAGATGATTCCCTGAGACTTGGTCAGCTCAAAGGAAATCACTTTGATATTGTGATTAGAAATTTAAAAAAACAAATAAATGATTCTGCAAACCTGAGAGAGAGAATTATGGAAGCAATAGAAAATGTTAAGGTAAGAAAACTTAATTTTAAAAGAGTATCCAGGGAAATCTTCATAGTCTCTTTCTCTACATTGAGGCAAGAGGGGAATCTTCTTTTTCTTTTGTACCTTTTTATGGGATTTTTAAACACGATAATTATTTTTTAAAGTGATAAATAAGGCCATTTGGCTTATATTTTACTTTCAGCTTGATACATTTTTGTATTTAAACAAAACAAAATATGTAAACATGATTTTAAAAATGCAGGATATGGCATCCTTCAGAAAAGAGGGGACAATCTACATTCATAAGAGATTTTTTAAAGCATCTGCTATATAGAGCAGTATTTAGTCAGGGGAATTTATTTTTTGGAAATTTTGATGTATACACATTATAAATCATACACACTGTATTAGTCCATTCTCACATTGCTAAGTAAGGACATACCTGAGACTGATTAATTTATGAAGGAGAGAGGTTTAGTTGACTCACAGTTCAGCATGGCTGGGGAGGCCTCAGGAAACTTATAATCATGGTGGAAAGGGAAGCAAACACATCCTTCTTCCTATGGTGGCAGGAAGGAGAAGTGCCAAGTAAAAGAGGAAAAGCCCCTTATAAAACCATCAAATATTGTGAGAACTCACTCACTATCATGAGAATAGCCTGGGAGTAACAATCTCTATGATTCAGTCCCACTGGGTCTCTCCCATGCCACGTGGGGATTATGGAAACTAAAATTCAAGATGAGATTTGGGTGGGAACACAGCCAAACCATATCATAAACTTTATGTTTTATGGTAAAAAATTACTTAGCATAAGTTTCTAAATGACATTTTCCAGACATTTAAATATACACATACAACGATAGCCTTCAAGACCAAATCATCTTAGATCATCTAGACATCAGCAAAGTTTATACTCTAATGGGCCAGATAATAAATATTTTTGACCGTTTAGACATATGGTTCCTCTTGCAACTAATCTACTGCCATTGTATGGAAGCAGCCACAGACAATATATAAGTGAACGAACATGGCTGTGTTCCAATAAAACTTTGTTTACAAAAACAGGTGTTGGACTAGGTTTCATTTGTGGGCTGTAGTAGTTTGCTAACTCCTGATGTAGATGAGTAGTTCTCAACCTGAGGAGCTTTCAAAAAATTTCACCCACTGATCTCTACTCCTGAACCAATTAAAAAAGAACATTTGGGGATGCAGGTTAGGCATTAATACTTATTTTTAAAAAACTTCTTAGGTGACTCTACTTTAGAGCCAATACCGAGAAACACTGATTCAAGTTTCTGACCACAAAGACCTTTGTACACAATTTTATACCTCTCCAACAGGAAAACAAGCAAACAAAAGCTGGTTATTTATCTGCCTTGTAGTTAGGAAAATATCTTCCAACTAAAGATCTTTTAAATCCAGCACTTTCATCTGTATATGGAAGTTATCTGATTGTATACTCATTATATGTTGTGTTAGTTCGTTCTCATGCTGCTATGAAGAAATACCCGAGACTGGGCAATTTATAAAGAAAAGTGGTTTAATTGACTCACAGTTCCATATAGGTGGGGAGGCCTCAGGAAACTTACAATCATGGCAGAAGGCACCTCTTCACAGGGTGACAGGAGAGAGAATGAATGCCAGCAGGGGAAATGCCAGATACTTATAAAATGATCAGATCTCGTGAGAACTCACTATCATGAGAACAGCATGGGGAAAACCGACCCCATATTCAATTACTTCCCACCGGGTCCTTCACATGACATGTGGGGATTGTGGAGATTACAATTCAAGATGAAATTTGGTGAGGACACAGCCAAACCATATCATATATTATTTTACCTTTGTTTTCCTTGACCTACCTAAAATTCTACTTTTTTTTCTTCAAAAACTCTTACTAAAATGATATATTTTTAAAAAGATAGAAGTTTCTTTGAACTCTGATAGCATTTATTACCTGTCTTTCATTTGTTATATATGAATATTACAAAATTCCCATTAGAAATAATATGAATATTACAAAATTCCCATTAGAAATAATCTTAGTTTTAGCCAACTTCCATTGGTTCTCATGATGTGAGAAAGGAATTGAGAAACCCTGAAAATAAGTCTTTGAAGTTTTGTTTCAAGGGGTTATGTCTCTGTTATAAACCTTTTGTTATATCTAATTACTTTGAAGGGTTACTTTAAAACTCTTCTGGTTATTCTAGGACATTATCTGATGTTATTTTTTCAAATTTGAAATAATTAAAAATATTTATGAGATTTAATTAAGGGAGTACTTATTCTATCTGCAGTTAATTTTTTTTTTTTTTTTTTTTTGAGACAGAGTCTCACTCTGTTGCCCAGGCTAGAGTGCAGTGGCGCGATCTTGGCTTACTGCAAGCGCCACCTCCTGGGTTCAAGCCATTCTCCTGCCTCAGCCTCCCGAGTAGCTGGGACTGCAGGCGCCCGCCACCATGCCTGGCTAATTTTTTGTATTTTTTTTAGTAGAGACGGGGTTTCACCATGTTAGCCAGGATGGTCTCCATCACCTGACCTCGTGATCCGTCCGCCTTGGCCTCCCAAAGTGCTGGGATTACAGGAGTGAGCCACTGTGCCCGACCTGCAATTAATTTTTTAAATGACATGAGATAATGACATGCTTTTGTACCATGCTGACAACAAATTGGCTCAGCATCTTTTACTAAAAAATTCTTGAGTTGGTATTCAATAATAATTGTTGACTGAATAAATGCATACTCTCCTCATGAAGTAAGTGGAGAGGACTCTTTTGTCTTTCGAGAAATTGTCTGGGCCTGGTATTTTCTTTCTGAGCACATGTTTAATGACTGACCAATTTCTTTAATGGTTGCAGTAGTATATTACAGTTTTCTATTTCTTCTGAGTAATGTGACAGCTTTAAAACATGGCCTGAAGGGTTCACCTCCATCAAGAAGTGAAGTTTGTATTCCTCCCCTGGAATACAGGGAGGAATACCTGTTCCAGGTGCTGGAACAGCTGGACCGGTAGAGTACTGCTGAAGTGGCTCCATTGTTTCAGGTCAGCCTTTAAGAAACTGAGATGAACTAAAGAACAAACAGTTATGTAGAAAAGTGCCAGGATGTATGGGGTTTGAAAGTAAGCCTGTTCTTGACTCCCTACATCTCCAGACAGCTGAAGAGTCTCAAAATAAGAAAGAGAGCGTCAGGATAGGGATCAGATCTGGGTACTAGGTGACCAACTCATTTTGGATGCCCAGAACTTTTCTGGCTCTAGCACTGAAAATCTCACATCCCAGGAAACCCCTCAGTAACATGAATGGAAAGCTGACATATTTTTGAAGTTTTCTTCACTGGTTTTATGTTCTAACTTCTAATTCTGTGTTTTCTTTCCTATTCTTTAATTGCGCAGCATTTCTCAGACTATTTGGTCCCTATGTGCATAATGCTGATTACAGAGTTCTTCTATTAAAATAGTTACGAAGAGAAAAATTCAATTGTGTATTTTGACATGTAATTGTACTTATATACTCTTAATTTGTTGATTATTTTGTATACATAGAAAAAAGGCTTTGTGAATTACTATGGACCACAGAGATTTGGGAAGGGAAGGAAAGTTCACACAGACCAAATTGGACTAGCTTTGCTGAAGAATGAAATGGTATGGATTTTGGAAAATGTAATCTTATCTGTTTCTGTCAATTATACTTACTACATAATCCAGCTCCTTGCTTTCTTAACTCTAGCTTATAAATGCATGTAAACACACACATACCAAATATATTACATCACTGAACATTTAGTGAGCTGGTGCTATGTCCTTGGTATCACATTACAAGAAAGCCAACTGTGTGAGTGTCCTTGTGGTTAGTACATATTTGAGATTTGACACAGAAATGACTATCACTTTCCAATTTTAGTGAACTGAATAGAAGATATAGAGGAAATTTTGACCCTACAATCCCAGAAATCAGATATCAGATCATATAAAAGATAGGAATCCACATAAGTCCAGAGACTAAAAGGGGAGCAGCAAATTTGAAAACAAAATCTGACTAGTTCAAAATGAAACTAAAAATGCATGTTACAACTAAGAAGCTGCATTTGCTGAAATATTAAAAGCATATGTGTGTATATCTACTTTTAATTTATATTTTTTATATATAATTGCATATTTTTACACTAAAATGGAATGCACATAATGGAGGAAAGCTACAAAACTATAAAAATTATATATTTGAACAAGTGCAAGATTATTCTTATGATAGTATCTTGTTCACTCACCTGTGTTCTAATATGGTTTCTTGAGTGGAAGAGAAGGAAACAGTAAAAGATTTTGTGAGAAACATGATGCATAGAACATCATCTTACATATCAAATAATGTTCAGAGCTGATGATTTAGACCACATCTGCAAATCTATTGGTAGTTCTGGGTTTCACATTTCTAAGGAGATTTTAGCAACTGGAATATAACTGATATGATAAAGAGTCTAGAAATGTTTACCTCAGCAGTGGTTCTTTAGTCTAGAAAACTCTGAAAATTAACTTGTAAAATGTTTAAAATTTTGTCATACAGAAGAAGAACTTAATAGTTTGGGGCCTGTTGGATGCAGCATATGTTCTACTTGAGTTCTGCCATTTGTCACCTGTGTTACTATAGGTACTTAACTTTTCCAAGTTGCTTAACTTTTCCAAGCCTCAGTTTCCTTACCTGTAAAATGGAGATAGCATGTATGTCACAAGATTTTTCTGAGAATCAAATGAAAGAACTTTTGTTAAGGCAGCTAGTACAGTGCCAGACAAGTGTCCATACATGGGATGGGCTAGATATTTAAGGGACTTGTAGTCCAGCATAAAAGACTTTTTCTTAACAATTGTTCAAATAACTGGAATGTCCTGTTTCTCATGACATTTAAGCAAAAGCTGGACGGCTACCCCTCTACCTCTTTCAAACCTCATATTGCATGCTCTTGAATTTTTAAAAACTTTTGCTTTGGCGGTAATAGTCAATTATTGCCATGTAACAAATTACCCCAACGTATAGCGGTTGAAGACAACAAGCATTTATTATCTCAATTTCTGAGAGTCAGGAATTTGGGAGCAGCTTAGCTGAGTGGCTCTGGTTCAGGGTCTCTTGTGAGGCTGCAGTCACACAATCGGCCCCGGTGTGTAGTCTCTGAAGACTTGACCAAGATGGAGGATCTGCTCCTAAGCTCATGCTTGTGGTTGTTGGCAGGAGACTTTATTTTCTTGCTTTAAGACTATTTGTGGCATGGCTTCTCCTAGAGAGATAAGTCCAAGAATGCAAAGGAGAGAGAGAGAGACACAACAGATACCGCAGTGTCTTTTATAACCTAGTCTCAGAAGTGGCATACTTTCACTTCTTCTGTCTTCTGGCCACACAGATCAACCCTGATAAGTGTTTGAGAGGACTACATCACTTGTGAAGATCAAGTGATGGAGAGCATTGAGGGCCATCTTAGAGGCTGATTCTTGCAGCTAAAAAGCTGTATCTTCTTTCCTTTGCCTGAAGCACTCCCTCCCCAACGTGTATATTCTTTAGGTCTCAGTTTAAATATTCTCATTCTACTCCCCAAGAAAAAGTGAATTCCTCTTATTTTGTGATCCTGTATCATCTTGGGCTTCCCATCTTAAATTTTATTATATTTTATTATTATTGCTTATTTAATTTTGTCAGTAGGCAGAAAGTTTTAGTTGGACAGAGACCATGACTTTTACTCAATGCTCTGTCCCTAATACCGTATGCAGTATCTAGCATGTGGCAGATACCTAATAATATTTGTTTGAATAAGTGAATACTGTAAAGGAAAATTGAGTGGGAAATTGGGTCAAATGACCTATTTAAAATTCTTTCCTACTCTAAGACACGTGCTTTAGAAATAAATCCCGGGGCTAAAGACAGTGACAAAATAAGTGAACTAGTAGATACTATTTAAAAAGAAAGGAACATCTTTTAATCTATTTAGGATTTAAAATAAAATATTAAATTTGGCAACTTTTTCATTAAGATTTTGGCAATTATTTTTAAGTGCAAAGAATTCAGGAAATTGAGAGCATAAATGAAATTAAGGGCTTGCCTTTCCCCTCTGCTTGCTACTTTCCTATTTTTGTCATGTGTGTTGGTCAGGTCTGAAATTTATGTCATTATTTTACCCTTGTGTTCTTAGCTCAATAATAGAGATACAGCATGACAGAAGTCTAGGTTATCTGTCAATTGCCAATGACAATAGAATTTATACTGTGTACTTACTTTGATAGTACTCTCGATATAACCTCTTCTCCAATTTTATGTCTCTCTTTATCTTTTGTCTTATGAATCCTTTTTGGTTTTAAGAGAGAACTATCTTTTATATTTCCAATATCCTTTTCTTCTTCAAGGACTTCTAAGTCTTGAGAAATAAAAAAGCCAGTTAAGATATTTATGCTGAGGTGGGCAGTTCCCAAGGTCAGGAGTTCAAGACCAGCCTGGCCAATATGGTAAAACCCATCTCTACTAAAAATATAAAAATTAGCCGGGTGTGGTGGTGGGTGCCTGTAGTCCCAGCTACTCGGAAGGCTGAGGCAGGAGAATAGCTTGAACCCAGGAGGCAGAGGTTGCAGTTAGGCAAGATCGCGCCACTGTACTCCAGCCTGGGCAACAGAGCAAGACTCCGTCTCAAAAAAACAAACAAAAAAAGGATATTTGTGGCTGTGAAATGGGTGAAACATAACTTTAATTCATTTGATCCTAACCTGAAAGTTATAGCTGTGTTGTCTTCGGAAACTTCTGAAGCTTCTTTTTTTAATGTTTTCTTTCTGAGCTATTTTCTTTACTTCTGCTCTGGGAGTGAGGCATTCTACATCTTCAGAGCTACTTCTTTTCCTCTTCCCTTTTCTGACTCAGGTAAGTTGGATACTTAAAATCTTTGTTGTTGTTGTTTTTTTCTTTGAGGGTTGCTTTTGGGGTTCACTAGTTTCTACTTCTGAGCCCTCAGAGTGGTTCTTGATCTTTTTACTTTACAGCTGCCTGCATTTCTTGTGTCCATGTTTAATTATTTGACCTGGACATTGTCTTACTTTTTCATTTGCCCTTTCTTTTATTTTGTTTATTTTTCTTTTTTCTTCTGTAACAATACATTGGTTTAATTTTACTTCTGCTCCAGCCATTTAAATATTAAATATTTTCAAATACATCTATTTAAATATTAAACAAATATTTAATATTTATTTTTGGGCCAGAAGGGGCTCAGTTTTCACTGTCTTAGGAAATATGTTAGGTTTTCTTGGTGCTTCTTCAGGTGGGTTGTTAAGAACCTGAAATAAATTCAAAAAAGTTTTACTATTTATAATACTTTCTAATTTTTTTGCTTTTGGAAACAGTTTAAAAATAGGGGTTTAATACATTTAGCCTAAGCTTTTCAGAATTCTTACACCTTACTAAGAATGTCAATACATTTTAACCTTAATATTTAAAAAAAATGACAAAAGTGGAATTATGGAAGTGATAGGGAAATGCTTTTTTCAGTCCATAATATTTTAAACCTATATATAAAGTTATTTCATGCAGAAGGCTTATTTCTACATTTAACATTGACTGTTTAATTTTTGAAACCCTAAAGGGAAAATTGCAGCATCAAGTATAATTATTAAATGCCTATTCTTTTAGGATGCTAGAGAATTTGCATCTTTTTTTAAGAAAGTAATTTGACGTTTTTATTAACACATGTTTACTTGCTTGATTTTTCAAGATGAAAGCCATAAAATTGTTTCTTACACCAGAAGACTTGGATGATCCTGTAAATAGAGCAAAGAAGTATTTTCTTCAAACTGGTATTTAAGTTTCTTTATCCTATACATAGCCATGCAGATACAGATACACACTATAAATGTTTTATCAGCAGGAGAACATTTATTGTAACATAAATGTGATAAGAAATCGATTATAGTATATTACATACTGAATACTTCTATTCCGTGACTTAGGCACTCACTTCGTTTTTAGTCAGATTTGGAAGTTTTTTTGTCTATGCTATCTCTTGTCTAGGGGTAGGGGCAATGGGAGAAATAGTTTCTTAGTTTTTCTTGGCTGAAATCCTCTGAAAAGAGAGGAGTTCCAAATTCTACTCTGGCACTGATGGCAATATAATTAATTGCAGCTGGGGGAGATACAAACATAAATAAATGAAAGTTCATTTATGATATTCCAAACTTTATGCATTATTTTCATTCTAGTTGCCAATTAGCCCTGTCAGTTTTTAAAACTTGAGGTCAATATGATGGAGTATATATAGAATGCTTGATGAAAACCAGTAAGGAAAAGTGGTTATGAATGTGGCTTGAGTCAGATTGCATGGGGTTAACTCTCAACTTTAATACTTCCCAACTGTATGATCTTGTGCAAGTGATTTGACGTTATTGTGTTAGTTTCCTTATCTGTAAATTGAAGCAAATCACAGTACCTAAAAGAGTATTATGAGATTTAGATGTGCCCTTGGAATAATGCCTCAGATGTGCTACATACAGATAAATATTACCTTTATTTAAATAATATTATTTATAATATTATAAATATTACCTTTATTTAAATAATAAAAACAGCAACCACACCATGTCAGATTCATTCAGATATCTGACCGACATACTGAATTTCACTTACATTGAAATAAAAGATGTCAGTTTTCAAATATTTATTATTTTTAATTATGTACATATTACATATGTGCAGCTATTCACAGGAAAGTAATATTTTTGTGCCACACCACAATGTGTAAACAGTGTGGGCACTTCTAACTCTTATGAGTAATTTAAGTAATACTAAGGAAAATTCAAAGTGACTTATTTGTGTCTGTTGTAGAGTCCCCGAGATGAAAATTTCCTTATGGTAATGATTCTTCAACATTCATATGCATAAGAAACACCTGGTACATTTATTTCAATGCCAATTCCAAGGCCATACCTGAATAAGCATCTTTTTGGTAGATTCCAGTCATCTGCATTTCAAAGTGCATCCTATTTTGTGAGGCATAATAGCGTGCCTGAAGGCTCCAGATCTCAACCCTTTCTTAGTAAAAATAATTCTGTGTTTATGTCCAGAATAGCTCTTTAAAAAACTCTAGTCCCTGCTAGCTCAGCAATAGCAATTAAATTATTTAATCCTTGAGGGGTTTTTGTTGTTGTTGTTGTTGTTGGTTTGATTTTGTTTCAACAGTCCTGTGAATAACTTCATTAGTTTATCTCTATTCTGAAGTAAGGGACTTTAGTAAGCTGTTATGAATGTTGGATTCTTGCGTTTTTTGTTTTTTTGTTTTTTTATAACAGGAAAAGTGAAAGTAGGGCCATATTATGCTTATTATTTTTTTAAGCTCTTCAAGTGTAGCTAGGTTTAACCAAAAGCGTTAAATATCATCTTAATACCCATGTTCATTGCTTCAGTTTGAGATTAGAACAAAAGCCTTTGTAAATTGGTCTTTAAATAAAAGTGGCTAACTACCTGATTTACCCTTTATTTCAGAGGATGCTAAAGGCACGCTTTCCTTAATGCCTGAATTCAAAGCGCGGGAGAGAGCATTGTTGGAGGCATTGCATCGCTTTGGCATGACCGAGGAAGGTTGTATCCAGGCATGGTTCTCTTTACCCCATTCCATGCGCATATTCTATGTTCACGCATATACCAGCAAAATTTGGAATGAGGCAGTATCTTACAGACTTGCAACCTATGGAGCAAGAGTAGTGGAGGGTGATTTGGTCTGTTTGGATGAAGATATTGATGACGAGAATTTCCCAAATAGTAAAGTAAGTATCATTCCATCAGAGTTTTCCAAGAGTAGTTACTATACCAGAACATGAATTTTCAAAAGCCCTGATTATAGAAACACGTTAAACATACATGTAATTTATTTATCTGTTTGTACTTAAATTTACTCATCTCCTGCTTCAAGTCTGCTGTCAGTTTAGGCTTAGCACATGTTGATAAATGGAAAGATAAAAATAGTGGTATGGAGTGAAAGATATAGGTAGTAAAGCTTCCTTTAAAAAACCCATTTTAAAAAGGATTACGCAAATAATGCACAAAACAGCCCATCAAAATAAAAATCAAGGCCAGGCGTGGTGGCTCATGCCTGTAATCCCATCACTTTGGGAGGCCGAGGTGGGCGGATCACGAGGTCAGGAGTTTGAGACCAGCCTGACCAACATGGTAAAGCCCTGTCTTTGCTAAAAATACAAAAATTAGCGAGGCATGGTAGCACACGCCTGTAATCCCAGCTACTCAGGAGGCTGGGGCAGGAGAAACTCTTGAACCCCGGAGGTGGAGGTTGCAGTGAGCTGAGATCGTGCCACTGCACTCTAGCCTGGGTGACAGAACGAGACTCTGCCTAAAAATAAAAATAAAAACATTGCAGATGACTCTGCAATCCCTGCTAGCATCCTAATGTGATTCCCTCTGCTTCCTCCAGAGACTCAACCTCCGTTGTTATATGTCTTTCTAGACCTTTCTCTATGCTTTCACATAAATATCCATTGAAAATCTATTTTTATTATATTAGTTAACACTGAGAAAATAAAAGGTAGGATTTAGAGACTCAAAACTTAAAATATGGAGAGGAGAAGGAATATGATTTTTATAATGGTATAGGGAACATGTAATGTGTATTTCTTTTATGGAAATGTGAATTTATTTCAAATGTGATTCATAATTTCCTCTTAACAGTGTCTTAGAGACATTTATATTAGTGAAGTTATAATATAGTTTATATTTTAAAGCTTGGTTCTTCCATTTCCTCCTTGTCAAGTTTTTTTTTTTTTTTTTTGAGACGAAGTCTTGCTCTGTCACCTAGGCTGGAGTGCAGTGGCGAGATCTCGGTTCACTGCAAGCTCTGTCTCCCGGGTTCACGCCATCCTCCTGCCTCAGTCTCCCAAGTAGCTGGGACTTCAGGTGCCTGCTACCACGCCTGGCTAATTTTTTTGTATTTTTAGTAGAGACGGGGTTTCAACGTGTTAGCCAGGATGGTCTTGATCTCCGAACCTTGTGATCCCTCCACCTCGGACTCCCAAAGTGCTGCGATTACAGGCATTAGCCACTGTGCCTGGCCGTCCAGTTGTTTTTTATCTCTGTGGGTTTGAACTAATGAAACTGGGTTCCATAAATCATGCAAGGAAGTTCATTTAATAGTACTGTAATACAAAAAGAACAAATTATTTTCTAACATTATCATGTCAGTCTCATAAATTTTAAAAATTAGTGAAAATTTGAATAACACTTTCATATGTAACCTAATAAAATCATTGGATTTTAGAGAAGAAAAGGATTTTTAGAGACACTCTTTTTTAATTCCCATTTGAAGGGGTGGCCTGCCCCTCCACACCTGTGGGCATTTCTCGTTAGGTGGAAGGAGAGACTTGAGAAAAGAAACGAGACACAGAGACAAAGTATAGAGAAAGAAAAAGTGGGCCCAGGGGACCGCTGGTCGGCATACAGAGGACCCGCGTGGCACCAGTCTCTGAGTTCCCTTAGTATTTATTGATCATTATCTTTACCATCTTAGAAAAGGGAAGTGGCAGGATAATAGGATTATAGTAGGGAGAAGGTCAGCAGTAAGACATATGAATAAAGATCTCTGTGACATGAATAAGTTTAAGGAAAAGTGCTGTGCCTTGATATGCATATGCAAACATCTCCATAAACCTGTTTAGTGCATAAAGAGCAGCATTGCCACTAGCACGTCCCACCTTCAGCCCTAAGGCGGTTTTCTCCTTTCTCAGTAAATAGAACATACAATGGGGTTTTACACCAAGATGTTCCGTTGCCCAGGGATGGGCAGGAGACAGATGCTTTTCTCTATCTCAACTGCCAAGAGGCCTTCTTTCCTCTATTACTAATCGTCCTCAGCACAGACCCTTCATGGGTGTCAGGCTGGGGAATGATAAGGTCTTTCCCTTCCCACGAGGCCGTATTTCAGACTATCACATGGGGAGAAACCTTGGACAATACCTAGCTTTCCTAGGCAGAGGTCCCTGTGACCTTCTGCAGTGTATGTGTCCCTGGGTACTTGAGGTTAAGAGAATGGTGATGACTTTTCACAAGCATACTGCCTTCAGGCACTTGTTTAACAAAGCACACCCTGCACAGCCCAAAATCCCTTAAACTTTGAGTCACCTCAGCACATCTCTTGCAAGGACAAGGTTGGGGGTAGGGTTACAGATTAACAGCATCTCAAATACAGAACAAAATGGAGTCTCTAATGTCTACTTCTTTCTATATAGACACAGTAACAGTCTGATCTCTCTTTCTTTTCCCCACACCATTTTATAGAATGAAAATTGGGTCCCAGATTGGAGAGGAATTAAAAAGACCCAGCTGCCTAACTCCTAGCCCAGTTTGGTCTCTACTAGAAAAATCATGGAGTATAGAGAAGTAGTCTGTAGTGAGAACTAGAACATGGTCCAGTTTTTCAAACATAGAGGTAAAACAGACTCTGAACTCTACATAAAGGAAACATTATCTAAATTAGTGTCAGAATTCTTGACGTATTAATTGAGGTTTTTTGGTTTTAAGTAATAGAAAGCCTCCTCAAACCTACAGTAATTTAAAGAAACACGAGAATTTATTGGCCCTTGTAACTGAAAGCCCATGATTGATTCAGGCACAGCTGTATTTGGGACTTAAGTGTCCTAAACGATTGCCTTTTTTTTGATCATTCAGCTCTGCTTTTCTCTGTGTTAGATCCATTCCCAGTCTAGCTTACACCTTTGGTGGCAAGATGGTTATTAACCACTCTAGACTCATTTGTCACCACTCTAGACTTGCTTCTCTGCAGAAGAATGATTTTTCTTTCCCAACAGTGCCAACAAAAGCTGTGTAATTGAGTCTCAGTGGCTAGGAATGGCCTGGCCTGGATCATATGTACAGAACCAAACCAGAAAGTGTGAACTGCAGTATGTGATTGACTAAACCTGCATTCCTGGGACTCCTTCCTGGGACCCTAACCCACATCTGACACCTGGGAGAGGTCCCTTGGAAAACGAGAGTGCTACTACTTGAAAAGAGGAAGTAAAGATTGCATAAGCCAGAACATCAGCTGTCTGCTTCACTGTTTCATTAAATGGATGAATAGGCAAAAACTGCAATTACTTTTGCTCCAACCTAATAGGAAAGAAATAAGAAAATGGTCACTAGGAGGCAGCATATGTTGCTAAGAATGGTAATTTAGTTGAGATACAGACTCAAACTCTGTGTGAAAAGAAACCTAGCAGCATTATAAGTTTTATTTTACCTCATGTGGGGGAGAAGAGATGTGCCAACGATCCCCTTTTGATAAATAACAAAAAATCGTTATCATTTCTTAACACCTCCCAGATAACGTATCCATTTAAATATTGGAAAGCACACTAATTAGTAAGTCATCCATTTCTAAATCAGATTTTTGGAAGTTAAAGATTACTTTCACAAGATATAGCAACAATTTTTGAAATGCATGAGTTTTATAAGACTTCTTCATTCAGAATAACATTTACAAGGATAGTTTTGTGACTGGCATTTTAGCTGCTTTCTTGTTGGAGCTGTAGGAGAAGAGAAAACATTTTCTCATACATATTTTGCAGAATTTCCTTTTATGAACAGCAAAAACAATGTTTCTATATATTTTAAAATCGATCACTTATTTTATTAGCACTGAGGAAAGAAAAGGCAGGACTTAGAGTCCCAAAATATAAAATATGAAAAGGAAAAAGAATACAATTCTTAATAAATGGTATATGGGGCATGTAATGTGCATCTACAATGAAAAATTATAGAAAACTAATCTGATTCCTTCTTTTGATAGGATTACTAGACTAACAGGTGTAGCTACATTTCAAATCACTTGGTAACTTCTTTTTGTGTGTGTGTATGGGCAAGATGGAGAAATGTGAGTTAGACAATTTGTGAGTTAGGTGAATTTGTAGTTGGGGAGCAGCCATACAAGGAAAACACGTTTGCTCATGAATTGTTGGATATCAGCCTGGAGGGAATTCTCTAAAGACAAAGCATGGTGTTTTATACCTTGACCATGTTTATTCAATGTTTTCATAAATTACTTAAATCACAGTATGTAGGTACACTTATGACTCTGTGAAAGAGAAAAGGCTAGAAATGATAATGCAAGAGAGATCATAATTCCATGTAGTATGTCTCTTGTAGTTTGATCAGATCACATCTGGAGCTTTCTGTCTGTTTCTGAGTGCAGTAATTGAAAGAGGTTAGTTACCAATAAACAAAAAAAACCCCCAAATTATAAACAAAAAAGGTGTGACATTATTGATAAGATGAGGGAGAGTTGAGGGGAAAGCAGGTAGATTTAGAGGGGCTCTAGACACTGTACCGTGTGATGAATACATATGAGAATGCTGTGAAACCTTGTGGAGGGAGGATAGATGCCTTTCTGTTTGAGCTTTCATATATAAGAGAAAGCAAACTACTTATTCTGTGATATCCTAGAGCAACATTTCATAGAGTTAATCTATCCTGCACCTTTTTTTCCTCTTGTATGTGGCAATTGTTACCATTCTATGAAACAAATGCTGAGAAATACCACTTCTTTAAATTTTTTTTTTTCAATTTTATTTTAAAGACAGAGTCTTGCTCTGTCACCCAGACTGGAGTGCAGTGGCACCATCGTGTTTCACTGCAGTCTTGAACTCCTGGGCTCAAGCGATCCTCCTGCCTGAGTCTCCTATGTAGCTGGCACTACAGGCATGTGCCACCACACCTGGCTAATTAAAAAAAATTTTTTTTAAATAGAGACAGGCTCTCCCTATGTTTTCCATGCTGGTCTCAAACTCTTGGCCTCAAGCAGTCCTCCCAAAGCACTGAATTGCAGATGTGAGCTACCACATCCAGCCAGAGAAACATCAGTTCTGTAGAGAGTATTATATTTTCGGGGGACAGAGATAAGTGGGGGTGGGCAGTGGGTTGATATTATAGAAGCGGATTTTTGATTCAGCCTAACAAAGAAAAACTTTGTGATTTAGAAAAAGATTGCTGGTGAAAGTATTGCCTCAAAGTTTTCAGCAGTCCACCTTTCTCCATGTTATCCAACGTCAGTGATTAGTGGTTAAAGCAGGAAGAATCATTCTAATTTTTATGTGTTCTACACCTCCAGAAACAAATTATGATAAGATCTTGTTTGGGTCTATGTATATTCAGTGTAGGAACTGATTTATATGTAATAGAGTTAGGGAAAATTGAAAGTGGAGGAAATTTGGAACATGTGGAAATCGTTCATATTTTCATGCTTTTTAAAACTAGGTTCACCTGGTAACTGAAGAGGAGGGATCAGCTAATATGTATGCAATACATCAGGTAAATTTGCTTAAAAATTAGTATCACTTAGACCTAAGTGTAGATGTTGTCCCCAAAAAGCAAAATGTTGACTAGTTCCCCTCCTCTTTTTTTTTTTAACAACTTTTAAATTAAGGTATAATTTATATACAATTAAATTCACGTAGTTTATAATTGTATAGGCTTTGATCAACATATTTTTGATAAATGTAGGACTGTGTGGCCGCCACAAACATCAATCATAAAGAACAGTTTCCTCCCCTTTCCAAATTTTCCTGTGCCCATTCCCATCCTTCACCCTGGGCAACCCCTGGTCGGTTTTCTGTCACTATGGTTTTGCCTTTGAAATAATGTCATATAAATGGAATACTACAGTATATGACCTTTTGTGTCTGGCATCTTTCACTTAGCATAGTGAATTTCAGATTGATTCATATTGTGTATATTTGAATTTTTTACCTTCTTCCTTTTCTTGACTACCTTTTGGTATTATTCAAGAAAACTGTCTAGAAGACACCAGCAAAGGAAGAATACCCCACAAAATGCAATGTTTACTCACAAGCAGCTAAGAAAATAAACATTGAATGCGTTGCTATGTGTTTGCTTTCTTGTTTTGGAAGAAATAAGAAAATTTAAGATTGCCCACCAAAATACTGGTAATGTGATTGAGCAGTAGAGGTTACTCTTCATGTTACAGACAGTACATGCTTTATTCTATAGAGATTAAGTCGATATCAGCTAATTAAGTGTACCTAAACTTCTTGAATAGTGAATTGTCTAATAATATCTGATTTGAGTTGGTTACCTTAGTTATTGTGAGTCCTTGATTTTAGTTAGCTATTTTCTTTGGCAGCATAAAAATATCATAGCATATTATTTAAAGTATGTTTTAGGCTGATTGTGATGTTTATATTCTGAGACTGTTTTTACAAATCCGGGTCCCAGTCATAAAAGTACATTAAAAATATGATCATGTATCTTTTTGAAGGCTATTTTCATATTTTTTCCGTCTTTTGTTTCACAGGTGGTTCTTCCAATACTTGGATACAATATTCAGTATCCAAAGAACAAGGTAGGGCAGTGGTACCATGACATACTTAGCAGAGATGGACTACAGACATGTAGGTTTAAAGTACCTACTCTGAAACTGAATGTACCAGGATGCTATAGACAGATTTTGAAACATCCCCGTAATCTCTCATACCAACTAATGGAAGATCATGACATTGATGTCAAAATGAAAGGTTCCCACATTGATGAAACAGCTTTGTCTCTTTTGATCTCTTTTGATCTTGATGCTTCATGCTATGCTACCGTTTGTCTGAAGGAAATAATGAAGCATGACGTTTTAAACTGATACGCTTGGTATAACCGTATATGTGTCACTCTTTGAAGGAAAGGGAACTAAAATGTCTTAAGCACCTCCCATGTGTTAGGAGCTTCATAATTGTTATCTCTTTTAATTTTCACAGCATCCTGAGAAGTTAGGATTTGATACTATAATTTTATAGAGGACATGTAAGTGTCAGGGTCTAAATTTAAGGTCCATGTGACCCCAAAGCCGGGGTTTTTTTTTCTATTATATGTTTCAGTGACCTTTATTCTGTGTCATAAAGTTACAATCTTTTGAACCATTAGGAATATATATAATACTGCAAGAAAACATTTAAGAAAAAAAGTTGTGAATGTTCATATCCTCCAGCTCCTTGCTTAGAACCTTGGTGAAATTAGGTTGCAGTGAAGCAAATGTTGGACAGAAACATAGATGAAGCATTTTGCTAATTATTATTGTCCTCCTTTCCTATTTTTGAAATTATTGATCAGAACAATATACAAGGGAACTATCATCCCTCTGTATGTGATAGGTACCCCAGAGTAGTTATTACCTCTTTGTGAGACATAATCTTTGATGAAGACTGAAATAAAATTTCTCATCCAATTTTTATATCTTGGCATATGCTGATCCTCTTGACCATTTGTAATTTTTTTTCATATTATCTAAAACAGGTGTTAGAGTCAGGCAGATTTATGCTTAGATTCTGGCTCTGACACTTACCGGTGACTTTGAGTATGTTGTTGATTTTTTTGTGTGTGGGTTACTGATAGAATCAAGACAATGCCAGCTTCATAAGTGACAAATAATAGGATTATCTCCACATTTTCTGTTGCTGGAGGAATAAAACATTGTGCCCATTTGAAAATTTTAATTTTTGTTGATTTAGCTATCCCACATTATAAATCATCCTTAACCATTTTATATCAGTTAAATACAGGGGTGGGGTGGGGGAGGAATGACTGGCATGTAGACATGTATTGATTTGGGAATATCTGAGCATTTCTTTCATTGTTGGTAAGATATCATGATGAAATTAAAACAGCAGTATGGAGCATTATATATCAGTAATGTGATACTTTATATACTTAAGCCAGTTTAACCATTTTGGGAAATGTTAGCATAAGGAAATAAAATCCAAAAGAAGGAAGAGAAGCTATATGCAATGCAAAATTTGCTTATTGCAATATTTTTATATACAAATAAAGACACTAAAAACAGTTTTCACAGTCCATCATTACATAACTAAAGTAAGTAAAATGATATGTATCAACTTGATGGTAAAATATGTAGTTATTTAAAAAAGCAATGAACAATTTAGTTTCATGAGAAAATGTTGTCCCCAAAAGTAGAACACATATATTGCAACTGCAATAATACTCTGAATTCATCTTTCACAAATAAGAGACATGTTAGCATAGTGATGAAAAGCACAGATATTGGAGGCAAACTTACCCAGTTTGAACCCTGGCACTGCCACGTATAGCACTGCAGCCTTGGGAAAGTTATTTAAACTCATGTGCTTCAGTTTCAACATCTGTAAAATGGGCATGTTAACATTGCCTACCTCATAGGCTTACTGTGAGAATTTTCTAAGTTAATATAAGTAAAGCAGCTTTAAAAAGTGCCTGGCATTTAGTTATTGTTAAATAAGTGTCTGCAGATGCAAGTTTGGAAGAGAAAAACAAATAAATAAAAATGCCTTCCTGTTAAGATGATGGGGTATTTGGATTTTTTTAAATACTAAAAAGTTTTTTTTTGTTATATTTTTTGGCAATAAATAATTCTCAACACACAAAAATTGGATATTGTAGTACCATTGATTTTCTTTGGATTACTGCCATCATTTTAATATTATATTGAGAATGAAGTGATGCTCTATTAAGTAGTAAAAAAATTTAGAAAAAATGTTTTATTTTATATGATAAATTATGTCCTATAAATGCAATCATAAAATGAGTTATATACATTATTAAATCCTAGTTTTTAAGTTTTGAACAGCAGTCAGAAAATGTGAAAGCATGAAAATGCATCATTGATTCTACTTTCTTTGCCTGCAGATGGCACTATAATTTTAGACTTATTTATTTATTTAGTAAATATTTCAGCTGTGTATAAAGGATCACTAAGTTTATTTCATCACCATAAAATGTATTGAGATATCATTCATGTGGAATATTATTTTATATGCCAATAAGACTTGCCATGTTAAATTTTTTTTTGTTTAAGGACTTTTATTATTAATAGTATGCTTTGGACCAGCTGATCACTAGTCACTTAGGTTTTTGCAGTTTTGCTGGGGCATTTCAGACCTTCATAGGCATGATCTTTGGATTAGGTTTTTTTTTTCTTCACATCATTATTAGGAGATAATTTATTTTTAAAGTGTCATGTTAAACTGCAAAGATGTCCATTAAGCATCACTATTAAACATGCCAAAGGAGAAGCCATATCTTCAAAATACCCACTTAACCTACCCAAACATCTCAAACCCACCTTTTGCTGACCTTCTATAACCCCATTTCCAAAGTTTTGCTTCATTTTTATTGTTTCTTCCAACTTTTATTTTAGGTTTGGGGGTACATATGCAGGTTTGTTACATGAGTAAATTGCATTTTGTGGGGGTTCAGCATACAAATTATTTCATCACCCAGATAATGAGCGTAATACCTGATACATTGTTTTTCTATCCTCATCTTTCTCCCACCCTCCACCCTCAAGTAGGCCCTGGTGCCTGTTGTTGCCTTCTTAGAGTCCACGTGTACTCAAAGTTCAGCTCCCACTTAGAAGTAAGAACATTTGGTATTTGGTTTTCTGTTCCTGCGTTAATTTGCTTAGAATAGTGGCCTCCAGCTACATCCATGTTGCTGTAAAGACATAATTTTGTTCTTTTGTATGACTGTGTAGTATTGTCTGATATATATGTACTATATTTTCTTTATCTAGTCCACTGTTGATGGGCATCTAGGTTGGTTCCATGTCTTTGCTATTGTCAGTATTGCTGTAATGAACACATGTGTGCATGGACTTTATGGTAAAGCAATTCATATTCCTTTGGGTATATAACCAATAATGGAATTGCTGGGTCGAATGGTATTTCTGCTTTAAGTTCTTTGAGAAATCTTCTAACTGCTTTACACAGAGGCTGAACTAATTTATATGCCCACCAGCAGTGTATAGCATTCCCTTTTCTCTGCAGCCTCCCCAACATCTGTTATTTTTTGACTTTTTAATAACAGCCATTCTGACTGGTGTGAGATGGTATCTCCTTGTGGTTTTGATTTGCATTCCCCTAATGATTAGTGATGTTCAGCATTTTTTCATATGCTTTTGGCCCATGGATATCTTCTTTTGAGAAGTATCTGTTCATGTCCTTTCTTCTTTTTTTAATGGGCTATTTTTTGCTTGTTAAGTTCTTTCTAGATTCTGGATATCAGACCTTTGTTCATGCATACTTTGAAAATATTCTCTCCCATTCTGTAGACTGTCAGTTTACTCTGTTGGTAGTTTCTTTGGCTGTGCAGAAGCTATTTAGTTTGATTAGGTCCCACTTGTCAATTTTTTTTTTTTTTTTAGATGGAGTTTCCTTCTGTCACCCAGGCTGGATTGCAGTTGCTCATTGCAACCTCTGCCTCCCAGGTTCAAGCCTTTCTCCTGCCCCAGCCTCTCGAGTAGCTGGGGTTACAGGTGGCCGCCACCATACCTGCTTAATTTTTGTATTTTTATTAGAGACGGGGTTTCACCGTGTTGACCAGGTTGGTCTCAAACTCTTGACCTCACGTGATCTACCCACCTCGGCCTCCCAAAGTGCTAGGATTACAGACTTGAGCCAGCATGTCACTTGTCAATTATTGGCTTTGTTCCAATTGCTTTTGGAGTCTTTGTAATGATATCTTTGTTAGGTCTTATGTCCAGAATGGTATTTCCTAGGTTTTCTTCTAGGGTTTTTATAGTTTTAGGTTTTACATTTGAGTTGTTAACCCATCTTGAGTTGATTTTTGTATATGGTAAAAGGAAGGGGTCCAGTTTCAATCCTCAGGATGTGGTTAACCAGTTGTCCCAGCACCATTTATTAAATAGGGAGTCCTTTCCCCATTGCTTGTTATTGTTGACTTTAACAAAAACCAGGTAGCTGTAGGTGTGTGGCTTTATTTCTGGGTTCTCTAACCTGATCCATTGGTCTATGTGTCTGTTTTTGTACCAGTACTATGCTATTTTGGTTACTATAGCCTTGTAGAATAGTTTGACATCAGGTAGTGTGATGCCTCCAGCTTTGTTATTTTTGAATTAGTTTTAATTGCCAAGGTTGTTTGAGCTAGCAGTAGTGCCTGGGAGTCGGTTAGGTGAAACAAATTGAGGTCTTTTTATTAATATTAAGATTAAAACACCTTGATTTTTTTGTGAGTTGTAAAAAACTGAAAGTCATGTAACTTTTGATTTAACTAACATTTTCTGAGTATCTATTATGTCAGTATCTCACATTTTAATCCATATTCCCACCCTGTGTGGAGGTATTATCTTCACTTATTTTGCAAATTGGAAACATACCTGAATAGTTTACTAACCTAATCAAGGTCAAACAAAATAGCATGTGGGGTGAGTGTGATTATACTTCCTAAATCAGTACTGTTTTCATCTACCTAACATTTGCCTTCTGAGAACAAGTTTTTGGATAATAACTTCCATTTAGGCTGGGCGTGGTGGCTTACGCCTGTAAGGCCAAGATGAGTGGATCACAAGGTCAGGAGTTCAAGACCATCCTGGCCAAGATGCTGAAACCCTGTCTCTACTAAAAATACAAAAATTAGCTGGGCTACTTGGGAGGCTGAGGCTGGAGAATCGCTTTAACCTGGGAGGCGGAGGTTACAGTGAGCCGAGATTGCCCAGCCTGGGTGACAGAGCAAGACTCCATCTCATAAAAAAAAAAACTAAAAATTAAAATATAACTTCCATTTCTACCAACTTGATATTACTTGCCATTGATTTAATAGGCATATTGGGCCATGTCTTGGCAGAGACAAGATACCTTTTGAGATTCTGAGACCAAAATATAAAGTAAAAGGGATCCCTTCAGGAAATCCCCAAATCATTTTGGAGTTTTCCCAAAATATTTTGGGATTTGTATCATAATAATATGTAAAATCATTGTAGATCATAGGAGGTGTTTTAGATGGTACCTGGCACAAATATCATTGAAAAAGCATAGTGAGAAACTTGTTCTTTCGCAATTCATTTTCAGTCTTTGCATCAATCATTCTGTTTAAGGAAGGAGAAAGCTGCTTGATACTATTTACATATATCAACATTTGCTAATTTACCTTTCTAGCCAGCTATGCAGGCTTCAGGCTCAGAAACATCAGCAGGCAACAATATAATATGTAGCTAGAATTTAATAGGATTGCATTGTTTTATTGAATTTATTTTCCCTTTTATTTATGGCAATCAGTTCTGGCTTCCTGTTTATGTGATGGTATTATGTTTCCTTTAAAACTAAATTTAATTTTATTTATTTTTGTATTTATTTTATTTTATTTTATTTTTAGATGTGTGATTTCATTTCTTTTTTTATTATTATTATACTTTAAGTTCTAGGGTACATGTTCACAATGTGCAGGTTTGTTACATATGTATACATGTGCCATGTTGGTGTGCTGCACCCATTAACTCATCACTTACATTAGATATATCTCCTGATGCTATCCCTCCCCCCTCCCCAACCCCACGACAGGCCCCGGTGTGTGATGTTCTCCTTCCTGTGTCCAAGTGTTCTCATTGTTTAGTTCCTACCTATGAGTGAGAACATGCAGTGTTTGTTTTTTTGTCCTTGCGATAGTTTGCTGAGAATGATGGTTTCCAGCTTCATCCATGTCCCAATTTAATTTTAAAGAGGTAGAATCAATTTAAAGGTATTAAATAAATAATAGTATAGACACAGCAGTAATTATGATACCAATACCTGAATGATTAGAGTATGGGAAATATACCGGTACAGTTGAGAATCCCTGAAATCAGAGATGGGCTCTACAACTGTTTTAATATGTGACTTTAGTAACCCACTGACTCTGTTGTAGAATTCTTAGACTTGAAGTACTGTTAGTTATCATTTTTCAGTCCAGGATAGTGTTGCATCAAACAAAATTATGAAATATGTACACATTTAAGACATTATGAGCAGAGGCATTGATGATCACATGCTATATCTTAAGATTTTACTGATAGAGATTTGATTTTAGAAAATCTTACGAAACACTAGGAACAGTGTCTGGTGCCTAGCAAATTCTCAGTAAATTTCAGCTAGTATTATTATAGCTAGTATTACTTTACTATGCTCCCTGATAAAATTTTTATAATAAAATGGTTAGTGACTTTCCATTGAGGTCTGATCTGACTTAGTCTTAGCATAAAGTAATTACAATTCATATTTTTAGAGGTTTTTTTTGTAGTAGTAGAAACAACTATTTCGAAATCTGGGGATTCAGTAGTTCATTCAAATTGGGATCTTTAAGAGCTGTCTAGGTCAATGTTCCTTAACATTTTCTATCTGGGAGCAATCTTTAAGAGAACAGAAAGAAAATGAAACTCTATATAATTTAATGCAAAGTTTTTTTACATTAATGTAAGAGTAGGAAAAGAGGTTGGAGGAAGATATGGGGAGGTAGGAAAATAGGACTTTTTTCTTCCATTTACTTTTGATGTTTGAATTTCAAACATGAGTATATAGTGTATTATTTTGCAGTTAAAAACATTGAAGACTACTTAAATATCAAAGAGGGAAATTTTAAGGGAATTAACGGGTTATGATTGCATTTGTTCAGAATGGTTTTGGTGGCTCATGACAACATTTTGAGAGAGAGAGATTTTTATGCATTGTACATTTTAATGGCACCAATGGCAGCTAGGATAACTAGTTTAAAGTTTTGGGCCTGTGTTAATAGATTTTGCTTTCTAATTTCAGAAAGATTCTGTCTTATAGTACTGTTTTAATCTGTTTTTCTAAGCCCTCTGATTTATATGTATTTAATAGGCCACAAAATAATGTCAAATATATGGCATAATAACCAACAAATATTTGAATAAGTGAAAGGTACTCTATAAAATGCTATGGGAAAGACAAAAATAAATAATATCCATGTGTTTGAGGGATTAACAGTGTTATATTCCTTAAGTTTTCATTTGATTTGAAATGCCACTTACAAATGGAATATGCAGACTAAATGGCAAAGAGAAAATCAAGCAGCATCTTTTCATTTCACTTACAGCTCACTGTATGACCAATATGTTACTTGACCTCTCAGCACTCCATTCTAAATCCTTAAGTGATACTTATTTAGCATTTCTAAGCATCTTGAGATCTCCTCTTAAAATATGCTTTGAACTATTCAGTCTAAATGCTGCTTTCTAAAAAGCTACTAGTTTAAAGAATGGGAAATGGTGTTAATGGAGTTAATCTTGTGTAATTTCAGTGTGGGTTGTCAAGAATACCTCTAAGTAAAGAAAATGACTCTAATCTTCTTAAGCAATTCATTTTCTCAGCAACTTTGAGGCAGGAGTTAATTTACTCTGCCTGTGTACACAGGCCGCCTCTTACAAAAGAAAAATTTTACTATGGAAAGAAGTCAGGATAGCCATGAAATTATTTAAATTTAGTCTTTAGAACATATTACAAAATATAAGATACATTACATTGTCTTTTTTGTTAGAAACTCAACTACCAATGTAGAAATAAAACTCCTGTTGCAAGGATGGAGTTTAGCCATGGAGTCAAAACAAGAGCTATTTGGTTATTTTAAAAGAGAAGAGATCAAAGAGCTGATCACTCCTTAACTAAGGGTGTTTGGGCAACAGGATAGGGTGAAGAGTGGAGGGGGTTAGAACTCAATTCTTTATGCTTTTATACCAAGGCTCCCTTTTGTAATAAGCCTTACTGGTATTTCCTTAGACTAGTTAAGTCAGGATTCTGAGTTTTTTAGTACAATAGGGTTTTAATCTGAGCTGATCATTGTTTCCAATGCCTCCTCTGTGGCAGGGGAACGAAAAGGACTAGTGTTCTTTTCTAAAAAGGGAAGATGGATATTTTTTCTATAACTTTTATAATTCCCTTATAATAAAATGAACGATAGGTTATAATAGAATGAATTTTTTTGCATGTAATTTTCAAAAGGAAATTAATTTATTTTTCTGTAAAATATCTCAAAGGAATCTAATACATTTTTATTCTATGTAAATAATAATGTAATTTTCGCATTTAGGAGGCTATAGCAAATCTGGGAAGCAGTTATTCTAAGTTGGAAGAGCATTCTCCCAATGCATTGAAAACATTTGATGACTATTTTTTATCTTTTCTTTATTTTGATTATTATAATAATGTTCTAATTGGCTGGCCTTCGTTTTTCACTGTAGTCAGTCCATCTTGTTTACTATTGCCAATTATTCTCCAAAAAGTAGAAATGTGATCCTGTCATTGTTTTGGGGCCATAGAACATTTCAGAAGCTTCCCAGTATCTATGTAGTAACAGTCCAAACCCCTCAACATAGCACATTTAGACCTGCAAGTATGGCCCCAAATCTTCAAGTGGCATCTGTCACTACATAGTACATACCCTTTGTTACAGCTGTTTCACAAATACAGGTTGAATACCCCTTATCTAAAATGTTTGGGACTAAAAGTTTCAGATTTCAGATATGTTTGGATTTTGGAATATTTGTACATGTATAATGAGATACTCTTAGAGTTGGAACTCAAGTCTAAACAAAATTCATTTATGTTTCATGTATACCTTATACACATAGCCTGAAGGTAATTTATTTTTCCTTTGGGAGCACTGAATAGACTACGTGTTGTGCACCTACATTTTGACTGTGACGTATCATATGAAGTCAGATGTGGAATTTTCCATTTGTGGCATCACGTCAGTACGCAAAAAGTTTTGGATTTTGGAGGATTTTGGGTTTTGAATTTTCAGATTAGAGATGCTCAGCCTGTATAGCAGATGTTCCCATGTTATACACCTTAACCTCCCCTTCCCATTGGCTGGAACATCTCTGCTTATATTAAATGTCTTTTCTGTGAAATCTGTGTTCTCATAGCCTTTTGTATAGTTCTCTACCATCTCATTGCTCACATTATATTGTACTTATTTGATTAAATATCTGGATCATCTACTGTGAATTATTCAGGAGCATTGATCTTTATACCTCTGGCACCTATCAGTGCCTGACATATAACAGGGTTAAAAATGCTGAGTGAATACTGCAAACATACCTTAGCAAATTTATTTGGTAAATACTCATCTCAAGAAAGTTCTAAAATAGTTCTTTCCCCTCGTAGAGAGTTTAGAATATTAAAATTGGGTATCATTATAATGCTCTTTCTTTTGTAATAGTTACATCTTTGCCTTTTATTGAAATATTAAATGCATTATAGAATTTCATTTAAAATTTAGAACAAGCTGTCAGGTATGATAACTATTGTCATTTAACAAATGAAGATTCTAGGGCTTGAAGAAGTTAAGTAGCTTCCTCCAGGTTGTAAAGAGAGTTTAACCTGGCCCTTTTTGGTTTTAGGGCCATGATGATAACCACTTTGCTCTACTGATTTCTAATGGAGAGTGCTTCAATTTTCCACTTTGCCTAGCTAGTGATTATGTAATTTCTGCTTATCTCTGAATTTATCTGCATATTTCTAAAACTTTATGACATTAAGGAAAGTTGGGGAAAATTCATTTTAAGTGCTGTAATGACAATAGCTGTCAATCATTGAGTACTGTGTATTAAGCATTTTATATTTTATCAACAAGTACTTACATGTGGGATGAGTACTGTTATTTTCATTTTATAGATGAGGACACATAGAATGCACTTAGGAAACTAGAGAAAGAGAAAACATGGATAATTATCTGGAACTAATAAGACAGTAAAGTACAGATTTAAGAAGTTCAGTGAATCCCAAGCAGTATAAAATAAAAAACTACATTGAGATACATCATAGTGAATATGCAAAACATCAATAATAAAAAGAAAAACCTTAAAGGCAGCTTTAACAATATACTGAATGACCAATATACTTAGCAGCCATAGAACCTCTATTCTTTTAAAGCATCCATGGAACATTTGTAGAAATTGACTGTGCACTGGACTATAAGCATATGCAATAAAATTTCAAATGACTGAAACCATATGAGTATATTCTTTTGCCACAACACAATTAGACTAGAAATGAAAAACAAAAGGATAACAGGAAACTATCTATATATCAGAAATTAAGAGATACACTTATTTATTTTTTATTTTTTGAGATGGAATCTCACTCTATCACCTGTCCAGTGGCACAGTCTTGGCTCACTGCAACCTCTGCCTCCTGGGTTCAAGTGATCCTCCTGCATCATCCTCCCAAGGAGCTGGGATTACAGGCATGTGCCACCACACCCAGCTAATTTTTGTATTTTTAGTAGAGATGGGGTTTCACCATGTAGGCCACGCTGGTCTCGAACTCCTGACCTCAAGTGATCTGCCAGCCTCAGCCTCCCAAAGTGCTGGGATTACAGGTGAAGAGATACACTTCTAAGTAATCTATATGTCAAGTAAGACATAATGAAATTAGAAAATATTTTTAAGTCAATGATTAAACCATACTACACGTCAAAACTTGTGCAATGCACTTAAAGCAGCATGTAGAGGGAGATTACATTCATAAATGCTTATGCTAGAAAAGAAGGAAGCCTGTACATTATGTAGCTATGCACCCATCTAAAGAAGTTAGGAAAATGACATCAAGTAGAACATCAAAAGAAAGAAGGAAAGTATAACTTAAAACAGAAATGAATGGAAAAAAAAAAAACAGAATAAAAGAGAGGATCTGCAAATCCAAAAGTTGGTTTGTTGAAAATACTAATAGAGCTGACATACCTGTAGTGAGACTGATGGAAATAATGCAATTACAACTAACGGATATCGTAATTATAAAGGAAATCACTATAGGTGCTATAAAAATTAAAAAGATAACAGAATATTATGAATGATTTTCTGCCAATATTATTGAAAGTTTAGATAAAATGGAAAACTCATTTAAAAATATAATTTAACAGTATTGTGTTATGTGAATACTATAACGATAATCCTGTAATCATTAAATGAACCAGTAGTCTAAAATTTTTCCATATAGGAAAGGTCAGGCCCAGATGGGTTCAATGGTTGGTTCTACTAGACATTCAAAAAAATAATAATTCAAGTCTACACAAACTGTTCCTGAGATTAGAAAAAATAAGGAAGAGTCCCCCCACCTGTTTCTTACGTTATGAGACCACAGACCTCAAAGATAGAAGACAGCTTTTGCATCCAAGAAATCCTCCATGAACACCTCTTTAATCACAAGTCCTCAACTTCAAGGTTAGTTTTATTTCAACTTTTATAATACTTTTCTTACTTTTCTTTATAGCTTTACCACCCATGTATTAATTCTTAAAAAATATACAGTTTTGTCTGACTTTGAATTTTACGTGAATGGAATTGTACATGTCTGTGTTTTTGTGTCTTCCTTCTTTTACTCAATACTGTTTCTGAGATCAATCATATTATTTGTTAATATTTTGTTTAGGATTTTTGCATCTCTATTTCAGTGTGAGTTTGGAATGTAAATTTCCATTCTCAGACTATCTTCTGGCCTGAATTTGGTTACATGAGTATATGTTTTAAAAATATTACTTACACTTTCAATAAATTTTAAGGACTTTTATATTGTTATGTGTCATAAATTTTTTAGAATGCAAGAATAAATATAAAACATCCTTTGGTTTGAGGAAACTGCTAAATCTAAATCTGTTAATAATCCTTTCAGCTCTGTTGAAACAGGTTCATTTTTAAAAGCTGCCCTGTTTTCTCTTTGCTTTGCTGTATTTGGGGTTTGGGGAACACACACATGCGGATGCACACACATGAACACATATATTGAACTTGCATATATATATATATATATATATATATATTTTTTTTTTTTTTTTTTTTTTTTTTTTTTCTTGAGATGGAGTCTCACTCTGTCGCCAGGCTGGAGTGCAGTGGCACAATCTCGGCTCACTGCAACCTCTGCCTCCCGGGTTCAAGCAATTCTCCTGCCTCAGCCTGCCGAGTAGCTGGGACTACAAGTGTGTGCCACCATGCCCAGCTAATTTTTGTATTTTTAGTAGAGACGAGGTTTTACCATGTTGGCCAGGGTGGTCTTGATCTCTTGACTTCTTCATCCACCCCCCTCAGCCTCCCAACGTGCTGGGATTACAGGTATGAGCTACCGTGCCCAGCCAATGAACTTGCATTTTAAATGTACTAGGGAGGTAGTCTATGAGGAAACCCATGGTGATTACCATGAACACAACAAAGGAAACCATCAATAGAATGAAGACACAACCTACAGAATGGGAGAAAATAATTTGTAAACCATACATACCGTAAGGGGTTAATATCCAAAAGTAATAGCAAAAAAAAAAAAAAAACAACAAAAACAAAAACAAAACTTGATTAAAAAATGGACAAAGGACCTGAATAGACATTTCTCAAAGAAAGACATATAAATAACCAATAAGTATTTGAAAAAATCCTCAACATTGCTAATCATTAAGGAAATGCAAATCAAAACCACAGTGACTGTCATCTCACATCTGTTAGAATGGCTATTATAAAAAAAGACGAAAGATAACAAATCTTAGCAAGGATGTGGAGAAAAGGGAATCCTTGTACATTGTTGGTGGGAATGTAGATTAGTACAGTCATTATAGAAAATAGTATAGAGACTACTCAAAAAATCAAAAATAGAACTACCATATGATTCAACAATCTTACTACTGGGCATATATCCGAAGGAAATGAAATAAGTATGTTGAAGAGATCTTTGCACTCCCATGTTTATTGCAGCAGTATTCACAATATGGAACCAACCTATGTGTCCATCAGCAGATGAATGGATAAAGAAAAGGTGGTACATATACACAATGGAATACTATTAAGCCTTTTAAAAAAAGGAAATTCTGTCATTTGCCACCACATGGATGAACCTGGAGGACATTTCGACTCCTGTGAACTTTGAATGACTCTAAAAGAAGACTTTAAAATTTTCCACAACATTTTATATGCAGTTAAATAGCATTTACTATTTGCTAGGCACGCTCACAAACACTTTGCCTGTTATTCTTTTAATCCTAAGTTTAAGCAAGAAGTGTATGTAGCCATTTCACACACAAAACCCACTATTAAAGTATTATGGTCAGAAAAGCAAGCTCGAATGTCTCGTTAAAATTTCAAAAATACTTTATTTAGAAATTTTATACAAATTCTATACTTAATATCTTCCCTAGTAGTTGTATTTTGTTTTTCTTATAATTATGTAAAGAAAGGTAATCATTTTTCCCAACTAATACCCCTAATCCTCTCCAGTCTCCTTTAGAGTGACACAATTATCATTTTCTTCATGTGAGGGGAAAAAGTTGGGGAGCAATACCCTATATGGAGTCAGATAAAATAGAGGAAGAGGCTGAAGGCAAGATTCCTCATTATTCTTAACCATTCTGCATTTTCAGGATATATTAAAAATAAATAATGTTATAAAATATGATGTCCATATAAAAATGGCTGTTTATTGCCCTGTGTGTTTCTCCTTTGTTTTTCCTCTCTCTTTTTGGTCATGTCCCCATGCTCTCAGTCTTCATTGGACTTGATCAGTTCCACGGCCACAGACAGCCATAGGTGGTTGGTTGGCTTCATAAGATACTTCTGTGACCTTTGTACTGCTGATTACTTAGTGTTCCCCAAAGAAAACTCACTAGGAGCCATCCTTCAACTTCAATGCCTGCTCTAATTTCACAGGGAAATATATCCTTGCACTTATAACCCCTCATAGCTCATGTAACTCTACTAGGTATACTTGCATGACTTAGTGCACTAAGAAAAGCTGGGGGCTACCCTACAGTTCACTCTGCCTATTTCTGGAGTTTTAGAATGCTTACTTTTATTAAGCAATCACTTTTTAGATGATGAATTAAAGTATTTTGATAATCAGCTGAATAGCTCTAGCAATTGCAGTTGATAGAATTTCTTTTAGTAGGAACTACTGGGAAATACTCTGTATGTGTTCTTTGATAAGAAAAATTAGCAAACTTAGCATTTTCAATCCTTGACTACTGCATTTACAATTACATTTCATGTTATCCAAGAGACTAGATATAACACTGTCTTGTGAGACATGAGTTAGAATTTAGATTTCTGCCAAAACATGTTTAGGTGACTTCTGATATGAACATGGCTGTGTAAGTGGGGATTTTTCCCCCTTCTGGAAATCATACAAAAGTAATGAGAAAAATGACTTTGAAAAAAAACACAAAAAACTACAAACAATATATAAGCAAATTTAACGAACATCTATGAGCTACCAAGAGCAGATGAGACCTGAAAATTTGCATAGTAGAGAATGAAAAAAGTGGCAAGACTGTTCAATAATAGCGGATCTCAAAAGCAGCAAAAATTGCTTTTTCTAAAGAAAAAAAGTTAATTTGCTTATTTTCAAGGGTGTAAAAAATTAAGTAAGCAAAACTGGCAGCAGAAACCCTGCTGAACCTGATTTGGGGCTAAACAAAGCATCACAAACAATGGTGTGCTATATTTGTAGAAGAGGGAATCTTTGAGTTATAAAGCTTGGAAGATTATCTTGGCCCTTCCCTCCTAATCAAGATCTTCCTGCAAATAGCTGGTCTGGGAAATTTAACTCATTGAATTACAAGTAATAAACGATATTGGCACGGCCTCAATACATAGATACTGTAAGATAAACATGTGGAAGAGAGCAACAAGATTTACCAACAGACTACACAAAGGTGGCCATAAAGAAGATAAAAAATGTGATAAACACTTACAATTTTTTTGTAAAACAATAATTTTTATAAAGGATGACTATAAAAAAGAAATGGATCAAGTATAAAAGAATATAGGAAAGATACGACAAGACAAAAGGAGGAGGAGATGAAACCTGAGATAGTGGATCTTAGGAAAGATGCAAAAGACGAAAGCAAAATCATCAGAAAAATGGAAATAAATTGAAAGAAGCACAGGTAACAATAGACAATGAGGAAAGCAAGGAAAAACAAAGACTATCACTAGAACAAAATTGAGCTCTCACAAGTATGAAGATTTAAACACACAACAGATACCCACAAATGGAAGAAAAACAATAAAATGAAATGTTAATGGGTTAGGGTATACAAGACTACAAAAGACCTTTATGTTTATGCTAACAAGAATCTCTGAGACAAAACAAAAATTATACTTTCCTATGGAATTAACAGAGGGTCTTGGATTTAAGGAAAGCTTGATGGACTGACTACAAGGGTGAATTTTTTTTTTTTTTTTTTTTTTTTTTTTTTTTTTAGCAACACGGTCTTGCTTTGTTGCTCAGGCTGGAATGCGCTGCCTATTCACAGGTGTGATTATCATAAGGCACTGCAGCTTCAAACTACTAGGCTCAAGCAATCCCCCTGCCACAGTCTCCAAGTAGCTGGGACTACAGGCACATGGCACTGCCGCAGGCTGACATGAATTCTTTATGGCTAAGCAGAGAGCCATTTTAGCTCCCGTTCTGAGGGTACTTAAACTGTGTGCCAGCCTAAGCTCAACTCAAACTCTAGAAAGAATCAGAATAAACAGCCTTTCTTCCAACAGCCAAATAAGGAAAGAGCTTGTACTGTTTGAGAAATAAAACAAAACACCACTGATATCTTATACTCAATGTTGGAATTGAATTTTTAAAATAAGGCATTTAATGAAGGAAGAAAGTGTGATCCATAATGAAGAGAACATTTAATGTTAAAATATTGAAGAGCTTCTCCTAAAGATCAGAAAGAAAGCAAAAATGTCTGCTCTCACCACTTCCGTGATAGTAGACGTCCTAGCCAGGGAGGTAAAGTAAGGAAAAGAAATTACATGTAAATACATAAAGTTTGGAAAGGAATAAATTTTTATCTTTGGAAGACAACATGATGATGGCCATACAAAACACAAAGGAATCTACAAACAAACAGCCAGAAGTAATCGATGCTTTTAGGAAGTTCACAGACTAAAAGGTCAATGTGCAAAAGTTAACTTTATTTCTATATAATAGCAATGAATAATTGAGCAATGAAAATTTAAAAGCAATAATATTTACAATAGTATAAAAATATAAAACAATTCAGAGTGTATTTAACAAGTGATTACATGTACACTGTTAACAAAACGTTTCTGAGAGAGAAATTCAAAAGTCCCAAATAAATGGAGAGATGTATGATGTTCATTGACTGGAAGACTCAATGTTGTTAAAATGGTTTACCCCAAATTGATATACAGATTAGATTAAATGCCAACCAAACACAGCCTGTGTTTGATAGCCTGTTGTTTGTGAAAAACGGTACACATCAGCAGTCTCCAACCTTTTTGGCACCAGGAACTGGTTTCATGGATGACAATTTTTCCATGGATGGGGCTGGGGGTTGTGGAGAGATGGTTTTGGAATGAAACCGTTCCACCTCAGATCATCAGGCATTAGGAGCCCAAAACCTAGATCCCTCACATGCACAGTTCACAATAGGATTTGCACTCCTATAAGAATCTAATGATGCCGCTGATCTGACAGGAGGAGGAGCTCAGGCAGTAATGGTGGCTTGCCTGCCACTCACCTCCAGCTGTGCGGCCGGGTTCCTAACAGTCCAGTGCCAGTACAACTGGGTACCAGTCTGTGGCCCAGGAGTTGGGAACCCCTGGAACAAATGATTTGGAAAATGGTCATTTTCTCATAAATTTCACATACACTTGCAATATGATTCAGTAATTCCAAACTAGATATTTACCAAAGATTAACAAAAATACATGTCTACCCAAAAGAAGGATAAAAAATGTTCATGGTAGCTGGGCGCGGTGGTTCATGCCTGTAATCCCAGCACTTTGGGAGGCCGAGGCGGGCGGATCATGATGTCAAGAGATAGAGACCATCCTGGCCAACATGGTGAAACCCCGTCTCTACTAAAAATACAAAAAATTAGCTGGGTGTGGTGGCGTGCATCTGTAGTCCCAGCTACTCAGGAGGCTGAGGCAGGAAAATAGCTTGAATCTGGGAGGTGGAGGTTGCAGTGAGCCGAGGTCGCGCCACTGCACTCCAGCCTGGCGACAGAGCGAGACTTCGTCTCAAAAAAAAAAAAATAAATAAATGAATAAATAAATGTTCATGGTAACTTTATAATAGTCAACAACTGGAAGCAACCCAAATGTCCATAAAAGTAACATGTATAAACAAGTGACGGTGTATTTACATAATGCAATAAAAAACAATTTTAAACTACTGATCATGCAACATGCATGCATATTAAAAACATTATGTTACATAAGAGAAGCCAGAAGCAAAACAGAACATGTGCTATGATTCCATTTATATGAAGTTCAAAGCAGACAAAATAAACTATGGTAATAAAAATAAGAACAATGGTTGCCTCAGTTTGTAGGAGGGGAGGAGAAGCCAGTGTGCAGAGGAAAGGAGGTTTGATTTGATCCAAGGGCCACAGGTAATTTTTCGTGTGAAAGAAATGTTTGGTACCTTGTTTGAGATGGGATAAATGGATTTATTAATTTGTCAAAACTTGTTACACTGTACACACTAAAGACCTGTGCATTTCTGAATGTAAATTATACATGAATAAAAATATTATAAAATGTGTGTGGTAGCCATGGCAATTTTTCACTCAAATACTTCTCCAAGAGTGAGAGTGGCAGGCGGCATGCAGTTAGCTACAGGCCTGCATTTAGTCACCTACATACTTTCAGGATGTACTGCAGCGTTGACGACAAGGACATGTTCTCTCCTGCAACTCCACCAGTGCTTAGCAGGGCAGGGATATTAAGGCCACATCTCTGCCCAATGTGAGACTTCTCTAATGCACAGTCTTTGTTCTGGAGCTCCCTGTAAGGTTGGCCATGACTTTTTCAGAGCTGCACTGCAGTCAGAGGATCTTCCTACCCAACTGTCCTTTCCTTCCCCCTTTCCTTCCCCTCCCTCTTCTTAAGTTTCAGACCCATACCATGGTCTGAAGGCTTTTCCTGCCTACCCTTGCTCCTTCTCTTCATTATCTGTCAGTCATTAGCCCCCAAAACCTTTTGCTTGTCTAATTCCATCTTGGCTTCTGATGCAAACTGTCAGTTTAAAATAAAACTGTGAGGAAAATGAGGCCATATATATGTCATATCATAGCAGAAAGCAAATCTCACTCTATCCTGTATACAGGTGCACCTAAAACAAATGATTCAAAGCGATCATATATAAAGTTGTGAACAAAGGTAAATATGAACTGAAAGCAAATGTCATAATGTTAATATCAGTATAGAATGAATTGAAGTCAAAATACATTAAATGAGACAAAGATGCTTTATAGTGCTAAAACTTCCAGATTACAAAATTATAATGAGCTGGAATAGTTATGCATTGAATGAAAGGAGTTTCATCAGTCCAAAAGCAGGTATTATATAAATAGAAGGAAAAATAGAAATACACTACTTTTAGGATACTTCACTTCCCTCCATCCATGACAGGGTAAGTGGGAAAAAATATGTTTAGATATAAAAGAATTATGTTAATTCATAAGGTAGATATTTTATATAATATAAAATGAGCTATATACATGGAGAATATAGAATAAAACTTGTTTTCATTGCCAATGTAGCAGTCTATGGAACTGGCCATATATTTACAAACATAAAAAATTAAATCCCAAAACATTGAAAGAGTGGAAGCATTTTTCAATCATAATTTAATACGAGTAGAAATGCTTAATGAGCATAGCAAAAACATAGGTACTGTGAGGTCCCATAAGAGCAGGGACATTATTGGTTTGTGGTTTTTTATCATTGTATCCTCAGCATCTAGCACAGTGCCTGGTACATAGTAGGTACTCAATAATTCTTATGACTGAGTAAATGAAGAATAGAAGACAATAATATTGATGTAATTCTTTGTGAAGGACTACAACTAAATTTATTCCGTGTAGATGAAAGTCTCTCTGGAGGCAGAGAGATGCTATGCTCATTGATTGGTTTATTTGTTCATTCTGCAAGTATTTCCTTACATGGCAGACACTAGGCTAAGCATGAAGTAAACAGTGATAAGGGGAATAGACATGGTTCCTGACCTCAAAGAATTCACAGCCTGGGAGGTAACTGTTGAAGAACTTAGCAATTCTCTATTTCTAATATTTTATGTACAACTGTAACTATACATTTGTAATGATGCTGTAATAGAGGGTTCTCACAACTGTTTTCTTGATTCTCACAGTACAGATGTTGTATCCAATATACAGATAAAGAAACAGATACTTAAAAAGTTATGCTTTGTATTTCATTTAATTTAAGGAATATTTATTGAGTGCCCACTATATGTCAAATATTTCTGTAGGAGCTGGAGACACAGAAATCAACGAGACAGAGAATGATCCTTCTAGTGAAGATGGTAGGAGGGGGCTGGCAAACAAGAAACAAGTAAGTTTAAAAAATCAATTTTAGGCCGGGCGCAGTGGCTCACGCCTGTAATCCCAGCACTTTGGGAAGCCGAGGTGGGCGGATCACGAGGTCAGGAGATCGAGACTATCCTGGCTAACACAGTGAAACCCCATCTCTACTAAAAATATAAAAAATTAGCCGGGCGTGGGGGCAGGCGCCTGTAGTCCCAGCTACTTGGGAGACTGAGGCAGGAGAATGGTGTGAACCTGGGAGGCGGAGCTTGCAGTGAGCCAAGATCATGCCACTGCACTCTAGGTGACAGAGCGAGACTCTGTCTCAAAAAAAAAAAAAAAAAAAAATCAATTTTAATATGGTATTACAGAATAAATAAACAGATTGATGCAAGTAGAAAGTGACTATAGAGAGGGAGTTCGAGGAAGGACTTTCTTAAGGTGGTGACATAGAAACTGAAAAATAAAGAGGTAGGGGAGGGGAGTGGAGCAAGATGGCAGAATAGAAGCTCCACCGATTGTCTCCCCCGCCCAACAAGGACACCAATTTAACAACTATCTACATGAACAAAGCACCTTTATAAGAACAAAAAATCAGGTGAGCACTCACAGTACCTGGCTTTAACTTCACATAACTGAAAGAGGTACTGAAAAGGTAGGAAAAACAGTTATGAATCACCAACACCACTCTTTCCCCATTCTCTGGCAGTGGTGGCATGGTGTAGAGAGCGTTTCTGAGCACTTGAGAGGGATTGACTCAGTGCTGCCCTGTTAGAGCAGAAAACAAAACTGGACCAAATTCAGCTGATGCCCACCCACAGAGAGAGCATTTCAATCAGCCTTAGCCAGAGGGGAATCATAGATCCCAGCGGTCTGAACTTGAGTACCCACAAGCCTTGCCATTGTGAGCTAAAGTGCTCTTGGGCCCTAAATAATCTTGAAAGGCAATTTGAAAAGATTGAAAGGACTCACCTGAACTCCTAGCTGAGTCCTAATGTGGAACTGGACCCAGAGCCAGTGCACTGTGGGAGCATGCGACCTACTGACACACTGGCGGGGCAACCAACGGAGTACTGGCATTGCCCCTCCCCTATCCTCAGGCTCCACGGCTCGTGGCTTCAAGACTCCTTCCCTCTGCTTAAAGAGAAGAGAGGGAAGAATGGGGAAGACTTTATCTTGCATCTTGGATACCAGCTCAGCTACAGCAGGATAGGGCATCAGCCAGAGTCGTGAGGCCCCCCATTCCAGGCCCCAGCTTCTGGATGACATTTCTAGATACATGCTGCACCAGAAGGGAACCTGCTGCTTTGAAGGGAAAGATCTAGTCCCTCAAAGGATTCATCAACTGCTAAGTGAAGAGCCCTTGGGCCCTGAATAACCAGCAGCAATACCCAGATACTACATCAAGGGGGTGAGCCTCTGAGACTCGCTGGCCTCACGTGAGACTCAGCACATTCCCAGATGTGGTGGTTATATGATGAGATTCCTCCCCTGGTTACAGCTTGAGGAAAAAATGGAAGCAAAAGTAAAGGGGACTTTGTCTTGCACCTTATGTACTAGCTTGGCCACAGAAGGGTAGGGCACCAGGTGGGCTCTTGGGTTCCATGATTCCAAGACTTGGCTCTTGGATGGCATTTCTGTACCTCCCTGGGTCAGAAGGGAGCCCACCGTCTTGAAGGGTGAGTCCCAGCCCAGGCAGCATTCAGCATAAGCTGACTTATGAGCCCTTGGGCCTTAAAGGAACATCAGTGGTAGTCTGGCAGTACTTCTTGTGAGCCTGTGGTGGTAGTGGCCATGGTGTGAGGCTCCTCTGACTTTGGAAAGGGAGGGAAGAGTGGGAAGGACTGCATCTTGTGATTTGAGTGCCAGCTTAGCCTCAGTACAATAGAATACCTGGTAGACTTCTAAGGTTGTTGACTCTAGTTCCTGGCTCCAAGATGGCAGTTCTGGACTCACCCAGGTCCTGAAAAAAATTGCCATCCTGAAAGGAGGGACACAGACCTGGATGGCTTTGCCACCTGCTGATTGTAGAGCTTGCAAGTGATAGCCAGGGAGTGGTTACAGCAGGCCGTGGGTGAGACCCAGTGCTGTGCGGGCTTCAGATCTGACCTAGCACAGTTCCTGTATTGGTGCCCACAGGAGAGCTTGCATCACTCCACCCCCAGCTCCAGTTGGCTCAGAACAGAGGAGAGAGAGAGAGAGAGAAAGAGAGAGAGAGAGAATCTGTTTGGGAAAAAGTAAGGGAAGAGAATGAGAGTCTCTGCCTGATAATCCAGGGAAATCTTCTGGACCTTTCCAAGACCATCAAGGCAGTACCTCTGTGAGTCTGCAAGAAGCACAATATTAAAGGGCGTGTGGTGCCCCTTAACACTGATTCAGCTTAGATCACAATACCCACATCATTTCAAACATCTGGAAAGACTTCCCAAGAAGGATGAATATAAAAAAGCCCAGAATGAGAAGACTACAATAAATCCCTAATGCTTTAATGCTCAGACACAGACAAATATCTACAAGTTTTAAGACCATCCAGGAAAACATGACCTCACCAAATAAAGTAAATAAGGAAGCAGGGACCAATTCTGGAGAAACAGAGATATTTTACCTTTCAGATACAAAATTCAAAATAGCTGTGTTGTGGAAACTAAAAGAAATTAAAGATAACACAAAAGGAATTCAGAATGCTATCAGAAAAATTTTATCAGACAAATCCGATAGACAAATTTTATCAGAAGCAGGGACTGATTCTGGAGAAACAGGATATCTGATGTTTCAGACAGAGAATTCAAAATAGCTGTGTTGAGGAAACTCAAAGAAATTCGAGATAACACAGAGAAGGAATTCAGAATTCTATCAGACAAATTTAACAAAGAGATTGAAATAATTAAAAAGAATCAAGCAGAATTCTGGAGCATAAAAATGTAATTGGCATATTGAAGAATGGATCAGATTCTTTTTAATAGCAGAATTGATCAAGCAGGAGAAAGAATCCATGAGTTTGAAGCCAGGATATTTAAAAATACATGGTCAAAGAAGATAAAAGAAAAAAAATAAACAAAAAAAGAATAAAGTATGCCTTCAGAATCTGGAAAGTAGGCTCAAAAGAGCAAATCTAAGAGTAATTGGTTTTAAAAAGGGATAGAGAAAGAGATAGGGGCTGGAAGTTTATTCAAAGACATAATAACAGAGGTCTTCCCAAACCTAGAGAAAGACATCAATTTCCAAGTACAAGAAGGTTTTTGAACACCAGGCAGATTTAACCAGAGGATACTACCTCAAGGCATTTAATAATCAAACTCCCAAAAGTCAAGTATAAAGAAATAATCCTAAAAGCAGCAAGAGAAAAGAAACAAATAATATACACTGGAGCTCCACTGTATCTGGCAGCACACTCTTCAGTGGAAATTTTATAGGCCAGGAGAGACTGGCATAACACATTTAAAATACTGGAAGAAAAAAAAAATTAACCCAGAATAGTATATCTGGCAAAAATATCCTTCAAACATGAAGGAGAAATAAAGACTTTCCAAGACAAACAAAAGCTGAGGGATTTCATCAACACAAGACCTGTCCTACAAGAAATGCTGAAGGGAGTACTTCAATGACAAATAAAAGGATGTTAATGAGCATTAAGAAATCCTCTGAAGGTAGAAAACTGACGGTAATACAAAAGCACGCAGTAAAAGACAGAATATTATAGCACTGTAACTGATAAACTACTTTTATCTCAGGTAGAAAGACTAAACAATGAACAAATCAAAAATAATAACTACAACAACTTTTCAAGACATAGGTAGTACAGTAAGCTATAAATAAGAACAACAGTAGTTAAAAAGTTGGGGGACAAACTTAAAGAGTAGAGCCTTTAGTAGTTTTCTTTTTCTTGTTTTTTCCTTATGCCAACAGGATTAAGTTGTTACCAGTTTAAAATAATGTGTTATAAGATAGTATTTGCAAGCCTTGTGGTAACTTTAAACAAAGAAATATACAATGAATACACAAAAAATAAAAAGAAAGAAATTCAGTCACATCACCAGAGAAAAATCACCATCACTAAAAGGGAGGGAAGGAGGGAGGGAAGGAGGAAGGAAGGAAGGAAGGAAGGAAGGAAGGAAGGAAGGAAGGAAGGAAGGAAGGAAAAAGAAAAGAGAAAAAAAAGAGAAAAGAAAAGAACAAGAAGACCAGAAAACAACTAGAAAACAAATAACCAAAGAAGGCAGGAGTAAGTCCTTACTTATCAATAATAACACTGAATGTGAATGGACTAAACTCTCCAATCAAAAGACCTAGACTGGCTGAATGGATGAGAAAACAATACCCAATGATGTGTTGCCTACAAGAAACACACTTCACCTGTAAAGACACACATAGACTGAAAATAAGAGTATAGAAAAAGATATTCCATGCCAATGGAAATCAAACAAGAGAAGGAGTAGCTATACTCATATCAGACAAAATAGATTTCAAGACCAAAACTATTGACAAAAAAGCTACTATATAATGGTAAAGCAGTCAATTTGGCAAGAGGATATAATTGTAAATATGTATGTACCCAACAATGGAGCACCCAGATATATAAAGCAAATATGATTAGAGCTGAAGAGAGAGAGAGACCTGAATATAATAATAGCTGGAGACATCAATACTTCATTTTCAGCATTGGACAGATCTTCCAGACAGAAAATCAATAAAGAAACATCAAACTTAATATGCACTATAGACCAAATGGACCTAACAGATATTTACAGAACATTTCCTTGAACAGCTGCAGAATAAACATTCTTTTCTTCAGCACATGAATCATTCTCAAGGATAGATCATATGTTAGGTCACAAAACAAGTCTTAAAGCATTCAAAAAATTGAATTATCTAACATCTTCTCTGATTACAGTGGAATAAAACTAAAAATCAATAATGAGAGGAATTTTGGAAACTATACAAATACATGGAAATTAAACAGTATGCTCCTGAATTACCAGTGGGTCAATGGAGAAATTAAATAGGAAATTGAAAATTTTCTTGAAATAGCAATTGTAAGGCATTGAACTCAGTGTTGTCCTGTTAGACCAAACTCACTTGATGTCTACCCACAGATGGAGCATTTAAACCAGCTCTAGCCAGAGGGACATCACAGATCTCTCTGGACTTGAGTTCCCACAAACTTTGCCACTGAGGGCCAAAGTGCTCCCAGTCTCTAAGTAAACTTGAAAGGCACTCTAGGCCATAAGGATGGCAGCTCTTAGGCAAGTCCTAGAGCACTTGGCCCAGAGACAGTGGACTAGGGTTACATGTGACATACTGAGACACTAGCTGGGGCAGCCAAAGGAGTGCTGGCATTATTCCTCCCCTACGTCCAGTCTGCACAGCTCAGGGCTCCAAGAGACATTCTCCTGTTTGAGAAGAGGAGAGGGAAACGTGGGGAGGACTTTGTTTTGCATTTTTGATACCAGCTCAGCCACAGCAGGGTAGGGCACTGGTCAGAATCACGAGGCCCCTATTCCAGGCCCTAGCTCCCAGATGACATTTCTAGACACACTCTGGGCCAGAAGGGAAACTGCTACCTTGAAGGAAAGGACCCTGTCCTACCAGCTGAGATCAGGCCACTGTACTCCAACCTGGGTGACACTAGCGAGACCCTGTATCAAAAAAAAAAAAAAAAGAAAGAAAGAAAAAAAAGGACTCCATGAATAACCTATTAGAACTGAATAAACAAATTCAGTAAAGTTGCAGGATATGAAATCAACATACACAAATCAGTACCATAGCATTTCTTTCTTTTCTTTTTTTTTAGTTTTAAGGAGCAGGGAGTTTAATAGGCAAGAAAGAAGAGGGAAGAAAAAATAAGAAACTCCCCTTTACAGAGATAGAGGGAAGGGGGCTCCAAAGCTAAGAGACAGAACCCCACCTGCCACAGATACCAGCCAGGTATATTTGCAGAGGCTGGAGGAGGCAGTGTCTGTTTTTCATAGGGCTCAGGGGATTGGTTTGACTAGGCATGTCATTCACATAGCAGGTGAAAAAGCTAGCCCTTTCACCCTAGTCTTTTAATATGCACATGGAGGGCACCATGATGTTCTCCACACGTGGGGATATGTGGGGGAAGCCATGTTATCAGGAACATGTGGGGCAAGGGCAAGAAGGCTATGGGAATCTCCATGTTGGGTGGACTCAGTTTCTAACAGCTGGAGAAACTTTTCCGGAGATGCTTTAAAGAATGAAAACTTCCCAAGACCCCTTTTTCTCTCTATCTGCCTAAAATAATTTCTTAATAATTTCCTAATAACTCTTACAACATTCCCCTCTGTAGAGATGCCACACTGACTGCTATTAGAGGGTTTTGGGCAATGACTCTTTCTGGCTACTTCCTGCTGAAAAGGGGCCTCGAATGGGGAACAGCAGTTAGGGCTCCTCCTGGGGTTGATTTAAGGGTCCTCGGAAGAATGACATGTCCATGTGTGGTTCAGTTTGCAGCACCATTTGGAGTTTGATTGCTTCTAGGCGAGAAGAAACAATTCAAGTTATAGCATTGAGTATACAGGGTCCAAATATTAATACAAGACATATAAGCAAGAGAGGGCTTAATAAAGTGACTAACCAATTCCATAAAGAAGACTGGAATTCATTAAAGAGGGATTGTAGCCACTCAGGGCTGGAGCCAGCATTTTCCCTGAGCCTGTTAATAATTTTGATCTGATTTTTAAGTACTTGTAGATTTTCCTTTACTTTACTAGAGGTGTTAATCCAAAAGCAGCATGTTTCATTTAAAAGTGCATCAGTATATTCAATAAAAAGTCCTGGCAGACTTAATGATAGTAAAACTTTTATGCTTCCTTTTTGTTAGTAACTATTATCCTGGTTATAAGGTTAATAATTAATTAAAATACGACAGCAATGGAAACTCTCTGTCTAATATTTTAGTTAGAAGGTGCTACCGTGTATAACCCTATTGCAAATAGTAGAGTGAGTATAGCAATTCCCACAAGTGTGGTGTAGTAAATAATTTCCATTGAAAAATTTACTTGCCAAGATATAGAATTTTCCTTTGGGGGTGTCTATGAAGTTCCTTGGTTTTATTTTCCTAAACAAAGAAATCTTCGGGTTATGGGCACCCTATTCACTTTCATTATCTGGCAGAGTTTGCAAGATAATTGCCAGAACTAGTATATTGATCCAGATATTTACATTCCCCATCATCCCTTTTTGTTTCTTCCAAGCTTCAGGCTTCAGGAGATCACCACTTGATTCACAGGAATAAGCAGGGTCTAAAATGCAGGCCAAAAGCTTAAAAACAATTAATGACTAGGATTTAATGACAAACGTATGATAAGCTTTGGAACAAATTTTTTCTCTCCGGTCCCCATTTTTGGTAAAAACTAATTATGAATAAACTTCAGTTTTATACTTGGCCTGATTATTTGCATAATGTGCAGCAAGAGTGGTTAATTTTACATAGGCCTTTTGGATTAGCTTTGATGAAACTCTGTTTCACAAGGACTCTCAGGTAAGACCTTTAAAGTTGAGCCCAGCCATGGGTTTGTATCCTCTAATACCTGTGACTTGAGTGATCCTCTCCTCTTGAGGTCCCAAGGTAAACTCAGAGCTCCCAGACCTGTTAGGAAGTAACGCTCTTTACTGACCACAGGTTAGGAATCCTGTGTGGGGACTGTGTAGGCAAGGTATGAGGCCAGCTTTCCCCAAGGGGCTTTTATTGGCTTTGCATGTCAAGCTTGATTTCTTAAAGGGAAACACACCATTTCAGTTAAAGCCTTGGTAAAATAACCAGTTTTTCCAATTGTGTCCTGTTGACAAAGAAAAATGGATTCTTACTGCACTGTTGCAAACAAGTATATTGCCATAGGTTAAGAATACTTACAGGTAGTCTCCAAATTTTAGAGGAACCAGGCGGAGAAAAACGAACATGCCCCAAATTTTGTTCACAGTAGTATACCTTACTCAATTATTAAAGGCCATAAACAGTTAAAAATAAGTTTTCTTGACTCTGAAAAACAAAACAAGGATCAGCAATATTCCAAGGAAAAGTTGAAAAGCTTGCTTAAACTTTTTGAGTGGAGTCCATTTAGTTAACTCTTGTTTTGCTTGATATTTGTGAACATGTCAGTTCTTTAGGAGTCCTGTACGTTCTTTCTCTATTCCAGTGTTACAATCTTCAAAGCTGTTAAAAACCTGCATTTGAGAACACCTGTTAAAGTCCTTAATATGGCTTGATTATAAACCATCTTTTGAGAAGGTACAAAGCAAGACAATTGTCTGTGAATGGCAATATTTCCAGGATAGTTACAGTTAAAAACATGACTGACAAAGAAGTTTGTTTATCTCCATGGTTTACAACAACTTTACCCTTAATTATGATTGATAGCATTTACTTAGACATTAGAATTTTAGAAATCCCATACAATATTTGAACATATATTAGTATTATTCCCCAAAATATAACTTAAAGAAGATTGAACATCATTTTGGCAATCTCATGTGACTAAACATCTATACATGTCAAATAGTCCTGTTTACTTCTTTTTCAAATATTTCAGGGGCCCTCTGAGCCATCTAAAAAGCCAGGCATCAGGAATGACAATTTCCAGATTGCCATAAATTATTTTGCAAAATGATTACTCAAAAGGCAAAAACCTATCATTAGCCTTTACTATGACATGAAAATCCTGTTCAAAGCCAAACTTTACCCTTACATTCATTTATTAACGTTAACCCCAACTTGTTTAAATGAAACTTTATAGATCATTCCTTCTTATTTTAATCAATTTGACAATGAGGTGAAATCTTTACAAACCTTTTATAACCCTTTTACTATAGGGCAGATTAGTGTCTTAAAGCCCTCTTTGCTATGCTTTTATTTCAATGCTCAATTTATGAAAAGACCATATAGATATGATGGAAAAGGACAGTATAGTGCTTTTACCATGGATTTCATTGCAAGGCAATCCAAAGTTAATTGGCTTAGTTTGTAATCAGCTCATCCCTGATGGGAGTCTCATCTCTCAGTCAGGGATGGGGATGTTTCCCTGTTTTCCAGATGGCCAAGAACATGCTTCTCTGATTTATTACCATTAGCCATCCCTTATAGCGTATTTTCTACCTAGTTATTACACACCAAAGCTCTCTCATAATGCGAAGTAATTTCTGATATCCCCAAAACTCAAAACTGTCAGATAACACAATGCAAAACAGAACAGAGCCATTGATTTTGAAAGGGATCTATCTCCTTTTAATTCCTGGGGTTTCGTGAGGAAAACAGTTTTTTTCTGAAATCAAGATCTGGGGTCTGTGGCACCTCTTCTGTTTTTCCCCAGGAATCCCATACTACCAGAAGTTACTTTAGGGCCTCTTATGCATGCATTAAGAGTGGTAAGACAAAAAATGGAGAAACATAATTCAGTCAACTGAGAAGAAAAGAGCCTTTTTCCAGAAAAACAAGATCCAAGAAGAGAAAAACATAAAGGCCTTTTAAATATACCTATAACTTGAATATTCACTCTTAATTAAGCTAAGCATTCTTTAAGAAAATCCTTTTAAATTCCTTGTTACTTGACTTTAGCCACACCAAGCAGTTAAGATTTTTGGCTTTTGAAATTTACAAAAAATAAGCTCACAGGTGAAACCAATGAGGCTTAATTAAGTTATGACTTAATCACAAGTGTACAGGGTATTTTTTTTTTTTTTTGAGACGGAGTCTCGCTCTATCACCCAGGCTGGAGTGCAGTGGCCGGATCTCAGCTCACTGCAAGCTCCGCCTCCCGGGTTTGCGCCATTCTCCTGCCTCAGCCTCCCGAGTAGCTGGGACTACAGGCGCCCGCCACCTCGCACGGCTAGTTTTTTGTATTTCTTTTTAGTAGAGACGGGGTTTCACCGCATTAGCCAGGATGGTCTCGATCTCCTGACCTCGTGATCCGCCCGTCTCGGCCTCCCAAAGTGCTGGGATTACAGGCTTGAGCCACCGCGCCCGGCCTGTACAGGGTACTTTTAAAGTTGTGATAGGCAGCTTTTGAAACTGTCATTGCAAATTTGTGACAGTGGAAGAGATTGAACCTAAACAACTCCATTTTGTTTCCAACCCATAAGCTGTCCTTGCCCATCCCTGGGCATAGGCTGAACCAACTTTAGGAGGAGCCTGGTTTACAGTTTATAGTCTAAAACAAAGATGATGACAGGCACTTCCAAGATATACTTCCTTTTTCCCTGGGGACCAGACCAATAAACTAAGCACAAGACTAGAAACCATGACCCAGAAGCCATGCAGCTGGAGGCTACAAGATTTTTTTACCCTCTCTAAACTGCTGTCAAGATCAGTGCCTAAGATATTTTGTAAACCCTGCCCTTGATGGATCAGCTGGCACCACCCAGATTGTCAAACTGGCTTATCTGATTTAGCACAAGAAGAGGCTACTTCCTGCTGAAAAATGGCGGAGACTAAAACAAAGTATTGCCACACGGTTATAGATTATGTTCCAAGGACATAAAATAAGATGGAGGCCTGTAGCCAAGTTTGTTACTGACCATTTTGCTGGGTTGGCTTGAACAGCAGGCCCATGGGATCCTGGGCCTGGTTTCTAATCTTATCCCTTTTACTAGTTTGCACAGGTAAAGAGAAGCCAAAAGCCCTAATGGTAAGAATTTTTTATCCTTTTGCCAGTATGTCAGACTTCTGGGTTCCCTTCCCCCTAGCTCAACTCTAAGCCAAGCATTTTTAAGGTTTGGAAAATTAACTTCTCCCAGGTTGGAAAAACATTATAAAAGAGATAGAAACCATTTTAATTCACAAAAGAAGGAAAAACACCATAAAAAGAAGTTCCAATTAGGGTTTTTAAAGAGGTATTTCCTCTCTTCCTATTGGGAATGGTGTTTCTCCTATTTCTCTGCCTTCGCTATTTTCTCTTTTCCCTTTTGGCCTACTACAGGAGGCATATTGTTCATGTCCAAAATTTTCTTCTGCTTGCAGAGCTGCCTGTTTTAACCGTAGTTAGGGTTTGGCTTAGCAGCATAACATTCCTGCATGAGAGGTCAAATACCTGAGTTAAATTTTGGAAAGCTTCTATATACCTATCAGGGTCATCAGAAAATTGACCCAAGTCTCCCTTTACTTGCCTAATGTTCTGCAATGAGAAGAGAATGTGAAGGGGCCCCAAATAAGGGGAACCCTCAGATGATTTCCCTGAAAGTTACCTTTTTAAATTTTGAGGAGCGATTTTCCCTGGGCCTGCCGATATGGCCACAAAAGAAAATAAGCCACTTTTTCTTCAAAGTTTCAAGGTTGAAGGAGTCCCAGTGCTTCAAAATACTCTACAGGGGAGTGCATGTTGAAGACGATCTGTTACCCATCTAGAAAAAGAAGTGAGAAGAAAAGCATCCTTTTAGTCTCTTTCCTTTCGGTATGCAATCCAGGATGGAGGAGAAAGTAGTAGGAGGCGTCCATCCCCCCAACTATCTTCTCTGCTGCTTTCCTGGATTCCCAGCACCCATTTAAATGTGCCGCCCATGACTGTAGGTGTGACCCTCCAAGCCCTGGCACCAGAGGAACTGAGTTTGGGCCTTAGTCATGCTGTCCCCAAGCAATCAGTTCTCTGCCTTTTATTTCCCTTTGACCTTCTAGAGTTGTGTAGCCTTGTGCCTTCCAAAAAAAAAAAAGAGCGATTTCAAGAAAAACCACCTAATCGGGCAAGGCCCCTTTAAGGGAGAGGGCGTGCTAGATTGAACTCTGTATCCTGCTCTTACAGCCCATGCTAAAGCGTTTACCCTTTAAAAAATGGTTCTGGTTAACATCTGGACTTAAAATCCCTTACTAATTAAGTACTGTCTTAATAGGAGACAAAATTAATGCCTTAAAGGAACTTAGGAACCAGAAATTCTCAGTTGCTTCTGAACTTTTCCCAGCCTTGTGCAATGGCAAGGTTCCCCATGAAAAGAAACTATTTCAAATATGCCCAACATTCCCAATACCCATGGGTAATGGGGGTTCTCCACATTCTCCCCAGCAAGCCTCACATCCGTGACTTGAGTACGGCAGCCAACGCTAAGTATATGTGCTAGGCTGACAGATGCCCATTGATTTATGGGATTTATTTAAATATAGAGGCAAAGAGCACCTCGGAATGATAGAACAGATTTTAAGCTTGCTCCCATGCTCACTACTCCGATGAAGGCCGTACTCGGATTCCAAGCCAATGCACCAAATGATATGGCTCTGATGGGTGGAGGAATGCCAGGTTCTTTGTCTCGAGTTGAATTAGAAAAAACCACATGGACGCATGAGGAGTAGTTTTAAGGAGCAGGGAGTTTAATAGGCAAGAAAGAAGGGAGAAGAAAAAAAGAAGCAACTCCCCTGTACAGAGACAGAGGGAGGGGGGCCCCAAAGCTGAGAGACAGAACCCTCAGTAGCATTTCTATATGCCAGTAGTGAACAATTGGATAAGAAAATATAAAGTAATGCCATTTACAATAGCCACAAAAAAATTAAATACCTTGGAATTAACCAAAGAAGTGAAAGATCTGTTACAAAGCTATAAAAGACTGATGAAAGAAATTGAAGAGGGCCCCAAAACATGGAAAAAATATTCCATGTTCATGGATTGGAAGAATCAATATTGTGAACATATTCCTACTACCCAAAGCACTCCACAGATTCAATGTAATCCCTATCAAAACACCATTGACATTCTTTACAGAAACAGAAAAAAATTCCAAAAATTTATACGGAACCACAACAGACCAGAGTAGCCAAATCTATCCTAAGCAAAAATAACAAAACAGGAGGAATCATGTTACCTGACTTCAAATTATACTACAGAGCTATAGTAACCAAAACAGCATGGTACTGGCATAAAAATAGATACATAATCCAATGAAACAGAATAGAGAACCCAGAAACATATCCACGTATCTACAGTGAACTCATTTTTGACAAAAGTACCAAGAATATACACTGGGGAAAAGACAGTCTCTTTAATAAATGGTGCTGGAAGAACTGGATATTTACATGCAGAAGAATGAAACTAGACCCATATCTTTCACCATATACAAAAATCAAATCAAATGGATTAGACTTAAAATCTCAGACCCCAAATTACGAAACTACTATAAGAAAACATTGGATAAACTCTCCAGGACATTGGTCTGGGCGAAAATTTCAGCATAGGCAACTAAAGCAAAAATGGATAAATGGGATCACACCAAGTTAAAAAGCTGCACAGCAAAGGAAACAATCAACAAAGTGAAGAGACAACCCACAGAATGAGAGAAAATATTTGTGAACTACCCATATGACAAGGGGTTAACAAACGGAATACATAAGGAACTCAACTTATAGGCAAAAATCTAATAATCTGATTTAAAAATGAGCAAAATATCTGAATAGACATTTCTCAAAAGAAGACACACAGATGTCAAACAGGCATATAAAAAGGTGGTCAACATCACTGATCTTCAGAAAAATGCAGATCAAACTGCAGTGAGATATCATCTCACCCCAGTTAAAATGGCTTGTATTCAAAAGGCAGGCAATAACAAATGCTGATGAGGATATGGAGAAAAGAGAACCCTCATACACTGTTGGTGGGAATGCAAGTTAGTACAAACACTATGGAGAATAGTTTGGAGGTTCCTCAAAAAACTAAAAATAGAGTTATCATATGATCCATCAATCCCACTGCTGGGTATGTATCCAAAAGAAAGGGGAATCCGTATTTCAAAGAGATATGAGCACTTCCATGTTTGTTGCAGCAGTGTTTACAGTAGCCAAGATTTAGAGGCAACCTAAGTGTCCATCAACAGATAAATCGATAAAGAAAATGTGGTACATATACACAATGGAGTACTATTTAGCCATTGAAAAAAATGACATTCTATCATTTGCAACAACATGGATAGAACTGCAGGTCATTATGCTAAGTGAAATAAGCCAGGCACAGAAAGACAAACATAATAAGATCTTATGCATTGTAGGATCTAAAAATCAAAACAATTGAAATCATGGTGATAGTGTATAAGGATGTTTACCAGAGGCTGGGATGGGTAGTTGGGGTTGAGAGGAAAGTGAGGATGGTTAGTGGGTACAAAAAATATCTAGAAAGAATGAATAAGACCTGGATTTGCTAGCACAACAGGGTGACTCTAGTCAATAATAATATCATTTGCAACAACATGGATAGAACTGCAGGTAATTATGCTAAGTGAAATAAGCCAGGCACAGAAAGACAAACATAACATTAAATTGTTAAATAATGATTTAATTGCACACTTAAAATGACTAAAAGAGTATAATTGTATTATTTGTAACACAAAGGTTAAATGCCTGCGGAGATGGATACCGCAGTTTGCATGATGTAATTGCTACACACTGCATGCCTGTATCAAAACATCTCATGTACTCCATATGTACATATGTACATATGCCTAGTATGTACTGACAACAATTAAACGTTAAAAAAAAAAAAAAAGAAAAGGAAAGTGAAAAGTTAGAACCAGCCATGGGAAAGTCTTCAGTGGGAACATCAAGTTCAAGGCAATTAGCAGGATGTGAGTTTGGCACATTCAAGGAAGAAAAAGTCTAATGTCAGTGTTACACAGTATGAGATAAGATTCAGAAAGCCAAATCACGTTGGGTTTTATAAACCATGGATTCTTTTCTGCATGCAACAAGAAGTGACTGAAAAGTTCACACAACTTGCTTAGCATGGGTACTCACGGATGAGGATTGTGTGGCATTACATATAAAACAAACTAATTGTGCCTACACTGATTTCAAACACAACGTGGACTCAATAGAGAAGTTGTAAGTTATTATCTTCATTATCTGGGGAATTTCTTTAGGCCAGTGAGTCACCTTGAAGACACTGAATGTTGTCCTTCAAAAGTGTGTGTGAAAGGAGGGTGGGAGGGGGTAATGCCCAGGAGACACTGAGGGTATTGCTCCTTAGGAAAATGTTTGAGAAGCCCCATTATCAGAGGGAAAAGGATGTAACCAGGACTTCTGGATCTGGGGGATTTAAAAGCAAAACACTCCCAGATCTTTAGGGAGGGAAGAAAGACAGTGATTCTGTGTCTTTAAGTACTTAATGTGGGAGAGAATGGAAACAGTCCTATGAGACTCTGGGAAGCAAGTATCGGACAATTTCAGCACAGCCTAAGCAGGGGTGTGTGTCACTGCTGGACATTCACTATCTGTCAGGCTATAGGACCAGCAACACCATGTAGCAGAAAGAAGCAACTGCGGAACCAGCTCCCTTTCTGCTTGAGTGCAGAAGGCAGAATGAACCTCTCTTCTACTGGATAAAGCCCAGGGATTTTGGAAAATTCAGGGGAAGGGTGGAGCTCAAAGAAGAATGTTGAACTTACTACTAAAATGGCAGGCACGTGCTTAAGCTATCAATTGGGAAAATAAAAAAGAAGTGACCTAAGGTATATCCCAAGCTTGTAGAGCAGTTTGTAAGTGTGAAATATACAACTCATTTCAGGAATATTGCCTTGTCTGGAGGGATGAAAATAAGATTTTTGGTACAAAAAGTTACGTAAATCATTTGAGATCCAGTAGCTCTTTCAGGATTGCAAAATCAAGCTGGCACCAGAGTCTGTACTCTTATCCAATAATATTTTTTTTTTGGTCTATCCATTAATTAAAAAAAAAAAAAAACTGTTATAATTTTTTAAAATACCATTGTCTTTATTTGGCATACAGTTTTTATTAAATATTGGTTCCTGGTTAGTGTATTTTATATTCAGTCATTTTCACCATTGCTCAAATAGTAATTAATGAGTTATCCAGGTCTGCTGCCCTTGAGAACCTTCCATAAATACTCTGTATTGTGGCTGTTTATTATTATTATTATTATTATTATTAGTTTTTGCTGCTCAGACCTTGTTCTTTGTTTTTCTAATCATACCTTGCTTTTGCTCATTTTATGTTAACTCTGCTTCATTATCTGTATTCTTGACATGATGAAAATTCAGGTTCATATCTGAGCAGTGGTGGTCATGTGGGATTAGAAAGACCTTTGGGGGTTACCTGGTTTCACTCTTACCATCCCTTTTCTTCAGCTCTCTCTTAGGTCCTATAAGCTGCTCATATAATGTTTTCTTCTACTTAAGTTAGCCAGGTTTGGTTTCTGTTGCTTGTTACTTAAGTATCCGAACTAATACATAAGTCATGACAGGGTCTTCTCTAACTTCCCATTCCCATAAATAAGTCCTCTAGGGAAATAAGACCTGCCAGGAAAATACATAGTTAAGCTGATCATGAATGTTAATCATGGTTTTAATAGTGATATGTATTATTCCTGCCCTATATTGTATGCATTTTCATAAGAAATGTTTTAGTGGAAGAAATACGTTGGTCATAATATAGTAAGGTTTAAATCAAAAGATGCCCAGAGACCATCTTGAACAATATTTCTCACTGTTGTAGTACACAGAGATAATATTCACAGCTCATACTTTGGACAGGAGCCAAAAGAGCAAAGAAGAAGCGTGCAGAGAGATGAAGTAAGCAGGAATTTATTCCAGATGTCTGCTGCCTAAAAGCACCTTAAAGCTTTGGTAAACTTAATTTTAACATAGACACAGATTCCTGTCTTCTTATGGTATTTTATATTTGTATTTCCAATTTGACTTTTTTTTTTTTTTCTTTTTTTGAGGCAGAGTCACACTCTGTCCCCCAGGCTGCAGTGCAGTGGCACAATCTTGGCTCACTGCAACCTCTGCCTTCCAGGTTGAAGTGATTCTCCTGCCTTAGCCTCCTGAGTACTGGGATTACAGGTGCCCGCCACTATGTCCGGCTGACTTTTGTGTTTTTGGCAAAGATAGGGTTTCACCATGTGGGCCAGGCTGGTCTCAAACTCCTGACCTCAGGTGATCTTCCCGCCTTGGCCTCCCTAAGTGCTGGGATTACAGGGGTGGGTCACCGCACCTGGCCCAGTTTGACTTTTGACTTTTCAAAATTCTCGCAAAATAAATATAGATTATACAATGCAGTTTTTATACTTTGTAAGACCGTTTTGTAGTAAGGCTTAACAGTTTTTTTAATAGTATAAAAAAGTCTTAAGATTAAAATTTTCTTTTTATAATTTCTTTCAAGGCCAAGAAACGCAAGTCTTTTTGAAACTGAATATAATTTTGTTAAATTTTAAATCTGAAATAAGCATTAAAAACAGGAAGTAATATTCTAAAATAAGGTTATTTACTAATACTGTTATTTTTGTCTCAATATAAAATACTTTATTTAAAAAATTATAGTTGTATTTATTGTGGTTTATATTTTCTTTTATTGATTTTCTGGTTCCTGGTTGGTGTATCCCAGAATCATTTATTTCAAAACATCCTTCAAATAGTAAATAACAACAATTTTAGGACCTATATTCTAATGTTGTAATTGAATAATTATTTACTATTTTTAATAGAAATAAATACTAGTAATTATTATATAGCTTAATGAAAGCAGTATTTATAATTTTTATTAAATTTTGTTTTCAAGCCTTTAACATAAATGGTACTAAGTAATCTGAATATCTATGTTTTTTTTTTTTTGAGACGGAGTCTCGCTCTGTCGCCCAGGCTGGAGTGCAGTGGCCGGATCTCAGCTCACTGCAAGCTCCGCCTCCTGGGTTCACGCCATTCTCCTGCCTCAGCCTTCTGAGTAGCTGGGACTACAGGCGCCCGCCACCGCGCCCGGCTAGTTTTTTGTATTTTTTAGTAGAGACGGGGTTTCACCGCGTTAGCCAGGATGGTCTCGATCTCTTGACCTCGTGATCCGCCCGTCTCGGCCTCCCAAAGTGCTGGGATTACAGGCTTGAGCCACCGCGCCCGGCCAATATTCCTCATTCTTATTTGCCAATTCCAACCATTCTTATAAATGTTTTTTCTCTTCGAAGAGGTCTTCTAACACTATTCCAGCATAACGTTCCCTGTCTCCAACAGTCATCTAACATGGGATCACAGGCTCCTTTGTGATAAGTTTTTTGTTGTCTTATTAGTCAGTATTCCATATATTTTACCTCAAACTAAATGGTAAATTCCCTGAAATCAGGGACTGAGGCAGTATAAACAAATAGTTTAGAATCATGGCCTCTACAGCTGTATGCCTTGGGTGAATGTCAGCTCGGTCACTATTTTCTTATGGGCATAGGACTCAATTTCTCTAAGTAGTTTCCTCTTTCTCTTAAAAATACTCTAAAAGAAATACCTGCTTTCAGTTTTCTTTTTTCTTTTTTTTTCCTTTTTCTTTTTTCTTTTCTTTTTTGTTCTTTGAGACAGAGTCTCACTCTGTTGCCCAGGCTGGAGTGCAATGATGTCATCTCTGCTCACTGTAAGCTCCGCCTCCTGGATTCACGCCATTCTCCTGCCTCAGCCTCCTGCCTAACTGGGACTACAGGTGCCCGCCACCACACCTGGCTAATTTTTTTGTATTTTTAGTAGAGACGAGATTTCGCTGTGTTAGCCAGGATAATCTCGATCTCCTGACCTTGTGATCCACCTGCCTCAGCCTCCCCAAGTGCTGGGATTACATGCTTGAGCCACAGTGCCCGGTCACCTGCTTTTATTTTTCAATAACAATAAGCATCAGTTTATCCAGAATATTAGCACGATTTACTGGATTTATTTCTGATGATATTCTATTAAATATGTGTTATCCTCACTTTATAGATGAAGATTCTTTTGCTCAAAGAAGCCAAGAACTTCCATGAGGTGATATTGTAGGAGGTGAAACCAAAGCTTGAACCTAAGGCCATGACCCATGCCAAAGTACTTTGCATACTGAAAATACGAAATTAGGTGATTAGCTAGCTTGTAGTGTCAGCTCCTCAGGACTGAGACTGGAGAATTACTTGAGCCCAGGAGTTCGAGGCTACCATGGGCTATTATGACACCACTGCATTCCAGCCTGGGTGACACAGTGTGACCGTATCTCTAATAATGATAATAATAATAGTAATGATAATAAACAATAAATTTAAAATAAATAAGTTAGGTGATTGATGAGTTGTCCCTTTTTCAAATCTTTGCCTACTTAGGCTTTCTTACGTGTAGACAGTTGTTAATTTCTTTGAGTTTCTCCCTAGTTTATTGCAAACTCCCCTCTTCCAACCTTAAGAATTTTAAGAATAGGGTAGGGCAATTATCTATCAGCTACCATTTGATTTCTAATCAAATTCTGAAACTAATTTGAAATTTCCTGCTTGACTTGCAAAGTCAGTCTCTGTTCCTTCATTTCGTGCTTTCCAACCTCATCTTTTCTTAGATCACCTCTCTGTGACTGCATAGCTGAGTCACTCTTTCCTGTTCACTGCTCCATTGCTTACTTCCTTTCTACCCCCAAGCCGTTACATCTGTCCTTCCTCACAAAATATGTTTCTTGTCGGTTGAATCTGTTTTTAATTCAAGTCTTCAATCATCCTCTGTTGCCTGGAACACTTACAGCTTGTCTGAAATCCCATTTGTGATTTTACCCCTTTACTTTAGATTTCTTCTTCTTTTTCTTTTTTTCTTTTAGGAATCTTTTTCTATTTATTTTCTTATAGAATTATCTCTCATCTATATTGCTTGTTCAAATGACTTTTTTTTTTTATGCTGGCTATAGCAGAACAAGTTAATCTGTTAATCACATATATATTAATTAGAATTCACTCTATAATTTTAACTATCCATGGATGGAAAAAATCTTTCTGCCTCTTTTTATAAATCTAAATATAAAAACTAGCATTTTATATATTTTTTAATGATAATGAAATTTTAGGAGTAAGTAAAATTTGGGTAACAGAAATTTCTATGGAAACTCTAGTAGACTTCAATCCTACATTAAGGTACATAAGCAGATTTGGGTGTAAATGAGTTCAGTGTCTGTTAAAAAACTTGAGCATCTCTGTGTGTTGTTGTAGAGAAACAATTATACTGCCTATTCCTGCATACTGATTGCTTTTTTCTGATAGCAGCGATCACAGTGGCTGTTATGACCCAAGGGAGCTCAACCTCTTGGGTTGAAGGGTTTGTCCCTTCAGATCTAGAGCCTGAGAGCAAAACTCCATATTTTCACATGTGAAACCAAATGTCTTGTTTCAGGTTTTTAGCAATAATTTAGATTGTGAATTATCCTTTTGAAGACACAAGACTAGTCAGCAACATTTAATTCTACCAAAATAAAAATGTCTTATCAGAGTCTCCATGAAATTGACCCAACTATTGATTTTAAGAGATCCTAATTTGACAATTTTATAATCCTGTATTTGCTAAAACTCTATCATGCTCATAGATTAGCTCAAGAAAGTCTAATATACCTAGAGTTTGGATCCCTATATCAAGAATTGCTTTATTCTTCATTCTCTTAATTCTTCTTCCAGGCCAAAGGTATCTGAAATTTCATGCCAGTCTCTTGCTATCAGACAAATTCTAGCCCTGGGCTAAACACATAGAAAGACCTACGCTCACTGAATCTTTAGCTCAATAATAAACCCCATTTATATTGTTGATTTCCCATGCCTATTACTAAAGCCACCAACTTGAAACCTGAGCCTTGCTGCTACACTTCGCTTTTTGGCTTGAGTTTCTGATCTTGTGTTGCCCAGAAACTCTAATTTTCAGCCTCTGTCTTCTAGCATGGCTTCAAGTCCTCCCAGACAACTGATCTACTGTTTTCTCATTAGATTCCAAGGAACTTGCCAACTCCAACCTGTCTTGTTAATGTTCTTGATTTGGATTTTGGCCGCTTAGATATTCTTTAATCATAGCCTTAACATTTACTCCAGATTCTTAGTTCTATCCCTGAAACTTCCAGCCTTGTTTGTTTCAATCTAAATTCTGGTGAAATATCCCGGTCAGTCATTCAGCAACTTGAACATTATGTATAAGGGAAGAAATATTGCCTTTCTCAACCCATAGCCTTTATAATTTATAATTTAATCACAGGGGTGTCACAAGGGTTTGGTGTACAGATTATTTCGTCACCCAAGTAATAAGCATAGTACCTGATAGGTAGTTTTTTTATCCTCGCCCTCCTCCCACCCTCCACCCTCAAGTAGGTCCTGGTGTCTGTTGTTCCCTTCTTTGTGTCCATGTGTACTCAATGTTTAGCTCCAACTTATAAGTGAAAATATGCAGTATTTGGTTTTCTGTTCCTGTGTTAGTTCGCTTAGGATAATGGCCTCCAGCTTCATCCATGTTGTTGAAACTTCATCCATGTAGCTCTTTTTTATGACTATGTAGTATTTCATGGTGTATGTGTACCATATTTTCCTTATCCAGTCCACCATTGATGGGCATCTAGGTTGCTTCCATGTCTTTGCTACTGTGAATAGAGCTGTGACAAACATATGCATACATGTGTCTTTATGGTAGAACAATTTATATTCCTTTGGGTATATACCCAGTAATGGGGTTGCTGGGTCACATGGTAATTTTATTTTAAGTTATTTAAGAAATCACCAAAACGCTTTCCACAATGACTGAAGTAATTTACATTCCTATGAGCAGCATATAAGCTTTCTCCTTTCTCTGTGACCTCTTCAACATCTGTCATTTTTTGACATTTTAATAATAGCCATTCTGACTGGTATGAGATGAAACCACATCTCACTGTGGTTTCGATTTGCATTTCTCCATGATTAGCGATGTTGAGCATATTTTCATATATTTATTGGCCTCATTTATGGCTTATTTTGAAAAGTGTCTGTTCAAGTCCTTTACTCACCTTTTAATGCACCTGTTAGCTTGTTTTAAGTTCCTTATAGATTCTGGATATTAGGCCTTTCTTGGATGCATAGTTTGTAAGTAGATTCTCCCTTTCTGTAGGTTGTCTGTTTACTCTGTTGATACTTTCTTTTGCTGTGCAGAAGCTCTTTAGTTTAATTAGGCTCCATTTGTCAATTTTTGTTTTTGTTGTGATTGCTGTTAGTGTCATGATCATGAAATCTTTGCCAGGGTCTATGTCCAGAATGGTATTTCCTAGTCTATCATCCAGGGTTTTTATGGTTTTAGGTTTTATATTTAAATATTTAATCCACCTTGAGTTAATTTTTGTATATGGTGAAAAGAAGGGTTCCAGTTTCAATCTTCTGCATATGGCTAGCCAGTTATCCCAGCATTATTTATTGACCAGAGATTTCAGACTCCATTGTTTTGTCTTCATTGACTTTGTCAAAAACAGATGGTTGTAAGTACGTAGCATTGTTTATGGGCTCCCTATTCTGTTCCATTGGTCTATGTGTCTGTTTTTGACGTCAGGTAATGTGATACCTCCAGCTTTGTTCTTTTTGCTTAGAATTGCCTTGGTTATTTGGATTTTTTTTTTTTTTTGGTTCTATATGAATGTTAGCTTCCAAGTTCAGACAAGATTAAACACATTCAGGGTGGTATGGCTGTAGACAGGTTCCATATGAATTTTAAAACAGTTTTTTTTCTAATTCTCTGAAGAATGTCATTGGTAGTTAGATAGGAATAGCATTGACTCTGTAAATTGCTTTGGGCAGTATGGCTGTTTTAACAATATTGATTCTTCCTATCCATGAGCATAGAATATTTTCCATCTGTTTATATCATCTCTGATTTATTTGAGCAGTGTATTGAAATTCTTGTTTTAGAGATGTTTCACCTCCCTTGTTAAATGGATTTCTAGGTATTTTATTCCTTTTATGGTTGTTGTAAAAGGGATCGCATTCTTGATTTGGCTCTTAGCTTGGATGTTGTTGGTATATAGAAATGTTACTGATATTTGTACATTAATTTTGTATCCTGAGACTGCAAAAGTTGTTTATTAGTTTAAGGAGCTTTTGGGCAGAGAATATTGGGCTTTATAGGTATAAAATCATGTCATCTGCAAAAAGAGATAGTTTGACTTCCTCTTTTCCTATTTGGATGCCCTTTATTGCTTTCTCTTGTCTAATTTCTCTGGCTAGGACTTGCAGAACTATGTTAAATAGGGGTTGTGAGATTGGGCATCCTTGTCTTGTTCTGGATGTCAAGGGGAATGCTTCTAGCTTTTGCCCATTCAGTATAATGTTGGCTGTGGGTTTGTTATAGATGGCTCTTATTATTTGGAAGTATGTTCTTTGATGCCTAGTTTGTTGAGGGTTTTTAACATGAAGGGATGTTGAATGTTATCAAAAGCCTTTCTGTACCTATTGAGATGATCATATGGTTTTTGTTTGTAATTCTGTTAGTGTGATGAATCACATTTATTGATTTGCATATGTTGAACCAACATTGCATCCCAGGGAAAAGCCTCCTTGATCATGGTGGATTAGCTTTTTGATGTGCTGCTGGATTTGGTTTGCTAGTATTTTGTTGAGGATTTTTGCATCTATGTTCATCAAGAATATTGGCTTAAAGTTTTCTTGTGTGTGTGTGTGTGTGTGTGTGTGTGTGTGTCTTTCTGTCTGTCTGTCAGGTTTTAGTATCAGGATGATGCTGGTCTCAAAGAATGAGTTACAGAGCAGTCCCTTTTAAATTTTTTAGAATAGTTCCAGTAGGAATAATGCCAGCTCTTCTTTATGTATCTGGTAGAATTTGGCTGTGACTCCATCTGGTCCTGGGCTTTTTCTGGTAGGTAGAGTTTTTATTACTGATTCCATTTTGGAACTCATTATTGGTCAGCTCAGGGATTCAATTTCTTCTTGGTTCAATCATGAGAGGTTGTATGTTTCTAGGAATTTATTCATTTCTTCTGGGGTTTCTAGTTTGTGTGCATGGAGGTATTAGTAGTCCCTGAGATTTTTTTGTATTTCTGTGGTGTCAGTGATAATGTCCCCTTTGTCGTTTCTCTTTGTGTTTATTTGGATCTTCTTTCTATTTTTTTTCCTATTAGTCTAGTGTGAGCAGTCTATGTATTTTATTTATTCTTTCAAATAATGAACAAACTAAACTTATTAATCTTTTATATGGTTTTTCATAGCTCATTGCCATTCAGTTCAGCTCTGGTTTTGGTTATTTCTTGTTCTCTGTTAGCTTTGGAGTTGGTTTGCTCTTGTTTCTTTAGTTTCTCTAGATGTGATGTTACATTGTTAATTTGAGATCTTTCTAACTCTTTGATGTGGGCATTTAACACTATAAACTTCCCTCTTAACACTGCATCAGCAGTGTTCCAGAGATTCTGGTATGTTGTATCTTTTTTCTTATTAGTTTCAGAGCATTTCTTGATTTCTGCCTTGATTGCATTGCTTACCCAAAAGTAATTCAGGAGCAAATTGTTTAGTTTCCATGTGATTGTATGATTTTGAGCAATTTTCTTAATATTGATTTCAATTTTTATTGTACTGTGGTCCAAGAGTGTGATTGGTATGATTTCAGATTTTTGAATTTGATAAGGATTGCTTTATGGTTGGGCATGTGGTCAATTTTAGATCATCGCCATGTGCAGATGAGAAGGATGTATATTCTGTTGTTTTTGAATAGAGAGTTCTGTAGATGTCCATTAGGTCCATTTGGTCAAGTGTCAAGTTCAGGTCCTAAATATCTTTGCTAGTTTTCTGCCTTGATGATCTTTTTAATACAGTCAGTGGGCTGTTGAAGTCTCCCTCTATTATTGTGTGGTTGTCTAAATCTCTTTCTAGGTCTCTAAGAACTTGCTTTATGAATCTGGGTGCTCCTGTGTTGAATGCATATGTATTTAGGAGAGTTAGGTCTTCTTGTTGAATTGAACCCTTTACTATTATGCAATGTCTTTCTTTGTTTATCTTTTAAAATTTGTGTTGGTTTAAAGTCTTTTGTTTGAAATTAGAATAGCAATGCCTGCTTTTTTTCTGTTTTTCATTTGCTTAATGGATTTTTCTCCACCCATTTATTTTGATCCTGTGGGTGTCAGTGCATGTGAGATGGGTCTCTTAAAGACAGCATATAGTTGGGTTTTGCTTCATTATTCAACTCACCACTCTATGTCTTTTAATTGGGGTATTTAGCCTATTTACATATAAAGTTAATATTGACATATGCGAATTTGATCCTGTTATCATGTCGTTAGCTGGTTATTATGCAAACTTGTTTGTGTGGTTGCTTTATAGTGCCAGTGGTCTATGTATTTAAGTGTATTTTTTTGGCAGTCAGTATTGGTCTTTCCATATTACTCCCTTCAGAACCTCTTGTAAGGCAGGTCTGGTAGTCAAATTCTCTTAGCATTTGCTTGCCTGAAAAGTATCTTATTTATCCTTTGCTTATGAATTCTGTTTCTCTTTAAATATAAAAATGCAACACCCTAGGAGGGACGTGTTTTATTTATATGTGTATGAATAAATTGGGACAAGAAGTAGTACAAAGAATTTTAACAAATGCCCATTAAATAAATGAATGAATGGTTCAACTAGCCACATTATTTGCTTTTCATTGTTTATTTTTGGACCTGATTATTTTATTTATTCATATCTATCTAGTTTATTTCCTCAAAGGTTATGATGGAATTAAATTATTGGCCAATTAATAACAGAGTAATTTAAAGACTCATACCTGATTGGAATGTCATGTGCGGAGTTTAACTTTTGAGTATAGTTCCAAGGTAGTTTTCTCCTTGAATATGTTTGCTGCTTTTTCTGTAACTAGTAGTAGTAACTTCAGCTTTGCAGTATTTATATCAGTCATAAATATAAATTCATTGCCTTTATAAAGCTTGTAAACACTGTGCAAAAATGTTATCTATACTGAAACTTTTAATAGGACCTACATGCTAGATAGGGATCTTTGTATTTGGTGCTTACATCCAAGGAAATTAGCTGGTACAGTACCATGTATCGGATACAGCAATGTTCAATTACCAGTACCAGAAACCTAAAATACCAATGAGTTAAATGAGAGTAATTTATTTACATCTCAAGTAAAATTCCAAAATAGGCAGTACACTGCTGGTAAGAAAGATCTGTTCCACAAAGTTCTTGGGAAACAGATTCCTCCTCCCTTTTTGTTTGACAATGTGTTGATTTCCATTCCCAGTGTCTACTTGTGGTCCTAGTTCACTGCTCCCTTCACATTTGCTAAGGCATGAGGGGAACATTGACCAAAAAAGGAGCAAATATGTGGGCCAACTACTTTTACAGAAAGGTTTTGCTTGTATGTTCTTGCTAGAATCCATTCACATACTGCTTGAAGATGCAATGGAAGCTAGGAAATGTAGTTCTTATTCTGGACATCTGTGAGTCTAACCAAAAAGTCAAGAATTTTTTATTATGGAAAAGGAAAAGAACTATTGGGGGAAATGAGGAGTCTGTACCACCATATGAGAATTACTTTAGGTTAAAGATGCTCTGAAAATAAAAATAGAAATACTAAGTCATTGGAGAATAACTCAGGGTAGTCATTGGAATTTTTTAATATCAAAATCACAATGTGTTCACATCTTATAACCTGCCTTGTGCCCTGTCAACTTAATATATAAAATATACTTGGAATAAGTGAAAGAAAAATAAGTAAATAGTAAAAATAACACATTATCCATATGTCCTCATAATCTGCTTATCAAAGCTGGTTAGGTATAAAGAATATCAATTGTTCAAAATTATCTGAAATTAAAATAAAACTCCTTAATAAAATAGAACTTCAGTAGTTTTATATTCCTATATCATTGCTTTGAGTGTGGGAAAAAGAACAGTACACTTCACTGAAACAAAGGAGATGAACTAGAAATTCTGACAAGCACCATTTAACAGAAGGTGGGGGCTGGTTGGGCTAGCATCAAAAAGAATTAGGAAGACATGCAAATGTTGCAGAACAAAAACTCTGTGGTAAATACTGAATATAACTCTATTACCTTTTGAATTTCTTGGTTATTTTCATATTGAATATGAATGAAGTTTTAAAATGATGAAGAAATATCTAGAAACATATTTCATGCCAGTTTAAAGAAAATATTAATTCAACAATGTTCCAACATTAGTGGTCTCTTAAATCATTACTAGTACCACTTGTTTTTCACAACTTTCTCCTTTTTTGCACCTGTACTTGCAAGATATGAAAGATGTGCTACTCTTCCCCTGACAAAAAAACCCACTTTATTCAATTTATACCTTACTTTGTGAAGGAAAGCTTAGTGTTCTTAGAGCTTCTGCACTTGAAAGGATTGAATTCTCTAATGTTACATTCAAACAAATGTCATTTATTAAATAGTTGTATTTCCTCATTAATGTTAGCATTTTTCTCATCTGCCTGCTATGAAATTGTAACCAAAATAAAATTTTAGAGACAATGTGAGGCATCTATTGCCTACTCTTTTCCTTTCTTTGCATCTGAGAGCAGCTGTGTTTTAGAATAAGGGGGATAATAACACAAAAGAGGTCTTTCTTGGTCTCTTCCTCAAATATAGCTAGGAATTTAAAATAATGTTGACATATATTTTGTAGCACACAAATATTATCTTCTGGCCGTTGACATTCTGTGCAATAAAATTAGGTCTCCCCCCCACCCCACCCTCACTCAAACTATCCTTTTCTCTTTCTAATTAAGTTTAAATGAGTTGGAAGTTATTCATCCTTCTTCTTTCCTTTGGGTTACCAGGGCAATGGGATGCAGATATCCAACAGCCATGAAGATTGTGACAATGCCAAGAAAATGCATTCCCTTTACATTTATTTAGTGAGAAGTCTCAAAAAATTAGGGATGGGAGGTGACTGCTAGAAGAGGGAAGAGCAGGAGTGGATTCAGGTTTTGTGAGGCCTGGGATTTATTTAATAGGGAACAGAGGAGGTTCCTGTTTAAGAATAAAGATACAAAATATCTTTACAAGCTTACAGAAAGGATCATGCAACCATGGTGGCCTGTGCAAAGGAGAGGTCCTGAAATGTTTAGCATCACAGAAAGTCTGCATCTGGTCCAGTGTTCAGATGTATTTTGTGGGGATTTTTGCCATTGATTTATGTTATACTTCACCTGGTCCCCCTTTTGACTCACTCGACTTTCTTGGGCAAAACACTGGGTTTGTTAAACGACAGAATAGAAGTTGGGCAGTGCAGCCCAACTTCTCATGATTCCTGTACAGCCTGTTTCAACATATGTGCTGGAACCTAGAGGCTGCTTTTTCTTTTTTCTAGCAAGAGATAATACGAACTTAATCTGGAAGGGGAATGATTAACAAAGAAATTTTCCCTTGTAAAGAATCATGTTAGATGATGCCCATTTATCCTATGCATATTGACTATCCATTATAAACAAAGTATTTCAAGTAGAATTCCAAATGCCATGATATCTAAGACAATAATCCTATAACTTCTATGAATTTTTCATAAGCTAAGTTAGGAAATAGAAATTTGGGTGTTTTTGTGTATGTGAATATAAATGATAATTTCATCAGTAAAGTGGTCAAGTATTATTACTTTAAAAAATTCCTGACACTTTATATTTACAGGTTACTAATAAATAGTTTAACAATAAAGTAATGAGCTTCATCTTTAAACACACTCATATTTTGAAATAAATATGCTTCTTCTTTAAATGGAGTCATTTTTGAAAGTGATATGCTTATGCATTTATTTCAATATTATTGAAATACTTGTTTTGGAATTTCCCACATAACTTGTTTTATACATAGATATATGTACGCATGTATGTATAAATAAAATGTAAATATGTGTTTTATCTCTTGCGAGGCCTATATATACATGCACACACATACACATACATTCATGCAAAAAGTTTTATCTTCTGCATGACCTATATATGTAAAACTACAAAATATACCGCTGTGGTTGTATTTATTTTTGTGTGCAGATATAAGAGTAAAATAAAGGGAAATAACATAAACATGGATATGGGACATCCTCAATATTGTTACAATGTTGTAATTTGTAATTGTAAGGTGTAAGTTCTCCATATTAATCTATAATTAAATGTAATTCCAAGTCTTGTTTTTGGAATATTTTACTTTAGAATCTGAAAACTTAAAAAGACCTTTTATAGTACATTGAGGAAAAATGTATAAGAAATATTAAGAAAATGTTTCAAAAAATAATAACCAAGAAATTTATCCTATCATTGATGTATATTTTAATATGTAAGACTTCAGCAATGAACATGTTCTATATTAACATATATTATGTAATCAATTTAGTATTGTACCAGTGTCAGATTGTACAATTAAAAATAAGCCAAAATATCTATAATGATTTAGTGTGTGGATACAATGACATGGAAAGTCATTGAGCAAGGTCGCATAGTAATAACAGCATTTACTGGTTACTTACTGTGTTCCAGGTGCTGCTGTAATCACTTGACATATATTATTTAATCTCCACAGTAAACTTGGGAGGTTGCATTAGTCTTATTTGGTAGATGTGGAAACTAAGACATAGAGAGATTATGCAAATTGCCAAAGATATCAGTGGTAAGTAAAACAGGCAGATTTTTAAAAATGTTTAATTTTTAATTTTTCTTTCCTTGTCTTACGGTGTTAGTAACAGGCAGGTTTTGAATCTAGGCAGTCTGGCTCTCAATTCAAGCTCTTAGCCACCATGTATTATTGTTCACAATGCCCCTTATCCATTTTGGGTGCTGATTATTTTAAAACATTGTTAGTATCATAGGCAAAAATTATAAAATGTTTTTCATTTTTAATAGAATTTTTTTAGTAATGGGATTGAACTTTTAAAATTATTATATATTTATATTTCTTTTTTGGTGAATTGTCTGTTCCCAATGATATGTTCAAACTTTTCTTATGATTTGTAAGAATTCTTCATAAGGATGCTAATTTTTTATCGGCCATACAGATGGCTTTAGCCAAACTGGACTTTACTTATTTTCCCCAAATGGCATATTCTGTCTTGTCCCTGGTTCATCGATTATACTGTTTTCTCTCTTTCTGAAACACGTTTTTCCTGTGTAACCTGTACTCTGCAGGATCTCAGTTTAAACACCTCTTAGTAAAGCATTGCCTGAACTGAACAGAGAGGCACTGCTGCTAGGCAAGTAAAATGCCCTGTGTTTCCCCTCTCTGAAACACAAATCATACCTATATTTATTAATCCAAAATCCATCCTAATAGAAGGCAAATTACCTGAGGATCACCATCTTGTTAATCTTGTACACCTCTACAACTGGGGCAGAGCTTGGTACTATTCAGTTTTGAGTACCCTTATCATTTTGGATTGTGCTTATTTGAATCTTCTCTCTTTTTTTCTTAGTTAAACTAGCTAGTGGTCTATTGATCTTATTTATCTTTTCAAAGAACCATCTTTTAATTTTGTTGATCCTTTGTATCATTTTTTTTGGTCTCGATTTCATTTAGTTCTGTTTTGATCTTTGTTATTTATTTTCTTCTTCTAGCTTTGGATTTGGTTTGTTCTTGCATTTCTAGTTCCTTGAGTTATAATATTAGGTTGTTAATTTGAGATCTTTCTATAGTTCTAATATAGGGGTTTAATGCTATAAAAATTTCTCTTAGCACTGCTTTTATTAAATCTAAGAGGTTTTGGTATGTTGTGTCTCTGTTTTCATTCATTTTTAAAACATATTTGATTTCTGACTTAATTTCATTATTTACTCAAAAATTATTCAGGATCAAATTGTTTAGTTTCCATGTACTTGTGTATTTTTGAGAGTTCGTCTTAGTATTGATTTCTAATTTTATTCCACTGTGGTCCAAGAAGGTCCTTGACAGGATTTTGATTTTTTAATATTTATTGAGATTTGCTTTGTGGCCCAAGCATATGGTCAATTTTGGAGACTGTTCCATGCTCAGATGAGAAAAACGTGTATTCTGTGGTTGTTAGGTAGAATGTTCTGCAAATGTCTATTAGTTCTATTTGGTCCAGAGTCCAATTTAAGTCCAGAGTTTCTTTGCTGAATTTCTGACTTGATTACCCGTCTTGTGTTGCTAGTAGGGTGTTGAAGTCCCCACTATTTTTGTGTTTCTGTCAGCCTCTTTTCTTAGGTCTAGTAGTTTTTATTTTATGAATCTGGGTGCTCCAGTGTTGGGTGCTATCTATGATTGTTAAATCTTCTTGCTTTATTTAATCCTTTATCATTATATAATACTCCCTTTCTCTTGTTTTCCTGTTGTTGGTTAAAAGTCTGCTTCATCCAGTATAAAAATGGCTACTCTGCTTGCTTTTTTTTTTTTTTTTTCATTTGTATGAAATATCTTTTTCTACTCCCTTGAGTCTGTCTTTAGTTATTTGGGAGGTCTCTTGTAGGCAGCAGATAGTTGGGTTTTTTTTTTTTTAAATCAAATTTGCCACTCTCTATATTTTAAGTGGAGTATATAGGCCATTTATGCTCAAGGTTAATATTGATATGTGAGGTTTTTTTTCTTCTGGTCATAGTTTTTTTAGCTAGCTGCTTTGGAGTCTAAACTGTGTAATTACTTTATGGGATGTGTGAACTTTCTACTTGTATGTGCTTTTATTATGGCAAGTATCACCTTTTCATTTCCATGTTTAGGACTCCTTTGACCATTTCTTGTAGGACCTGTCTAGTGGTGACAGATCCCTTAGCATTTGCTCATTTGGGAAATACTTCGTTTCTTCTTCATTCATGAATCTTAGTTTGGCAGGATATAAAATTCTTGATTGGCATGTTTTTTTCTTTTAGGAGGTTAAAGATAGGCCACCAATCTTTTCTGATTTTTAAAGTTTCTGCTGAAAAGCCTGTTGTTAGTCCGATGGGATTTCCTTTATAAGTGATTTGATGCTTCTGTCTAGCTGCCTTTAAGATTTGCTCTTTCATGTTGACCTTGAATAGTCTAATGACTACATGGCTTCATGATACTTGTCATGTAGAGTATCTTGTGAATATTCTTTGCATTTCTTAAATCTGGATGTCTACATCTGTAGCCAGATCAGGGAAATTTTCCTGAATTATTCTCTCAAATACGTTTTCCAAACCTCTTTTTCTTCTTTTCCCTCAGGAATGCCTAAAAGTTGTAGGTTTGATCACTTTACATAATCCCATATTACTCAAAGTCTTTGTTCACTTGTAAAAATTCTGTTTTCTTTATTTTTGTCTAACTGTGTTAATTTGAAAGACAGGTCTTCAAGCTCTGAAATTCTTTCTTCTGTTTAGTGTAGTCTTGTTAAAACTTTCAATTGTATTGTGAAATTCCTTCAGTGTATTTTATATTTCCAGAAGTTCTGTTTTTCAATAAAACAGAACTATCTCATCTTTCATCTCCTGATCTGTTTTTCTGCCTTTCTGTGTTATTTTTCGACTTTTACTTAGATCGCACTGAACTTGCTTACAACCCATACCTTAAGTTATTTATCTGTCATTTCAAAGTTTTCATTTTGGTTAGGACCCATTGCTGGAGAGCTGGTGTGGTCTTTTGGGGGTATCACAACATTTTGTTTCTTCATGGTGCTGGAGTTCTTGTGGTGGTTCCTTCTTATCTGTAGAAACTGTCACTTTTTATTTTTGAATTTACTTTCATTTGGGTGAGTTTTTTTTTCTTCTCTCTTTGAGCGTATGACTGTTGCATATACTGGGTAGGGTCTTTTGGCTTTGCTTCTATGTAGTTTTAGGGGGCCAATGCTCTGTATGAATTAGTTGGTTATAGATAGCATAGTGGTTTTTTCAAATGCTAGTTGTTTGTAGGTTGTAGTAGCAGTGTGCTGTATGTGTGATCAGGTTCACTGTTTCCAACAAGATAGAGAGAGCCATATTTTGTTCTCCAGCACTTGGGAGCCATATTTTGTTCTCCAGCACCTCTGTCAGCAGGAATTACATTGGTTTGGACAGTTCACCATGCGTGCCAGTAGGTGGTGCTTGTGAGCGACAGCTGGCTGTTGTACACTAATGTCAGAAGTTGTAATGGACAGTAGGGTTTGACCTCCCAGCCAACAGATGGTGCTTGTAGGCAAGATGAAGTTACAGTGACGGTAATGGCCTTTTTTTTTTTTTTGAGGCAGAGTCTTGGTCTGTCACCCAGGCTGGAGTGCAGTGGTGGGATCTCGGCTCACTGCAACCTCTGCCTCTTGGGTTCAAGCAATTCTCCTGCCTTAGCCTCCCAAGTAGCTTCTCCTGCCTCAGCCTCCCAAGTAGCTGGGATTACAGCTACCACCATGCCTGCCTAATTTTTATATTTTTAGTAATTTATAAAAATTTTAAAAATTATATAAAAATATAATTTTTATATTTTTTGGGGTTTCACCATATTGGTCAGGCTGGTCTTCAACTTCTGACCTCAGGTGATCCACTCACCTTGGCCTCCCAAAGTGCTGGGATTACAGATACGAGCCACTGTGCCCAGCCGGTAGTGGAATTTGTACTTGGTCTTTGTTGATATGTTGACAGGGGAAGTACTGGGGTGTCCCTGACAATGGGTGGGGTGTGTGGCTCTCAGGGGTCACTCCCCACACTCTGCTGCCAAGGCAGCTAGAGGCGGCAAAGCTAGACACTGCTGGGTCAGGCTGGTCCAGGCTCTCTGGAGCAGGTACAGGTTCTGACCTTGGTGAAGTTCTGGGGCAACTCTCAGGCCACGGGGACAACTCTCCAGGGAAGGGCAGAGGCATCTCTCCTGTGCCACAGAGCCAGCTCAGAGGAAGAGGGGTGGTGTGGGGTTTTCAGCACAGTAGGGAGCTGTGGGGCCTACCCAGCTCCCACACCCTGGTCTGGTGGGTCTTCCTCCTCTCAGTGTCTGGCCCTGGCGACAGGCCCAACCAGTTAGCCTACTTCCAAGTCATCTATATCCAGATCGCTGAGCCATTCCAGGCATTCCAGAGTATAAAATTCCCTGCGGCAGAAAGTAAGGCTTTCAGGCCAGACACATTCCAGGTCTTGTGAAACGAGGGGTGCCCAACTTCTGCGCCATGACAGGGACCTGCACTAAACTCTTCTCTGTGTTCTGACAGTGAGGGCTTCTCTACTGCTAAAGATCAGGCCACTAGTCTCATCTTCATACCCCTAGGCAGTATGGTCGAGTCCTGGGAAACTGGGACCAGACCAGCAGATTGTCCTCTGGCCACTCAGGGTCATGCACGAGCTGTGATGGAGGTGTTGAACTGCTCCTAGGCTACCAACAGACAATTCCAGGCAGGGCAGTGGAGGCTGTGCTGTGGGTGCCCACTTGCCCAACGTGGGAATGACAAGCAGGTAGTCTTGAGAGGACCAGCAGGCATGAGGGGCACATGATATGATGCATCTCAGTCCTGTGACAGTGATGGTTCTGTCTTGGGCCCATGAGCACACCCAGCCTCAGATCCCTTCTGGTCTCCACAGATGGCAGGAGCTGCAGCCACTTAGGGCATGACCCAGAGCCTCAGGGGATGGGTGCCTAGAGTTATGTTTTGCTATAGCTGCCCAGCACTCTGAAGTCTTGAGGGCTCCATGCAGGTTTAAGCGGTGCCTCTGCTTGTTCTCCAGACAGCATTCCTTGCCACTCCAAAGATCTACAGGAGTCATGGGAACTCCCATAGCTAGGATCTCAGAGGTCCACGGTGGGAATGTGGTGCCCTGGGTTTCCTTCATTCATCCCTTCCTGGGGTTCAGTCTGGGTCTAGGGGTTGGTTCTGGTACCTAGCAACACTCAGCAGGATACTCCACTTCCTTTCTCTTCAATCACAGTGTCTTCCATCACATCTCTATTACATTTCAGTGTTTTCTCTCTAAAGATCCATTTGAAGTGTGAAGGTTTACTTGATATTTTGGTTCCTCTCTGTGGAAGAGACACATCTTAGCTGCATCTAGTCAGCTGTCTTGAATCTAATCTCCTAGACTCATTTCTATTCAATTGATCTCTATGTCTATCCTTATGCCAGTACCACACTGTCTTGATTACAGTAGGTTTGCAGTAAGTTTAAAAATGAAGAAGTGAGAGTTTCCTAGCTTTGGTTTTCTTTTCCAAGATTGTTTTGGCTAACCTGGGTCCCTTGCATTTCTGTATAAATTTTAGAATCAGCTTGCCCATTTCTTCAGAAGAACCAGTTGAGATTTTACTAAGGATTGCATTGCATCTGTAGATCCACTTGGGCAGTATTGCATCTGAACAACATTAAGTTTTCCAATCCATGTACAAAGAATGTCTACCATCTATTTAGGTCTTTAATCTGTCTCAGTGGTGTTTTCAGTATACAAGTCTCGTACTTAAAAATAATTTTATTCCTGGCCGAGCGTGGTGGCTCAAGCCTATAATCCCAACACTTTGGGAGGCTGAGGCGGGTGGATCATGAGATCAGGAGATTGAGAACATCCTGGCTAACACGGTGAAACCCTGTCTGTACTAAAAATGCAAAAAATTAGCTGGGCATGGTGGCACATACCTGTAGACCCAGCTACTTGAGAGGCTGAGGCAGGAAAATCGCTTAAACCTGGGAGGTGGAGGTTGCAGTGAGCCGAGATCGCACCACTGCACTCCAGCCTGGGTGACAGAGAGAGATTCCATCTCAAAAAAAAAAAAAAAAAAAAAGTAATAATAATAATTTTACTCCGAAGTATTTTATTTATACCGTTGTATTTTTAGACTACTTAATTGAAATGGTTTTTTGTTTTTTAGTGTATACAGCCTGAGTTATTTAACAAGCAGTTTTGGTAGCTTTTGTTGATTTATTCAGTCTCTTACCTAATATTTCAACTATTGTAATTCCATGCAAAAAGATGTCATTACCACGTCAGACAAGACAATTTTATGTGAAAAGCCAACTAGTTCATTTTTGCACTGCTCTGTTACTACTTATATGCCAAGTTCATATTCTAACCAAATGTCTTCTAATCTTTATTTTCCTTTTTCCTTTATGACTCTTGTCATATCTACATGCCATTTAATATACTTTTTAAAAAATCCAATCACTTTTTTAATGTAAATGAATTTATCTAAAAGGAAATGTTATATCACAGATTTAAGAAGGCAATAATGTCTTCCCCTATGCATTACAATAAATATATTACTATTAAAGTAAAAAATGTCATGTCTGTGCCACCTAAAATTATTTTTAGGCAATCATAAGTTTACTACCCTTTGGGAAGCTCTATTATAACCAGTTTAATTAACCGAATAAATAAAAATTTCCCTAAAATTTATTATTTCCTGATGGCCAGATGATTACTTAGTGACAGAAAGCAAATAATTATGGTCACTATCAGATCATCTATGCACAACACAGGAATAATTCTACCAGTTTTTAATTGTGTTTTCTAGAGAATATCTAAGGAATATGTATGAGTTGATAATACTCCTATGAGTAAAATCTGCTCTCATTCAATGCTACATTGGATAGCATGGATTATATCACACTGTTATCTGATAAATATGATTAATTCCCTCTTAGAAGGTAGGAGCTGTGTCTATTTAACTTGCCCATACAGCATGCAGCATAACTTTATGTTCATTTGGGAACTTAATAAATTCAAGTGGATGATATCATTTATTTGTTAATCACCAATCATTCTGAAAAATAATGATGTACCCAGGACTGATGGTTCCACCCCACAACAGTTGTTTTTTTAAATTGAGGGTTGAACATTATTGAAAGACCTCTACTTAAAAGGAAACACAGTAGAAAATTGTTCAGCTTTTCAACAAAAAGAGGGAGCTTTCGTCTTTGATAATTAAATTCCTTTCAAAGATAAGAATTAACTGAACATTTATTTTACTTGGAGAGTAACAATATTTATTTAAGTAACAATTTAAAGCATTTTATCTAAAAAAGAAAACACTTCTTGTCTGGATTTTTAAACAATCCTTCAGTAAAAATCAGGTCACAGAATTTTTTGCAGAAATAATTAGCTATGTGTTTCATGGTAGGGAAACAGAGACTCTTGGCTTGTCTCCTTTTTTTGTTTATTTGAGACAGAGTCTCACTCTTGTCGCCCAGGTTGGAGTTCTGTGGTGTGATCTGGGCTCACTGCAACCTCCACCTCCTGGGTTCAAGCTTCTTCTGCCTCAGGCTCCTGAGTAGCTGGGATTACAGGCGCTCACAACCATACCCAGCTAATTTTTGTACTTTTAGTAGAGACGGGGTTTCACCATGTTAGCCAGGCTGGTCTCAAACTCCTAACCTCGTGATCCACCGCCTCGGCCTTCCAAGTGCTGGGATTACAGGCACGCGCCACCATGCCCGGCGGCTTATCTCTTGACACTACAGTTTTGAAATGTTTAGAGAAATACCAAAACTAGCTTCATTCTATCCCTTTCCATCCCATGACACTCCTTCCTCAAATCTAGGTCCAGCTTCTGTGAAGCTAGAGACAACTTCCAAGTGTAGAAAGGGTCTTTCTTATAGTTACTCCCATGGTCTAGTAATGCAAACGCTAAAAGAGTAATTGTAATCTAACCAGGAAGTAAAGAGACACAACTCACATAATTTGATTTTGAACATAAAATTTCCTAGATGTGGCACTTCAGAAAAAAGAATCAGTGAAGCCAAAGAGGCTGGGGAGTGTATTGTTCAATAAATACACAGAGTATTTGAGAAGTTTTATAATCTAATATAGGCTGTGACTTATAGCTTGGCACCATATTGTTATAAGCAAAATATACCTGAAATTAATTTTAGTGAGGTTTTTAAATTTTGTTAAAAATAATCAGGGAAGATCCTTTTAACTAAGAGCAAACAGCTAATTGTACTGTTTTATAATCTGCATCTTCACCACCTATAAAGTGTATGTTCCTATATTTCTTTTGGTTGCACTGTAACTGTGGTGGTAGAGTTGTTTATCTTGATTAAAAAGATGATAGAGCATCTATCTGACTGGCAATCTAAATAGAAATTCCTGTTCAAAGGTGACAGGAAGCTCTTTGATCAAATGTCCAAACTAAAGGTAATGTAATCATGTGTCTTCCTGTTGAAAATGCCCTTCATCATTCAAGATGTTTATACACTTGAATGGAGTGATTAGGATTAATGAAACTGTTGGTATTCCAAAATCCTAAATTAAACATCTATAAGGCCATAAATCTTATTTTTCTGCTCTTTTAAAGACAGTAGGAGGATAAATTGTTTTGCAACAGTAAAACTAAATCTGGATCTATATTTCCTCTCGTACAATTTTTTTTAGAATAGCAAACACATCAAACAAGACAGATAAAGCAGAGGACTTGGTCTTTTAAGTAATAGAAAATTGAGGTGAATGTCTAAAATCTCAGGCCTAATGACTCTTGGTAATGGAAAAACAGCCCCTTTGCCAGTACACATATACTTTTGCTTTGATTTAGTCAAGGTTGTTGAAATAATTTTGCTTCCCCAGTTTGTGCCTCCTTGGTATTGGACACAAGTCTTGCCCTCCTTTGTATTAATATTAGCTTGCCCTTCTTCCCTGCCTCTTTTTCCTTCTCCCTTTTTCCTGATGCCCTGAGTTCCCATCCCTCACTAAGGTGATAGCTTTAGACCATCACTTTAGGCTAGGCTAAGATAAGCATTCTTTCATATTTATTTGTCATAAAAATATGTATATAAATTAAGATTTAACTTTTTATGACCTGTGACCATAAAGTTCTAAGTACAAAGGTGTCTGAATTAAATTATTATAATTATCAAGAAAATACAAATAACAAAAACATGAATATGTTATGCATTTGATAAATGGGTGGTAAATATAAAAATAAACTTTTATTGGTAACCTGGATCTTAATGAGATGGATATGGAACTCTTTTCTCTAATTAGTTTGTATGCACAGATGTGTATTAGTTAACACTAGGGTATGTCCTACGGGAATATATCATGGTAAGGTTCAGGATGGGTGAGAATGACATCTTTCCTTGTAAGGGGGAAAATGACTATCATGAAAGGGGATATAGGAAAGTAAAACCTACTTCTTAAGCAGAGATACTTTCTCAGTCAGTGTCTTGGTACATTTCAGGGTTCTTATGAAAATTATTACTTGAAAAATATCCTATTTTGTGCCACTTGGGTGTATATTTGGGAATAAGTATAAGCCAATTCAAAGACTGCTAGTATGGACAGTTACAGGTCACTTCTTTGTGGCTATTACCCTAGCCCAAGCCTTGTGTTCTCCATTAGAGACGAAGGACCATCTTTGATATAAAAGTCAAAACTGAGCTATTGTCTGTGGAATGCTAATTGCAAGGTATCTGGAAACAACCAGGAGATGCCAAGAGTATTTCAGATAACAGATTTTCCTCAAGGTATACCAGAGGTATTGGGATTGTGTATCAACCAAATTTATTTAAGACAATGGCCATTTGCTTTACAGACATTAACCCATCTTAGACAGTACATAATATTTAAATCGATTTTCTATATTTAATTCCTTATCTGAGAAACTTAGCCTCAAAGTAAAACTGTGTGTGTAAATGTTGATTTTCTGACAGTTCCTCAGAGTGAATCTCCTTCGCATCCTCCTTGTTCTGATGTTTGTTGTTGTCATTTTCCTTTTTCTTTAACTTGAAAAATTCAGAAAGGGAAGAGATTAATAATGACCCATATCCTGTGACCCAGAACTAATAGCTGTTAACATTTTGACTTTTGTGCTTTTGTCTTTTCTCTATGTGTATTTTTAAAGAAGATTTCATAAATGCCAAATGGTATTAGTTTCTTGTGGCTGTTGTAACAAGTTACCACAAATTGGGTGACTTAAAAATGTATTTTCAGTTCTGGATGCTTTAGGTCTGAAATGAGTCCCACCGGGCAGAAATCAAGGTGTGGTCAGAGCTATGCTGCCTCCAGAGGCTCTAGGGAAGATTCTGTTGCCTGCCTCTTCCAGCCTCTGATGACTGTTGCCATTCCTTGGCTTGTGACTGCATCGCTCCAACCAGCAACTTCCAACTTTTTTCTCTCTTTTTTCTGTCTTTGCATTGCCTTCTCCTTTGTGTGTCTGTGTCAAGTCTCCGTTTACCTCACTGTTATAAGTACAGTTGTGATTACATTTAGGACCCAGTCTGATAATTCAGAATAATCTCTTTATCTCACAATCCTTAAATTAATCACATCTGCAAAGTTTTTGGCATATCAGTAATATTTTTAGGTTCTAGGATTAGAACCTGTATCTTTGGGGGTTGGGGCACTTTCAGCCTACCACACATTTGAATATATAGTCTATTTAAATTACAATTTGGGATTTTAGAGATAAAGCTAAAACCCCACTTGCTCCCAATTTTGGACCTCTCCAGATTCTCCAGAGCTCACCACCATGTTTAGTTTGCCATCCTTCTAGAACTTTTAAAAGTCTTTCTCTCTCTCTCTCTCTCTATATATATATATATACACACACACACACACACACACATATATGCACACATATACATATACACATATATACACACACAGATATCTACAGATGTAGATATACACATGTATGTAGATACACATACAGATGTGTATCTATCTCATCTATCTATCTATCTTTTTGTCTATCTATCTATCCATCTGTCTATCTATATCTATATATAGCAGGTATCTTTACTGTCCAGCATAATAAATATGTTTCTTTTTGGTGCAAGATTGGGCAGGTTTAGTGCCTGCTATGAACAGATTCGAGTTCCCTAAACTCTGAATTCCACTCCCACAATGCAACCTCCTACACGTGCACGCTTCACTGGGTCTCTCTTTGTCACCTTATGGGAATTGGGGCTCAGAGATAGAGCACAAATTTGCTATATTGCTGTGACTAATAAATAGTTTGCTCCTATTGCTGTGACTAATGAACTATCCTGTGTCTCTGATTCAGGAGACTCATGTCTTCCACAAGCATCCAGTAAACTATGGCTGGCTAATTTGCTGGCTTCTAAGTAGAATAAAAGCTCTGACATTTCATAGTTCTTTCATTTCCAAATTTAAAGCTAGTATAGCTGATAACTGCAGAAAAATGCTATGTGAGCCCTCAAATTTAGATTTCAAAAAAGTTTAGATAGAAAACTGATTTTTTAAAAGTAAATCATATATGAACAGGAAAATCTATACTTTTAGACTTACACCTACATGCACACATACATATATAACCCACACATATATATACACACACATATACATTATGAAAAAATCACATAAAAACTTTAGAGAACACTTGTAAAAACAAGAAGAGAAACAAGTTACTTATACTGTCATCATTGTGAAATAACAACTACTGTTAAAATGTCTTATACTTAAAAGTTGGCTTTGAAATTCCTGCATCTGACTGATTCTGCTACATTTTCTTGACAGTGAAACTATGGTCTTTGTTGGGGACTAGTGGTAATTGTGTTTTATATCAATATCATAAAGGTAAGACATATCTCAAATATGCTATATTTTCTTTACCAATGCATACTATACCTGTAAACTGCATTTTTTTCTTTTTTTAACCTTAGATATCTATTTTAATGTTTACCTTATAAAAGAACAAACATCTAATAACAAACTTTTTATCTGGCCACATTTGTATTGTTCTAAAATTCTGAGAATTCTTAAATAATACATATTCATTCTATTGATATAATTATTGATTGTCTTCATTCTTAATCCTGTTCTTTTTTTTTTTTAAAAAAACTGTCAACTGTCATTCTCACAGATGTTCTACGTTTTCCTATCCCCTGGGTCAGCTCCATTCTTTTCCTAAAACATCTTTAAATTCATTTTGAAGATTTGAAGAAATGTACTTTTTACTTGTTGAGAGAAAATAACTTTTTAAAATAAACTACTAGTTTTTTAGTGGAATCCTGGACCATTAATCTGAAATTCTGCAGTGAAGGAACATGACTATTTTCTGTAATAAGTATAACACTATTCACAGCTCAAAGAGAAGAAATAAATGCAGAAGAGATCCTTGGACCTTAGTTGAAAGAAAGTTCCACCTGAAGTCTAAAATAAAAAGAAAATGAAACAAATAATTTTTAATATTAAAGTATTGAATAAAATATATCATAAAATACCATTTACATTATTTAAACAAGCTCATATTTATACAAAGTCTATAAGAACTCCCCCACATATATACATTTTTAGTGAATACAAACCCGTACTTTATATTCTTTTAAAAATCGTTTAAATGATCCCTCATAGTCAAAGCAATGTTGCCAGTGTATTACTATTTGCAGCATGTTTTCAGAAAGATAATATGTCAGAGACAATGACATGAGTCAGTATGAGTGATTTTATAAAAAGTTCATATAAGTGAGAGGATTTTAAATGTTTTCACTTCAGAGAAATGGTAAATATTTAAGGTGATCGATATGCTAACTGGCCTGGTTTGATCATTCTACAATGTATATATGTGTTGAAATATAATATTGCATCCCATAAATATATATGATTATTGTTTGTCAATTAAAAATAATAAAATAAGAACTTATCACAGATGATGAGGCCTGCTATGATCTGAATGTCTGGGTCTCCCAAATTCACATGTTGAAACTTAACCTGCAGGGTAATGATATTAAGAGATGGGGCCTTTGGGAGGTGATAGGGCATGAGGGCTCCACTCTCATGAATTCGTACTATTGTAACAAAGGCCTGAGGGAGCTTGTTTGCCCCTTCTGCCTTATGAGAACCCATATAAAGCACTATCTCGTACACTGAATCTGCTGAAACCTTGATCTTAGACTTCCCAGCCTCCAGGAACTGTGAGCAATAAATTTCTGTTGTTTGTAAATTAAAAAAAAAAAAAAAAGAGTTCATGACCCTTCAAGGTAAGTGATTTTATCGTGAAAATAAGGAAGGATGAAGGAGACCTTGTTTCAGAAATAAATTTTCGTCTATTTTTACATTTGAATGGAATAATATTTTTCTAACAATAGATTTTTTGAAAAGACGGAGACCAATATATAGCATGGTTGCAATGTTTAAATTAATGTGAAGAATGTGTTCCAAAGAAGTGAACCATTTCAAAGAGATAAAGTCCTCTTTGTCTTTTTTAGTAACAAGAACAATGGTTGTAAGAAATCTAGTTTAGGTTTTTCTAGGACCATGTGGTTTTGAGGTACTCAGCCATTTTACTTTCTTATTGCCAAAGAAGTTATCATTCAGATAAAAAGATTCTTGGAGGCTTTAAAATAAATGTATGATTATACTTTGTCAGTAAATCTTGCTGTATAAGTCAACTTGCCACCATCGGTCTTTCCATAGTAGCTCAAGTCAACATTAGCCATGGACCACTATGACTACTTGGAAATTTTGTCATTCCTAGTGATTCTATTTTTCTATTTCATGACTTTCTGACCCTTTCTTTAATGTTAACCTCCTTTTTTTTGTGATGGCATTTCTGGGAATTGGTGGATTTACTTCACTTCTTCCTTGTTTCCCACAGCTACGCCAAAAGGTTGCAGTTTTATCACTACGTGTTTATTTCTTTGCTGCCTGCTTGGCATATGGACAATATATTTCTGCTCTTGGACCATCTGAAATTCAACAGTCTTCTCTTCACACAAGCAAAACCCAGCTTTGATGATGACAGCTTGGCCACATGCCAGGGTCTTGCTTTTAGTTACTCTTGCTTGGTAATTTATTATAAAGAAAGTATAACATCTGGTTCATTAGGAAAAAGTTATCAATTGTATGTAGTTAAAGCTGTGATAAATTTTAAAATGTGGTAGTAAAGAATCTGTTCACTGATTAAAACTAGAAAAAAGTATCATCATGACTAGTAAGTTAAGGTCAGATAATAGAAGTGGTGGGATTTGTGGTAAGACTAAATAACAAATGGGGAATTTTAAACTTTTTTGTTGCTTTTCATATTCATGAAAAGTCAGTGTGATTCATGCAATGACTCTATGAGTTAGATATTTTATGAACTCTATTTACAATTGGTGGGCATAAAACTTAGGAAGATTAAATGACTTGTCCTAGGAAATACACCTAGTAAGTTGCAGAGAGGGTCGCAAACTCTGATACCTGACTTTTTTTATGGCAGCGTGCCTATCTGAGGAGTCAACAAAAAATATATAAGTCATATCACAAGTGGAAAAAAGGAGGGAAGGATATTTAGGTTTCATCTAATCTCTAAATGTCTTCCTCTTTGGGGCCAGAAATATTATCTTTCACTATTCCAGATTATTGCTAAAATGTATTAATTTTCTTGGGCAACAGGGAATGGTTTTAGGGTTCCTCATCTATCTCCATTAGGATGGATTAATTCATTACAGTTGTTACTTCAATTCAGCCATTTTGGAAGAAGCAGAGGTTGTTGGAGGTTGAGAACTGAGAAAGTAGATTTTAATAGGAAACAGGGATTTGCCTTGAAGGCGGTTGTGGTACTATGACCAAAGAGTTAGATCAAGAGGAGAGTGTGAAAGTTGACAGGGTATAAAAGGCAACCCTAGACAAATTTAGACCACTCTCTGCTGTGGTAAGGGCCAGACAAGAAACCTGGGATGGAAGTAAATCAAGGCTAGAGTTAGCAAAAATCATACTCTGATTCAATATTTGTTCTTGCCTCGTTCATCTTTTTCTGGTTTTGCTAGATTTTCAAAAAGTCAGTCCCAAAAGCTACTGTCATATGATATGGCAGAGCACTTCTGTTCGTGTCAGCTAAGGGAAAAGTCTGCTGCAGTTAAGATTGACAGGGGCAAACTGAGGTGGGTGGGGGACATAGGCAGTAGCTCCTTTGTTCTGTCGTTAATGGGAAACAGACATCTAAACACCTCTTGTAAATGCTCGAATTTATCTCAGATATGTTAGGCACCATTATGGTATCCTTTATTCGGTCTTTGTACCGTGAGTATGAAGACCCTTCCAGCATTTTTACGATGTGCTTCACTTTGTGAAGACATGTTCCACCTTAAGAAGACTCATCTAAAATGAAATTAATGAGTTCCTTCTTAGGATTGGGTTACATGCCGATGCACATATTTGCTTTAGACACACCCTTTTTCCACAGCGACCCAAAGGGCAGCTGGGCATTTTATGTAGGAAAAGAGAATTCTTTGTGAGAATAGCCTCACGTTTGGTGAAGAAATTTTACCCAAAACTGAAATACAATGAAGGAGGTGCAGATTCTGTTTCAACTTAAAAAGTTCATGTTCTTTAAAACATGAAAATTTATTTAAAAACCTTAGCAATACCTTTCCAAGTAGAATAATTTTTCTACACAAATTCCTTCTCATTGTTTTTCCTACTTAGAAAATTTCCATTTTTTAATGATTTACATTTACTCACTGAAAGATTGTATGAGAATTAAAGTCAAACTAAAGAATAAGGATTTTTTTTTGTTAGACAATATTTTAAAACTGTTTTAAGAAAGATTTAAAAATTGAGAAAAAAAATCCTAAATTTTGGTCTATGGTTTTCTCTGATTTTGTGGGCTACATCGTTAATCAGAAGGCTATAATTTATTAGATGAGTGAGCAACTGCCAATGTGAGATTGTAATTTGTAGACAAATAGCTGAAATTATTGGTTTGGGTGAATTCAACATATATTTTACCATTTTGTAAATTTGCCCAACTTGAGATACTGCTTTCAGAGAATTTATCAGAATCATATATATTAAGTTCGTAGATGATTATTTTTGTGTGTTCCTTATTTTGAGGACACATTTAGACTTCAAACTGTACTCGCAGTTACAGCGAGGTAAATAGCACTTGCTTTTCTGATTCAAAAAAGTGTTTGATAAAACTACTTCTCAACTATTTTTTTTCTCTTGCAAAAGGACAAGTTAATATAAATACTTTCTGGTACTTAGAAAAGTCATAATTTTCTAGCATCTCTGTCAGGACTCTTTTGGCACATATTTTGCAGTCTCCCTTTAATTGTTGACTTGTATATTCATGTGTAGTTAATTCAGTTTAAACTGACTACCAGGGAAAGGCTTCAGGCTATTATGTGGAGATTACAATTATGTTCTTATTTCACTTGTGGAAAGGGCCAACTGTGAAGTACTTCTAGGAAGACTTTCTCTCAGTCTCTGTGCTGCGTATGGAGCTGTGCTGGTGAATAACTGGTTTGCCTTTTAAAGGTTTCATAGAAAGTGATATATGTCTTGTCTTATCAACCTTGTCACTTATATTCTGAAGGCTGAAAATTCTGATTGTCTTGAAAGCAAGAAAGGGTCATCCCTACAGTTTCAAAAGATGAGCAAGACAGAAGTTTAAATGTGTAGCTATTTTTTCTTCTGAATATTGTTACTTATTTTAAGGATAGTAACACAACTTATCATGATGAATTTAAAATGTTTTAGTCAGTGAAAGGTAGAGTTGGTTGCAATTCTAATTAATTTAGATTCAGACAAATTAATTAAATCAGAATTTCAGATAGCATGCATTAAATATTATTTCCAGACTATTTACATTTTTCATAATAAATTCACAGAAAATGGGAGGCAATATTTAATCAACTTAATAAAATGTTTCTTCAAAGCTTTAGTAGAGCAATTATAAATACATAAATTAATTTGCTAAATAAAAATATTGCATATGTTAAAAAGTTGAATAGAGCACCTATTGAGAAATATATTCATGCAATTCTACTTCATTTATATAACTAGCAAATTTGCCTTCCTTAAATTTTTCTGAAAGGCTGTTTACTTTTTGAAACTGTGCTCATATAGTCTTCACATCTCTTGGGCCCCTGAAGGAAAGATATAAAGTAATCAAAGGAGGAAGGATCCAAAGAAGCAGAAATATAATGATTAGAGAGCCAGAGATATTATTTAAATTGTCAATGGAGTAAAGTTTCAAAAAGCAGTTCCTCATTAACAGTGTTAAGCGCAGCAGAAAGGTTCAGTAAAACAAAGACTAAGAAGCTCACATTGCATTTGGCAATTTGGGGTTCATTTGTGATTTTTCTGAACGCATTTTGAGTAGAATTATCAAAATCAGATTGCTGAAGCTAAAGGAGAAAATGGGAAGTGAAAAATTAGAGACAAAAGATCTGGTTAATTTTTCAAGTCTGGATGGCTAAGGTAGGGAGCAGATGGCAGAGGAAATGACGGGGCTAAGGGAGAGTTTTGAGGAAGGAAGGCAATTGTGCATGTTAATACACAGAGGGACAGCCACTGTCGGGGAGAAGTTAAAAAGAAGGGAGAAGAGAGGTATTCAACAAATACTGTATATATGAATTTCTTTACTCTATTAGTAAAAATTTAGTTACACCAAGAAGCAACTTTTTTTGGGGCTTTAGAGTTGACAATCAGAAGTTATAAAATTGTATTTGTTTCTAAAGTTTATGGTGTGTACTCCCCCAAACTACTTTAAAAATCTACTCACATCATTCTTTCTCACCAAATTGCACCCAGTTGGGAAGTGTTTACTATTTCCTGTTCTTGGGGAGAGCTTAGGTGAGATTACTATTATTTCTTAAATATATATATATATTTCTTAGTAAACTTCATTTTAATGGGTCTCAAAATGACAGATTTTTGGTCAAGTTTTTTTCATTAAAAAGTACTGATTTTAAAAACTAATCACTTAAAATGGCCACACACATTAAAAAAAAAAAAAAAAAAGAAAGAAAGAAAGAAAAGAAAAAGAAAAGAACAACAAAAACCAAAGTGGTCCACAAAACATTCTCCTTTCCTTCTGAAGGTTTTATGATGCATTGTTATCATTAACCAGTCATTTACTATTAAACTTAAATGGCCAATTGAAACAAACAATTCTGAGACTGTTCTTCCGCCACTGATTAAGACTAGGGTGACAGGTATTAGGGACAATATTCATTTAGCCTTCTGAGCTTTCTGGGCAGACGTGGTGACCTTGCCAGCTCCATTGCTTTGATGACACCCACAGCAACTGTCTGTCTCATATCACAAACAGCAAAGTGACCCAGAGGTGGGTAGACTGAGAAGCTCTCAATACACATGGGCTTGCCAGGAACCATATCAACGATGGCAGCATCACAAGACTTCAAGAAAGTAGGGCCATCTTCCAGCTTTTTACCAGAAGTGCTATCAATCTTTTCCTTCAGCTCAGCAAAATTGCATGCAATTTGAGCCATGTGGCAATCCAGTACAGGAGCATAGCCAGCACTGATTTGGCCTGGATGGTTCAGGATAATCACCTGAGCAGTGAAGTCAGCTGCTTCCATTGGTGGGTCGTTTTTGCTGTCACCAGCAACGTTGCCATGACCAACACCAGCAGCAACAATCAGGACAGCACAGTCAGCCTGAGATGTCCCTGTAATCATGTTTTTGATGAAGTCTTCATGTCCTAGGGCATCAATGACAGTCACGTAATACTTGCTGGTCTCAAATTTGCACAGGGAGATATCAGCGGTGATACCATATTCACACTCAGCTTTCAGTTTATCCAAGACCCAGGCATACCTGAAGGAAGGTAGTTTTAATCGCTTTTTCTTGTTCTTGTATTTTTAATAGGTATTGTAAAATTAAAGCAGTCCAATTTACTCAGAATTTCTAGGAAGTTATTTTGGGCAGTTTGCCATAGCATTTTCTAGTATCTTCAAGCAAAATTAGTGAAGGTTGTTATTTGGATACATTTGAATGAGATAATTTTAAAATAGAGAGAAAGTCATGATGGAAATAAAATATGCAGATTTAACTTTTGATCCCTCTTGTAGGTGAGAGGTGATTATGATTAAGTTTGATTGTTGCCAATGAATTCTTAAGATCCTGCTTCCTTTTGCAGAAAAGGTCTGCCTCGAATCAATGGGGTAAAAGGAAAGAAAAAGGAAGTTAAATAGCTACTTTGTTATTTCCAAAGTAAATAATTATGGAATAAAATGTATGTAACTACCTCAGCCTGTGAAAGGTCGATTACTCCTTTAAACACTTCAGAGGTGGGTACATTAATTGTTGTATTCCTTGATTCTTACTTTTGTTATTGAGTTAGTATATGGACAATGCAGCAAATACAGAAATCTTTCTTTTGTTCCAATACTTTTTCCTGTTAGACTCCAGGCAAATTTCTAAAAATATTTGTACCTATCTAAGTAGGATAACTAAATGTCACCACATCTTAGAAGTTTGATTCATTCTGTCAGTCTGCTTGGACTGCAAAGGCAATTATGAGGTAAACCAAAACTTTGAATTTGTTTTGTTTGGGAGCCCCTGAAATTTCCAGTTTTTTCTGAAGTCATTCATTTTAGTTAAGGGCATATTTGGATTGTAATTTGCATCTTTTTTCATCGAGACTTTAAGCTTGGCTTTAATTTCCTCACCTGCTGGTTAAGAGTTCATAAAATGTTTGTGTGTGTTTGTTTCTGTGATACGAAATAATTCCAGTGTGTTTAACAGTTTCCCAGAACGAGAAACTGTGCATCCTGGTAGATTTTCAATCTACTGATGGCAAGGAAAAGCAATGATATTAATATAGATTATTTCCACTCCTCTATTTTTCTTTCATCTTATCCTTAAATGTGACCAAGCAACATAAACTAACTAAAGTCTTCTAAATGTATGAGACATGTTAGAAATGATAAATCAGTGAGAATGAAAAAAGGATTTGAAGTTATCTCTAAGCAGAATACTTACTTAATATATACTCATGCAGCATTTACCATGTGCTAGACCTTGTGCTAAATATTTGCAAATATTAGTTCATTTTGAGCTCCTAATACCCAGAGAAGATAGATACCATTGTTATCATTCACATTTTACATATGAAGAAATGTAGGCATTGAGAGGTTGAGTAACATGGCCAAATTCACAAAACTTGTGACAAGAAGCTGGGATTCAAGCTCTCCGATCTGTGTTCTTAATTATTCTGCCTAGTTATTCTGCTTCTCATTATGTGGTGATGAGTTAACTGCATTGTTGTAAGAAAAAAAAATGATGACCTGGTGAATTTCAGTCTTTATAGTGAGTTCTTCAAATTATAATTTGTGAGTGAACCACTGGCCTCTCTCCTTAATTAAATATTAAGAAATATAAGTGCAGAAAAAGTATCTGATCCATCCTTGTATCCTGAATTTCTTAGCAAACTAAAAACATAAGCATGTGATCATTGTACTTCAAAGGGAATCTTTTTTGCAGATAGATGAATAGTCCCAATTATAAACCTTGTATTCCTCCTGAATTAGGCTTTTTACTTCTCTGATTGCCTAACTGTCCAGCAATTAGGCTTAGTGTTAGGCCACTGCACTGAATACCTCTAGGAGGTGCCACTCATAGAGCACACATGGCAAATGGCACAAACTACCTATATGGCTGAGTGCATTGGCTCTGCTATGTAAGTCAGTATTCTTTGGTCTAAGTCATTAATGATGAATGGCTGCTTCATTGTAGACAATGTGTGCTAGTAATCCCAAGAAAGTGAATAGAAGGTTTGATAGGGTTAATAGCAGTGATTAATTCATTAATTATTTAATTCATTGAGACACTAGAATACAGAGGTTAGGAGCTGGGGTCTAGAGTCAGAATATCTGGACTTAAATCCCAACTCCATACCTTAACTAGCTGATGACCTCTGACAAGTATCTTTCTCAAGCCTTCGGAGTTCTCACTTATAAATAAAGATTTTAGTTCCTACCTCTGGGATTTTTGTGATGACAAAACAATTATATTACAGTATGTTAAATATTATATTATATTGAAAGTTACTTCACCTCCCTGGGCCTATGTTTCTTCATTTATAAATGGAGAAAAGGAGGCAGGAGATAGGGATGTGGGTGAGGCAGGGTAGAGTTGGGGTATGCTGGAGGTGGAAATAAAGGAGGATGAACTGAGGTCAGTGGTTATCAAGGTTTTGAGTTTGACAACCAGTGAATCACATATACCCATATATGTTGTACTGGGGGTCCCCATCAAGATTTGATGCTTCACTGGAAGGTTTCACAGAACTCAGAAAGCTGTTATACCCATGGTTGCGGATTATTACAGCAGAAAAGATACAGATTAAAACCAGCAAAGGAAAAACACACAGAGGGTGAAATCCAGGGATAAGCACATGGTTTCAGATATCTTCTTCAAGTGAAGTTGTAGAAACAGCAGACAGTGCTTCATTCTCTCAGTAGCAAGTTGTGACAGCATGTGTGGCCAACCAGAAAAACTCACTCCAGCATTTTTGGGATCAGTCTTGGGGATCAGTCATGTAGGCATGAGGTGCTGTTGTGACTGACCTTAGCTACTCAGTCTCTAGTCCCTCGCAGAGGTCAAACTGACAGAAAATGGTCCTAGGTCCCAGGTGAACAAAAACAGGCATTCACCATACATCACATTGTTAGCAGAAACACTTCCGGTATGGCCCAAGGCTCAGGTATAAAATAACATGTTTATTAGGTAGGATATTCCAAGACCTTATGGGTTATCTCTTAGGAGCCAGTGAAGGCCAGCCTTGAAGACGGTTGGAATGCACAGGATTTGAATAGCCCAAGTCCAAGTTAACTCTTTACTGCACATACATATATACTTATACATATTGCTTAGGTCTAATTCTTCCAAAATTTACGTTAAAACCTAGTTCTTGTTGTGGTGGTATTAAGAGGTGGAGCCTATTTGGAAATAATTAAGTAATGAGGTCTCCACATTCATGAATGGGATTAGTCCCCTTATAAAAGAAACTTAAAAACAGTTTCCTGGCCCCTCCTGCCATGTGAGTTCATAGCATTCTCTGCTGATGCCATGTGAGGATGCAATAATAGGTGCCATCTTTGAAGTACAGAGCAAGCCCTCACCAAACACTGAGTGTGCTAGTGCCTTGATATTGGACTTCCCAGCCTCTAGAACTGTAAGCAATGAATTTATATTTTTATAAATTACTCAGTCTCTGATAATTTTGTTATAGCAGCCAAATGAACTAAGGCAAATATACATATATGTATGCATACACATAAACAGATATATATATATAAGATATATATATGATATATATATAAAAGATATATATATGATATATATAAAAGATATATATATGATATATATAAGATATATATATGATATATATATACACACACATATTTAAGGTTTTGATGAGGCTGGAGTAGAATAAAAATCATCAAATTGCCAACTTTTTAGTGTTGCAGATAAAGCTTTTAAATGAACTGTATTCAACTGTCACCATTACTTAATAAAATGAAGGTCATTTTTACTAGCAAAAAAGGTAGAGGGACTGAATTGCAGAATATAGAAGTACTTATTGAGATAAGACATTCATGCTTACATATGCACATATGCATTCACAGAGCAAAAATATTAAAATGCATACATTTATAATATAAAGGCTTCTTTTATACCATTTCCATAAATAATTATTTCCTTGAACAATTATCAATTTGGAAATCTATATTTGATTATATAACACAAAGTAGAGTTTATTCATCCAACTGTTTCCTATACTATGTTATTTTTTCACAGTTTAACATAGAAAATACCATTTGCAATGCATAGAAGTGTTGGCCAAAAATAGAAAATAAAACCTATTTTATTTCATTTGGAATATTCTGGGAAAACTAAACTGAAAGTCCAAGCAATGATTGTGTCATACTTTTGGCTGCAGTTTGGATGACTCACTAGAGCAGCCTGTGCTTAGGAAGCTCAAGGGTTCCCCTTATACTGAGCACGGTAAGCTTGAGGGTTGGAGGTGTGTGGGCATTACGTGCCTCAAAAAGAGCAGTGCGGAATTTATCTGAGAAGAATGTTTTGGATCAGACCAAGAAAAAGTGTTTGGGAACAACTGGGCCAGATGGACTTCTTCAGTCTTAATGTATATTACCTGACTTGTGGAAATACAAATAAGAAAAACAAAGTGGATGCTGCTTTTAAGGAGTTTGTGATATAGCTACAGAAATAAAACTAATGGGAATGAAACAGTACAAAGTAATGAAATGCTAAATAAATGGACTAACTACATAGAGATGAGAAGATCTTAGAATGATGGAATTTTCAGGGAAGATGTGAAATCTGATCTGGACTATAAAGAACTAGCAGGATTTGCATAAGGAGAAGGAGAGAGCTTTCTAGGTGGGAGAAAGAAAAGGAACTGAGGCCTAGAGGAGGGATTAGTCATAGACCATGCCAGCACCAGTGGTGGCCCCAGAAGCTTAAGTGGAATTCAGTCTTATTTTTAATTTTTTAAATGAGAGTCTTGCTCTGTCACCCAGGCTGGAGTGCAGTGGTGCCATATTGGTTCATTGCAATGTCTGCCTCTAGGGTTCAAGCGATTCATGTGCCTCAGACTCCCAAGTAGCTGGATTACAGGCATGTGCTACTGCACCTGAGAGACAGGGTCTCACCATGTTGGCCAGGGTGGTCTTGAACTCCTGGCATCAAGTGATCTGCCCACCTCAGCCTCCCAAAGTGCTGGAATTACAGGTGTGAACCATGGTGCCCGGCCCAGAACTCAGCCTTATAGAAGAATAAAAACATTGACTTCCTAGTGAAGGACCAAATGAGGCAGGTCTAGAAAGCTAGGTAGTAGAGTTGGACTATGAATTGTGCAGACAAGACATACAGATTTGTGAGGGGGCGAACATCTGTAATTTATTGAGCAAATGTATATTGAGTACTACTGTGTGTCAGACGCTGTGTATTGTACCTGTAAGTAGTGACTATGTCAGATGTAATCGGTGCTGTCAAATGTTTAACAATAAGCCCCCTGGGGGAAAATATGCCCTGAGTCATAGTGTTTGCTGATGTCTATGGTATAAATGCACCCACAATGGACAATTTAAAGTTATCAACATGACTTTGTTGAAGGCAGTGTTTGAGAAGACATGCACACAATCCACTTTCTCCAGCTGGTGAGAGCCAGGTCCAGCACACCACTGGATAATCCCAGGCATCGTAAATCTGAAAATTGATATCTCTGGGAGAGCCATCTAGCAGTATTGTTGAGGGTAATTGGTAGAGGGAGGAGATAACAGCCTAAGCTTATTTGCTGTACCAGGCATAGAGCAATAAAAGCTGTGCTGGAGTGTTAGCAGTGAAAATGGGGAGAAAAATGTGTACAATGGAAATATTTTAAGGGAAGAAAGAGTGAGACTTGGAAAAATAGCTGTGGATGATGAAGGAAAAGTCAAAGACTGACTTCAGCAATACTACTGAATTCAGTAGTCAGGGAGGCCTATGATTAGAAATAGTGTGGTTGGTTTTATAGTTCTCCACTCCCATGACCTTTCACCCTAGCAGCTGAGGTTCTTTTGCTTCTTTTAAAAACTTAATCCTATCCCATGCCCTGGGACTAATCCTGGACTATGCAAAGGAAGTTCTTTAAAACTTTACTGGAAGCAGCTGTGTGATAAGATGAAATAAGTCGTGGGTTCAGGAATTGAAGGTTTGGTTTTTAAACCCTGGCTCAGCTACTTGCTGGTAACATGACCTTGAATAGTTTGCTTTCAACTATTAGCCTTTAGTTTCCTCATCCCAAAAGTTAGGACTATAATGATGGACATTTCACCTTCACATATACTATCTCATTTAATCCTCAAAACAACTCTGTACAGAAGACCATTCAAGTCCTATTAATGCCCTATATTACTCACAAGGAAAATGTAAGTCAGAGGATCTTGATGACTTGCCCAGGACTCATAGCTAGTGATAGAAATAGAAATGCAGATGCAGTGATGGCAAATATTAATGATTGTTATGATTTTTTGAATCCTACCTATGTGCGAGGGACTTTATATGTGCCATAGCATTTTACTTATGTTACCTCAGTTATTCTTACAATCACATTATGAATTATCACCCCTATTTAAAGAAGCTGAAGTTTAGAATTTAGGTAAGTTGCCCATGTTCAGAGAGCTACTATGTAATGAAATGCATGTTTTCTACTTGACACATTAGTTCTTTTCTCTTTTAAGGGATGGTGTATCCAATATAAGTAAAATCACTTGGTAAACTTAACTCCATTGTGGATTCCATTTTGTTATTGCTTTGTTATTATCTATCTTTTAAGTTGCATAACCAACTATTTGATTTCTTTTGAAATTAATAATCCACAAATATTACAAGTATGCAAATAGTGCAAGTGAGTTCAATATACTCACCATACTTTAATAAAACCATGACTTGACTGCTCTAAAAGCAAAGTATAAGATCATATCTGTTCATAACATATTTTAATAAAACCATTTTCATTAAAAAGTGCACAATTAGCATTAAAATTAATATTAAATTGATAAAATCAAAATCTTAAGGGTAAGACTATTTTGCATTTTAACACATGTATTACAACCAAAATTTCACATTGCATGAAGTTATTTGTGTGTTTGTGGGAGCTATGAATTTTTTAAAATGTGGAAAACTGATTCCAAAAATAAATAAATTAATTTAAACACAATTACTAGACAGTTGGGTTCAATTCCCTTCAAAGAAAATATTTCTAGGCACTGCCTGAAGAAAATGCCATGATCAAGGCCATGCAAACCTCCAGGATCCAAGAACATACTTGAGCTATTTCAGAACATTATTTTTCAGTTGCTTAATTAACAGTTTTTCCTATAACTCTGATTAAAAATAAATTCAAAAGTATAGATAATTATGAGTCTATTTTAAACACTACAAATGATTGGAAATAAATAGGTAAGCTAGGCAAATTCCTTCCTTTTCTTGGGATATTGGGCAAAATTGCTCTATGGTATAAGGCCAGATTTATAATGTAGCCTCTGAAGGTTCAATCTATATATTGTTATTCCAATGCCTTTAATTAGAATTACTCTTTCATCATGCCACTGAAATAGCTTTATTTGATCTATTTGGTCAGAATTAATGAAAACTTCTGATGGATAGAGAAGGGTTGATACAGCATGTTTTACTCCCTAGATAACTCCTGCAAAATGCTACTAGAAAAAGAAGTTATTCCAATATATCTGTAAGGTTTTCTGTGTGTTTGATCAAATTAGAGAAAAATATTTAAAAGGAACTAAGTAGAGTTCATGTTCTTGAAAATCAATTATATTCAAAATGCTCATTACGGCATGGTATATTGAGTTGTCCACATTGCAGCAAAATAGAGGTTGAATTTCATGACTCTGCACTTGGAACAGAAAGAAAGCAGAACCCGTCACTGGAGGAGAAACGTTGTAAAGTAGAGAACTTTTGAAGGAACATAGAACTTGTTTAGTGCCAGACTCCTCTTCTGTGTAAAGTCTGCCATCTACCAAAGAGCTGGACTGTGGAAAAACATTCATAAAAGAGACATTGAGTAGGTAGATAGCGATCTTCTTAGGGTTTTGTGTAGGATCTTGGCCTTAGCAGAACGCTGCAACTCTCTTTACCATATTGGTTCTCTCTTCTGAGCAAGCATTAGGTGCTCTTCTGGTTTTCATGCCAGTAAATAATCCCCTAATTTATTTGATTGAATACATCTATGTAATATATTGTTTTTAAAAATTGCAGAAATATTTTCATAAAAACAATAAATTATAGAAATCATATAGAATACTATCATTCTTCCACTTTCCATAATTCTCTGTGAGACTGTTTAAATCTAAACCAAATATTCTTCAGACTCTAAAATTAACTTCTAAAATTATAATCTTATCTTACATAATGAAATATTTCCTTAAATAATATTTTCTCCATAATTTAAATTTAAAAAACCGAACAATGAAACTGGTGAAATGCTGTGATTCTGATCTCTGCCTATATCTCAGGTACCCCAGGAACCCATGTGGAATGTTTATTAGGAAGTATTCTTGGGACCGACACAGAGGAAGGGATGTGATGGAAGCAAGATTGGGCATAGGAAGAAGTGGAGCTGTGATGTGATCCCAGTGAAGGTCTCAGCCAACACGTGGGGAGCTCTGGATCTAAGAGGGTCATTCCAATTATTTTGAATTGTGGCTGGGGCTGGACTTTATACTCCATGTAAATTAATTACTGGATATGAACTGACCTTGGAAGGAGATGAAACTTTGGGGGAGGCAATTTTCTAGAGCCATGACATTCCAGCTAAAGAAGGCTGATAAGTGAGGGCTATTTTCAGGCCATATTCCCAGCAGATGGGAAATAAGCCCTTCCTCCTTGAAGAGGGATCTAAATGTCCATAACAATCCATCTTGGATTTCATTTATTCTGACCTGATTTTATTTGAGCTTTCTTTCTCCCTGATGTTCAATGAGAGTGAAGATAATCCAAGCAAGTGGCCAATTACTTAAAATCACAGAAACTTTGAATTAGAGATATTCCATGGCAGTAATAGATTTGGTTCAACTTTTCTCCAGTAACACTTGTCTATCATCATAGTTGGATTGCTACTTGGGAAATAAAGCGAAAATACAGATGAGAATAAAATACTGACTGTACAGTTTACTTTGTCACCACAAAGTTCCAGACTCCTATGGATTGATGAAGAATGGGATAAGATGGAAAGGTTTTTTTTTTATTATTATTATTTTTACAAGATAAACTCTTGTAACAGAAAGTCAAGTGATATTTCTCCTGTTTTCCTCAAATTTCTGCTAAGGTAAAAAACTGAAACAAAAGTTTCTAAGATATGAAACAAAAGTGTCTAAGCTCCTATATTCTACATTGAAGGAGCTTCCAGAAGTTAGGTTAGCTATCTTCCTGCAGATCTTAATTAATTACATAGCTAACCCTGTCACCAACAACCATTTTCACCCCTTCTTCCTCAAGCCCAAGTGAAAGAAGGGTCATCATCAGTCTTTTGGAGATAGTAGTGTCCATGCGGAGAGCGAGAGGGAGGGAGTTGTTTTCAATCCTCAGTATCAAGGAGGGTTGTTTTAAGATAATCACTTACACAAGGTTAAGGATGCAGCAAAGGGAGATGGGAATCTTGTTCCCCAGTTGGAAATCAGCTTCTCAGCAGTTTTGCTGAATTGAGTCTGCACTACCTGAACAGGGGAGGGAAGAATTGGAGAGAGATGTGAGGCTCACAGCAGCACAATGCCCTCACTCTCACTTTTTGGCGTGGCAAGAATATGTGAGTTTCTCACAGAGGAGAGCTGGTCTTGACCTGTGTTGCTGATATCGAAGCTGGATGAAGAACCTCAACAGCAAAAGGCTGCAAACAATCTTCCTTTGATGGGGAGCTGATTTTCTGCTTCAGGGAACTCTTTTGTGGTAAGGACCCTGGAGGAGCCAGCTTTTGGATACCAGCCACACTGAGGTCATTGAGAACCAGTGTTGGGCAGTGAAAAGGGTGACGTCTCCAAAGAGGGCCCACTATGGGAAGCCATGTGAGGTTTCAATAAGCCAGACACTTTTCATGCTCGTCCACCCTTCTCAGTTCTGAAAGTTGAGCTTCAACGAGTCACTGTCCACTAATGGAAGCACGGCCAGGAGATTCTACTGTTCTGGGATAGTCTCCTCCTTTGTTGGTTTTTACTTTGTCTGGCAGAACTTACTCTACAAGTGGAAAGTTCTCCCTGATTGCAGCTGGAGGCAGATTGCCTGGATTTATATAAACTCTACCTTGCTAATTGTATAGTCCTTTGGTAGTTTAGTGAATGATTCCGTGCCTCAGTTTTCTTATCTGTTATTTGGGGATAATAAAAATGTAATGTTATGGAGTTGTTGTGAAGTTTAAGTGCACATAGATTGTATAAATCATTCAGTCTAGAGCCTGGACTATTGTATAACCTCAGTAGATACTATTAATGAGTGCTGCCACAGCTTGTCATCCTTTTTTTTTTTTTAAGTGAAAGCAAGTTTATTAAGAAAGTAAAGGAATAAAAGAATGGCTACTCCATAGACAAAGCAGCCCCAAGAGCTGCTAGTGGCCCATTTTTATGGTTATTTCTTGATTATAAGGTAAACAAAGGGTGGATTATTCCTGCCTCCCTTTTTAGATCATATAGGGTAACTTCGTGATAGTGCCATGGCATTTGTAAACTGTCATGTACTGGTGGGAATGTGGCAGTGAGGACAACCAGAGGTCACTCTCATGGCCATCTTGGTTTTGGTGGGTTTCAGCTGGCTTCTTTACTGCAGCCTGTTTTATCAGCAAGATTTTTTATGACCTGTATCTTGTGCTGACCTCCTATCTTATCCCGTGACTTAGAATGCCTTAACCATCTGGGAATGCAGCCCAGTAGGTCTCAGCCTCATTCTATCCAGCCCCTATTCAACATGGAGTTGCTCTGGTTCAAATGCCTCTGACACTACTGGACATTTGATCTCATTTTAACCTACTCTTCTATCTTCTCAGGCCTTTAAAGAGTGAGTAACGTCATAGGACTCCAGAATATCGAGTCTTGGAGAATAGGTATCAAGTTATCTTTCAGGGTCATTTAGGACATCACTAACCATTACCATGTTTCTGGAAGAAATTTGTAATTGTGTAATACTATTTATCAAATGGTTAGCATTCTAGAAAGCGAAACTTTTAGATTTCCATAAGGAAAACAGCTCTATTGAATAAGCATTGCAGAGTGGCAGAGAGCACAGGCTCATAAATGAAGTTACTCTGCTTCTTTATTTGTATATGAAGTTAGGGACCATTTCTATAGTTCATCACAGCTTGTCATTTAATTGTTTGATATTGCACTCTGCCATGAATCTGCAGCACACATAGTTGGGACTCTGGTGACATCCTTCTCAACATTTGTGAGGTAACTGAACCATCTGGATTTCCTGCTGTTGGCTAAGTTCATGATTCAAATCAAATGCCTGACATTGCCATTGTCTTGGCTTAAACAAATGACTCTCAAATATCAGGGTAATTAAACACCATTTGGAGGAGCTTCTAAAAACACATGTCTTCATATTTCACCAACAGAAATTCCGATTCAGTAGATCTGGGGTTGAGCTCACAAGGTAGTCTATATATCACACTTTTTTTTTTTTAATTTTGCTTTGTCACCCAGGCTAGAGTGCAATGGTGCGATCTCGGCTCACTGCAACCTCCGCCTCCCTGGTTCAAGCGATTCTCCTGCCTGAGCCTCCCAGGTAGCTAGGATTACAGGCATGTGCCACCCCAGCCAGTTAATTTTTGTAATATTTAGTAGAGACAAGGTATCTCCATGTTGGCCAGGCTGGTCTTGAACTCCTGGCCTCAAGTGATCCACCTGCCTCAGCCTCCAAAAGTGCTGGGATTACAGGCATGAGCCACCACTCCTGGCCAGATCACACTTCTTTGAACACTGTCCTAGAGCAGAATTGTAGAATTCTGTTGGGACTCACTCATTATCAAGCACCCATTTGGATATTGATGTTAGCCTGGAGTTAACATATTTATTGAGCATGTACTACATGCTCAGAATTTGCCTATATTTACTTATTTTTACATTCCAAGCACCTTGTACTCAATTATTGACTGATTAAATAAACACAGGATGGGATAAATTCTCTGATGGGAGCAAATAAAGGGCAAAATGCAACTGGTCTTAGAAGGTCAGATAAGTTTCCTTCAGAGAAAGTACTAATAAACTGTATTCCGAAGAATGAACAAAACTGAGCCATGTGAACAGGTGATGCATCAAGAGTGATCTAGTAAGTGTTTGGTCTATGGCATGGAGGCTGAAATATTTGTCATGAGTGTACAGATAATGATTGAAGCCAAAATAGTGAAGAATATGACTTAAGGGGAGTGCATAGTGTAATGGGTTTTTTAAAAAAAAGGCTGGGCAGGGCACAGTGGCTCACGCCTGTAGTCCCAGCACTTTGGGAGGCTGAAGCAGGTCGATCACGAGGTCAAGAGATCGAGATCATCTGGCCAACATGGTGAAACCCTGTCGCTACTAAAAATACAAAAATTAGCTGGGCATAGTGGCGTGCGCCTATACCCCAAGCTACTCGGGAGGCTGAGGCAGAAGAATTACTTGAACCCGGGAGTCGGAATTTGCAGTGAGCCAAGATCACACTACTGCGCTCCAGCCTGACGAAAGAGCAAGACTCTGTATCAAAAAAAAAAAAAAAAAAAGGCCAAGGACAGACTTCTGAGATGATAAGAGACATAACCATACCTCCATACCTTGAGTTAATGGATTTCTCCTTTTTGTTTTATTATATCCTGTTCTAACAGGAAATTCTCAATAAAGTTAAATTTTTAAATGAGCAGTGATCTTTACAGTCATTCTTACTTCCTATTTAATGGGAAATGTATTTGAGAATTTTATCAGTAGTCGTATATTCAAGGAGAAGTCCATTTCCAACAAGCCGGAAAACAAAATTCTTAATTATGGCTTGTGCAAGCTTAGCCTCCTTTGGACAGCATATAACAGTATATGAGTGGGAATGTTCACAGATTCCATGTAAAATGTTGGCCAGGTATTTCCCTGCTCACTTTTTTCTGCTGCTCACTTTTTCTGCTGCTCACTTTTTCTGCTTTTTCTAGATGGTCAAGTAACACTTGATGTTCAGACTTACAAGCATGGGCTGCTTAGTTGGAATAGCATTTGAGAAATACTTTCAAACTGTAGTTTAGAATCCAGTGAAAGCTAAGGAAGGGGTTCACCCAATGCATGTGACTTCCCCCTCTCCAGGCTCCCTAATTTGTCATCCAAAAACCCTGTAATCCATCACCTCCCACAACTGTGGGGAGAGTATGAATGAAGTTAATAAGGTAAGAACAGAGATGGGGTGAGAAGGAAACTCTGGTTGAGGGAGGAAACTTGAACCTGAATCCAAGATCCCAAGTAAGTAAACAAAATGTAGGCTCCTGTGGGCTCTGAAAATTGAAACCAGAGGCTTTCTTCTGACAAGCACTCTTCTGCAAGTCTCCTACCAGTGAACAGCTTAGACGTGTCAATATGTCATACATAAAAATACTTACATGTGAACTGAAACTCCATGTTAAACACCTGCTATGGTATCAGATATTATCATGGGTATTTAAGACAAGGTCCTTCCCTCCAGGAGCTTACATTCTAGTTGTGTGTCCTTTATACTGGAGATTGTATGCAAACCACTCTGAACTAAATCCACCCCGCTAGATTTGTTTTGTGCAATCCTTACAGTGTTTTAATAAAATCTTAAATTTGTTGGCTTCATTTAAAAAGTTTTTGTATGAAAATTTGGATTTCTCAGTTGTCTTGAAAAATCAGAAAGTCTGGCAATTCTAGACAAAATATTTATTCATGGCAAAAATCCATGTCATGAATGGGAGCCATGAAGCAACTGTCCCTTTAAGATGAGGCAAACCCTCCAGTGCCTATTCCTCAGGTAATATATCTGTCTAGCATCTGTGGACTTAGGAGTTTGTAACTCTAACTCTGCCTCTCAGGCACTGTAAAAACCCTTCTTCTGCAGTCCCCAAGTTGCAGTGTTCAAACCTTTTCACGCAGGAAGTCCAAAGGTACAGCCTATCCCACTCCGAGACTCCAGTTTCTCCAAAATATTGTCCAGGAATGCTCTAGTTGTAAAAGTGTCCTTACGGCCTCCTTGCAGGTCAGATCTTCTCAGGTGACCAAACTTTTCTACACTTGAGTGAGACAGTTTTTCAAAAAATTTGTCAAAACAAAATTGGCATTGCTAGCTGAACATCTATATACCTAAGAGAGATGATGTAAGTCTTCACAAAACAAGAAAGATCTATCTCTTTAAAGTTACTTATCTTCTACTTGGAATAATGGAACCCATAGACTTGACACTTTCATCACTATAGAAGATCACTTAAATGAGTCTTCACCAAACAAAGCTATAAATCTATTCTCTCCTGTGTGACCCTATTAATTACTTGCTACACATATGGGAAGACAATTAGAACAAAATGAGGAAAATATTATGAAGATATGAGCCTGGTATTTGAAATTTAGTCAATAACCCTTAATAAACTCATTGACCCAATTAATAAAATAGTGTACATTTTCTCCCAAAATTATCACCTTTAAACATTAAAACTCATGGAATCTTGCCTGAAAATGATATAGCATTGAAAATTCTCATTCAACTTAAAATACTTATACCTCAGCCATTTGCCATAGCCCAGTTTTTCATTGCTAGGTGAGGTACTTTTTTTTTTTTTTCCACATTAGAAAGTACCAACTCGAAGATATACAGGTCCTTTTAGTTGATATTTTATAGTATAATATTATACAACAGTAGAACTGTGAAAGTCTTTAAAGATCATCCAGTACAGCCAAAGTATTTCATTTGTGCACATTAAACCCTTGACAGCTGTTTTTAGACCTAGTTGCATTTTGCTAGTATCCATTGTGTTGCCAGGCTTTGATCAAGAGGATTCCTTATCTGTGGCCTACAGAAAATGAATTAAAAATCATGTCCTTTCATCTACTGTGAGCTTAGCCTTGTGAATCATTTGCTTAGCCCTGCTCCTTTTAAGGAGATGTGTTGTTTCTTTCACTGGTTCCTGGTAAGAATCTTTTTTTTTTTTTTTCTTGATGAACCAATTCCTTTATCCTTTTCTACAAAAGGGCCCAGCAGATGTCACTTCACATTTGTCAAGCCTAAACCACATAATCTTTTTAGCATGGGATATTTTATAATATCTTCCTGGCACTTTCTCTTTACTATCTTTAATTAATCCCCCAAATTGCTAAGTAGTTGAACTACATGATCAAAAAAATATTGGGGAAACCTTGGGAAGAGGGCTCAAACTCCATTTATGTCTTATTTCCATATACAGGGAACAGACTACGATGATTTGGGGCAGCTCATTCAATTGTTTGAATTAAATCTATAATTTGAGAACTTATATTGGCCTTACATTAAAAGTAACTACAAAATTTCATTACATATCATACTTGGATGTGAAAAAAAACCAACCATGAAATCTATAAGATTTGGATATTTAAGTTGCTCTCTTAATAATACTATAAGACAGTAAAATATCACCATAATATTTTTATAAGGCAGTACTTGATAATACTATAAAATTCTCTACCATGGTGCCATTAAAGAAGAGAAGTTGAAAAATAATTTTCCTTGCCTTGGGCATAGTTCTGTTCTGCTGTTATTCAATATTTGATCTAAATTCTTATTAAAACAAGTTTAAAACCCATAGTTAATACTCTAATTGTTCCCTAGGAGAATGTTTAATTTGTTCATATATTCACAAGAATTAAACATATATATTTCCTAGAAAGCCACAAGTTTAAAATAATTCTGTAATTTAAAGTTTAAAATTGATCTGCTTTAAAAATAATGGTAATCTGTTCCAAATGTCAATTTGACTTCTTAAAATGGTAGTGTTATTTTTTTAAACAAAAGCTTCAGAGCCAATTTGTTCATCAAGTATACAGTTGTGACTTTGAAACAACAAATTGATATGTCTCTTCCTAAAATTGTTATATAGGTAATACATTTTTCCTCTGTAACTCATGAGTTCTATGTACAAACTATTAAAGGAAATGTAAAAATTTTATTTCTGAAGTTATATTAAACTTGATTTTATAAGAATTACACATGAAAACAGCCTATATCAGGTAACTAGCAACCTAAAATTAGCCAATACGAATCTGAAATAGGCACCTTTGAAAAAGCTATAAAAGCTGAATTCCTACATAATTGTATTTGGCTCTCTGTGTCTTAGTTGAGGTTGTTATTGCTAGTTTCATAATTAAATTATATCCATTCCATATTTTAGCCTTAGCTGAAAGTAAAATTTTCTCATCGAGTTATTAATTACTAAATGTAAGGAGTTAAAAGGAAATGTTGACAACTTATAATTTAATCATCCCAGAGCTAATAGTTCTGATATAATTAAAGGCTAGTTTAATCCAACCATTCTACAAAATGTCTTAGTTTAAGTTAAAAAGTATGTTTATTGTGTAGTTTGTTTGATTAGAAAGGCTCTCTTTGTTTCTCTCTAGTGCAATTAAATATTTCTCCAGGAATATATGTTATTACCAATGTGCTAGATGTCAGAACACAAGGCAAAGTTTGTTAAAACCCTCAGAAAATCAGAACATTTAAGATACCTACAAGTATTTTGACTGCTGACATTTAGTGAGTCGAAGATTTCCATATGATTTCTTCTTTTCTGAAGTGTAGATGTTAGAATAAGACTTTTCTGAAGTTTTTGAAATTTTCTATAAACAGATTGACCTGTGTCGTTTTGAAAGGACTCATTGTATGATAGTCAACTGCTATTGATTTAGAAAAATTATTTATTTATTATTCTTATTATCCAAATAGTTTGAATGAATTAACGTTTGAGAGAAGATAAATAACCTTATGTGCAATACAAAATTATTTGAGATTCTCTTTGTATGGATTAAGCTGACTATTCCCTGTGCTTTGCCAGTCTTTCAGGACTTTCTGTAGTCTGATTCACGGGCTAGATCAGCATTTCCACATATTTCTGCTTAGTTCAGCCCTTACCTTCCTTTTAAACATTTAGCATTAAGGTATGTATATGTAATATACATTAAGCATTAATAAGCATTAAGGTACAATATGTAATAGAAATTTCTGCTGAGTCCAGGCAGTCCAGTCTACTAGGAAAGTATTAGGTCTGATGGTGTTCTAAGTGGAAGTTGTTTTCTAGGGTCTGTCTGAAGCCTGGGTTAATACTAGTCCTAAAAGTCCTCAGCTTCTGGTGGCATCATGCAACCTGACTTCAAACTACACTACAAGGCTACAGTAACCATAACAGTATGGTGCTGGTACCAAAACAGATATATAGACAAATGGAACAGAATAGAGGCCTCAGAAATAACATCCTACATCTACAACCATCTGATCTTTGACAAACCTGGCAAAAACCAGCAATGGGGAAAGGATTCCCTATTTAATAAATTGTGTTGGGAAACCTGGCTAGCCATAGGCAGAAAACTGAAACTGGACCCCTTCCTTACACCTGATACAAAAATTAACTCAAGATGGACTAAAGATTTAATTGTAGGACTTAAAACCATAAAAATCCTAGAAGAAAACCTAGGCAATACCACTCAGGACATAGGCATGGGCAAAGACTTCATGACTAAAACACCAAAAGCAATGGCAACAAAAGCTGAAATTGCCAAATGGGATTTAATTAAACTAAAGAGCTTCTGCACAGTAAATGAAACTATCGTCAGAGTGAATGGGAAACCTACAGAATGGGATAAAATTTTTGCAATCTACCCATCTGACAAAGGGCTAATGTCCAGAAACTACAGGAACTTAAACAAATTTACAGGAAAAAAAAAAAACCCATCAAAAAGTTGGCCAAGGATATGAACAGACACTTCTTTTTTTTTTTTTTTTTTTTTATTATACTTTAAGTTCTAGGGTACATGTGCATAACGTGAAGGTTTGTTACATATGTATACTTGGGCCATGTTGCTGTGCTGCACCCATCAACTCGTCAGCACCCATCAACTCATCATTTACATCAGGTATAACTCCTAATGCAATCCCTCCCCCTCCCCCTCCCCATGATAGGCCCCGGTGTGTGATGTTCCCCCTCCCAAGTCCAAGTGATCTCATTGTTCAGTTCCCACCTATGAGTGAGAACATGCGGTGTTTGGTTTTCTGTTCTTGTGATAGTTTGCGAAGAATGATGGTTTCCAGCTGCATCTATGTCCCTACAAAGGATAAAACTCATCCTTTTTTATGGCTGCATAGTATTCCATGGTGTATATGTGCACATTTTCTTAATCCAGTCTGCCACTGATGGACATTTGGGTTGATTCCAAGTCTTTGCTATTGTGAATAGTGCCGCAATAAACATACGTGTGCATGTGTCTTTATAGCAGCATGATTTATAATCCTTTGGGTATATCCCCAGTAATGGGATGGCTGGGTCATATGGTACTTCTAGTTCTAGATCCTTGAGGAATCGCCATACTGTTTTCCATAATGGTTGAACTAGTTTACAATCCCACCAACAGTGTAAAAGTGTTCCTATTTCGCCACATCCTCTCCAGCACCTGTTGTTTCCTGACTTTTTAATGATCACCATTCTAACTGGTGTGAGATGGTATCTCATTGTGGTTTTGATTTGCATTTCTCTGATGGCCAGCGATGATGAGCATTTTTTCCTGTGTCGAACAGACACTTCTTAAAAGAAGACATTTATGTGGTCAACAAACATATGAAAAAAAGCTCATCATCACTGGTCGTTAGAGAAATGCAAATCAAAACCACGATGAGATACCATTTCATGCCAGTTAGAATGATGATCATTAAAAAGTCAGCAAACAACAGATGCTGGAGAGGATGTGGGGAAATAGGAACACTTGTACACTGTTGGTGGGAGTGTAAATTAGTTCAACCATTGTGGAAGACAGTGTGGCAATTCCTCAAGGAGCTAGTATCAGAAATACCATTTGACCCTGCAATCTCATTACTGGGTATATACCCAAAGGATTATAAATCATGCTACGATAAAGACACATGCACACGTATGTTTATTGCAGCACTATTCACAATAGCAAAGACTTGGAACTAACCCAAATGTCCATCAATGACAGACTGGATTAAGAAAATGTGGCACATATACACCATGGAATATTGTGCAGCCATAAAAAAGGATGAGTTCATTTCCTTTGCAGGGACATGGATGAAGCTGGAAACCCTCAGTCTCAGAAAACTAACACAGGAAAAGAAAACCAAACACCGCATGTTCTCACTCATAAGTGGGAGTTGAACAATGAAAATGTATGGACACAGGGAGGGGAACATCACACACCAGGGCTTGTCAGTGGCTGGCAGGATAGGGGAGGGGTAGCATTAGGAGAAATACCTAATGTAGGTGATGGGTTGATGGGTGCAGCAAACCACCATGGCACATGTGTATCTATGTAATAAACCTGCACGTTCTGCATATGTATCCCAGAACTTAAAGTATAATTTAAAAAAATAAAAAGGAAAAAGGAAAAAAAACAAAGTCCTCAGCTTCCCTGAAATCAGCCTTGAAAGTCCCACAGAGCCTTCAAAGACTCTGGATTCAGGATCATCACAGATGAACTTCTTCAAGGGAGGTAAGAATTGATCTCATACTTCTGTGAGGACTGAGGAAGTGTTAAGGAGTGATCAGTGTCCATTAGCATGAAGTCCCTAGACTTGCCCTAACTGCTGCTCTGACCTTAGAGCCTGGAGGCAAGGACAGTTCTGATGAGCCTTAGGAATGCTACCAAAATAAGTAACATATTGGAACTCTCTCTGAGCACTCTCTGGTACACTTTCCAAGTTGAAGAGTGGTACCGACCCACATTTGGCATTAACCATTTTATGTTATCAACTCTTCATAACCTCAGCATATATGTACAATGATAACACACACATGTTCATGCCATATATTTTTATATTTATTAGTAGATTACATATGCAAATGTACTATAAGAATATTCACTTAGGATAAAATGCCTGTGTATTAAAATGTCAGTCTAAGTTGAGGATTAAGTACTTTTTTGTTGTTAAAAATGTATATATTTTTATTGTATATGTATGAGAGAGAAAGAGAGAGAGAGAGAGAACAAGGAAGAGGGAAGAAAGGAGAGGAAAAGAAAAGAGAGCTTATGTGCTGACTACATTTATGAAAATACAATCAAAACATGTTATAACTTGAAAGGACATTCATGAGCTTCTTATGCAACTCCTTTATTTTCTAGTATAGGCAAAAAACTCCAGAATGGTTTGTGATCTGGTAATATTTTTTATTCTCTTTGATCTATTAACGTGGGGAAATTTCAGTGACTATAACATTAGGAATGCTTAAAAAAGAAGTTATCAAAGCAAATTAGGGATATAACTTTACTGTTGAATGATTTACAATTCAGTAAGAAAGTCTTGTGCATTTATATTGACATTGCTTACATATAATAAACTTGTCTCATCTTCCTGTTTGGCCACCAAGCTTATTTAGAGCAGAGATAATGCCTTCTCTACAGCCTGTGAACCTACTCTGTGACTCTGTGCAGTGCTACATCATTTGTAGCCAAACAATCACTCTAGAATGAAGGATAAATAATGACCTTTTAGGAAACAAAGACTAAGGGTCTACTTTTTGTGACTTGTTCTGAAAATACACTCTACTTTCAAGCTTCAGTGAATTTTGTTCCAGCTTTTTCTTCATTTACACTATTCCCCTCTTTTCCTTCTATATTTTTTGTCAAAACACTGCTGATTTTTCAATGTACAATGCAAATACCAATTCTTCTGTGATGTCTATAAATACCCTAATAGAACTTAAGATTTCCTTTATCTATGTTCTTGATTTCTGCTTTGTATTGTATTACTTACATGTCTTTCTCCTCTATTAGTCACAGAGTTGTCTTTGGAACTAATGGGTGATTTAAAGGCAGGTCTCTGGGGAGGTGAAGTGGTTAGGATTCAGGCTTTTTACAGCTATTTTAAACAGAGATTCTTCGCTTTTGTGTTATAAACTTGGGAAAGCCAATACGAGTTCTTTGATAAAATCTTTTAACTGCTAAAAGCCAAAATTTAAAGATGACCACCAAAATTTGTAATTACTTGAAGGATTATTTTATTAATTTCTATATTTTGGCAAACACGGAACAGAAAGTTTTCCAATAAAGGGCTATATCTGCCCAATGAGATCATTTAAAAGAGCTGTATTGCATTTTAGCTTAAAGCATAGTGAATAAAGTCCGTATTCCTGCTTTAACAACAGTCTTTTTCAAATGTTAAACTAGTAGAGTGACAGAACCTCAAGTACCAGTGGAGGGGCAGGGAAGAAGAAAAAGAATCAGGGCCCCTGGAAATGATTGATGAAGAAGAGTGGTGAGACTTCATGGAGCGGACACTAACAGATGGTTCCTACTTTTTTTCATTCCCACAATTATCCCTCCTCGACCCTGCTCCTGGAATATACATTCTGCACTAACACAAGGGCAAAAAGCTCTTTGGAAGATCTATTGGAGCCATATATAAATAGCTCTTGGGCTCCTAACACAATGACGACTCTCAGCATCCCCAGGCTCCAGATTCATACTTGTGGGTATTGTGGGTGATAAGGTTTTTGTTTCTCATACTCTTGTGTTAACAGACATGATTTATCAGAGTCTTGGAGAGTCACAGGTGTGCTTTTTTAAGCTTCTAGTCTAGACAGAAAGTATGAAAACATTAGTCAACCTCCTCCAAATTGATTTAAATGAATCATGAGTGGATTTCCTCCAAATCCGTTGAACAAACCTCAGTCATTAATATTTTTCATTCTTTAAGGAATCAGAAGTGATTTTAAAAAAAATATGAAACATTCTTTTTAGAAACCAGATATCCTTAAAAAACCTAATTTATACTTCATTCTGCTTAAACATATCACTAAAATTAAATGGAACTTATAAAATATGTATTTTACTCCTGGAAATCTTTAACTTAATTTATTAATTTTGGCTTAAACGTAAAACATATTTCTAAAAATATAATACTGTTAAACCTGAACATAGAATTTGAGATTGGAAAGATTTTAGCAGTTTCTAATCTAACCATCTTTCAATGCAAGATCATATCTAATAACATAATCCTCACACTTAGGCATTTTTTGTTAGAAAACTCTCTTTTCAGAAAGCCAGGCACCTCATAAGACAGCCAATTTCTTATCCAGTGCTACTTGTCATATCTTGACATTGCATTCTATCAAGCCACAATCTGCCTACAGAAATGATGTTCCCAGAGATCAATTGTTGTTAAACCTTCTGGGAACTTGCAGAAGCTTAATCTCTCTCCCAGAAAAGTTATTTAAATATGTAAAGATACATACAGGCATACTTCAGGCATATTGTAAGTTTGGTTCCAAACCACCACAATAATGTGAATATCACAATAAGCCAGTCACACAAATTTTTTGGTTTCCCAGTACATATAATAGTTATGTTTACACTATACTGTATTCTATGAAGTGTGCAATAACATTATGTCAAAACATTTATATACCTTAGTTAAAAATATTTTATTGCTTAAAAAATGCTGACAATCTTCGGAGTCTTCAGCAGGTTGTAATCTTTGGTGGGTCTTGCCTTGATGTTGATGGCTGCTATCAGGTGATGGTTGCTGAAGGCTGGCGTGACTAGGGCAATTTCTTCTTTTTTCTTTTCTTTTTTTTAAATTTTTTATTATACTTTAAGTTCTAGGGCACATGTTCACAACGTGCAGGTTTGTTACATATGTATACATGTGCCATGTTGGTGTGCTGCATCCATTAACTCGTCGTTTACATTAAGTATATCTCCTAATGCTATCCCTCCCCTCCTGCCTCCACCCCATGATAGGCTCTGGTGTGTGATGTTCCCCTTCCTGTGTCCAAGTGATCTCATTGTTGAATTCCCACCTGTGAGTGAGAATATGCGGTGTTTGGTTTTCTGTCCTTGCAATAGTTTGCTGAGAATGATGGTTTACAGCTTCATCCGTGTCCCTACAAAGGACATGAACTCATCCTTTTTTTATTGCTGCATAGAATTCCATGGTGTGTATGTGAAACATTGTCTTAATCCAGTCTATCATCGATGGACATTTGGGTTGGCTCCAAGTCTTCTTTACTGTGAATAGTGCCGCAATAAACATATGTATGCATGTGTCTTTATAGCAGCATGATTTATAATCCTTTGGGTATATACACAGTAATGGGATGGCTGGGTCAAATGGTATTTCTATTTCTAGATCCTTGAGGAATTGCCACACTATCTTCCACAATGGTTGAACTAGCTTACAGTCCCACCAACAGTGTAAAAGTGTTCCTATTTCTCCACATCCTCTCCGCACCTGTTGTTTCCTGACTTTTTAATGATCACCATTCTAACTGGTGTGAGATGGTATCTCATTGTGGTTTTGATTTGCATTTCCCTGATGGCCAGTGATGATGAGCATTTTTTCATGTGTTTGTTGGTTGCATAAATGTCTTCCTTTGAGAAGTGTCTGTTCATATCCTTTGCCCACTTTTTGATGGGGTTGTTTGTTTTTTTCTTGTAAATTTGTTTGAGTTCTTTGTAGGTTCTGGATATTAGTTTTTTGTCAAATGAGTAGATTGCAAGAATTTTCTCCCATTCTGTAGGTTGTCTCTTCACTCTGATGGTAGTTTCCTTTGCTGTGCAGAAGCTCTTTAGTTTAATTAGATCCCATTTGTCAATTTTGGCTTTTGTTGCCATTGCTTTTGGTGTTTTAGACATGAAGTCCTTGCCCATGCCTATGTCCTGAATGGTATTACCTAGGTTTTCTTCTAGGGTTTTTATGGTTTTAGGTCTAACATTTAAGTCTTTAATCCATCTGGAATTAATTTTTGCATAAGGTGTAAGGAAGGGATTCAGTTTCAGCTTTCCACATATGGCTAGCCAGTTTTCCCAGCACCATTTATTAAATAGGGAATCCTTTCCCCATTGCTTGTTTTTGTCGGGTTTGTCAAAGATCAGATGGTTGTAGATGTGTGGTATTATTTCTGAGGGCTCTGTTCTCTTCCATTGGTCTATATATCTGTTTTGGTACCAGTACCAGTACCAGTACCATGCTATTTTGGTTACTGTAGCCTTGTAGTATAGTTTGAAGTCAGGTCACGGGATGCCTCCAGCTTTGTTCTTTCGCTAGGATTGTCTTGGCAATGCGGGCTCTTTTTTGGTTCCATATGAATTTTAAAGTAGTTTTTTCCAATTCTGTGAAGAAAGTCATTGGTAGCTTGATGGGGATGGCATTGAATCTATAAATTACCTTGGGCCGTATGGCCATTTTCACAATATTGATTCTTCCTATCCATGAGCATGGAATGTTATTCCATTTGTTTGTGTCCTCCTTTATTTCATTGAGCAGTGGTTTGTAGTTCTCCTTGAAGAGGTCCTTCACATCCCTTGTAAGTTGGATTCCTAGGTATTTTATTCTCTTTGAAGCAATTGTGAATGGGAGTTCACTCATGATTTGGCTCTCTGTCTGTTATTTGTGTATAAGAATGCTTGTGATTTTTGCACATTGATTTTGTATTCTGAGACTTTGCTGAAGTTGCTTATCAGCTTAAGGAGATTTTGGGCTGAGACGATGGGGCTTTCTAAATAAGCAATCATATCATCTGCAAACAGGGATAATTTGACTTCCTCTTTTCCTAACTGAATAATTTTTATTTCTTTCTCCTGCCTGATTGCCCTGGCTGCAACTTCCATCACTACGTTGAATAGGAGTGGTGAGGGAGGGCATCCCTGTCTTGTGCCAGTTTTCAAAGGGAATGCTTCCAGTTTTTGCCTGTTCAGTATGATATTGGCTGTGAGTTTGTCATAAATAGCTCTTATTATTTTGAGATACATCCCATCAATATTGAATTTGTTGAGAGTTTTTAGCATGAAAGGCTGTTGAGTTTTGTCAAAGGCCTTTTCTGCATCTATTGAGATAATCATGTGGTTTTTGTCTTTGGTTCTGTTTATATGATGGATTACGTTTACTGATTTGTGTATGTTGAACCAGCCTTGCATTGACTTATTTTAAGACAGTGATGAAGTTTGCTACAGAAGATTTCTCTGTAGCATGTGATGCTGTTTGATAGCATTTTACCCACAGTAGAACGTTCAGAATTTGAGTCAATCCTCCCAAACTTTTCCGCTGCTTTATCAGTTTTATGTAATATTCTAAATCCTTTGTTGTCATTTAAATAGTGTTCACAGAATCTTCACCAGGAGTAGATTCCATCTTAAGAAACCACTTTCTTTGCTCATCTATAAGAAGCAAGTCTTCATCTGTTAAAGTTTTATCGTGAGATTTCAGCAATTTGGTTACATCCTCAGGCTCCACTTCCAATTCTAGTTCTGTTACTATTTCTACCACATATGCAGTTACTTTTTCCATTGATGTCTTGAATCCCTCGAAGTCATTCATGAAGTTGGAATAAACTGCTTTCAAATTCCTGTTAATGTTGATATTTTGACCTCCCCTTATGAATCACAATATGTTTTTAATGACATATAGAATGGTGAATCCTTTCCAGCAGGTTCAATTGACTTTGCTAGATCCTTCAGAGGAATCACTATCTATGGCACCTATAGCCTTTAAAAAATGTATTTCTGGAATAATAAGACTTGAAAGTCAAAATGACTCATTGATCCATGGGCTGCAGAATGGGTGTTGTGTTAGCAGGCATGAAAACAACATTCATCTTCTTGTATGTCTGCATCAGAGCTCTTAAGTAACTGGGTGCATTTGTCAATGAGCAGTACTATTTTGAACGGATTTTTTTTTCTGAGAACTTCTCAACAGTGGGCTTAAAATATTCAGAAAATCATGCTATAAACAGATATGCTGTCATCCAGGCTTTGTTGTTCTATTTAGAGAGCACAGACTATTAATTTTTTTTTACCCAGTGTGTTCTAATTCAAGCAGATATGATTTGCCATTTCTCTGATACCTGCTTAAATGGTATCCATCTGTATAGGATAAGCCTTGTCATCTGAGGATTTTTTTTTTTTTTTTTTTTTTTTTTTTTTTTTTTTGAGACGGAGTCTTGCTCTGTGCCCCAGGCTGGAGTGCAGTGGCGCGATCTCGGCTCACTGCAAGCTCCGCCCCCCCGGGTTCACGCCATTCTCCTGCCTCAGCCTCCCAAGTAGCTGGGACTACAGGCGCCCGCCACCTCGCCCGGCTAATTTTTTGTATTTTTTAGTAGAGACGGGGTTTCACCGTGTTAGCCAGGATGGTCTCGATCTCCTGACCTCGTGATCCGCCCGTCTCAGCCTCCCAAAGTGCTGGGATTACAGGCTTGAGCCACCGCGCCCGGCCTCATCTGAGGATTTTGAAGCAGACTTAAAAGTCCACGGCATGTAATATTTTGCTGAGGTATCATTTTGAATTATGAGTATTGCAAGGCTGGTGTGTGAACATGAATCATAGAGCAGGGAAGAAAGGCTAAACAAACACACAGAGCCTATGTCCCCCAGTCCTCAGTGCTACTCTCTGTGATACATTATTTCATTTAGTTGTCAAAATATCCCATGATGCTTATATTACTCCCCCCATTTTAGCTATGAGGTCACTGATAAATTACATGCAGGTATTTGGTGACAAACATCTTTGGACATGTGTGTCATAATTTCAAGACATATACTCATTTTATCCTTTATTCTAGATTACATGCCTCTTGTGATCAGAGACTATTTGATGGCCCCATCCTTTACCACCCTCAGTACTTAGGACAATTTGTCAAACTCTATAGGTTCTCAATCAATGTCTGAGAAATGAATGAATGATAAGGTTTAAAAATTTCAGACAGAAGAAGTGTATAGGGGTCATTAATTGGCTAACTTAAGTGGAGAGGAAATATTTAAGAGGAAAGTAATATGTGGTTAAAAATAAACAAAACAAATTAGTAGAGCCAGAGAAAATGCAAAATAAACCCCAAGTAGCATAATTGTGATTTTTAATTTAATGAGATATTTTCAAGATCCACTGAAAATATTAATGGATTATGACAAGAGTACATTGGTAGTTGTATTTTGACTCACTAAACTGGAAAGATATTAGGAGAAAGAAATTTAATGGTAAAATATTGCCAACACTAGGTCTACTGCAAGTTGCCCAGAGTCCAGGTGAGTGATTTAAGTAAAGATTTAATAAAAATGACAAATTCATTTTAATGTAAAAAATTATTGCTAAATTGCAATGTGTATTTTTTTTTTTTTTTTTTTTTCTAGGGCTGCCATACAAAGTACCACAAAGTATTTCTGTGTGGCTTAAACAACAGAAATGTGTTGTCTTATAGTTCTAGAGACTAGAAGTCCAAAATCAAGATGTTGGCAGGTTTGGTTCCTTATGAGGGCTGTGAGGGAAGGATTTATTCCCAGCCTCTCTCTTTGGCTTGTAGATGACTGTCTTATTTCTATATTTCTTCACATCCTCTTCCCTCTATGCATGCCTGTCTGTGCCCAAATTTTCTCTTTTTATGAGGACACCAGTCACATTGGATTAGGTCGTACCCCGACAATTCCATTTTAACTTGATTATTTTTGTAAAGATTCAATTTCCGAATAATTTCACATTTGAGGTGCTGGAGAATCAAACTTCAGTCTGTAAATTTGGGGTAGGAGTACACAATTTAGCTCATAACACAATGTGTAAGGTAATCCTGAATAACAATAACAAGAATTAAAAGATGAACACATCTAATAATTATTTACTGAATTCCACTTATACACTAGACATGGTGCTAGGCATTCAAGGTACCAAACTAAGTAAAGATAAGATACATATATCCTCAAGGGTTTTATAGTCTCTTGGATGAGGCAGATAAGTAAGCAACTAATTACAATGCAATTCATTTAGAAGTATAATTTAAATATTTACAAAGTACCATCTAAGAAAAGAATGGTGGGAAAGTTAAAAAATAAGAAAAGGCATCAGTGAGGAAATCACTTTTAGGTTAAGTTTTGGATGATGTAAAGAAGCTTGAAAAATTAAGTTGGAAAGCAAATTCTACCAGAGGAAATAGTATGGTTTATTCTCAGTAATGTCAGATTTTTAGTATGAAGTACATGTTGCGGGTAAAAGGTGAAAAGTTTGAAAGTTAGCTAGGGAGCCTATCAAGAACGTCACGTGGCCGGGCGTGGTGGCTCAAGCCTGTAATCCCAGCACTTTGGGAGGCCGAGACGGGCGGATCACGAGTTCAGGAGATCGAGACCATCCTGGCTAACACGGTGAAACCCCGTCTCTACTAAAATACAAAAAAAATTAGCCGGGCGAGGTGGAGGGCGCCTGTACTCCCAGCTACTCGGGAGGCTGAGGCAGGAGAATGGCGTGAACCCGGGAGGCGGGGCTTGCAGTGAGCTGAGATCCGGCCACTGCACTCCAGCCTGGGCAACAGAGCCAGACTCCGTCTCAAAAAAAAAAAAAAAAAAAAAAAGAACGTTACGCAAATGAGATCCACTAAATTATTTTAAGTAGAGAAGTAATTTATAAAGATTACTCTGAAGGCTATTTTAAGAGTACCTTAGGAAGGAATAAAGAGCCACAGAGCCCAGGTAAGAATACATCGCACTAGTCAGATGAGAGACCAAGAGTGCCTTAATGACAAGAGTAGCAAAATGGAGAGCAAGGTATGGAAAACAGAGAAATGCACACGATAGACTTGACAAGATTTAGTGAGCAACATGTGGAATTAGGTGGTTGTTTAGTATGACTCCTAGATTTCTGAAGTGTGTACTGGGTGGATAGAGTTGGTATTAAATAATATAGGAATACAAGAACCAAGATTTGGGGATAAAGATAATTCATCCAGTTTTGAACACATTGAGTTTGAGATGCTTGTGAGGCATCCAAGTAGAGCTGTTTAGTAGAAAGTAAGAAATACATACAGGCAGATCAGGAAAGACATGTGGTAGAGATTAAGCTTTGGTAGTCATCAGCATACATATTCACTCACTTGTATAGCAAACGTTTGTTGAGTACCTACTAGATCCCAAGAATTATGCTTTTGGTGAACATTAAAGCTAGGGGACTAGATTGCGATACTCTAATGAAAACGTGAAGAAAATATGACCCAGGTTCTGGAAAACATCAATATAAAAAAAAGTGACAGAGAAAGAGGAACTGATAAAGTAGATAAGAACGGTCAATCAAAAAGTGAACAATTTGAGAAATTGAAGAATAGCAAGAAGGAGATGTTTAACAGTATTAAATGTTATTGTAAGACAAGATAAGGACTGGAATCAGGCAGGGTTCTGCCAGGAAATAGCTGCCCCCCTCAAATGGGGTAATTAAGGAGAGAATGAGAGAGAGAGAGAGAGAGAAAGAAAGAGCGAGAGAGAGCTGTAGAAGAAAGCCAAGAACCTCCTGACATAGGTGATTGTGGTCATGAATAGAAAAATAAAGTTGCAGCCAAACCACAGGATGGCAGGAAGGGAGCTGGGTGAATACCTACCATACTCTGGCCTCTTATGGTGTCTCCCATTGACAAAACCCAACAGGATGTCAGAGGAAAAAGTTATTGATGTAGTTCATATAGGACAGCTTCTCTGATCAAGAAGCAGAGTGGAGGGCCAGGCGCGGTGGCCCACACCTGTAATCCCAGTACTTTGGGAAACTGAGGTGGGCAGATCATGAGGTCAGGAGATTGAGACCATCCTGGCTAACACAGTGAAACCCCGTCTCTACTAAACATAAAAACATAATAATAAAAAAAAATTAGCCAGGTGTGGTGGCGGGCACCTGTAGTCCCAGCTACTCGGGAGGCTGAAGCAGAATGGCGTGAACTGGGGAGGTGGAGCTTGCAGTGTGCTGAGATCCTGCCACTGCACTCCAGCCTGGGCAACAGAGCGAGACTCCATCTCAAAAAAAAAAAAAAAAAAAAGGCAGAGTAGACTGGAAAAGAGAGAGTAGACTTGTTAGGGTCAGTGGAGAATATTCTGTTTAGATTTTAAAAGATATTGTACTTGGCAATTTGATGATCAAGGGTAGAGTGAAAGGAACATGATAGAATGAGGGTAGAAGCCACATTGCAGTAGGCAGAGGGACAAATGAGGTGTGAAAATATAGATACACCTGTAGCCTTTCAAAATGCTTAACTGAGAAGGGAATGAAAAAAATAAGGTCTGTTTTTTTAGTTGCAAGAAGATGAAGTGTTGAGGGAGTTAAGACGTGAGAGATTTAGTGATATATTTAGGCTGAATGAAAATATTGAGTGGGGAGATGCATATCTGCATTTCTGATGAAGCAATGTGTAAGGGGACACAGGTGATTAGAATCAAGAACAGGAGAAAAGAGTAACTTTTGACATATTTCCCTCCTTCTGACCAGCGAGCTTGTCTATCTTCTTGTAGCACTTGACACCTAGTTGGATGTGCCCATTCTAGTCCCCAGTGACAACAAATGCCTTGAACCTGGTCCAACGGCAAGCAGAGGTCTGCTTTTGCACAGGCATAATTTTTGAAACTTTATCCTTGAGGAATGTCCCCAGGAAAAATTCAGTGACCTCAGATTCCCTGATGTACAGAGAGATACAACTACTCTTTCTATTTTAGGTACTCCTCAGTCATCTCTGCTTTTTTCTATGCTTCTGTTCTTTCTCTCATTCTCTCTCTTAAAAATTTCCCTTGATTACTTATCTTACTCATGGTTCAAAATTAACCCCTTTAGCCATCTATAGCCTAGAGAGGTAGAAACATAGGGTCCATTATTCACTCAGCAGTTGTGACCAGCAGAAGATCCCTTCAAGAAGTGTGAGTAGGGTAGACATTCCAGAACACCACCATTTCTCTTTTAATCAGAATTTTAATTTCTGCTTCAATCCATCCATTATACACCATAAGTGATATTATTTTATTTAAGAGCTTTCACGAACACTCATATTTGAACAAACTTTGATTGAATATGAAACTGCATTGATCAGGTTTGGTGCTTGTGATGTACAAAATCTAATTTACTTTAAGTTTTATATAATGGGCAGATTGAATTTAAATGATCATACTCAGAAAATTCTCTGTGTAGTCAAAACCAGAAATAAATGTGTAAGATTCTGTTACTGCAAAATAGCAATGTTGCACTGTGATCAGCAATTTAAACAGCCTAGCACATATTTATAGTTGGCATCACATATAGTGTCTGTTTCTGCCTCACTTAAATCTGGGATTAAGATTTGAACCTGACCTCCTTGCCCTTGAGTTTATCTACCTTTCAAAGAAAACAAATCATTCCTGCCCAAAGTTAATTATAATTCACATGCAGTCGATTTATTAAATTGCTTCCAGATCTGCATTTTAAAAATAAGCAAACTAGAAAGAAATATTTGCTCTTTAAAAAGAGTATTTGTTTTTGTCCAAATGTACATTTTCTTTAGCTACATATGTTCAGTTAATTTTCTCTGTAGTTTAAGATGGTGCCTAGAAAACCTTTAAAGAGTTAGAATGGACACTGCTGTAGAAGAGTGCCTTAATGTTCTATTGCTTTATCACTCAGCTATTATCATCTGGGAATGCAAATTTATTTGTAAAAGTTGGCAAAACACAACTTTCTGGGAAAGTTTTATCTATTAACCAAAAGTAGATAGGACACACACAATTCCTTTCCTGTATCAACACTGATTGTGGCTATCTTAGGACTGTGTTGGGAAAGATTTTGAAGGTGGGGGTAGAGTGTTGCAGAGAGCTGTTTAGTTGTTGATCTCAGCCAGATGCATGGAATGGGAAGCTGTGCTATAGCTCCCATCTCAATATTAATGTCGTATCAGAACTAAGAGAGTAACATTTCTCTTAAAAACAAGCATGTCAGTAACAAAATACAGCATAGGAAAAAAGCATGTGTTGCTATATATATTTTTGTGTATGACTGTGTATAATTCTTTGATCTACTTAGATATTAGCTGTCCAATAAGTAGTCAGAGGCATTTGAAGAGAGAAAAAACATTCCCTCATACCTGCTACCTTCACTACTGGGGGCTACCAGGATATGAGGACATAGGACCTAGCTCTACTCCTTTCCCAAATGCAGGAGTTACAGGAGGACTCCCAATAGCAGACCAAGACCACAAATTTTACCTGTCCCCAAATATAAAGGAAGAAATAGGCTTTGTTGCTAAGGGAGAATAGAATGATAGGTGGCTACAGAAAGGGTTCTCATGTTGATGTACCATTAACTCTGGGGCAAGAAGTTGAAGAAAGGAAAACTGACACTGTCTTGTATAAACAAACAGGAATGTAAGGATAGGGAGTAGCAGAAAAGAGAAGAGAGAGGGGGAAAAGATAGGCCAGACACTATTTTAGGAGCCTGCATCCTAAAAATAAATATGCTAAGCAGAGAATTCCTGACTGTGGGGTAGTAGAATTTTTAACAATAGGGATTCTAACTTTCCATTCTATGCTGTGACAAAAACCTTCTCCATCTTCATTTTCACAAACAGTGTAAAACCATCAGCCTTCAGCACATTTTGGGGGAAAAGAGTCTTGTTTTAAAAAAAAAGAGGTTTGTTTATGGAAGCTCTGGAGACAACCCACACTGCAGCTATTTTTCTGTTTGCTCTTGTTCTAATTTGGACCACCATTCACATTGCTGCTAATCACTGCCTAGAAAACTTAGATTTCCATTTATTTTTGTACAGTATAACTATCACCATGTGGATGTCAGTAGAGTGAAGAATTTTAGGAGGTAACACTTTTCTTTACTATTGCATCCCAATATTCCCCACAGAATCCCTCCTCATGAGATTAGACAGGTTTGGAGTACTTTTTTTTCTCTTGTTTTTCCAACACACTATATGTTGTACATTTTTTATCTTCCAACTCATTTATTAAAAAGAGTGCATGTTCGTATATTATTTTCACTGCTATATTTCCCACAACCTAATAATCTTAAAGTAGGTATTCAACAAATAGTTGTTAAACAAAAAATAAGTAAACAAGTATTTTATATTTTATAAAATAATTTACATTTCTTACATGTGATGCAATAAGATATAATCTACACTAGTCTCAAACGTACTGAATTCTAAAAATGTGAATCAACAATCCACAGAACTAATTTCATGACCCACAAATGATCATGATCCATAGTTTGAAAAACAGTGACTTAAACATTATGCAAGAATATTCTGTGTCCAGCATAATGGCAAGAGCCCACTAGAACCCAGATTTCCAACTAATTACAACAAAAAGATCTTGACAAAAACAAAAAGGAACAACCTGAGGACTGTAAGAAAATTAACAAAATTAGGAGACAAAGAGTTGAAAGTAAATGTACAAGGTATATTTTCCATTTTTTTCTCTTATGCTTTGCTCCAAGAGTGAGCCCCAGTCACAGAGCAGCACATCAGCAGTGGATGCATAATAGTTTAAAACTTCAATAGGAAGCTCATCTTTACAACCAGAGAAACCAACAAAGAAGATTCTGGGGCCTGGAGAGAGGAGAGAATCTCAGAGAAGAGAGAACCAGAAAGGAGAATCCCTGATTCTGTGTAAAATCTGCAGATGTTTCAGGTGCACTTATTCTTTATGGATGCAAGAGACAAGCTCAAACAAGTGGACTAAGTGTTTTTGGAACTGAACTGAGATTTTAACCACCACACAAAGAAAGTGAGACAGAATTTATGATCTGAACCTAGCCATGTTGATTGCCTGCTAAATAAAAATCAACATTCTCCAGAGTATTATAACAGAACCTAGAGTCTACGCAACATGGCATTCACAATGTCCAGGATACAATTCAAAATTATTCAGCATAAAACCAGGAAAATGTGGACAGTTATCAAGATAAAAAAATAAACAGATTTCCTAGATAACCCAGATGTTGGAATAATCAAAGATTTTAATACACTTATTACAAGTAGGTTTTATGAAGAAAGAACATACTTGAAATGAATTAAGATAATTTGCCATCGCAGAAAAGAAACTTTAAAATTAACTAAATGGAAAGGTTAGAATTTAAAAAGTAGTTTCCCCAAAATAAAAAAAATCACTGAATGTGCTCAATGGCAGAATGTAGGTGACAAAGTAACCTGAGGACAGGTAATTTGATCAAATCTGAAGAACAGAGAGAGAGAAAAAAAGAAATGTGTGACAGTATAAAAAGGTCTAATGTACATGCAATAGAAGTTCCAGAAGGAGAGGAGAAAGAGAATGGGATAGTAAAAAAATATATTTGAAAAATAATGGCTTGGGAGTTTTCCAGATTTGTGAAAGATAAAAATGTACATATTTAAGAAGTTCAGCAGATCCACAAACCAGATAAATTTTTAAAAATCAAATTTAAACAAAAAATACTAAAAATGCAGGAAACCAAAGATTTTCTTTTAATCTTATAAGTATGTTTTTTTCCTTTTAAGGTTACATTTCATACATCCAAAGGAGCAATGATTTGAACGATGGCATGTTGCTCATTTAAAACCTGGGAGATCAGAAGACAGTGCAGTAACATCTTTAAAGTGCTGAAAGAAAAGAACAGCCAACCTAGACTTTTACAGCCAATGAAAATATCCTTTAAAGATACAGGTAAAATAGGAAACTTCTGGTCTCTATTCCAGCTTCATTCTGACAAGTAAAAGCTAAACACCGGAAAAATCAACAACCATTTCTTAGATCTATCAGGGAAGTGAGGACACAGAAAAATGCTGCTTCCCAAATTGGAGAGACAGACAGGTAAATACCTATCATCACAATTTACTGGAGTAGAAACCCATGAGCAGAAATCTCTGAGGGAAACAGTGCTAGGGTATGAAAACTTGAATTGTATTTCATGAATTACTGGAGGCTCAATGTGAACAAGTCTGAGTTAAGAACTCCAGAGGACCCAGTTGTAAGGAGGCCTCCGTGATTTTGTGAGTTTTACCTGCAGGAACTCTACCACATCCTTACAGTGAATGTTGGAGAAAAATCCTCTCATACATGTAATAGGAGGAGGGGAAAAAGAACCGTTTTGAAATACACTTGAGCGTTCTGGTTTTAGCAAAGCTTGTCCTCAGGAGAAACTATTTTACCCCAGCCTATTCTGCTGGTTTTTTTTTTTTTCCAGAGCCTAAACCTCCCTTTGGGAAGGGAAATACCCATCTCCAGCCAGCTGCAGCCTTCCACATACGGAAAGAAATTCCCAACTCCAACTCCCTTTAGCTTTACACGTGGGAGAAGGGAAATACCCAAGTCAGGTTTCCTCTAGCCATCATATCCCATCCAGCAGGGTAAAAATTGTGAAGTACTGATGAAGTTGACAGTCCAGGGGCACAACCTTACCAAAAGACTGACACCTTATCATAGGACTATAGAATGCTTCCTGATATGGTTTGGCTGTGTCCCTGCCCAAATCTCACCTTGAATTATAACAATCCCCACATGTCAAGGGCTGGGCCAGGTGGAGATAATTGAATCATGAGGGCAGTTTCCCCCATACTGTTCTCATGGTAGTGAATGATCTCTCAAGATCTGATGGTTTTATAAATGGCAGTTACCCTGCACAAGCTCCCTTGCCTGCCGCCATGTAAGACATGACTTTGTCTTTCCTTTGCCTTCTGCCATGATTGTGAGGCCTCCTCAGCCATGTGGAACTGTGAGCCCATTAAACCTCTTTCCTTTAAAAATTACCCTGTCTTGGGTATGTCTTTATTAGCAGTGTGAGAACAGATGAATACACTTCCCCTCCCAAAACATGTTACCAACATATTACTAAAGGCCTATTTACCAGAGTTCTTTCACCTAGTGTATCATGTCCACCTTTCAACAAAAGGTTACAATGCACACTAAAAGCCAACCCCCACCCATCGCAATTTAAAGAGATGGAAGAAGCATCAGAATCAGAGTTAGATATAGCAGGAATGTTGAAATTGTCTAACCAAAAAGTTTAAAAATCTGTAATTGATACGCTAAGAACTTTAATGACAACATGCAATAATATATAAATAACATAAGCAGAGAGAATGGGCATGGTGGCTCACACCTGTAATCTCAGCACTTTGAGAGGCTGAGGTGGGTGGATCGTTTGAGGCCCATGCAAAACCAGCCTGGCTAATGTGGCAAAACTCCATCTCTACTAAAATACAAAAATTAGCTGAGTGTGGTGGCATGTGCCTGTAATCCCAGCTGAAGTACAAGAATCATTTGAAACTGGGAGGCAGAGTTTGCAGTGAGCTGAGATACTGCACCACTGCACTTTAGCCTGGGCAACAGAGAGATGGAAATTCTAAGAAAGAATAATAATAAAAAAAATGCTAGAGATAAAACACAGTAGCAGAATTAAAAACATCCCTTTGATGAACTGATTAGTAGGTTGAACATGGCTGAGGAAAGAATTGCTGAGCTTGAGAATATGATAAAAGAAACTTACCAAACTGAAAAGCAAAGAGAAAAGAGACAGAAAAAACCCTAGAATATCCAAAAACTGTGGGGCGACCAAAAAGGTTTACTATATGCATTATGAATATAATAGAAAGACAAGAAAGAGGAAAAAAGACAGAAGAAATATTTAAGATAATAATGACTGAGAATTTTCCCAAATTAATGCCAGACACAAAACCGTAGATCTAGGAAGCTCAGAAAATACCAAGGGGGATAAGCACCCGCACCCCACCCTCCAGAATAACAACACCTGGGTATGTAATAGTCAAATTACAGAAAAATCAAAGGTAAGTAAAAAATACTGCAAAAATCCAGAGGAGAAACACTTTATCTTTAGCAGAGCAAAGCTAAGAATTACACCCAACTTCCCCTCAGAAACTATGCAAGCAAGAAGAGATTATAGTAGAATATTTAAAATATTTGGAGAAAAAACCAACCAATCTAGAATTATGTACCCTGTGAAATTATCCTTTAAGTTGAAGGACAAATAAGGGCTTTCTCAGACAAACAAAAATTCAAGGACTTTGTTGCAAATTATATAGGTGCGTGCGCACACACACACACATATCCATATATATGTGAACACATGAATGTTTATGCATAAGTGAAATGAATGACAACAATTATACAAGGAATGAGAGAGAGAAATTAGGAGTAAAGATATAAGATACTTGTACTACCTGTGAAGTGGTATAATGTTATTTGAAAGTAGACTTCAATTAGTTGTAAATATTTATTGCAAACTCTAAGGAAACCACAAAAGAAAGTTTAAAAACAAGTATAATTGATATATTAAGACAGGAGAGAAAATGAAATCATATAAAATGCTCAATTAAGACCATAAAAGGAAGAAAAAGTACAGAAGAAAAAATAGGAACAAAGATGCCAATAAAAGACATGGATTGCCAGAGTAGATTAAAAAAGCAGGGTCCAACTATATGTTGTTATGAGAAACTCCCTCAAATATGAAGACATACGCACATTAAAAATAAAAGGATGGAGAAATATTTACCATACTATCACTAATAAAAATAAAGTGGGAGTAGCTATGTTAATTTAGAGCAGAAAAATTACTAAGAAAAAAAAAAAGAGAGGCATTAGGTAATGACAAAGGGGTTAATACTCTGAGAAGACATAACAATCCTCAATGGGTGTGTGCCCAACAAGAGAGCATCAAAATACATGAGGCAAAATTGATAGAACTGTAAGGAGAAATTGATAAAACTACCATTATATTTGTAGACTTTTACACTCTTCTAATAGAAATGGACAGTTCTAGCAGGAAGAAAATCAGTAAAAACAGGATTGAACTCAATCTCACCATCCATCAACTGGATAAGAATGGGACACATGGGCCAAAGAATAATTCTGGAGAGAAATTTCAAAATATTTTGAATTAAATGAAAATGAAAATGCAAATTATCAAAATTTGTGGATGCAGTGCTGAGGGAGAAACTTATAGCATTAAATACAGAAGAAACTTCTTTTCTAATATATACATTCAATGCTATATGGTGGTAGTGGAGGGGGAGTTGTGCATGTGTAGGGACAGGAAGTATATAAAAACTCTATGTTCTTTCCACTCAATTTTAATATGAACTTAAAACTGCTCTAAAAACTAAATTTTATTAATGAAAACAAACCAGATAACACTTCATACCCAATGGAATAAGCTGAATCTAGGGTGACAATAGCAAGTGTTATTGAGATTATGTTACAGAGAACTTGGGTTGCAACATATTCTTAACAATCCAAGTGTTGTTGAGAATATGAAGTAATCCAAATTCTTCTACATTGTTGGTGGGAATGTAAATTAGTACAAACACTTTAGATCATAATTAGATATTATATACTAGTTCCAAAATATGCATACCTTATGATCCAGAAATTCCACTCATAGGCATATAGTCAACAGAAATACATATATATGAGCACCAATAAATATGTACAAAAATATTCAAAGCAGAATTATTCATAATAGCCTCAAACTTGAAAGAACTCTAATACCTGTCAATAGTAGAATGAATTAATAAATGCTATACATTCATTGATGGAATGCTAGATGATAAAATTAGCAACTAGATAAATATAAGCAACATAATATTGAGGTGAACGGTGCCCAAAATTTAAAATGTATGATCTTATTTATTTAAGTTAGTTTAAAATAAATTGAAACTACAATATTTAGAGATAATGTTTGTGTTACAGAATTACAAATTAAATAAATAGTTATAAATTTTAAAACTGATAAAATAAAGATATACTCAAATAAAGGTAAAATAAGATAATTTGTTGTTAGCGTAGTCTACAATAAATTTTTAAATAATTTATTCAGGGAGAAGAGGCATAATAGCAGAGGGAAAGGTATGTCATCAGGCATGAAGAAAGAACAATAGAAGTGGTAAATATATCTGACTAAACAGAAAAGATTATTTTTTACTCTTAAATTCTTTAAGATATGTATAACTCTTTAAAGCAAAAATGACAACACAGTCTGCTGTGTTTTTGAGCAACTGTACATTATATTATATCAAACAAAGTATATAGACAGAATGTCAATAAATAAGTTAAAATGGAACATTAAAAATATTCAAAAATCCCAAAGAATGCAGGAAAAGGAGAACAAAGGAATGAAGTCAGTGGGAACATATAAAAAAGAAATAATAAAATGGTAGAATCTTAAACCAAACCATATTAATAATTATATTAAATGATCATGTTCTAAACACACCAATTAGAGATTGATAGAGCACATAAAAAAGCAAAACTCAACTACACTTTGAAATAAACCTCAAATATACCAGCACATATAGACAGAAAAAGATATACACATGGATGGAAAAGATCTACCATACAAACAGTATACATACAAAAGCTGAAGTGAAAACTTTAGTATCAGATAAAATAGACTTTAAGACAAATGGCATTGCCAGAGATAAATATTTTATAATGACTGAAATGCCACTTCACAGTTCTCTTCTCCTTTCTATGACTGATCCTTCCACCTGGCTTCTAGATTCCTTCTCCTCCCTGCTTCTCCAATGATCCTCTCTCTCAATCTCTATCTCAAAACTTCACTTCTTCCTCTTTTAAATTCCTTTACATTACTCTGCAAGTATATTCAAGCATTTCCTATCTTGAAAAAACAAAAACAAAAACAAAAAACCTGGATACTGTTTCAAAATTTCTGACTAGATGCAGCTAGTATGAACCTCCTCCACAGAGAGGAACCAAAATGGCAAGTAGATATTCACATTTCAAATTGATCATCTAGAAGATAACACTGGGATTCAGCAGAGAAGTGATGAGAAGCACCAAAAGCAGGTAAGGGGAGAGTGAGTCCTTGCTTGGTTGGAATTGACTGGGATCCAGAAGAAGCTTCTGGGTGCAAGGAAAGCGTAAGAGAGAGGCCCCCAGGGCTCCATACTTCCACCACCGTCCTTTAAAATGTTAACTATGGGAGAATGTCTCAACCCATACACATTTTGAAACTAACATAGAGAATGGCCTAGAGATTGCACAGACACATTGCTAGAAAGAGGGAACTCATGTAAAGTCTCACAGACTTCCAAGCCCTGAGCAGCTGCAGCTTGGCACCATCCTGAGAGCCAAATCCCCAGAGAATTCTGTCTTGCCCTGGGAACAATGCCACAGCTTTTGCCACCAGGCTAAAGAGGGAGAAGGGAGGCTGGGTGCTCCCATGCACCCCAAGGACAAATCCCACTGTGCTGTTATGGGCTGCTGTGAGATAAGGTACAAGCAAATTACACTCCCCGTAGCTACCTGCCTTTTGCTACAGCCAAAGGGAGAGTCCTCCCTTCCCTGGTGGTAAGCCCACAGTCAGAACTATTCTGAGATCCTAGCCTTCAAAGGTTTACATTCTGCAATGGTGCCTGGACTTCCACTACCATTGCCACTGCTGGGCCAAGGAGGAAGAAGGAAGGCTGGACACACTTACATACACCTAGTACAAATCGTACTGCTGCTGCTGTAGGCTGCTGTGTGACAAATGCATGAGTCAATTGCTCTCCCCACAGCTACCTGCTTATACTGTTCCAGTTGAGGGGGGACCCACCTTCCCCGGTAGGTATGCAGCATAGACACTGCTGCCCACACCAGAGCATTCTAGCATTCTACTATGGCCTGGGGACCACCATAGCTTATCACAACCAACACCTGAATGCGCCACCATGGGGCCTGAGGACAAGTCTTCCAGACTGGGCCCCTCTACCCAGTACTTGAGCATGCCATCCAGAACTGTGGAAACTTTCCAGCCAAGCCTACTATTGCTAACACCTGAGCACTCCTCCCAGACTCTGAGGTTGGACTGATTCAACCTTCCAATACCACCACAGCCAGTACACACCCACACATGATCTCAATACTGGAATAATCAGCCCTCCTGGAACCAATAATACTGTAAGCTGTCCTGGGTTGCCCAAAAGGCAGGCTCAGTCCATTGCTGCCACCACTAGGGCCCAAAGACTGGCCAAGCTGACATCCTAATCACCAGCAAAACACAGCACAGCCTCCACTATTAACTGCACTTCATTAACTACCACCATTTATTGAACACTGTCTTCAATAAATGATTCTGGGAAACATGGATAGGCACATACACAAGAATGAGATTGGACTCTATCACTCACCATATACAAAATCAACTTAAAATGGATTAAAGACTGAAATGTAAGACCTGAAGCTAAGACAATATTAGAGGAAAACCTAGGAAAAAATTTTGTGGACATTGGCCTAGACAGTGATTCATGATGAAGGCTCCAAAAGCAAATACAACAAAACCAAAAATGGACAAATGAGGCTTAATTAAACTGAAAAGCTTCCGCACAGAAAAGAAATCAAGAGAGTCGAGAGTCAATTTGCAGAATGAGAGAAAATATCTGCAGATTATTCATTAGCATGGGATTAATTTTCAGAATATACAAGGAACTCAAACAACTTACCAAGAAAAAACAAATACTTCCTTTAAGAGGTGGGCAAAGGAAATGGCTAGACATTTCTCAAAAAAAGACACATAAATTGCCAACAAATATATGAAAAATTGCTCAACATCACTAATCATCAGAGAGATGCAAATCAAAATCACAATGATATATCATCTTATCCCAGGAAGAATGTTATTACAGATACTGTGAGGATGTGGTGAAAAGAAAACCCTTATCCACTGCTGGTGGGAATGTAAACTATTATAGTCACTATGTAAAACATTATGAAGATTTCTTAAAAAATTTCTCATGCAATCAGCAATTCCTTTGCTGTGTATCTACCTAAAGGAAAAGACATCAATGTATGAAAAGGGTATCTGTACTCACATGTTTATTGCAGCATTATTATCAATAGCAAAAACATAGAATCAAGGTAGGTGCCCATCAACAGATGAATGAATAGAGAAAATGTGGTGTATATACACAATGGAATACTATTAGGCCGTGAAAAGGAAATAAATCATGTCATTCACACAATCTAGGTGGAACTGGGGGTCATTATTTTAAGTGAGAAATAAGCCAGGCACAAAAAGACAAATATTACATGTAAATAATTTCACATTATTCACTTATATGTGGAAGCTAAAATACTTGATCATTTTGAGGTAGAGTGAAAATATAGATAACAGAGGCTGGAAAAAGTGAGTATGGGGGAAGTGAGGAAGATAAAGAGAAGTACGTTAAAGGATACAGGCATTCAGTTAAAATGAATAAATCCAATGTTTGATAGCAGAACAGGGTGATTGAATTTACAAAAATGTACTGTACTCAAGTGATGGATACCGTAAATACCCTGTGATCACAGTGACTCGATCACTGTGCATTATATATATGTAACAAAATTTCACATGTACCCCATAAATTTGTACATCATCATGATAATGATAAAATGATCTTGCTTGAAAACAGATCATTCATCAGGAAGATACATAATTATAAGTATGTATTCCCCTAATCACAAATCCATAAATATATGAAGCAAAATGGACAGAATTAAAAGGCAAGTAGTAGTATACTCCTACACAAATATAGTAGGAGATTTAAAACCAAGTATTTCAGCAACTGACAGAGCAAGGAGACAAATAAAAAATAGTAAAGACATAGAAAAATCTCAATAAAATTACCAACTGCTTTGATCTAATTGACATTTTAAAAATACCACATCTAATAATTGCAGACTTCACATTATTTTCAAGTGTGTATTGTAGATTTACCAAAATAGAGTATAAATTAGAGAATAAAACATGCCTCAATAATTTAAAGGGATCAAGAATCACACAAAGTATATTCTTTTGCCAAAACATAATTAACTTAGAAATTAATAAAAAGTATTTAGGGCTGGGTGTGGTGGCTCACACCTGTAATCCCAGCACTTTGGGAGGCCAAGGCTGGCAGATCACCCAAGATTGGGAGTTTGAGACCAGCCTGACTAACATGGAGAAACCCCGTCTCTACTAAAAATACAAAATTAGCTGGGTGTGGTGGTGCATGCCTGTAATCCCAGCTATTCGGGAGGCTGAGGCAGGAGAATTCCTTGAACCCAGGAGGCGGTGGTTGTGGTGAGCTGAGATTGCACCATTGCACTCCAACCTGGGCAACAAGAGCAAAACTCTGTCTCACAAAAAAAAAAAAAAAAAGTATTTAGAAAATCCTCAAATATCTAAAAATTAATCAATTTATGAATTATTTACAGGTCAAAGACAAAATCACAAGAGAAATGTAAAAAATATTCTGAACAAAATGACAATGAAAATATTATGCCAAAGTAAAACATAGCTAAAGAAGTACTTTGGGAGAAAATTTTAGCTTCTAATACTTACATTAGACAAGAAGAAAGAGGTAGAATTAATGACCTAAGTTTCCACCTTAAAAATCTATAATATGAAGAGCAAAGTAAGCCCAAATTAAGCAGCAAAATGGAAATAATGAAGAGCAGAAATCAGAGAAATAGAAAACAGACCAATAATAGAGACAAGAAGGAAGGCAAATGCAGATTATATGAAAAGATCAACAATATTGACAAATTTCTAATTAGACTAATCAAAGGGAAATGAATCACAAATGAAAAAGGGATTGTTACCACAGATCACATAGACAGCCAAAGGATAATAAGAGACTACTATAATCAAACATATGCCTGACAAATTTGAAAACTCCGATGAATTAGACATTTATTCAAAAATACCAAAATTTGCTGTAAAAGAAACAAGAATTTCAAGTACCATGTCAATGAAAGAAATCTATTTATTTTATCTAAAATCTTCCTAAAAAGAAAATCTGAAGCCCATAGATTATAACCAGAAAATTTCATTAAAAATAAAGAAGGAAACAAGACCAATATTACACACACATTTTAAGAAAATAAAGGAGGAGGGATCACTGACTAATGGCCAGTATTACCTTAATATGACAAACTGACACAAATGTTACACACACATAGGAGAAATTTATAAGCCATTATCCTAGAGAAATTTATAGGCCAACATCCTTCATGAATCAAAATGCAAAAATCCTTAACAAAATGTTTGTAAATTGATTTTAACAACATTTTAAAAGGATGAGACATTATAATAAAATGGAACTTATTCCCTGAATGCAAGGTTGATTAACATTAAAAAAAATCAGTGAAGTTTGCCATATTCATATAATACTTAAAAAACCCCACATGATCTTTTCAATAAATGCAGAAGAAGCTTTTAACAAAACTCAGCATATATTTGTGAGAGTATCAGCAAACTAGAAATGGTGTGAGAGTATCAGCAAACTAGAAATGGTAGGGAATTTTCTGAAAGAAATAAAAGGTACCAGCAAACAGCTATCATATTTAATGATGAAAAACTGAATTTTTTCCCCATTTGCCTGGGAGCAAACCAATACTGCCTATTTTAGTACTTCTATTCAACATTGGACTAAGGTCTTAGACATTGAAAAAAGGCAATGTTTATCTGTTTCTATCTGCAGATTCTGTAATTGTTTATATAGAAAAACCTCTGGTAATTGACAAAATAATCATTAAATTAACTAATGGATTTAGCATTGTAGCAGGATACAAGGTTCATACACAAAAGTTATAGTCTTATATACTTACAAGAAACAACCGAAAAAAATAAAAAATATTTTCTGAGTAACACACAAAAAAAGTCAAAACATAAAATACTGACGAATGACACTAGCAAAGGGAGTCCAAGATATCTGCACTGAAAACTGCAAACATAGCTGATAGAAATTAAAGAAATGCTACATCTATGGAGAGAAATTAAGACTCAATATTATTAAGCCAACTAATATTCTTAAAGTCCCCAAATTTATCTGTAGAATCAATGCAATCCCAAATGAAATTCCAGCATCTTTTTTTTAATAGAAATTGACAAATATTTCCTAAAACTTCCATGGAAATGCAAAGGATCTAGAGTAAACAAAACATTTTTTTTTTTTTTTTTAAAGAAGAAAGTTGGAGGGCTTACCCTATAGTTTGGTATTCATGATAATAGACACGTATAGATTAGTGGAACTAAACAGAGTCCAGAAATAGACTATACATATATAACCAGTTGATTTATAACAAAAGTGCCAAGGCAGTTCAATGGGACACATCTTTTCAACAAATGGCACTGGATTGACTGAATGGAAATAAATAATGAATCCTTGCTGAACACCATGGATAAAAATTAGCTCAAAACCAATCATAAATGTAGGCAAGACGGTGGAATAGAAAGCCCCACCGATCGTCCCCCCTGCAAAGAGACCAAATTAACAACTATTTATACAGAAAAAATGCCTTCGTAAGAAACAAATCAGGCGAGTGCTCATAGTACTGGTTGGATTTAACTTTTTATCTCTGAAAGAGGCGCTGAAGAGATTAAAAAACAAATCCTGAACAGCCAACATCACCACGCTGGCACTCTGGGCAGCAGCTGCCTTGTGTGGAGAGCTTCCCTGTACACTGGGGGAGGGAGAACACAGCAATTGTGAGACACTGAACTTCAGTGCTGTCCTGTTAGGGCAGAAAGAAATACTGGACCCAACTCAGATGGCACTCACCCACAGAGAGAGCATTTAAATGAGCCCTAGTCAGAGGACAATTGCAGATCCCAACAGTCAGAACTTGAGTGCCCACAAACCTCGCCACTAAGGGCCAAAGTGCTCTTGGTCTCTAAGTAAACTCAAAAGGCATAAGGACTGTAGTTCTTAGGCAAGTCCTAGGGCATTAGGTCCAGAGACAGTGGATTGGGGTTGCACATGACATACTGAGAGACACTAGCTGGGGCAGCCAGTGGAGTGCTGGCATTCCCATTCCCTAAGTCCAGGCTACACAGCTCAGACACCAAAAGAGACAGTCTCCTGCTTGAGAAGAGGAGAGGGAAGATGGGGAGGACTTTGTTTTGCATCTTTGATACCAGCTGAGCCACAGCATGATAGGGCACTGGTTAGAGTCATGAGGACGCCATTCCAGGCCCTAGCTCCCAGATGGCATTTCTAGACACACTCTTGGCCAGAAGGGAACCTGTTACCTTGAAGGAAAGGATCCCATCCTACTAGCATTCGTCGTCTGCTAACTGAAAAGCCCCTGGGCCCTGAATAACCAGCGACAATACCCAGGTACCCACACTGAAGGTCTTGAATGAGCCTCTGAAACTTGCTGGCTTCAGGTGAGACTCAGCACATTACCAGCTGTGGTGGATACAGGATGAGACTCCTTCCACTTGAGAAACGTGGAGGGAAAAGTTATTCTCAAGTATACATTGTATGTTAGGTCACAGAACAAGTCTTAAAACACTAAAAAAAACCAAAAAACAAATAACAAACAAAAAAAAAACTGGAATAATATCAGGCATCTTCTCTGACCACAATGGAATAAAACTAGAAATTAATAATAAGCTGTAATCCCAGCACTTTGGGAGGCCGAGACGGGTGGATCACGACGTCAGGAGATCGAGACCATCCTGGCTAACACGGTGAAACCCCGTCTCTACTAAAAAATACAAAAAACTAGCCGGGCGAGGTGGCGGGCGCCTGTAGTCCCAGCTACTCGGGAGGCTGAGGCAGGAGAATGGCGTGAACCCGGGAGGCGGAGCTTGCAGTGAGCTGAGATCCGGCCACTGCACTGCAGCCTGGGTGACAGAGCGAGACTCCGTCTCAAAAAAAAAAAAAAAAAAAAAAAAAAAAAAAAAGAAATTAATAATAAGGAATTTTGGAAACTATACAAACACATGGAAATTAAACAATACACTCCTGAATGATTAGTGGGTCAATAAGCACATTAAAAAGGAAATTGAAAAATTTCTTGAAAAATAATAATGGAAACGCAACATAGCAAAACCTAAGTACTAAGAGGGAAATTTATAGCTGTAAGCACCTATATCAAGAAAGAAGAAAAAATTCAAATAGACAATCTAATGTGTGTTTTAAAGAATGAGGAAAGCAAGAGCAAACCAAACCCAAAATTAGTAGAAGAAAATAAACAAGAAAGATCAGAGCAGAAATAAATGAAATTGAAATAAAAAAATACAAAAGATCAATGAAACAAACTGTTGCTTTTCGAAAAGTTAAACAAAACTGGCAAACCTTCTTAACTAAGAAAAAAACAGAGAAGATCCAAATAAATAAAATCAGAAATGAAAAAGGAGACGTTATAACTGATACAGCATAAATTCAAAGGATCCTTCATAGCAACTATATGCCAATCAATTGGAAAATCTAGAAGAAATGGACAAATTCCTAGATACGTATACCATGATAGAACCAGGAAGAAATCCCAAACAAGAAAAGACCAATAATAAGTAGTGAGACAAAGGCATAATAAAAAGTCTGCCAGTAAAGAAAAACCTGGAACCTGACGGGTTCACTGCTAAATTCTACCAAACATTTAAGGAAGAACTAATACCAATCCTACTCAAACTATTATGAAGAAGAGAAGGAGGGAATACTTCCAAACTCATTCTATGAGGCTGGTATTACTCTGATACCAAAACCAAAGTTATATCAAAAGAAAAAGAAAACTATTGGCCAATATCTCTGATGAATATTGATTCAAAAATCCTCAACAAAATACTACCAAACCAAATTCAACAATACATTAGAAAGATCATTCATCATGACCAAGTGCGATTTATCCCTGGGATGCAAAGATGGTTTCACATATGCAAATCAATCAATATGATATATCAACAGAGTGAAGGACAAAAACCATATGATCCTTTCAATTGATGCTGAAAAAACATTTGATAAAATTCAACATCCCTTCATGATAAAAACTTTAAAAAAACTGGATATTGAAGGAATATACATCAGCATAATAAAAACCATCTACAACAGACCCACAGCTAGTAACATACTAAATGAGAAGAAACAGAAAGCTTTTCCTCCAAGATGTGGAAAACGACAAAGTTGCGCACTGTCACCACTGTTATTCAACACAGTACTGGAAATCCTAGCTAGAGCAATCAGACAAAAGAAGGATATAAAGTGCATCCACACTGCAAAGGAAGAAGTCAAATTATCGTTGTTTGCTGATGATACAGTCTTATATTTAGAAAAATTGAAAGACTCTAAAGGCAAACTATTATAACTGATAAACAAAGTTAGCAAAGTTGCAGGATACAAAATCAACATACAAAAATCAGTAGCATTTCTATATGCTAATAGCAAACAATCTGAAAAAAAAGTAATTCCATTTACAGTAGCCACACATACAATTAAATACTTAGGAATTAACCAAAAAAGTGAAAGATCTCTATAATGAAGACTGTAAAATATTGGTGAAGAAAATGGAAGAGAACACTCCCAAAAATGAAAAGAACAAAAACATAGCATGTTCAGAGATTGGAAGAATTAATATTGTTAAAATATCCAAACTACCCAAAGAAATCTACAGATTCAATGCAATCTCTATCAAAATACCAATGACATTTTTCACAGAAATTAAAAAAAAAAAAATCCTAAAACTTACATGGAACCACAGCAAACCCAGAATAGCCAAAGCTAACCTAAGCAAAAAGAACAAAATTGGAAGAATTATATAACCTGACTTCAAATTATACTACAGAGCTATAATAATCAAAATAACATGGTACTGGCATAAAAACAGACACAAGACCAATGGAACAGCATAGAGAACCCAGAGACAAAGCCATATACCAACAGTGAACTAATTTTCAACAAAGGTGCCAAGAACATACACTGGGGAAAAGACATGTCTCTTTAATAAATGATGTGGGGAAAACCGGATATCCAAAGGCAGAATACTGAAACTAGACCCCATCTCTCATCATATACAAAAATCATATCAAAATGAATTAAAGACTTAAATCTCAGACCTCAAACTAGGAAACTACTATAAGAAAATATCTAGGAGACTCTGCAGGACATTGGTATGGGAAATGTCCATTGGCCCCAGGGTATGGGGTATTTCTTGAGTAACACCCCACAAGCACAGGCAACCAAAGCAAAAATAGATAAATAGGATCACATTAAGTTAAAACTTCTGCACAGCAAAGGATACAATCAACAAAGTAAGAGACAACCCACAGAATGGGAGAAAACATATGCAAACTACCCATCTGACAAAGGACTAATAACCAAAATATATAAGGAGTTCAAACAACTCTATAGGAAAAAATCTAATGATCCAATAAAAAACTGAGCAAAAAATTTGAAAAGACATTTCTCTAAAGAAGACATATGAATGGCAAATGGGCATATGAAAAGATGCTCAACATCATTGATCATCAGAGAAATGCAAATCAAAACTACAAGGCGATATCATCTCACCCCAGTTAAAATGGCTTATATCCAAAAGACAGGCAATAACAAATGTTGGCAAGAATGTGTAAAAAAGGTGTACACTGTTGATGAGAATGTAAATTAGTACAACCACCATGGAGAACCGTTTGGAAGTTCCTCGAAAAACTAAAAGTAGAGCTACCATATGATCCAGCAATCCCACTGCTGGGTATATACACAAAAGAAAGGAAATCGGTATGTGAAAGAGATCTGCATTCCTGTTTGTTGCAGCACTGTTCATAATAGTTAAGATTTGGAAGCAACATAAGTGTCCATCAACAGACAAATGGATAAAGAAAATGTGGTACATATACACAATAGAGTGCTATTCAGCCATAAAAAAGAATGAGATTCAGTCATTTGCAACAACATGGATGGAAATTGAGATCATTATGTTAGGTGAAATAAGCCAGGCACAGAAAGTCAAACATCACATATTCTCACTTATTTGTGGGATCTAAAAATCAAAACCACTGAACTCATGGACATAGAGAATAGAAAGATGGTTACCAGAGTGTGGGCAGAGTAGTGGGGCGGGGGGGGGGGGCGGGTGCTGGAGGGGAGAAGGGGATGGTTAATGGGTATAAAAAATAGTTAGAAAGAATAAATAAGACCCACTATTTGCTAGTAAAACGGGTGATTATAGTCAATAGTAAATGTACACTTTAAAATAAAGAGTAACTGGATTGTTTGCAACTCAATGGATAAATGATTGAAGAGATGGATATCTCGTTCTTCACAATGTGCTTATTTTACATTGCATGTCTGTATCAAAACATCTCATGTACCCCATAAATATATACAATTACTGTGTACCCACAAAAATTAAAAAAAATTAAATCATAAATTTAAATATAAAATTTCTAGAAGAAACATGAGAGAAAATATCTGTGATCTTGGGTTAGGGAAACGTCTCCTTATTAGAACAATAAAAGCATGAGTCATGAAAGAAAACAAGTGTTTTGAAAAATTTGTCAGGCCGTACATGGTGGCTTACGCTTGCAATCCCAGCACTTTGGGAGTCCGAGGCGGGTGGATCAGTTGAGGCTGGGAGTTTGAGACCAGCCTGGCCAACATGGCAAAACCCTGTCTCCACCAACAACACAAAAATTAGCTGGTCGTGGTGATGCATGCCTGTAATCTCAGCTACTTGGGAGGCTAAGGCACAAGAATCACTTGAACCCGGAGGTAGAGGTTGCAATGAGCCCATATGGCACCACTGCACTCCAGCCTGGGTGACAAAGTGAGACTTTGTCTCAAAAAACAAAATAAAAAAAAATAGCCAGGCATTGTGGTATCCACCTGTAGTCTCAGCCACTCAAGGAGGCTCAGGTGGGAGGATTGCTTGAGCCCAGGAGGTAGAGGTTGCAGTGAATCAAGACAGCGCCACTTTACTCCAGAGCCTGTCTCAAAAAAAATTTGTTTCAATCAAAATTAAAAAGTTTGCTCTTCAAAACACACAATTAAGCCAATCAAAAGGCAAGCTGCAGACTGGTAAAAATTATTTGCAATACACATATCAAACAAAAGACTTATATACCAAGTATATAAAGAACTCTTACAAATAAATTATCAACAAGCAACCTAATGGAAAATGGGAAAATGTTCAAAGTTACTAGTTATCAAGGAAATGCAAATTAAAATCACAAGGAGATGCCACAACTCAGATACTAAAACGTCTAAGATTTTTTTTTAAAATTATGCTTTAAGTTCTATGGTACATGTGCACAACATGCAGGTTTGTTATATAGGTATACATGTGCCATGTTGGTTTGCTGCACCCATCAACTCGTCACTTATATTAGGTATTTCTCCTAATGCTATCCCTCCCTCAAACCCCATCCCCCGACAGGCTCCAGTATGTGATGTTCCCCTCCCTGTGTTCATATGTTCTCATTGTTCAACTGCCACTTACGAGTGAGAACATGTGGCGTTTGGTTTTCTGCCCTTGTGATAGTTTGCTGAAAATGATGGTTTCCAGCTTCATCCACATCCCTGTGAAGTACATGAACTCGTCCTTTTTTATGGCTGCATAGTATTCCATGGTGTATATGTGCCACATTTTCTTAATCCAGTCTGTCACTGATGGACATTTGGGTTGGTTCCAAGTCTTTGCTATTGGGAATAGTACTGCAATAAACACATGTGTGCATGTGTCTTTATAGTAGCATGATTTATAATCCTTTGGGTATATATCCAGTAATGGGATTGCTGGGTCAAATGGGATTTCTAGTTCTAGATCCTTGAGGAATCGCCACACTGTTTCCCACAATGGTTGAACTAGTTTACAGTCCCACCAACAGTGTAAAAGCATCCCTATTTCTCCCCATCCTCTCCAGCATCTGTTGTTTTCTGACTTTTTAATGATCGCTATTCTAACTGGCATGAGATGGTATCTCATTGTGGTTTTGATTTGTATTTCTCTGATGACCGGTAATGATGAGCATTTTTTCATATGTCTATTGGCTGCATAAATGTCTTCTTTTGAGAAGTATCTGTTCATATCCTTTGCCCACTTTTTGATGGGGTTGTTTTTTTCTTGTAAATTTGTTTGAGTTCTGTAGATTCTGGATATTAGCCCTTTGTCAGATGGGTAGATTGCTAAAGTTTTCTCCCATTCTGAACGTTTCCCATTCACTCTGATGATAGTTTCTTTTGCTGTGCAGAAGCTCTTTAGTTTAATTAGAACCCGTTTGTCAATTTTGGCTTTTGTTGCCATTGCTTTTGGTGTTTTAGACATGAAGTCTTTGCCCATGCCTATGCCCTGAGTGGTATTGCCTAGGTTATCTTCTAGGGTTTTTATGATTTTAAGTCCTACAATTAAGTCTTTAGTCCATCTTGAGTTAATTTTTGTATAAGGTTTAAGGAAGGGATCCGGTTTCAGCTTTCTACTTATGGGCTAGCCAGTTTTCCCAGCACTGTTTATTAAACAGGGAATCCTTTCCCCATTGCCTGTTTTGGTCAAGTTTGTCAAAGATCAGATGGTTGTAGACGTGTAGTGTTATTTCTGAGGCCTCTGTTCTGTTCAATTTGTCTATATGTCTCTTTTGGTACAAGTACCATGCTGTTTTGGTTACTGTAACCTTGTAGTATAGTTTGAAGTCAGGTCACGTGATGCCTCCAGCTTTGTTCTTTTTGCTTAGGATTATCTTGGCTATGTGGGCTTTTTTGTTCCATATGAACTTTAAAGTATTTTTTTAATAATTCTGTGATGAAAGTAATTGGTAGCTTGATGGGGATGGCATTGAATCTATAAATTACTTTGGGCAGTATGGCCATTTTCACAATATTGATTCTTCCTATCCATTGGTATGGAATGTTCTTCCATTTGTTTGTGTCTTCTTTTATTTCAAGAGCAGTGGTTTGTAGTTCTCCTTGAAGAGGTCCTTCACATCCCTTGTAAACTGGATTCCTAGGTATCTTATTCTCTTTGAAGAAATAGTGAATGGGAGTTCACTCATGATTTGGCTCTCTGTTTGTCTGTTGTTAGTGTATATGCTTGCGATTTTTGCACATTGATTTTGTATCTTGAGACTTTGCTGAAGTTGCTTATCAGCTTAAGGAGATTTTGGGCTGAGACGATGGGGTTTTCTAAATATACAATCATGTCATCTGCCACCTGCAAATAGGGACAATTTGACTTCCTCTTTTCCTAATTGAATACCCTTTATTTCTTTCTCTTGCCTGATTGCCCTGGCCAGAACTTCCAACACTATATTGAATAGGAGTGGTGAGAGAGGGTGTCCTTGTCTTGTGCCAGCTTTCCAAGGGAATGCTTCCAGTTTTTGCCCATTCAGTACAATATTGGCTGTGGATTTATCATGAATAGCTCTTATTATTGTGAGATACATTCTATCAATATCTAGTTTATTGAGAGTTTTTAGCATGAAGCACTGTTGAATTTTGTTGAAAACCTTTTCTGGATCTATTGAGATAATCATGTGGTTTTTGTCGTTGGTTCTATTTATGTGCTTTATTGATTTGCGTATGTTGAATCAGCCTTGCATCCCAGGAATGAAGCTCACTTGATCATGGTGGATAAGCTTTTTGATGTGCTGCTGGATTCGGTTTGCCAGTATTTTATAGAGGATTTTTCACATCAATGTTCATCAGGGATATTGGCCTAAAATTTTCTTTTTTTGTTGTGTCTCTATCAGGCTTTAGTATCAGGATGATGCTGGCCTCATAAAATGAGTTAGGGAGGATTCCCTCTTTTTCTACTGATTGGAATAGTTTCAGAAGGAATGTTACCAGCTCCTCTTTGTACCTCTGGTAGAATTCGGCTGTGAATCTGTCTGGTCCTGGACTTTTTTTGGTTGGTCGGCTATTAATTATTATCTCAAGTTCAGACCTGTTGTTGGACTATTCAAAGATTCAACTTCTTCCTGGTTTAGTCTTGGGAGGGTGTATGTGTCCAGGATGTTATCCATTTCTTCCAGATTTTCTTTTTTTTTTTTTGAGATGGAGTCTCACTCTGTCACCCAGACTGGGGTGCAGTGGCCGGATCTCAGCTCACCGCAAGCTCCGTCTCCCGGATTTACGCCATTCTCCTGCCTCAGCCTCCCAAGTAGCTGGGACTACAGGTGCCTGCCACCTCGCCCGGCTGTTTTTTTTTTTTTTTTTTTTTTTTTTGGTATTTTTTAGTAGAGATGGGGTTTCACCGTGTTAGCCAGGATGGTCTCGATCTCCTGACCTCGTGATCCATCTGTCTCGGCCTCCCAAAGTGCTGCGATTACAGGCTTTAGCCACTGCGCCCAGCCTAGATTTTCTAGTTTATTTCTGTAGTGGTGTTTATAGTATTCTCTGATGGTAGTTTGTATTTCTGTAGGACTGGTGGCGATATCCCCTTTATCATTTTTTATTGCATCTATTTGATTTTTATCTTAGTTTCTTCTTCAGTGGTCTTGCTAGCAGTCAATCTATTTTGTTGATCTTTTCAATAAACCAGCTTCTGGATTCATTGATTTTTTGAAGGATTTTTTCTGTGTCTCTATCTCCTTCAGTTCTGCCCTGATCTTAGTTATTTCTTGCCTTCCGCTAGCTTTTGAATTTGTTTGCTCTTGCTTCTCTAGTTCTTTTAATTGTCATGTTAGGGTGTCAATTTTAGATTTTTCGTGCTTCCTCTTGTGGGCATTTAGTACTGTAAATTTCCCTCTACACACTGCTGTAAATGTGTCCCAGAGATTCTGGTATGATGTGTCTTTGTTCTCATTGGTTTCAAAGAACATCTTTATTTCTTTTTTCTTTCTTTCTTTCTTTCTTTCTTTCTTTCTTTCTTTCTTTCTTTCTTTCTTTCTTTTTTTATTATTATACTTTAAGTTCTAGGGTACATGTGCATAACATGCAGGTTTGTTACATATGTATACTTGTGCCATGTTGGTGTGCTGCACCCATCAACTCGTCAGCACCCATCAACTCGTCATTTACATCAGGTAAAACTCAGAATGCAATACCTCCCCCCTCCCCTCTCACTATAATAGGCCCCAGTGTGTGATATTCCCCTTCCCAAGTCCAAGTGATCTCGTTGTTCAGTTCCCACCTATGAGTGAGAACATGTGGTGTTTAGCTTTCTGTTCTTGCGATAGTTTGCTGAGAATGATGGTTTCCAGCTGCATCCATGTCCCTACAAAGGACACAAACTCATCTTTTTTTATGGCTGCATAGTATTCCATGGTATATATGTACCACATTTTCTTAATCCAGTCTGTCACTGATGGACATTTGGGTTGATTCCAAGTCTTTGCTATTGTGAATAGTGCCGCAATGAACATATGTGTGCATGTGTCTTTATAGCAGCATGATTTATAATCCTTTGGGTATATCCCCAGTAATGGGATGGCTGGGTCATATGGTACTTCTAGTTCTAGATCCTTGAGGAATCGCCGTACTGTTTTCCATAATGGTTGAACTAGTTTACAATCCTACCAACAGTGTAAAAGTGTTCCTATTTCTCCACATCCTCTCCAGCACCTGTTGTTTCCTGACTTTTTTAATGATTGCCATTCTACCATCAGAGTGAACAGGCAACCTACAGAATGGGAGAAAATTTTTGCAATCTACTCATCTGACAAAGGGCTAATATCCAGAACCTACAAAGAACTCAAACAAATTTACGAGAGAAAAACAAACAGCCCCATCAAAAAGTGGGCAAGGGATATGAACAGGCATTTCTCAAAAGAAGACGTGTACAGCCAACAGACACATGAAAAAATGTTCGTCATCTCTGGCCATCAGAGAAATGCAAATCAAAACCACAATGAGATACCATCTCACACCAGTAGAAGAACATCTTTATTTCTGCCTTCATTTTGTTATTTACCCAGTAGTCATTCAGGAGCAGGTTGTTCAGTTTCTATGTAGATGTGCAGTTTTGAGTGAGTTTCTTAATCCTGAGTTCTAATTTGATTGCACCGTGGTCTGACAGACAGTTTGTTGTGATTTCTGTTCTTTTGCATTTGCTAAGGAGTCTTTTACTTCCAATTATGTGGTCAATTTTAGAATAAGTGTAATGTGGTGCTCCGAAGAATGCATATTCTGTTGATTTGGGTGGAGATTTTTTAAAGTAACCATATTAAGTGTTGGTAAGGATGTGTATCAACTGAAATTCTCATTACTGCTGAAGGGGATATAAAATGATAGAACTACTTTGGACGAGTCTGGTACTTTCTTAAATGAACATACATATACTATATAACTCTACCTTTTAATTCCCAGGAAGAGAGTCAATAAAAAGTCTAAGATTTGTACATGATACATTATAGCAGGTTTACTTATAGAAGCCTCAAACTGGTAAATACCCAAAAGCCAATCAAAAGAAGAATGGGTCAACAAATTGTTGTTTAGACCTAAAATGGATACTAGTCTTCAGTTAAAAAAAGGCAAATGAATGCAAACAATCACATGGGTGAATCACAGAATCATTAGGCTGAATGAAAAAAGCTGGAGAACATAGAGTATGTATTCTATGATTACATTTATATAAAATTCTAGAAAATGTAAACTAATCTACAGAACAAAAAACAGATAATTGGGGAGAGGGGTGGAGAAAGGGATGGATTACAAAGGGACATATGAGTTGATGGAAATGGTCTCACATGTATATACTTATGTCAAAGATGATTAAATTATAAAATTTAAATATGGGAATTTTATTGACCTCACTTATACCTTAATATAGTTATAAAATACAGCAATATAGACGGAAGTTTCTGATGGTTCTACACTAATAGCAAAACATATTTTTGCCCTTGAAATATAATATATAACTTGATCATTAAATATTAATTTGTAAATCATGAAGAAATAAAAAATCTGAACAGACCAATAATGAGTGATGAGACTGAATCAATAGTAGAATGATTCCCATCAAAGAAAAGCCCAGGACCTGATGACTTCAATGCTGAATTCTACTAAACATTTAAAGAAGAACAAATACAAATCCTTCTCAAACTTCTCCCCAGGAAAATGAAGAATAAGCAATACTTTCAAACTCATTTCAATAGATGCAGAAAAAGCATTTGACAAAATTAAACATCCATTCATGATAAAAACTGTCCACAAATTAGGTATAGAAGGAATTTACTGCAACCCAATATAGGCCATATATGACAAACCCACAGCTAATATCATATTCAATGGTGAAAAGTTGAAGGCTTTTCCTGTAAGATCAGGAACAAGACAAGAATACTTTCTTATCACTTACATTCAACACAGCAGTGGAATTACTACACACAGCAATTAGGTAAGGGAAAGAAATAAAGGCATTCAAATAGAAGGGGAGGAAGTTAAATTGTCCCTGTTTGCAGATGATATGAATTCATATGTAGAAAACCTTAAAAATTCCACCCAAACCAGTTAGAACTAATAAACACAATCAGTAAGGTTGCAGGATATAAAATCAACATACAAATATCAGTAACATGTCTATACACTAGCAATGAACTATCAGAAAAAGAAATCAAGAAAATAATCCAATTTAAAATAGCTACAAAAAATACTTAGGAATAAATTTAATTGAGGAGATGAAAGACCTGTGTACTGAAAACTATAAAATATTGATAAAAACTAAAGGCACAAAAAATGAAAAGATATCCCATGTTGACAGGATGAAAGAGTTAAGGGTTAATAGTGTTAAAATGTACATATTATGTATAGTAATTTACGGATTTAATGCAATCTTTATCAAAATTGCAAGGACATTTTTCACAGAAATACATAAAAACAAATTTAAAATTCGTATGGAGTGCACAAGAGACCTTGAATAGCAAAGCAATCTTGTGCGAAAGGAACAAAGCCGGAGACATCATACTCCTAATGTCAAAATATACTGTAAAACCACAGTAATCAAAATGGTGTGATATTTCCATAAAAACAAACACATAGACCAAGGGAATGGAAAAAAGACATAGAAATAAATTCATGCATTTAGGGTCAATTGATCTTTGGCAAAGATGTCAAGAACACAGAATGAGGAAAGGACAGCCTCTTCAATAAATGATGCTGGGAAAAGTAGATATCCATACGTAGAAGAATGAAATTCGACTGTCATCTCATACCACACATGGAAATCAACTAAAAATAGATTAAAGACTTAATTGTAAAACTACTAGAAGAAAACAAGTTCCATTACATTGGTCTAAGTAATGACTTTTTTGAATATGACTTTAACAGCACAGGCAACAAAAGCCAAAATAGAAAAATGAAATTATATCAAACTAAAAAGTTTCTGCACAGCCAAGGAAACAATCAACAGAGCGAAGAGACAACCTACAGAATGGGAGAAAATATTTGCAGATCATATATCTGTTAAAAGATTACTTTCCAAAACATAAGGAACTCAACTCAATTGTGAGAAAACAAGTCAATTAAAAAAGAGCAAAGGATCTGAACAGACATTTCTCAAAAGAAGACATACAAATGGCCAACAGGTATATGAAAAAATGCTCAATATTACTAATTATGATGGAAATTTGTAAACTCGCATCACAAGGATACATCACTTCACACCTATTAGGAAGGCTATTATCAAAAAGACAAAAGATACGTGTTGGAGAGGATGTGAATAAAAGGGAATCCACCTGCTGGTGGGAATGTAAATTAATACAGTCATTATGAAAAACAGAATGGAGGTTCCTCAATTAAATAAAGAACTACTATATGATCTAGGAATTCCATTACTGGGTATATATCCAAACGAAATGAAATCAGTATTTTGAAGTGATATCTGTATTCCCATGTTCAATGTGGCATTATTCACAATAACCAAGACATGGAACCAACCTAAGTGTCCGTCAATGGATGAATGGATTTAAAAATTGTGGCATGTACACCATACCACATATATATATATATATATAAATGTGGTATGTGTATACATACACAGACACACACACACACACATACACACACACACACGCAATAGAATTCTATTCAGCCTGAAGAAAGAATGAAATCTTGTCATTTTTTAAGAATATGGATGAACCTAGGGGACATTATGTTAGGTGAAATAAGCCAGGCATGGAAAGATCAATACCAAGTGATCTCACTTATGTGTGGAATCTAAAAAAGTTGAACTCATAGCAGTAGAAAATAGAATAGTGGTTATGGGAAAATGTTGGTTAAAGGATACAGAATTTCCGGTAGATTGGAGTTCGAGTGATCTACCATAATCTACTGTACAATGTGGTGACCATAGTTAATAAGAACGTATTGTATTCTTGAAAAATGTTAACAGAGTAGATTTTAAGCATTCTCGCCACAGAAAAATGATAAGTATGTGAGGTAATGCATATGTTAATTAGCTCTATTTAGTCATTTCACAACGTATACATACTGCATTTCAAAACAACGTATTATACATGATAAATGTATACAATTTTTATTGGCAACTTAAAATATAAAAATTTAAAAAGTATTGAAGAATAAATATAAATTTAACTTCCCTCATTATATGTGCCATTATATAGTGTGGAAGTCAAATATAATGTGTTTGTATATTTTTACATAAAATATTTACCTAAAATTTATCTTGTAGATTAATTTATAAGCCTCCTGAAAGTTGACGACCAGAACTTTTGCATCTATATCTCCCACTGGCAGTGTACAGTGGCATTAATCAACTTTTAATGTTTATTTTCTGAAAAATAGCTTTTATTAGACTGTAAAATAGTGGAAACACCTTTTCTGATCAAAGGCATCACATTTTCTGATCAAACTCTATTGAGAATTGTTTAGAAGAGTGATAAGCATAAAACATATATTAAAATGAAGAAAGAATAAAGGGTTACCCAGAAACATATCAATAGAACAAAAATATATCTCTGCTAAGAAGACCATTAGTATCCTCTAGGAAATAAACATATTAAAGCCTTTCAACTGAAACACACTCACATACATATACATGCACACACAGTACTTTTATCTTTGCCATAAAGAAAAGGAGAATCATAAATTGGAGACCCCTCACACTGTATTTAAGAGCAACCTACAATTAGCTTTAAAATGAGTTACTTTATCCAGACTAAATGAAGGGTAAAAGCTTTGAAAAAAACCCAGCTGTTCCAGTGAGTGCTTTCATGCATTTAAGTAATGGGATGTGCTTAGAAATGCTCCATTTCCTGCCTTACACCAGGAAAGCATGCATTATACAGCTGCCTGACACCCCATCCCTAGCACACTTGCTAAGTATAAATTCCAGCTGAGGATTTCTTTGTCACTTAAAAATTTTCTCTCTATATTTTTTGTTTTGTTTTGTTTTGGCTGATGGTTTCCACACACAAATTTCTGAAGACACCCTTTAGCAGAATAATTTCCTCCTAATGTTGATTTATAGTAGCTGACTGTAGAGAAGTTTTTTTCCTTTAATTTGTTGTTTTTACCCCCTCTGGGGGGCAGTGGAAAGACTAAAACTACTAGACTTGTCTCAAAATAGAGGATATTTGTGTATCGTTTCATAGTACACAGTACATCAGACACTTGACATTCCAAACTGCTATTATAATTTAAAAATAATACATCAGTGAAATTTAGTCTTAGTGTAGAACATTCCAGGCCTCCACAAACATTTATGGTTTCAATTATTTTCTGCTTATTAAACAGCAATCTTCCTGGCAAGTATATACTACTGTGCATCCTAGCCAAATAAACCACTGTCAGATGAAGTTAGTTAAATTTAACGTAAATTTCATGTGATATAACAAACAAATTTAATATGTACCTTCTATAAATAAGATCATTTGATATCAGCATGTGAAACTTCGGTAATCTTAATTTTTTGAGTCTTAATAAGTTAATTAATTGTAGATTTGTTAAGTTATTGTGCATTTTTATTGTCATTAGATCTAATGATATGATACCCAGAGGTTATTTTGCAGCTGGGGAAAGGATTACCAACAGTTTTGCTCCGCCAACAGTTAACACTCGGAACGAGCATGAAATACTACAGTTCATTTTTCTGTGTGAACACAAGCATGTTATACTGAGCGGACTTGTAAAGAACTGTGATCTTTGAATTTTGGGAGTTACTCAGGCTCTGCAGAAATCATAGAGTAGTTAAGTGGGAAAGTTTTAAAGTTTCAAGATAATTTCCCCAAAATAAATACATTGAAAGAAAAAGAGGGGCCAGGTACAGTGGCTCATGCCTGTCATCCCAGCATTTTGGGAGATGGTTGGATCACCTGAGGCTAGGAGTTTGAAACCAGCCTGCCCAACATGGTGAAACCCCCTCTCTACTAAAAATACAACAACAACAACAACAACAACAAAAATTAGCTGGCTTATGGTGGCACATGCCTGTAATCCCAGCTACTTGGGAGGCTGAGGCAGAACAACTAGAACCTGGGAGGCAGAGGTTGCAGTGGGCTGAGATTCCACCACTGTACTCCAGCCTGGGAGACAGAGTAAGACTCCGTCTAAAAAAAAAAAAAAAACAAACAAAAAAAACAAACCAAAAGAAAGAAAGAGGAAGGAGAGTCTTAGTCTTCTGAGACTCAAAGAATGAAATGATGAAATTAAAAACTTATTTTTCTATCAAACTGTCAGAATCTATTTTGGAGTTATTAGGAGAACTCTCACTGATACTTTCTGCTTTCTCGACCCCTTTCATTCACATAGACAGCACAGGAAAAAACAAGTAATATACTCAATGCTTGTGTGTTTGCTGTCAAGCAGCATCTGTGAAACAGAACAGAGAGTGCTTCTCTCTGTAGTAATGGTCCCTAGGAATCTATATCATCTCCTGAAAACACACCCTTCATGTTTTGTGGGATCTCAAGCTCACTGCTGAAATTTAGCCTAGTGACCAGACAAGGTTCTGACCTGCCAGTGAGCAAAGACTGTATCATATTTAGAACACCCATAGACCACAAGCATAGCAAAAATTTGCCTGTTAAATTGACCTCGTTTGTTCATAAATAAATAGATGTATATTTATTCATTCATACAGCTATATATAGCTGTATATTTATCCATAGCAGTATGGAACTACTTCATTCCATACTTCAACCCACTCTCTTTCATATTCCTTTTTTTTCTCTTCACTTATTTCATTTAAACCTCACTACTATTTTTTGACATTGTTTTTATGACAAATCATTGAAAAAAGGATATTGAAATTGGAAGGGACTGGAAAGATCCGATTTCTCATTTTACAGTTGAATACATGAGGGTCCAAGACTTGAAGTAACTCATCAGTGATTGCCAGAGAATGGCAGAACCTAGGACTAGCTCTCTGAGTTGCCAGCTTGTAGTTTAACGCTCTTTTTGTCATACCCACTTGCTCTCAATATACATGACTTTTAAAAAAAATTTGAACTAGTTCTTTACATAGGCAGCCTTACCTGGTATGATTTAAAGGCATCTATAATCCTGCTTGAAGCAACATTTCTTCACTGCTTGCCAGTGTGCAGGGAATTTTCACCATTCGATTATCAAAAGGGAAGTTATATTATTTCTTATGAATGGACATTGGGCCTGACACAAAGATTTGCCTTATTTAAAACAATGATTTTGGCAAATGGACATTTTATTCCTTGATCCCAACCCTTTGACATTCCTTATTCCCTAATCTCATCTGATACAGAAAATTGCAGTCATATTTTCTGAGGATACTGTTTATCAATCTGGAAGAATGTAAAAGGGAAATTCTTATATTATATTTCCTAAGTATGTAGATTGCACAATGGTTTAAACAAAGAGATATTTACTGTATTAATGGTTTAGAAGTAATAAGAAAGAAGTAGGGAAGAAAGCAAGAAATAAAAAGAGGGAGGGAAGGAGAGGGATGGAGAAGAAAGGAAAGAAAGAAGAAAGGAAATAAAGAAGGATGAAAAGAATGAAAGAAAAGAATAAAGACTATATAAAAAGGAAGAAAGAGAGTAAGAAACCAAGGCACTGGACATCTGATTGTCATAAATTGTTATAGGCTTGAGTTTTTCCAAACTTAAATATAAACACAGTGACAAATTTTATGGGCAAAAAGAGTCACACAAGAATTGTTCAAACCGATGAAGAGTTCAGAGTTGGAACAGTTTAATTAGATGTCAAATAAGGCTCTCTGCTGAATCTATAAGAAGAATAAAAAATTATAAGGATTTTTGCTATAATAAGAATAACCATATAGAGTGAATAAGGAGCTCATGAGCTTTAATCAGTGCTTTAAGGTGCCCACATCTAATCCAGGAGTGTCTTTGATCATAAGTGGGTTTGTGATTCCTCATTTCTCCACCTCTTAAGGACAGATATAAATGCTAGGCATATATTACTTTTGGAGAAATGCTTATAGAGGATGAGCTTACAGTAGGAATGACTCTGCCAATGCAAATACTTTAAGACTGACTTCTTTTCCTCTAAACTCTACTGGAATAGATTCTGATCATTTTCTTCTGGGACAAGGATTTTAAAAATAGTGTTCATAATTGATCAATATTCCTTGTTTGATACATTATTGTTTGAGATATTTAATACAGCTCATCTCATTTTAATATGCATTAGAATCACCTAGGGATCTTGTAAAAAGATTATAATACAGTATATCTGAAATGGAGCCCTAGATACTGTATTCCTCACAAGCTAGCAGTTATGTCAGTATAGCTGGTTTGTAAACTACACTTTGAGTATCAATAAGTTAATACATTTAATGAAATTATCTTCACCTCTTGTAGGCCTAGGAGCTGGTCTGTCTCTTTAGGGAATATATAAATCTGACTTTCTTTTGAGATTAAATATAAAGAATATGAAGCTAATTTACCTTTCCCCAAGTAGTTCTCCCCAGTCACTCATCATTACCAAAGGTGAGGGTCAAAGATAATCCAAAGAAAAAGGTCATTAGCTGTGATTGGGGGGTAGGCTCAATATCTCAGGTGGATTTGGACATGTTTATCATGGAAAACAAAGGTTTGGCCAAAATGTAGAGTTAACAATTCTGGGATCATATCAATGCTAACACAAGAAGCATACCTCTTACATTTAGAACGTTGAAGAAATAGATGGCACACAAAAGGACCATTCCAACAAGGTAACGTTCAGTCAAGACAGAACTAAATTTGCTGACACATTCTTTCTTCTTTTCTGGTTTGTCAAGATCATATACCAATGGGTAGATCTAAAACTATACTGAATGTAGATAAATCTGACTTTGGAAGGTACGAAAAATAAGGTTAAATAACCCCAAATCCTCTCCTCTGTCCAACTTCTTCTATTCCCTTGCACTCTCTAGTAATTTTTGCTCAGCCTGAGTACTCAAAAGAAGATGAAATCCATGTGCCAATGGAACTCTGATATAATACATCTCTGGCTTATAGTTAATAGAGTAGAAATATTTTCTATGGATTTGATCAGCATTGTTTTATGATTCGGTGTCTTATCAAAAATCTGGCCTCATGGGTATGTGAGAAATTTGCTAAACAAATGATATATAAAATGGTTAAAATCTATATTAGATCTATTAAGTGTATTCTACTTGGTGAATTGGGTGATCAAGCAGTTAACAAATATTTATTGAAAGCATAACTGAGAGTCTATATCTAGTAGTCTTCTAGGATCTTGGGCTATCCTAGTATATTATAAAGGAATTGTCTAAGGGAATGGGCAGCGTTGAGATCTAGATACGAAAAGAATTTAGAAGACCAGAATTGTTCGCGTTGAGGTGACGAAGAAGAAAGAAGCTAAGACCTCAGTGTTGCTTTTGATGATTAGGTGAATGGTGACGGCATTTGCTGACAGCGTACAAAGATAAAGAACACTATGGGTAGTGGAGGTGGAATTCATTCAGATTTGGAAATGTAAAGTAGGAAAGATGCAGGATATTTAGCAGGCAGTCACATATATGGGTCTGGAGCTCAAGTGAGTAGGCCAGTTCAAGATACAGATTTGGAGATTATAAATCTACTGATATAACTGGAGTCATGAGAACAGAAGCTGCCCCCATGGAGATTGTGAGGTTGAGGATTAATGAGGATTGAAGGCTGAAATCTGGTGAATACCTAGATTAATGGGATACTTAGAGAAAAATGTACATTTGTGGTATATGGAGATAATTTTTTTACCTTTAAATTATAAAATGTTAACATCTGTACATTCATACAGCCCATTCCCTGTTACTTTGGTTCTTTTAAAATTAATATACTATTAAATTATCACAAAATGACTCAATTCCTATAAGTATGTGCAACAATATAACTAGAAACAACAAAATCAAAGCTGTAAGGTCTAGACAGGGTGGACGGGCCTGGTTTGTCTCTGGCTCCAGCTTGGTGCCTTGTATGGGCTGCTATCTCATCAGCCTTTACAACACCTCCTCAGCAGGAGTCAAAGTAGCAATCAGACAAGCCAAGTATAAACCTCCACATGCCTGACATTCTCCACCAAGAACATGGATTCATTCTCTCTTCTTACATTCCCCATTGGTGCTTCTGTGTCTTCCACAAAATGTAACAAAAATATTTCAAGAACACATAGCATTTATAACATGTTCCTAGCCCATATTTTTGAACAATGATAGCAACCGAAATTATGAAGATACCTATGAGTTAAAAGCAATTATACTGTTTTTAGGGACTGTTAATGACTGACACAAACAGCCAGTATTAGATCCATGTGAGCAGTCTGTTTAGAATAGTTCAAAAGAAGAAAATAATGGAGAATAGGAGAGAAGTAGCAGCAAATTAAAAGAAAAAGGACTAAATAAAGGTGAATTCTGTTGACCATCAACTATTACTTGGCTAACCTAAGGGTTAAGAAAATTTTCACATACCTTTGAAATATTTTATGTGTAATATTTGCTCTGCAGATTTAATGTGACATTAGAGGGCAGGTCTCTGTTATTGTCATGGAAGCATGTCAGAAAAACAAGGTATTATTTTAAGATTAGAAGATATATTATTAACTTGTTTTACTTCCACAATTTGGGAAAGAAAACACTGTAGCCTTTTACTTACCTCCACATATTGAAAATCATTGTTATGTACAAAATTATAGCCATGTCAAATAGTGGGAGATCTGAAGACAACGAGGGCAAGATGCACTCTCTTAAATTGGAAGAAAAGGTGAAAATTATCCACTGAATAACTCCAAGCTCTATATTTATAGACAAAATGAGGTACAAATTAATTTTGAATTCAAGGTGGAAAGGCACAGTCAATTCAAACATTCTGTAAGTGGACAGCTCTTTACAATCTTCAGTAGTAGCATAGCTGGTTTGAAAGTTATTTAGGCCATTCGACCCTGTCTTCAGTTTTGCCCATGCTATGACGCTTCACTGTGCCCGTGTATCTTTAGCAAAGAGCAAAGAATTGAAAGAAAAGATAAATGCTTGCTCCTAAATGTCCTGTTTAAGCCTGCATCATTCCTGATAACAAAGTCATGGAATCAGCCTAAATATCCATCAACAGTATATTGGATAAAGAAAATGTGGTACACATACACCATGGAATACTACACAGCCATAAAAAAGAATGAAATCATGTCCTTTGGAGCAACATGGATGCTGCTGAAGGCCATTGTCCTAAGTGAAATAACACAGAAACATAAAATCAAATGCCCCATCCTCTCAGTTGTAAGTAAGGAGCGAAACAATGGGTACACATGAACATGAAGATGGAAATAATAGTCACTGGGAGCTCCAAAAGAGGGGAGGGGGACAAGAACTGAAAAACTATCTGTGGGTAGTTCACTATTTGGGTGATGGGCCCACTGGAAACCCAAACCACAGTACGACCCAATACACCCATGTGACAAACCTGCATGTGTGCTCCCTGAAGCTAAAACTTAAAAAAAAAAAAAAAAAAAAGAAGGACAACAAACATACACAATTGTACCAAAACCTGTCATGAGGCCCATGTGGACAATGGCATGCAGGATGATACTCTGTGTTCTTTATAACATAGCCAGAATCACACGTCTGACTATCGTATTTTTTACGTAGCTGGGATACTTTTTCATTTTATATCTGTGTACCTAGTTGAATAGAGGCTTTTGTCTTAAAACAAATCATCTTTTACTTTTGGAATATCTATAATACCAAAAAGTTGTTTTAAAAATTATTTCATAGTTTTCTCAATGCAAAATGGGTCATTATTTATGGTTGCAAATAGTTTGATAAATGAATACAATAGTGTCTTAAACTCATCATTTTCCGGACAATGTTATCTAAAATGATTTAAATATGTATATTTTGTTTCCATACTGTGGAAGATAAATTTTAGATCTAAAAATCTAGTGGTATTATCTTTAGCTCTGACTTTGAGGTACTTTCTCAGAGTAATTTTGTTACTTTTGAAAATTGCATGGATTATATTATCTACAGTTACATCGTCACTGGCACTTTGGCTGAGGTAAATTTATTCCTCTCTGTCCTGTTGTACTGACCAAAACTCTTTGATTAGGCAGCAGCTGTTCTGCTATAAGCTAGTGTGATTAGCATTCTGGGGGCCAAGCCATCCATGTTTCATTTTATTTATTTTTGAGACAGGGTCTTACTCTTTCACTCAGGTAGGAGTGCAGTAGCATGATCATGGCTCATTGCAGCCTTGGCCTCTTGGGGCCAAGTGATCCTCCTGCCTCATTTTTTAATTTTTTGCAGAGACGAGTTCTCACTGTGTTGCCCAGGTTGCTCTTGAACTCCTGGGCTCAAATGATCCTCCTGCCTTGGCTTCCAAAAGTGCTGTGATTACAGACATGAGCCACCACACTGGCCCCATGTTTTAAAGGAAGTGTAATTTGGCCTGTTAAAGAAAGTTTACTTTTTATTTTTATTTTTTACATTTGATGTGATATCCACATAAAGGGAAGATGCTTTCTTTGCTAAAATTCTAGGAGAATGGGGCATATTTAATTTAATGTTATTAAATAATTAATTTAATATTATTTTCCAAAACTCTTATGTGAATAAATGTATCAACAAAGTAGACATCCTCCACCACCTAGAAGTTGAACTGCTTTTTCATTTTTTAATAATTCTAGTTCATTTTGCATAGTACTACTGGAAACATACATGTTGGGAAGATGCACAACTTGTTTATCAAATCAGCTATGACAAAAATGACCTTAGGTGGAGGTTGCAGCAAGCCAAGATCATGCCACTGCACTCCAGCCTGGATGACAGAGTGACAGCTTCAGGAAAAAAAAAAAAAAAAAGACCTTAGGGTTTCTTGAGTTTGTGATCTAAAACATACACCTGCTTTTTATTTTTTTAAATTATCATCACTCTTTAGTGACATTATGCAGTGGCATTTTTCCATTATAGAGATGAATATAGATTCTGTAAATACAAAGTGCACATAGTAGCAAAAAATCATCTCATATTTAGGGTGATTATATGTTTGTCTCTCAATAAAAAGGGACAAATAGTTTTGTCATTTAACAAGAGAAAAACATTGAAACATAGATATTTATAGTCTAAGGGAAATTATAAAAGAAAACCTGGGATTCATAGTCTTCTTGACTCTACCCTGCCTTTCAGAACATGGCAAATATTACCCCCCTTCTGATCCATCATGGTGCCCCAAGAAGGAGCAAGTGAATGGCCCTTTTCTCATCTTTCTCACTTAAATATATTTCATGTTCATGTTAATATTCTGTCTATATGATCTGGGTTATAATTATATTTTTAAAGGGAATTTTCCTGTGTTGGGCAGCTAATCTATAACGAACAATACCAAATGCTTATAAGCATCTTGTTTTCACTAATTGTACCATGGGTAATTTAATTGCAAGACACATTTCCCAAAGATGAACCACTGTAAGACAAAGTATATTATACATTGTACGTCAGTTTGTACACAGGTACCCAAACCAAATCCTTGCTTCTTATTGGATTTTCTTTATTACATTCCTGGCATTTATAACTATCTGAAATTACCAAATTTACTTGTTGGCTTATTGTTTTTTTTTTTTTTCTTTGGAGACGGAGTCTAGCTCTGTCTCCCAGCCTGGAGTGCAGTGGCCGGATCTCAGCTCACTGCAAGCTCTGCCTCCTGGGTTCACGCCGTTCTCCTGCCTCAGCCTCCCAAGTAGCTGGGACTACAGACGCCAGCCACCTCGCCCGGCTAGTTTTTTGTATTTTTTAGTAGAGACGGGGTTTCACCGTGTTAGCCAGGATGGTCTCGATCTCCTGACCTCGTGATCCGCCCATCTTGGCCTCCCAAAGTGCTGGGATTACAGGCTTGAGCCACCGCGCCCGGCCGGCTGATTGTTTACTTCCCGTCATGAATGTATAAATTTCGGAGAGTAGGGATTTCTGATGGTCTTTTCCACGACTTATCCCCAGGAACTGTATCCCAGAACCTGGTGCAGATGTGATACCTGGTAAATGTTAGTTGAATGGATAAATAAATTAGTACATGAATTAATTTCAGACTTTCTATTGTAAATTGGGAAAAAGAAGTCTGAAGAAGGTAATATAGTTTGCGGTAAAGTGACTTGGGATATTAACAACACATACAGCTGGGACTAAAAGCTGGCCTCTTGGGGCACACCCAAGATGGCTGAATAGGAAAGCTCCAGCCTCCAGCTCCCAGCATGAGTGACACAGAAGACGGATGATTTCTGCATTTTCAACTGAGGTGCAGACCGACACCTCACACCTCACAGGGCGGGGTACACTCCTGAGATGAAGCTTCCAGAGCAAGAATCAGACAGCGACACTCACTGTACAGCAATATTCTATCTTCTGCAGCCTCCGCTGCTGATACCCAGGCAAACAGGGTCTGGAGTGGACCTCAAGCAAACTCCAACAGACCTACAGCTGATGGTCCTAACTGTTAGAAAGAAAACTAACAAACAGAAAGGACACCTGCACCAAAACCCCATCAGTACGTCATCATCAAAGACCAAAGGCAGATAAAACCACAAAGATAGGGAAAAAGCAGTGTAGAAAAGCAGGAAATTCAAAAAATCAGAGCACATCTCCCCCTCCAAAGGAATGCAGCTCATCGCCAGCAATGGAATAAAGCTGGACAGAGAATGACTTTGACAAGTTGAGAGAAGGCTTCAGTCCATCAGACTTCTCAGAGCTAAAGGAGGAACTGTGTAACCAGCGCAAAGAAACTAAAAACCTTGAAAAAAGAATGGATGAATGGATAACTAGAATAATCAATGCAGAGAAGACCTTAAAAGAACTGATAGAGATGAAAACCATAACACGAGAAATACATGACAAATGCACAAGCTTCAGTAACTGACTCGATCAACTGGAAGAAAGAGTATCAGCGATCGAAGATCAAATGAATGAAATGAAGTGACAAGAGAAGTGTGGAGAAAAAAGAGTAAAAAGAAATGAACAAAGCCTCCAAGAAGTATGGGATTATGTGAAAAGACCAAATCTACATCTGACTGGTGTGCCTGAAAGTGAGGGGGAAAATGGAATCAAGTTGGAAAATACTCTGCAGGATATCATCCAGGAGAACTTACCCAACCTGTAAGGCAGGCCAACATTCAAATTCAGGAAATACAGAGAATGCCACAAAGATACTCCTCGAGAAGACCAACTCCAAGACACATAATTGTCAGATTCACCAAAGTTGAAATGAAGGAAAAAATGTTAAGGGCAGCCAGAGAGAAAGGTCGGGTTACATGCAAAGGGAAGCCCATCAGACTAACAGCAGATCTCTCAGCAGAAACTCTCCAAGCCAGAAGAGAGTGGAGGCCAATATTCAACATTCTTAAACAAAAGAATTTTCAGCCCAGAATTTCGTATCCAGCCAAACTAAGTTTCATAAGTGAAGGAGAAATAAAATCCTTTACAGACAAGCAAATACTGAGAGATTTTGTCACCACCAGGCCTGCCCTACAAGGGATCCTGAAAGAAGCATTAAACATGGAAAGGAACAACCCATACCAGCCATTGCATAAACATGTCAAAATGTAAAGTCCACTGATGCTAGGAAGAAACTGCATCAACTAGTGAGCAAAATAACCAGCTAATATCATAATGACAGGATCAAGTTCACACATAACAATATTAACCTTAAATGTAAATAGACTAAATCGTCCAATTAAAAGACAGAGATTGGCAAATTGGATAAAGACTCAAGACCCATCAATTTGCTGTATTCAGGAGACCCATCTCACATGCAGAGACCATAGGCTCAAAATAAAGGATGGAGGAAGATCTACCAAGTAAATGGAAAACTAAATAAAGCAGGGGTTACAATCCTAGTCTCTGATAAAACAGACTTTAAACCATCAAAGATCAAAAGCGATAAAGAAGGCCATTACATAAAGGTAAAGGGATCAATCCATCAGGAAGAGCTAACTATCCTAAATATATATGCACCCAATACAGGAGCACCCAGATTCATAAAGCAAGTCCTTAGAGACTTGCAAAGAGACTTAGACTACCACACAATAATAATGGGAGACTTTAATACCCCACTGTCAACATTAGACAGATCAACGAGACAGAAGGTTAACAAGGATATCCAGAAATTGAACTCAACTCTGCACCAAGCGGACCTAATAGACATCTACAGAACTCTCCACCCCAAATCAACAGAATATACATTCTTCTTAGCACCACATCACACTTATTCCAAAATTGACCACATAGTTGGAAGTAAAGCACTCCTCACCAAATAGAAAAGAACAGAAATTGTAACAAACTGTCTCTCAGACCACAGTGCAATCAAACTAGAACTCAGGACTAAGAAACTCAATCAAAACCGCTCAACTACATGGAAACTGAACAACCTACTCCTGAATGACCTCTGGGTACATAACGAAATGAAGGCAGAAGTAAAGATGTTCTTTGAAACCAATGAGAACAAAGATACAACATACCAGAATCTCTGGGACACATTTAAAGCAGTGTGGAGAGGGAAATTTATAGCACTAAATGCCTACAAGAGGAAGCACGAAAGATCTAAAATTGACACCCTAACATCACAATTAAAAGAACTAGAGAAGCAAGAGTAAATAAATTCAAAAGCTAGCAGAAGGCAAGAAATAACTAAGATCAGAGCAGAATTGAAGGAGATAGAAACACAAAAAAAATCCTTCAAAAAATCAATGAATCCAGAAGCTGGTTTATTGAAAAGATCAACAAAATTGATAGACTGCTAGCAAGACCACTAAAGAAGAAAAGAGAGAAGAATCAAATAGACGCAATAAAAAGTGATAAAGGGGGTATCACCACTGAGCCCACAGAAATACAAACTACCATCAGAGAATACTATAAACACTGCTACGGAAATAAACTAGAAAACCTAGAAGAAATGGATAATTTCCTGGACTCTTACACTCTCCCAAGACTAAACCAGGAAGAAGTTGAATCGTTGAATAGTCCAACAACAGGTTCTGAAATTGAGGTAATAATTAACAGCTGACCAACCAAAAAAAGTCCAGGACCAGAGGGATTCACAGCCGAATTCTACCAGAGGTACAAGGAGGAGCTGGTACCATTCCTTCTGAAACTATTCCAATCAGTAGAAAAAGAGGGAATCCTCCCTAACTCATTTTACGAGGCCAGCATCATCCTGATACCAAAAGCTGACAGAGACACAACAAATAAAGAAAATTTTAAGCCAATATCCCTGATGAACATTGATGTGAAAAATCCTCTATAAAATACTGGCAAACCGAATCCAGCAGCACATCAAAAAGCTTATCCACCATGATCAAGTGAGCTTCATCCCTGGGATGCAAGGCTGGTTCAACATACACAAATCAATAAACGCACATAAATAGAACCAACGACAAAAACCACATGATTATTTCAGTAGATCCAGAAAAGGTTTTCAACAAAATTCAACAGTGCTTCATGCTAAAAACTCTCAATAAACTAGATATTGATAGAATGTATCTCACAATAATAAGAGCTATTCATGATAAATCCACAGCCAATATTGTACTGAATGGGCAAAAACTGGAAGCATTCCCTTGGAAAGCTGGCACAAGACAAGGACACCCTCTCTCACCACTCCTATTCAACATAGTGTTGGAAGTTCTGGCCAGGGCAATTAGGCAAGAGAAAGAAATAAAAGGTATTCAATTAGGAAAAGAGGAAGTCAAATTGTCCCTATTTGCAGGTGGCAGATGACATGATTTTATATTTAGAAAACCCCATCGTCTCAGCCCAAAATCTCCTTAAGCTGATAAGCAACTTCAGCAAAGTCTCAGGATACAAAATCAATGTGCAAAAATCACAAGCATTCTTATACACCAGTAACAGACAAACAGAGAGCCAAATAATGAATGAACTCCCATTCACAATAGCTTCAAAGAGAATAAAATACCTAGGAATCCAAATTACAAGGGATGTGAAGGACCTCTTCAAGGAGAACTACAAACCACTGCTCAGTGAAATAAAAGAGGACACAAACAAATGGAAGAACATACCATACTCATGGATAGGAAGAATCAATATCGTGAAAATGGCCATACTGCCCAAGGTTATTTATAGATTCAATGCCATCCCCATTAAGCTACCAATGAGTTTCTTCACAGAATTGGAAAAAACTGCTTTAAAGTTCATATGGAACTAAAAAAGACCCCGCATTGCCAAGACAATCCTAAGCCAAAAGAACAAAGCTGGAGGCATCACGCTACCTGACTTCAAACTCTACTACAAGGCTACAGTAACCAAAACATCATGGTACTGGTACCAAAACAGAGATACAGACCAATGGAACAGAACAGAGCCCTCAGAAATAATACCACACATCTACAGCCATCTGATCTTTGACAAACCTGAGAGAAACAAGAAATGGGGAAAGGATTCCCTATTTAAGAAATGGTGCTGGGAAAATTGGCTAGCCATAAGTAGAAAGCTGAAACTGGATCCTTTCCTTACTCCTTATACGAAAATTAATTCAAGATGGATTAGAGACTTAAATGAAAACCCTAGAAGAAAACCTAGGTAATATACCATTCAGGACATAGGCATGGGCAAGGACTTCAGGTCTAAAACATCAAAAGCAACGGTAAGAATATCCAAAATTGACAAATGGGATCTAATTAAACTGAAGAGCTTCTGCACAGCAAAAGAAACTACCATCAGAGTGAACAGGCAGCCTACAGAATGGGAGAAAATTTTTGCAATCTATTTATCTGACAAAGGGCTAATATCCAGAACCTATAAAGAACTCAATCAAATTTACAAGAAAAAAACAAACAACCCCATCAAAAAGTGGGCAAAGCATATAGACAGACACTTCTCAAAAGAAGACATTCATACAGCCAACAGACTGATGAAAAAATGCTCATCATCACTTGCCATCAGAGAAATGCAAATCAAAACCACAATGAGATACCATCTCACACCAGTTAGAATGGCAAGCATTAAAAAGTCAGGAAACAACAGGTGCTGGAGAGGATGTGGAGAAATAGGAACACTTTTACACTGTTGGTGGGACTGTAAACTATTTCAACCATTGTGGAAAACAGTGTGGCGATTCCTCAAGGATCTAGAACTAGAAATACCATTTGACCCAGACATCCCATTACTGGGTATATACCCAAAGGATTATAAATCATGCTACTATAAAGACACATGCACACGTGTGTTTATTGCAGCACTATTCACAATAGCAAAGACTTGGAATCAACCCAAATGTCCATCAGTGACAGACTGGATTAAGAAAATGTGGCCCATATACACCATGGAATACTATGCAGCCATAAAAAAGGATGAGTTCCTGTCCTTTGTAGGGACATGGATGTAGCTGGAAACCATCATTCTCAGCAAACTATTGCAAGAACAGAAAACCAAATACTGCATGTTCTCATTCATAGGTGGGAATTGAACAATGAGAAGGAAGGGGAACATCACACACCGGGTCCTATTGTGGGGAGGGGTGAGGGGGGAGGGATAGCATTAGGAGATATACCTAATGTAAATGATGAGTTAATGGGTGCAGCATATCAATATGGCACATGTATACATATGTAACAAACCTGCACCTTGTGCACATGTACCCTGGAACTTAAAGTATAAAAAAAAAATAAAAATAAAAAAAGATGGCCTCCTAATTCCTGGCCTACTTTGCCTTCACATGCCAGTTGATTATGAATTGTAGTAATTTTTTATTTGGAGATGGTGGAAATTCCTTCTTACCTACATTGTCGAGCCAACTAGAAATCCTAATTAGAATATATTGCAGTAATTAGAAATTATTGTGCATAAAATATGTATTCAGAGAAATAGAGAATAAAAAATAAATGTACAGTCTAATAACAACTGTGTAAAACATACCTATATCAATTTATATGAGTCAATGGATGTAAATGGCTGCAATTTGAAATGTATTTAACTTTTTTCTATAGAATTAAAGTTAATGACAGATGACTGTTGGAAATTCTGAAATTGAAGTTTTAAAAATTTATTATATCTTTGGCCTGCTCTTCTTCCCTAGTTTGGTGACACTGAAAAATAAGTCTATTTCAGTTTTGCATTCTTTCTATCAATGTTTTAGCTTCTTTTCAGAGGGAGAGTGTTAGCTTCTGGGATTGTTTTAAATTTTACTTGGAATTACTTGTTATTTTTTCAAAGACATTGCATCAAAGCTGATAAGTCAGTCTCAGGCATCTTTAAAATCCCTACTTTGTTATTCTACACTTCTTATGCATATTCTTTCCTCTCGACCAAGGAATATATTGTTCTTATATGTTAATGGATTACTAAAAACATTGTCTTACAAATAATTTACAGTCACTACTGACAGGTAAGTTAGAAGAGAAAGACTCCTCAATATTTTAGGTCATCCACCAAATCTTCTCACAATGTAAAGTGATAGAGAACCTTAAAATAAAAACTGAAAGGTGCGTTCTATTCTGAATTTATTCCCAGACTTGCATTATTGAAAATTTCTTCATGTTGAGGCTTTGTTACACAGTCCATCAGCAGACCTTTTAAATATATGGAAACCTAGTAAAAGATAATGCCCAGGTTAAAATTGAGGAAGAAATACACAGAAAAATAGCAATTCCATACCATTTTATTTGATTTTTCACTTTTTGAATATTTGAGCTAAGTCGATATTTTGAAAATAAATCTATGAAGGGTTCTGTGCTGATAGGACAAGGTCCAAATTCTTCCACTTGCATCCTAGACTGCCTTTCTAAATTTCTCTGCTGTGTTTGTTTCCCTCTGATTTGAAAAACTCCCTTCTTGGAGCATCACTTCCCTTAACCCACGAAGCCAAATGGTCTTTCAGTTCTCCCCACCACTGCTTAGGCTATTTCCTCTGCTTAAAACCCTTTTCTATAATTTCTGTCTAAGCCGCTGCTATTTATCTAACAATAACCAGTTAAAATATTACCTCAGTGGTAACGCATTTTTAAACTTTCCCTTTATCCCCTACAGAATATTTCTTTCTTTCTTTCTCATCACATAGTATTTTGTATTTATCTTTGGTCACACTGTATAGTTATTGAATATCCTGGTAGTAAACTTAATAATCTATTAGAGTCAGAAACTGATACCTCTTCCTGCTTCTCCAGGGTCTAGAAAAATGACTGGTACACAGAAGGATCTCAATAACTACTCAGAGAGCAGTGGGCACATGGGAGAATTCATTAGATATGAGTCAAATTATTTATTATTTGCTAAGTGAGAAAAGCATGATAAATGGAGAGATTCCTCCCCCCTGCATATAATTTAAATAGCCTTATTTTGGAAGACAATGAAAAATATTTGAGGAATATGAAATGACAGAAAAAAGTAACATTGTTCCAACTTTGCATATTTAAGTATAAAAAACACATGCTGTGATTTAGCATAAGTGAAAAATGAGGTGAAAAATTAGACAGTACACCACCTGTTCTTACGAGAAACCCTGGAGATTTGTCATAACTCACTGTCCTCAAAAGTTTTAGTATTATTTCTATGGCGAGTAAGAATAAAAATCAAGGGCAGTGGATTTCAGTAGACTTGACATCAAATAAACTCTTCAAGCGTATCTGGTGGTATGTCTAAGCTGGAACATAAGTGAGATTTCACTACAGTTAATTGATAGAGAGTTTCTGTTTCATTTCACTAAACTTTTCCTCACCCAGTACTGCTCTCTTTCACTCCATGTCCTTCTCCTAATACAGATGGGTTTCTTTCTCTTTCACATATGTGCACAATATGGAAATAAAAATTATTTTTCTCTGATATATGTAATAGATAATATACGAGGAAGTGCATTCATACACACATACATCCATATGTTTGTACACATACATGTCTGAAATGAATATTATATGTAATATGGAATAACAATAGCTTCTATTCTATTGAGTACTGCTGTAGTTTGAATGTTTGTGTCTTCCCTAAATTCCTACCGGGAAATCCTAACCCCATGGTTATGGTATTATGACCTGTGACCTTTTAGGAGGTGATTAGACCATGAGGGCAGAGCCCTCGTGAATGAGATTAGTGCCCTTGTAAAAGAAGCCAGAGACCTGTCTTCTCCCTTCCACCATGTGAGGACACAAGTAGAAGGAGCCATCTCTGAACCAGAAAGTGGACCCTCACCAGACATCGAACGGCCAGTACTTCGATTGAGGACTTTCCAGCCTCTAGAACTGTGAAAAATAAATTTCTATTGCTTATAAACTACTCACTTTATGGCATTTTCTGATAGCTGCCTAAATAGACTAAGACAAGTACTTACTATATGTTGTTTGTGTCATAAAATATTATACCAAATCTCATTTATTTCTTATAATACCTCTTCAAGGAAGGTATCATCCCCATTTCACAAACTGAGGATCAGAGATGTGAAAGAGTCTCTCTGGGGAGGTGCATTAGGTAGGCAAGAGCATGGCTGGTTGAGTCTTTAAATTTTTTTAATTAGAGAAGAATCTTTAAAAGTTGCCAACAGTTTTCTGCTTCTAGAGGTAGAGATGTCAGTTTACCTTGGAACAGACTTTGATTTGGTGGTGGAGGTTGTGGGAATTACTGGATGCAGTGCTTTAGTCATACAAATACAAGACAAATATCCATCCATTATTCTTGGAGAAAACAATAAAACAACCATGAACTCGATAGGCAATGTTTCATATGAGATGTTAAAGCTTCTATTTAATAAAAATATTTTGTCCATTTTTAGGAGGACCATTCCATGCTGGAGACAGAGAATTCTCCCCTCTCTCTTATCGAGTCTGGTCTTAAGCTGCCAAATGCCCAAGAGCATTAGTATTCTTGAAAGGTATGCGTTTACGTACATGAGGAAGAGTTTTCTTTGCTCAGACTTTGTTATTAGCTAGTCACAAGACTACATCACAGCAGAAAAGAAATGCAGACATGATTTCTTCATCTTGTGTCAAGAAAGGCTAAAAAAGGAGCCAGGTCACATTTCACATACTAACTTAACATCACTTTGGCATCCCACAAAGGGTGTTATTTAAGATTAATTTAGGAAATTTATTGAGTTAGCATTGTTTTTTCCTTTTCCTGGGCCATGCGAGCCAAACCACACTTGATAGGTGCAGGAGAGTGTTTTCTCCCTGAAGGAAAGAAAGTACGTTCTTTGAGTTGTCATGCCCCATGGAGGAAAGGCTTGGAAGGAAATGAGGCAGAGGCAGATACGGAAACTGGGGTGTGGTGCTCGGAATTTGAAATCTCCCTCTTTTCTCTAGTTCTATGGGTGGTTGATATGGGAGCTCAAGGGACACTGATGTCTAGAGTTTCCTTTCGATGGGTGGAAGTAAAAGGAGGTCCGTTGGCCTTAGCCAGTTCTAGAGCTATGCCATACTTGCATTACTCCAGGCTATCAAACAGTTCAGCAGAGACTTAGCTGTGCCCACCCTCGAGTAGAAATAGGATGATGTGTGTTAGCAACCTGACAAAAATCTTGGGAGACAAAGGGAAGTGGTCTGTAAAGCACCTGGAGTGGGATTGGTCCTGATTGAGGGGCCAACACAAATTTGCAGAGCATATAGACATGATTTAGTATGGTGGTTTTATATTGTGTCTGCTCAGCCAAATTGAAGCAGCAACTTTTCCCAGAATCCCTTTACTGTATGGTTCCAGATTAGAATTTACCTCAACAGAGATTTTTGTGATATTTGGGAGGCAGAAGGAAAGCAGTAGCAACTACGCTTTGAAAGTCCATCAGGGTGCCAGGCATGATTGAAGCTTGTGCACCTCATTGCTGATCTACTGGCCCAATTTTTTGGTGCAGGGCTGTAGCTGGCCTGCAGCTTCTCCTGCTCCCCTAATGTCTTCCTGCAGCTTCTTGGGGTCCTGAGCCGTGCACATGTGCAGCTCCATGGAGAAATGAATGAATCCCTTCTGCATGTCAACTGCATCTCAAGATTAGAAACAGTGAGAGATAGTTTCTTATTGTTGTGGGTTCTAGTTTGTCCTTAGACAACTTCAGTTCACATCCAGACTGTCAGTCCTATTGTCTTGCAGTGACTTCAGGCCCATCACCAGAGGCAGAGATGATATGTTTCCATAGACTTCTTTATCAGTTCCCAAAATTTCCTAAGGCTTAATATCTATAATAAATCCTTCATCACATAGCAATTACAGTGTTTCTACTTCACTGATCAAATACTAACTGATATGCTTGGCAAAGCCTGAAGACCAGATAGATGCGTATGGGTTGGTTATGTATTTGGTAAAAATGTTTTGGAACACTGTGGCTGTCTGCAATTAGAAAGAAGGATTAATAAATTTATGAGTTATGGTTCTATTTATTGCTCCCTTTGAAGGGTAATTATTTATCATCTTAAGTAGGATTATAGATTACATGTGTCATCAACATCCAATGATAAGCCAGGGATGTTCTGTAAGATGCAAATTCAAGTGACATTGTAGCTTAAATTTGCATTATCAAGTTCAGATCATCAAGTTCAAATTCAGATATCTTATAACTCAAAATAGTTATTAATAACTCCCCCAAAACATTTAACTCAAACCCATAGTTGATTAGTCCATTCTATTCAGTCTTTTTTTTTTTTTAAACACATTCCCTATGCCAGGCACTGTGTCAGATACTAGGGACATAATTACAGGTTAACAATAAAGACATAGCCCGTTCCCCCAGGATGTTTGCTTCCTGGAGGTATCTGACCCCTTGCAACCTTTTAAAATAGCCACTTTGGCCATTCATCACCATGACTGACAGATAAAAATAAAACTCAGAAGGTGTAATCTGTTGAGATCATTTTTTCCAGCCCTCTCCTGGCGCTTGACTCCCAGGATTTCAAATTCTGGGCTTCAGACTCTTGAATTCCAAACCTGCTTCTGCTCCTTCCATCTATTTGGGGATTTTTGATTTTCAGCTTATTGAATTTCACGTTTTCATTGAGCTTTGTTTTCTACTTGCTTCTGACATTTCCTGGTCTTTTCCAGTTCTGGCCTAAGGAATCAGGCCAGATAGGTTAGCCCCAACCAATCTCGTAGCTGAGGGAGTGGGATTCACATAAATGAGGAGACAGAGGTGAAACACAGAATTGTAACATAATAAAAAGTGCTATATTGTTCATGCCTAACATAGTACACATTCATCGATGGTGACGTAATCAGCACTATAAATTGTGACCTCCATTGACTTCTGGCCCTATAGCTACATATCTTTAACTATACTCTGTTATTCTTCCATTCATCCTACAAATATTTATTATGCAACCACCCATGTGCCACCCACACTCATTAATTTTCCTTCATCTCACAGATACCCCTTCTACTGTTTCAGGCTGCCACCCAAGCTTTGGAGAAGCAATGTAAAGCAATGATTAACCATGTGGAGTTAAGCTGCTTAGGTTCAAATCTTGACTCACACTCCTTTATGTCTTAGTTCTTTTTTGTCCATAAAATAGGAATAATCACACACCTACCTCCCTGGAGTGTTACGGTTAATGTCATTTATGCACTAAAGCCCTACCCCAGGACCTGAGACAGTTAGATAGATATTCAGTGGGTGTAACTATGATTATCATTAATGATTCCACATTTTCATCTGTTCTAAGATCAGTTTTTCATTTTGCCATATTTTCAATCTTTCTTTATTTGCTCCTGTCTCATATATCATTAAAAATCCTCAATTCTATATATCTCTAGCTATGACCCTCATCATTCTCCTTTCCTTTATAATTCGAATGCTTAGAAATATTAATGCACACTATTTCTATTTCCTTACATCTAATTCACTTTCTAGCCCTTCCTAATAATGCCGACTAATAATCATATTGATTTCCAGTCCAAAGGTTGCTTGGTCCTCATTTGTCTGAATTACTACAGCATTCCTGAGACTTTCTTTTCCTTAGGCTCTGGCACACTGCTCTTTCTGGTTCTTCTTTCACATTTTCAACCATTTCTTCTCAGTCACATTTACAGATTTCCCCATTCATATATCCACAACCAATACAATTGGTTGTAGAGTTCTGTGGTTTTTAAGTTCTTAATGTATCTTTTATCTATCTCATCCATTCTTTTTACACCACCGTTACCTCAGCCCAGATCCTCTTTATGTCTGAATTGTTGCAATAGTTTTCAAGTTGGTCATACTGCTTAGTTTCTTGCTCCTTCATATTTTTGCCACAATCGTGATCCTTTCAAAATACAAATGTAATACACTATATTTCTCAGGTCAAAGCAGTGTGGAGGTAATAAGGGGACACAGCATCAATATCAAAATAGCACTTCTCCTGCCAAAACTTGTAACCCCAGACCCATCATGGGGAAAACAGCAGGTAAATTTAAAGAGAGGAGGGTTCTGCAATATATCTTGCCAGTACTCCTCACAACTATCAGAGTCATCAAAAATAAAGAAAGCCCGAGAAAACATTACCTCTAAGAGGGGCCTAAGGAGATATGACAACTAGTTGTCATGTGGTATCCTGGATGGAGTCTTAAGAGAATGGGATCCTAAGAAAACTAAGAAAATATGACTAAACTATGAACATTGGTTAATACCCATGTATCAATATTGGTTTATTAGTTGTAATAAATCTAGCATATGAATATAAGATGTTAATAACAGGGGAAACCGCAGGGAGGGTGGGCATGTGGAAACTCTTTACTATCTGTTCGATTCTTTTGTAAATCTAAACTGTACTACAGAATAGCCTATTAATGAAAAATAGTTTCTCCCTCTCTCTTTCTCTGTCTCTCAGTCTCTCTCTTTCCCAAATCTTCCCTCCCTTGTGGGAAGCTCTAGATCCCTCAAATTTTTATCCAAATACAGAAGCCTGGGTGGCTGGTGACAATGTGTGCTCTGAAATGGTCTTGTTGTCCACTCTTTCTTCTGTCTTGTTCTTTCAAAGAAAAGAGAGAATAATACCTTCTGCTGGAGTTCTTGCCATGGCACTAATATCAGTGTTGGTGTCCAATGTTTAATGCTGATTTGATGATATTGTCTTGGGATCTGAGGTTCTCATGGGCATCTTGTGGAACAGGTGTTTCTTTGCTTGTCATTGCACTTCCTTCTCCGTGGGGCTGAGGCATCAGTCCCTGGGGACTAGGAAGGAGAACAATCAGAGGAACAGACATTGTATTCCTAAGCTTAGAATCACTGCTCTTCTGTCACTTACTCCAAGAGTTCTTGGAACTCTTACTTTCTATGGATGGACTATTTCCCAAGAAGTTTCTTGACTACTCAGGCAAACAGATTACTGAGGTCCTGGGCCACCTGCCCTCAATACCTGTCTGGACATGTCCAAATCTGAGGTAAAAAAAAAAAGCTCAGGCTCAGGTTACAGAAATATGATCATGTCATTGTGCTGTTTGGAATTCTTTAATAACTGCTTACTTCGCATGGTCTTATAAAGCACTCTCACATCCTGCTTCAGTATATATCTCCAGACTCAGCCCTCCACAAACTCTCCTCGGTCTCTCTAGTCCAGCCACATTGAATTATTGTAAGCACCTACATTTCATTGATTCACCAGGCTTCTTGGCCTCCATGTTTTACCCATGCTGTCCAAACTGGGTTAGCCACCCTTCCTTCCCTAACCATCAACCCAAAGTGTCAATATTTTTGTACATTTTCACCACTACTGCACTACTCCATCGTGTTAATTATCTATTGATGTTTAATGAACTCTCCCAAAACCTAGTGACTTAAAACAACAAACACTTATTGTAACACACTTTCTGTGGGTCAGAAATCCAGGCATGGCTTAACTGGGTCCTCTATCCAGGGTCTCTTGAAAGGTTACAGTCAAAGGTGTTGGTTGGAACAACGGTCTCATATATAGGCTCAACTGGAGAAAGATCCACTTCAAAGCTCACCTGACATTGTCATTGGCAGAATTCAGCTCTACATGGGCTGACGGACTGAGGGCTTCAGTTCCTCTCCGGCTATTGACCACAGGTCTCCCTCAGTTACTGATGATGTGGACCTGTTCAAAGCTAACTGGTTTCCATCAGAGCAAGCAAGAGAGCAATAGAAGTTGAGCAAGAGAGAAACGAAGAGTCTTTTTGACATTTCATTTGGAAAAGACATCCCATTACTTTTGCTGTATTCTATTTGAAGCTAGTTACTAGGCTCAACCCACATTCAAGTGGAGAGAATTATACAAGGGCATGAATACCAGGAGACAGGGATCATTGGGGTGTTTTGTGGTTGCTTTGTGGAGGGCAATAAACACGCATCCATGATTGGTTAGGATGATGAGACTGTGAGACTGAAGATGCTTCCATCCCTCCATCCAAGTGGTAGGAAAATATTTATTGCTCACATAATGAGACTTTCTAAAAAAAAGCTGGGCAGGCATGAAGGCTGCTCTGGAATGTCTTGAGTGAAAAGGGAAGCCAGTGGCTTTGGTTTCTATTGTGGTGAGAGGGTGGGGCTGTAGTGAGTGTTCCCAGAGGAACTGGGTTTGAATGGTTTGCACTTCTCCACCAGCACCAAGGAATGGAGCCCCAAGGCTTTCTTTTTATCTTTCCCTTATGTGGGACAAAAGGGAAAGGGGTAGGGTGGGGCATGAAAGCTGTCAATAGAAAGCTGTCAAGCATCAAAAATGAAATTGGTTCAGATTCCTTATTACTGGGAGCTGTCTAACGTATCCATTGTGATATAATTATGTAATTGTCTGTCTTTTATTGGATAAGAATATAGTTTATTTATCTTTACGTTTTCAGCACCCAGTGCAGTGCCTGGAATATCATGGTCACTCAATAAATGTTGGATGAATGAATAATTGAACGACTGAATAGACTTTCCCTCTTTATTTTATTTTATTTATTATTGTTATAGTTTAAGTTCTGGGATACATGTGCAGAACATGCAGGTTTGTTACACAGGTACACACATGCCATGGTGGTTCGCTGCACCCATCAACCTGTCATTTACATTAGGTATTTCTCTTAATGCTCTCCCTCCCCTAACCCCTCACCCCCTAACAGGCCCTGGTGTGTGATGATCTCCTCCCTGTGTCCATATGTTCTCATTGTTCAACTCCCACTTATGGGTGAGAACATGTGGTGTTTGGTTTTCTGTTCCTGTGTTAGTTTGCTGAGAATGATGGTTTCAAGCTTCATCCGTGTCCCTGCAAAGGATAGGAGCTCATCCTTTTTTGTGGCTGCATAATATTCCATGGTGTATATGTGCCATATTTTCTTTATCCAGTCTATCATTGATGGGTATTTTAGTTGGTTCCAAGTCTTTGCTATTGTGAACAGTGCTGCAATAAACATATATGTGCATGTGTCTTTATAGTAGAATGATTTATAATCCTTGGAGTATATAGTCAGTAATGGATTATTGGGTCAAATGGTATTTCCAGTTCTACTTTCCCCCTTCTTTTGATGATTATTTATTTACTAATTGTATATCTATTGATCTTTCAAGATTCAGCTCAATTACTATTTCCTCTTTGAGGCCTTTCTTGTTCCCTTCCCTCTTTTTCTGGTAGAACTGACCACCTCCTTCTTTGTGGTCAGCTGTACTGGTTTCTGTCATAAAGCTGACATAACTTGATTGCCTTTATTTTTATACGGGACTGTCTGCTTTATTAGTCTGAAAGTTCTCGGATGGTAAGAACTAGTCTTGTTATATTATTAGACACAGCAGACGTTCAGTTAGTGTTACATGTGAGATTCAATTAATTCTGCTTTGGAGAAGGGAGTAAGAGAAAGCTAAATACAGGAAGAAAATATCTGGATCTTGAAGACTAAATAAAAGGGATACAGGAGGGGGGAGGCTTTGGGGAGAAAATAATCTAGACACAGTAAGTAGCAGAAGGAAAGAAAAAGAATTGCAAAAGAAAACATGGTGTATTCAACTAATACAGTAAGACTAAGTTGGCTGGAGGTGAGGCTAAATAATTAGGTGCACAACTAGGTTGTGAAATTTTGTAGGTTATGTTAAGTAGGGTGGACCTTCTCTTTAAGCTAATGGGGAATAGTTGAAGATTTAAACAAAATCTGAGTGCAGCTGTTAATAGAAGTAAACTGTTCCAGAAAAATAACTCTGATGGTAGGATAGGATGAATTGAGTAGGGAGTGACCTAGAATCAGTCACGGATGAGGACTGGGTTGTTCTACTGGGACGACATGAACTCGAACTAGAAGAAATCCGCGTGGATGGAAGGTGAGCATCAGCATTCTCTAAGCTGAGGAGAGGAATCTGGGCGCTCTGAGATTTGTGGGTGGTGGGACACTGAGAAAACTCCATTGAAGGGATTGTGAGGATGTATAGACAGTGGAAGTATCATCCAAGGAAAGAAAAATTTGTTATAATTGTCTTGATAATTGATCAGTTGGTGTCCCCAGTAAGGACTTTATTCCACTTCTGATTTTGGAAAGATACATTTTAACATAAGACAATAGAAAAAAAAAAAAGAAAAAAGAAAAAAAGAAAACCTATTATGCCTAAAGAATCCAAATGGATACAGAAAATAGTTTTTCTTATTTTCCTGGTTAAAATTCTATAGAATTATATTATCTCCTCAATTTTAGCTTTTTATTCTAGAAGAATTACCACAAACTTCTTATATTAAGTCTCAGAACTATTTTCTAACATTGAATATTGTAGCTTAAACTTTCTGTTCAAAGAAAAATGTTGCAATCGTTATAGGCGTGACTATTTTCATAGGTAACTCTGAGAAACAGAAATAGAAATGTTTGAAGATATTTGGTGTTCCTAGTTTAAGTTGGAGTCTGAAGCATTCTTGGTTAGAATCCATAACTCCTATACTCTGTGAAGGCCTTCATTGGCTAGTTGGGTGGAAAACAGGCTACAGGACAAAAAGATACCCATTTGCTGCTCTATTTCAAAGTTTCTATAGCTGTTCTGTAGAGTAGCCTATGGGGGCTCTCTTTAATGCCATTTTTTCAGATCTCTCATGTAATTTTAGTATTGAATGGTTAATGGAAATGAAAGTAACAAAATGCTGTTCTGAATTCAGTAAGACTTTTAAGTGAATTTATATGTTACTAAGAGCAATAGCATGTGCACACATTTGACGACACTAGTATTCTACATACCTGTGTGATAGTAGCATTTATTCAGTTGTACATTTGATTTACCTTATCCCTTTCAGTAACTCCATGGCTCTGAAAGGGTTTTTGACCCATGGGTTAGAAATGGATTTGGCTCAACTTCCTTACTTTATAGATAAGGAAACGCGTTGAGTAACTTGTAACTTACAAGCAACTTACATGGGGGTTACTCAAGATTACACAGAGTTTTGAGGGCAGAGTGCGATCTGGAACTTGTGACCTTTAAATCAATTAATACAATTCCAAAATACCCCAAAGCATTAATAACTGTTAACGCAAAGGCAAAGCTAACCTATAGTTCTTATGCTAAGTGGTATGATACATCAATTCCACTCTTCAGAAGGTAGCCTCGGACTTTAAACTTTCCGGTATATTTTACATATCGTAATGGACCCGATATTGCTGGTGAATGTTACAAATTGTTTTCTTGATTTTCATTATTCAAAAAAATGTATAGGGTTTAGAATCTATATTTGATAAATTCTATCTGCTTATCTACATGCCCAAGGACTTGGTACCATGATTCAGTCTCTTTTGCATTAGTTTTTCCTCCTTGAGAACAGGAAAGATGTTCTAAAGAAAATAAAAGCCAGCATGGCTTGGCATCGAGGAAGAGGAACTGAGAAGGGTCAGAAGCGTACATGTTTAAGATGCTGAACCTATGTGTAGATGGCTGTGTTCCACCCATCAGCTGCAGGAGTGTATTTGAAGTGGCATAATAATTAGGTTCAAAAATTTACCCTCGGTGTGCCCTTCAAAGTAAAACCTTGACTTGAACCTTGGGGCAATTCATTTCAATGGTTTTTCAATCTCTGTAGAATACAGCTGCAGATGGGAAATCTCAAAAGAACTGGTTTTCTCCCCTTTGAGAACTATAATGCATATTTTCTGGGTAGAGTGTTGGCAAAAGCAATTTCCCTTTTAATTTCATATCAGTTATTTCTTCTTTATGATTAAACTGATACTCAAAATTGTTATCAGACCTCATTTTTTCTGACCTTACATTATTATAATAATAATGCAATGTAGATTTTCTGAACTTACATCTTATTTTTACAAGATAAAGTATCTGGAGACAGAAATTTTAAGTTATATATACATTCCAAATACCGTGTATTGTTTTTTTCAAATGACAAAAAACAGGAAAATAAACACATTGCAGAATTAAAATGTAATATAGCTGTCACTTTATTACACATATCAAATATTTTTCTTTTCTTAGTTTGCAGATGAGTTTTGCAATTACTATGTTTGATTCAGTTGAAATAAAGGTTTGGATACTATTACCTTTAGAACCAAGTTAACACATAATTGCATATATACCAGACACTCCGTATTGTCAATTAAAATGACCTTAAATATTTTTAAGGGACATGGGTTTAAACAAACAGCCACTTGCTGACACTTCAGCACTTTAGAAGCGTGTGAGAGAATGTAATGCTATGTTCTGGCACAAAGCCAGAATGTTTTGTTTTCTTACCAACATTTTATTTCCTTGAACTCGAAAAGAAGTGACAGGTTATTTTGTCTGTAATGGTGGTTATTTTCAACTTCAAAAACTTTTCTGTGATCTTAAAACCTTATAATTTGTTCACAGTTACAAGCTAATACAAGCACTGAGCAGCATCTGTATGTAATTTTAGCTGAGAGATATAGCGGGAACTTTTAGTCTTTCCAAACTTATTTCATTAGACATGTATTGTCTAGAACAAGTCTGCTGCAAGCATAGCACCGAGTTAGCTTACATCCAAATTAGTGTTGGAAATGTGGACGTGTGTGTTTTGGGGGGTCTTAAGTGGCATCCTACATCAGTCTCGTTCTCTGTTATGTGGAGAACCGGGAAGGAGGGAGGAAAGACAGAAACATTTGTAATAGAGCTTGTCATGCCAAGCTTTGTGGCAGTGCACTCCCATGTGCTACATCACTGAAATCTGAAGAAAACTCTCACCTCATTTTTGACACTAAAGCTTTTCAGTGTCTCCTTTGCTTGTTGCTATGATGCTCTCTTTTTGGGCTTTCCCTTCCCAGGGAAGTGACTGGCCCTCTCCAACTTCTCTTCTTCCTCCCAGGTACTTATTTCCCTGAAGTTTAACTGAAGCTTTCTAGAGATGTGGGATTTAATACAAAGTAGTCTTGGGAGAGGAAAAAAAATATTGTGGGCAAGGCGTCTCTTTAGGGCTTCTCAGACTACAGACAGACTGGTCCTGCCTACATGTAAGAAAAAAAAAATCACATGGATCATCCTGATGAAATGAAGGGTAGAAAATTTCAAAGAGAAAAAAATAGAGTTTGTTTGAAAAAGGGTAAAGAAAAATCAAACCGAATTCAGTGTTTTGTGGCAGTCCCAATTATTTAAAAAACTATGAAGTTAGGAGGCATGAAATTTTGTAATAAAATTAGAGATCGTCTATCATTTACATGATTTTAGGGTAATTGTGGAGAATGTCAACTTAAATATCACAAATTGGAGAGAAATTATGGGAATTGCCTGAATTTTCCAAAAACTCTCCGCTTTCTTACATCCAATCTTTTTGTTATTAGCTGTGTCTTAACTCTGAAAAAAATGATGAAAGCAAACCTTACCTGATAACATTATTAGACAAATTAATTAGGGAAAGTTTGGATGGAGAAGTTTCTTTGTAGAAGTCTAAAGGTGTGTCTTTATCACTTAAAAACAGACCAGGGATTCTGCTTGTTATTTTCTATGCGAGGTTCTTGCCCACTAGCAATAGGGACAGAGGCTGGGGTGCTTTGTGGTGGCAGCAAAATGCTGGCAGTGAAAAATATATAACAATGCCTCTGTTTCCTGTTTCCAATTCTTGCAGCATAGAGCTGGAAAACAGAAAACGTGCTGCCCTGAATAATTCAACTTTTAAATCTATTGGTGGTTCAAGACAATTTTGATTTACTTTTCTTCAACATTATATTCCTTGCCTAGTTTTCATCCCAAGGTTTTTGGCTTTTCTTCCTCCTCTGCTTTAAGTTTTATTGATTTTTAAGAATCAGTGTGATGATCTGCTTTAGAAATATTAAGCAGGACTATCTAGTCAGAAATAAGAAACACAAAGAAAGATATTAAAAAATGCCAAATCTAAAATAAGAAAAAGTCAGCATGAATTTTACAAGGCTTTATGGTTTTATGATGACTCTGTTATCCCACTCTAATGTTTTAAGAGAGTTTTAAAGCTGTATTCTTGCCCACAATCTCTTTTGCAGATAATGAGCTTGACATGCTTTAAATATTTACAGTGGGACTCCAGCATGTTACAGAAAACAAGTCAGCTAGCATATGGGCTATGAAGCTAGAATCTTCATTAGTGTCACACATGGTGATAGAGTGGAAATAAACAGTCTAAAATAGGCAAGCCTGGTGAGGCTGGATCAGCTAATTGATGATAAACTTTCACATGTGTCTTACCAATATGTGCTTTAATATGTATCTTTGTGTTTTCTTTTTCTTTTCTTTTTTTTGGGGGGGACGGAGTCTTGCTCTGTCGCCCAGGCTGGAGTGCAGTGGCCGGATCTCAGCTCACTGCAAGCTCCGCCTCCCGGGTTGACGCCATTCTCCAGCCGAAGCCTCCTGAGTAGCTGGGACTACAGGCGCCCGCCACCACACCCGGCTAGTCTTTTGTATTTTTTTTAGTAGAGACGGGGTTTCACTGTGTTAGCCAGGATGGTCTCGATCTCCTGACCTCGTGATCTGCCCGTCTCGGCCTCCTAAAGTGCTGGGATTACAGGCTTGAGCCACCGCGCCCGGCCTGTGTTTTCTTTTTATTTAAAAAAATTTTTTTGTTTAAACTGCATGAAAATGTTAATAAAAAGAATATAAACAGAAAAATAATATTCAAATTACTACTTTCCTAATAAAACTTTTATTTTCTTTCTCTCTTTCTCTCTTTCTCCCTCCCTTTTCCCTCTCTTGTGCGCTCTCTCTCTCTCTCTCTCACACACACACACACACACACACACACACACACACACCCCTAATATTGTCCTTGCTGGCTTTCATTCTCCCCTCCTTCAAACAGGTTTTCCCCCACATCATGGAGAACACGACAGGTAGCAGCAGCTCCGAGGTTGTAAACATGACAACTTCATGACTCTGAGCAAAGACAGGGCTTCTCTCTGCCTTATTCTGTATATAATATTCCTATGGAATAGTTCTGATTAACCACATCTGAGTCTTATTTCTATCCTTGACACCAATCCCTGATGCTAACACAACAGGCTACTGTTGAGGTTGTGGGGCTTGTTCATGTGTCTACAACTGGCAGCCTCACTGGCTTCAAATAGTTGGAGCAGGGAAGAACCAGTTCCCCAAAAGAAGGGAGTTGCATTTACTAGAGGAAGGAGAAAGAGGCATGTTCAGCGGACAAAAATGTAGATGGCCACTATATGGAAAATTAAGGATATAGTGAGAAAATGAGAATTGCTGGATATGCTGCTTTCCAAGAACTGGTCATAGAATTTCCAGCAGAAAATGACAATATGTTTATTATTTATTCAATTGATATTTATTAAGTGTCTACAACTGTAACCTTTTCTGTACAGTTTCTTCTTTGCTGTGATACAGGAGTGAGCCGTAGCTAAAACTCAAATTCAAATCCCTTGCCTGGGTGGAGTGGTTTATGAATGCTTCTTGTGACTTTTAGAATGTCCTCACTGAAGCCACATGTGGTTGTTTCTGTAATTCTGAATTCTCTAATTCATCTGAGGGCCCTGCTGCTGACACCACAACATCACGGTCACAGCTGCCCTGTTGGTCCCACTTCCTCTGCCTGTACACACACTGACTCCACACACTTTATCGCTAGGTCCCTCACGACACTCATACAGGCTGACTGCTATGACTTGGATTTCTCATCTTCTCTTTGGTATCATGCCCATATTCTCATGCTTGCCAATACTTTCTCTTTTCCATCACTTTCATCTTCAGCTTAGGTAAGAAATAGCCTTCTTGTCTCCAATGAAGTAACTCCTAACCAGCTCCCAAATAGTATCCCTTGCAATTTTCCAGAGATAAAAACACTTTATTAGGCTCAGTTTTTAAACATTCTTCACCCGAGGCTTCTAAAGCCATTGTTGGGTGCTGGTATTTTCACTATTGTTTGATTCCTTGAGTTCATTCCTGACATACTTCTGCTAGTGCCCCAGTACAGTCCTAGTTCTTCCACACTGCTCACTCAGGTCCATCTCAAGACCTCACTCCCTACAGAGTGGGAGGTTTGTTTGACCCTGTATTTGTTCAAGGGTCTCAGAAACTTCTCTCAAGTGGGCTTTTTGAGTTTGCATGCCACTAGAATCTTCCAAGTTCTTGTTTTTATTCCTTGATATGTTGGAAATTTACAGTGGATGTACATTTTAGGCTTTGTCTGATGCCCATGCTGCACAGCTATAACATAAAACAGAATGAAATAAGATCAAAACCAAAAGAATACAGAAAAGGTCAAGGGAATGCAGGGTAAGGACTAACTGATTCCAACTGTGGAAATCAGGTAACAATTTTAAGAAGAGGTGATATTTGAGCTGAGCTTTGAAGGGTGGGTTGGATTTTGATTAGGGGTATGGAAACACTTCAGACTGAGAGACTGACATAGATAGAGAGTTGTGACATCCATGGCCAGTTTGGGGAATAAAATTGCATGGTCACAGAACTTTGGTGGAACGAAGTGTATTCCTAAAGATCCTTTAAAATGTTCCCTTTCAAAGTGGCTCCTAATACTATTCAAAATGCTTTTTGGTTGTAAAATGAATGAAAGGAAAAGATTATTGAAAACCATATATGAATACTGAGGAGTTCAGCCTTAATTGGGAGAGGCCAGGTATCTGAGCAAGTAAGCAATATTTTCTTTTCTGGGTTTTTTTGTTTGTTTGTTTTTGTTTTTGTTTTTGAGATGGAGTCTCACTTTTGTCACCCAGGCTGAAGCGCAGTGGTGTGATCATGGCTTACTGCAGCCTCGACATTCTGACCTCAGGGATTCTCCCACCTCAGCATCCCGAGTAGCTGAGACTACAGGCCTGGCTAATTTTCTTTGAATTTTTGTACAGATGCATTGTTACCATGTTTCCCAGGCTGGTCTCGAACTCCTGGGTTCAACTCCTGCCCCCCTTGGCCTCTCAACATGCTGGGATTACAGACGTGAGTCACCGTGCCTCACCTGGAGGCAATATTTTCTAAAAAAATATTGACAGCAATGAAAATGTTGCATAAAGAGCTGCTAGACTGGGGATGAGGAGACCATCCAAGAAACTACTGCAAATTAAGAAGAAAGCAGTTGGTTAAACAGGCTGAATTCAAAGAGAACTGATCAGAAAATAATTTTGGAGGTCAGTGGGAGGAAAATGACTGCTGTTTGACGGAAGCTGCTGTTGTTATCTGGCTGCTGGGGCCTTCTGTAGGGCAGATGCCCAAATGCTGCTCTTTCTTTGATGCAGGCTCTTTTTGGATTATCTCTGAGATACACATCCAAAGGCTGTGAGGACTTCTACATTACCATTCTCTGTCATAGGTGATATTCTCTCTACCTTACTTTGCAGGGCAACCTTCAATTTTTCAGGCCTCTGTCTTGGAGGTAGACCCTACAAAACCTTTCTCTCTTGGCCCCCCCCATTCAGACTGTTCCACGTGAGAGCCACATACCTAGACCGTCTGCTCTCCAAACTCCATGGATTTATTAGGTTCTCTCAAAGACCATCATGCTTCATTCTTGAAATAGCCTTGGATGATCCAAATAGTTTATGAAGCTTAGAAAGAATCCAGCTAGAGAATGAGATGCCATCTGAATTTTCCAACCAATCTATCCAAAGATTCCCCTTTGCTCTCTATCACTGGAGATGCATCCTGCAAATTCCCTTAGAAGGAACTTCTCTCCAAAGAATCTTAGGTGATTGCTTGTCACGTAGTAATATTTAGCAACCATTACTTTTTCTGTGTTTAGTATTCTTTGAAGTTCTTCGTGTGTGGTGGTGTTTGCTCCTTATTCCTTTCATATTATAACATTGGGGAATAATGAAGAGTATTAAGAATTAATAATTTCTCCCAAATATCTGAGTTAAAAATATATCCTCTACCTAAGTGATATCTGCACTCTCATGTATATTGCATTGCTATTCACAATGGCCAAGATTTGGAAGCAACCTGTGTCCATCAATAGATGAATGGTTAAATAAAATGTTGCACTTATACACAATGGAGTACTATTCATCCATAAAAAGGAATGAGATTCAGTCATTTGCAACGACATGGACAGAACTGAAGGTCATTATGTTACATGAAATAAACCATCCTTTTACTGACTGGATGTCTCTCTTTTTGCCCAAGACCAGTCCATCTACCACTTCACAGGTTACCATCCTTACTCCTGTTTCGTTCCTGAAACTTCAACTGCTCCCTCTCTACTGGTTCTATTCCATTGGCTTTTAAATATTCTCAAGACACTTTTATCTTTAAAAAGTTCTTCAACCATATGTCTCCCAGAGCTCATGCTCTCACCGTAACTCAGTTACTGAAATACGTGTCTGTGCTCATTGTATCAACCTGCATCGCTTCCCGGTGCATAATCTACTCATTTCGCACTAAAGGGTCCACTAACGTCATGGATGACTCTCTTTTTGTGAAATCCAGTAGATATTATCACTCTTCCCCTCTTTATTTTACCTCTTCCCCATTGTTAGTTGACTAATGTTGTCCTTTCAGAAATACTCTGGCTCTTAAGTAATCCAATTTTAACTCCTATTTTAACCTTTTCCCCAAGTTTTTAAAGATAGCATCTTAAAATGAACCATCCTAGCAGCTTTAATGAAACAACAAGCTGGAAGAATTTTTTTTCCATATTCCAGTGTGATAAACCAATCCCACAGAGGTAGGTATATCCTCATATGTGTTCCCATATTTAAAACAAAGAGAGAGAGAGAAACAGGGAGAAAGAGCGGAAGGGGGGATCACAAATAGATATCCTCAATATGCTTCATTTGGGAGGTGCTCTGGAAAAAACAAAACCCTGACTTCCGTATGAAATCAAAACAGAGACACAGTAAGAGAGAGAGGATTTAAGTAAATTCACATGTGGGATTTTGTAACAAAAGTTGCAGAATCATGGCTGCTAGTTCTTACTGACAGATGTGGTTTGGGCTCTCTACTCCTCCTACCTTCACTATAGCTTACATTAGATGAGAAAAAGCACAAATAAGAATAATCAATAAATATTTTGATGCAGTGAGGTCTGATCCAGAATCATGGTGAGCCACTCTAAAATAGATGACTGAGCCTGCCGCTTCTTATCTTGTATTTATTCAAGGAAATGGGAATCTAGGTATTTTCAATGTTTACAGGTTTATACGGCCCAAGCTCAGTGTGTCTGTGAAAACTTCTGTTTTCTTCTGGAAGAATCAAGAAAAGATGATTTGAGAGATGATAATATCTGGTCTGCGCTGAAGCAACATTTCTATTTTGTATACAAACAATCTTTGTGTATTATTCGTAGTATCATCTCAAAGGACAGGGAAAGTTACAATAGCACTTATTCGTTAAAAACCATGAAAGTAGGCTTCTCTCCTGCCGCCCCTCCCCCGCGCGTGGGCCCAGAGGAGCCGACCCGCCTGGCTCCCCTCCCCGGCACCGAAGGGCGGGCGGAGTGCCCTGAGGAGGCAGGGATGGGAGGGCTGGGCCCGGGCTGGGCCCGCCCTGGGCCGACCCACCGGCGGGCTAAGATGCCGAACTTGGGCGCAGCCCTCAACTGCGCGCGGAGGAGCACACAGTCCGACCGGGTCTTCTTCAGGTTCCGGCGGGACCCGGCCAGATGCCAGAAGTGGGTGGAGAATTGTAGGAGTGCAGACTTAGAAGATAAAACACCTGATCAGCTAAATAAACATTATCGATGGTGTGCCAAATATTTTGCGACCTCTATGATCTGTAGAAGGAGTCCTTATAGGACAGTTCTTTGAGATAATGCAATACCAACAATATTCGATCTTACCAGTCATTTGAACAACCCACATAGTAGACACAGAAAACAAATAACTGAGTGAAGACGAAATCAGGACACTGAAACAGAAAAAAATTGATGAAACTTCTGAGCAGGAACAAAAACATAAAGAAACCAACAATAGCAATGCTCAGAACCCCAGTGAAGAAGGGGGTGAAGGGCAAGATGAGGACATTTTACCTCTAACCCTTGAAGAGAAGGAAAACAAAGAATACCTAAAATCTCTATTTGAAGTGTTGATTCTGATGGGAAAACAAAACATACTTCTGAATGGACATGAGGCTGATAAAATCCCAGAAGGTCTCTTTACTCCAGATAACTTTCAAGCGCTGCTGGAGTGCCGGATAAATTCTGGTGAAGAGGTTCTGAGAAAGCAGTTTGAGACAACAGCAGTTAAAACGTTGTTTTGTTCCAAAACACAGCAGAGGCAGTTCCAGAGATCTGTGAGAGCTGTATTCGAGAAGAAACTCTCAGAGAAGTGAGAGATTCACACTTATTTTCCATGATCGTTGAAGACGTAGTGGACATAGCAGGGTAAGAGCACCTACCTGTGTTGGTGAGGTTTGTTGATGAATCTCATAACCTAAGAGAGGAATTTGTAGGCTTCCTGCCTTATGAAGCTGAAGCAGAAATTTTGGCTGTGAAATTTCACACTATGGTAACTGAGAAGTGGGGATTAAATATGAAGTATTGTCGTAACCAGGCTTACATTGTGTCTAGTGGATTTTCTTCCAAAATGAAAATTGTTGCTTCCAGACTATTAGAGAAATATCCCCAAGCTATCTACACAATCTGCGCTTCCTGTGCCAAATATGTGGTTGGCAAAATCAGTACCTGTTATGGGAGTATCCGTTGCATTAGGAACAATTGAGGAAGTGTGTTTTTTTCATTGATCACCACAATTACTTTTAGAACTTGACAGTGTAATTTCTGGTTTTTTTTTTTTTTTTTTCTTTTTTTCCAGAACAGTAAAGAAAGGGGTAAAGAACTGAAGGAAATCTGCCATTATCAGTGGACAGGCAGGCATGATGCTTTTGAAATTTTAGTGGAACTCCTGCAAGCACTTGTTTTAGGTTTAGATGGTATAAATAGTGACACAAATATTAGATGGAATAACTGTATAGCTGGCCGACCATTTGTACTCTGTAGTGCAGTAACAGATTTTGATTTCATTGTTACTATTGTTGTTCCTAAAAATGTCCTATTTTTTACAAGAGCCTTTGGGAAAAACCTCCAGGGGCAAACTTCTGATGTCTTCTTTGCAGCCGGTGGCTTGACTGCAGTATTGCATTCACTCAACAAGTGATGGAAAATATTGAAGTTTATCATGAATTTTGGTTTGAGGAAGCCACAAATTTGGCAACCAAACTTGATATTCAAATGAAACTCCCTGGGAAATTCCGCAGAGCTCACCAGGGTACTTGGAATCTCAGCTAAGCTCTGAGAGTTACTATAAAGAAACCCTAAGTGTCCCAACAGTGGAGCACATTATTCAGGAACTTAAAGATATATTCTCAGAACAGCACCTTAAAGCTCTTAAATGCTTATTTCTGGTATCCTCAGTCATGTGACAACTCAAATTCAATACGTTGGAGGAACACCATGCTGACCTGTATAGTAGTGACTTACCCAATCCTGACACGTTCTCAGCGGAGCTTCGTTTTTGGAGAATCAAATGGAAACACAGGAGGAAAAATAGGTATGAAAATGAATGAAAGCGTCTTAAAGCCTATTTGGGGAACACTTTGACAGGCTAAAGATCAAGTAACTTGGCTTTGCTTAACATAAATTTTGATATAAAACACGACCTGGATTTAATGGTGGACACATATGTTAAACTCTATACAAGAAAGTCAGAGCTTCCCACAGATAATTCAGAAACCTTGGAAAATACCTGAGAGACTTTTAAAAATAGGTTTTCTTGGCCGGACGCGGTGGCCTCTGGATAATCTACCTGTTAAATGGCCCCTGTTTGAACTCTCATGCTTTGAGGACCTATCTGTTCTTCCAGAAGAGAACATTGAAAGTCCCATGTTTCCTTCTGCGTGATCTTTGCTGGTGGCACTCTGGAATTGGTTTAGTTAAGTCATTTTAGACATAGTATTTATTATCACTGTGAATCTCTACTTGTTGGGTCTTATGAATTCTTTGAAGAAATATATTTTGAAGAGGTATGGGAGGAAGGAATACATTTTATAAAATGTTATAGTGAAGCCCACAATTGACCTTTGACTTATAGGAGTTTTAAGTATGTTAAAAATCTATACTGGACAGTTACAACAAATTACCAGAGAAAAGCTTGTGAGCTCATCAAACAAGGACTTCAGTGTAGATTTTGTCTTTCTCAAATGAGCTTAAAGAAACAAACAAAAGTTAAAGTTTGAATGGAAGAGCCTGTTGTTTTTCCACATCTCATTGTTGCTGTTTATATTCCTTTGTGGAGCCTACATATTCCTAAGCTTTTTAGCAGGTATATGTTGAACACTTGTGTTTCATGCTGAAGACAGAATCGGAGGCCATGGATACTGACAACTGATTTGTCTGTTTTTTTTTTTTTTTCTGTCTTTTTCCATGACTCTTATCTACTGTCTCATCTTGATTTATAATCAAAACCTGGAAAACCTACAAAAATAGGTGTTGAGGTTTATCTAGAAAAATATGGAAAATATTGCTGTTATTTTTGGTGAAGAAAATCTATTTTGTATAGTTTATTTCAATCTAAATAAAATGTGACGTTTGTTTAAAAACAAACAAAAACCATGAAAGTAAAGAAATACTATGTAAGGCATCCCTTTGGCTGATGTATTGTATTTTCAAAGTAATTCCTGTGAATTTGAATTTATTTATCTCAATTTATTTATTGGAATTTATCTTATTTTAATTTTCTGTAAAAAGTACATTCCTTGACATAAAATACAATTTTGGTCTCAATTTGTGTGGGTGAGAATATTCAGTAATAGAAACCCTGCACTTTGATAAGTTCATTTCAGTTTTTTAAATGACCTTAATACTTAAGTCTATATGTGTGCAGTGTAAAATGTTGGAACAAAAGAAGTCAGTGTGCATAATCTACAAAATTTCTCAAAAGAAACCATGTAATGCACCCTTTTCTCTCTAAGCTGTTTGTAAAGCTTTATTGACTACATGTAATTCATTAGTAGGCCTCTTTTGGATACCAAAATATTGATTTCAGCTTTTTATTTCCACCTTACTTTGTCTCATCAAGGAACAAGGTATTTCTTGAAGCTGCTATATCCCAAAGGGCAACATCTATTTTTTGCTACCCTCCCTTCATAATGAAGATTCAATATTCATATTGTCCTTCTTTAGCCTGCAACCTCTTCCCTTCCCAGGTGGTCTTGTATATTTTATACTTTATTCTAAATCATAAAATTATAGAAAAATAAAATGTTGGGTGTGTAAATGGTCACAGAAATTACCCAGTTCAATCTTCTCATTTTACAGGTAAGAGAACAGAGACCTTAAAAGGAGAAGAGGTTTGACATACATGTTCTTTGGTGTGACAATGTCTTGAGCATCACTCTTACTAGGCCATATTGGTTATAAATAGTTATTATTTTGGAAAAAATATGGTGAAGTACACTGGAATGAAAAAGCCTGTATGAATTTTTGCTCAGAGTCAGCAAATCCCTGCTCCTTAGTGCAGGCATTTACTTTGCTCTTTGAAAACATATTAGAGAGTCTTATATTGAAACCATTCAATCATTATCATGTTAGCCTGATGGATTTCCAGGCACCTCTCCAACTAGAACAGAGTTGTAGTTTTAGCTCCTCCCATTGCTTCCAGAGTTTTGTAATTTAAACTGGATAGGGAGAGAGCAGCTCCTTTCTTCTTCTATCCTTGGAACAATGCCTTCCCTTCCTTCATCAGCTTGCTAAAGTCTCCTTGCCTTTTTTTCTCCCTGTGCTGGTGGTGTTCCACCTTATTTGTCATTCAGTCAGGTCAGTGGGGCAAACTCCAAGACTGGCTCCTGTGTTCTCTGTAATCTTCTGCCATTTTTTTTCTTTCCTGGCAAAAACCTCTACTGGTTAAGTGCCACATAATGTCGATTTTTTGTTTAACACTTCCTTAAAATACAATTATTTTTGCTTTTCCTCAATACAATATATCTTTGCCTTAGTGTAGAATTAAAAAAAAATCTTAGTGGTAATAATTCTTTTAACCTTTTCTACCACTAACAGACTGCTAAAATTTTGTCTCATTAGCAAATTGAAATGCAGAATATACTACTTGAATACTTTGTATAGAAGGAAGCACTTTACTTATATGACCCTTAAACCACAGATATCAAGAACTTATTTTCCAGAACATTTTGCCAAAAGACCAATTTTCAGGAGCAAGACACATCAGTTCATTATGCTTTGTACAATTCCAATATAATGACCATTTAAGCAGAAGCAATGGTATAATTGTTTAGAAAAACATATTTCCTTTAAAGCAGTTGACTGTTCCACTTATATTTCATTTTTCCTGGACTAGAAACATTACTCTATATAGAAGTCAATTGATGTATTTTGTGTGAATCCATTGTGTCAGAAAAAATACTTCTACTAAATAATCCTATAATACTGTACAACAGGATATAGACCTTAATATGCAAAATGGTATAAAAGGTCAAGAAGTTTCAAATAAAATAGAAAATGATGATTAGACTCATCAGGAGTCTACATTCTCTTGAGTAAACTTAGCAGCACTGCATATTTCAAAAGAAAACTAATGAATCATTCATGAATCCCTCAAAATCAAGGGAAAGTTATTAATTTCCATTTTTCTTTATTTTTCTTTCTTTATTTTTAAACTCATGAGTTAAGTGCCATGTAGTTGACAATGTATTTTAATTAAATGCAAATATGTTCTTTGGAGGAAATATAAAGACAAATTGAATACATTATTAAGTGACTCATAAATAGCAACAGATAATATTTTTGTCAGAATTTTCCTGAAATTCTTGGTTTGTGAGAGTCTAGTTATAGGCTCCAAATTTGTTTTAAATTGTGTCTGGAAATAAATATTTACCCTCAAAGATTATTTTAATGTTCAATTACCTGAGGTTCTTTTAAGCTTTTCCCATATAGTAAAAAAAAGTGTTTTCAATATTAACATATTAAATAAAAATACAGTATTACATACCCACACAAAGAAAAATGAACGTAGGAGTGTAGATGTATAAACTTTCACAAAACAACCCACCTGTACAACTAAAATCCAGATCAAGAAACAATGCTTCTACCACCTTAGAAAATCTCTCAACTTCACTCTAATCTCTATTCTTTGCATCCCAAGAGTTAGCCAGTACCTGGACTTCTAATGACATAGAGTATTTTTTTCTGTTCTTGCATATTGTATAGATATGGAATCATGTAACATATATCCTTTTTTGGGGGTCTAGGTCTCTCTCTAAACAGTTTCTTTGTGAATTCATTTATATTGTTGCATGTAACTGCAGATTTTACATTTTCCTTCTGTCTAGTATTCCATTGTGCACATATACCATAATTTGTTGATCTTTTTGACTGATGATTGGCTTTTGGGTAGTTTTTAGGTTTGAGCTAAACCTAAAAACTATGGTTGTAGCAATTTGCATCCCCACTCAGCAGTGTCTGAGAGCTCCAGTTGCACCATGTCGTTGCCACCATTTGATATTATCCATCTTTTAAACTTATTCAGCCTGTGAGTATGTGCTTTTTTATTTGCATTATCTTGATTAATGATTTTCAGTAAAATTTCCAGTGTTTGTTTGCATTTTTATATCCTGTTTGTGAAATGTCTTTTAGTCTTTTGACTATATTTATTGTTTGGTTGTCTTTTATTTAATGTAGAGTAGCCTTTACTAATATGTTCTGGATACAAATCTTTGTTAGATAAATGTGTCTCCCACACTTTTCACTCTCCTGATAGTGACTTAAATAGTTCTTAATTTTCTTATAATCCCATGTATTATTTTTGCTTTAGAAATCCCATGTCTTATTTTTTCCTTTGTTTCTCTATTTAGAAACAAGTTCTTTGCCATTTTATATAATTACAAATAATTTCTCCAGCATACTTCTGTCTCTCCAAATGATATCTTTTGGATGCACAGAGGTTCTTAATTTTGCTGTAATCCAGTTTATCATTTTTGGTTGACAGTTTTGAATCTTTCTAAATAAATTTTTACCTATTCCCAAGGCCCATATGTTATCTTACATTTCCTTAAAAGCTCTATTGCTTTTTCTTTCACATATAAATCTGCAATCCATCTGGAATCGATTTCTGGGTATGCTGTGAAGTAGGGAATCATTATCTTAATTTTTATTACATAAAGAATACATATTCATTGTAGAGAAAGCAGAAAATAGAGATTACTTATGTTCTACCACCCAAGACTATCACTCTGACACTGTGATTTGTATATTTCTACACACTGCTATTGTTATTACTTTTTAGTTTTGTTACATAATGATATTGATGTAAAAGATATTCTTTTTTTCTCTCTCAGATATATAAACTAAGACTGAGAAGCCTAGTTCTTTTTCTTAAAAAGCTCCCCTCATGGTCCATGATAAAAAACAAATTGAAAAGAAACAAAATGTCTCTAAGTTAATGTGAATGCCTTCTTAATTATATTTCACATTTTTTGTTTGTTTGTTTGTTTAAGACAGAGTGTCACTCTGTTGCCCAGGCTGGAGTACATTGGTGCAATCTTGGCTCACTGCAATCTCCACCTCCCGGGTTCAAACGATTCTTCTGCCTTAGCCTCCCCGAGTAGCTGGGATTACAGGCACCCGCCACCATGCTCAGCTAATTTTTGTATTTTTACTAGAGATGGGGTTTTGCCATGTTGGCTAGGCTGGTCTCGAACTCCTGAACTCAGGTAATCCACCTGCCTTGGCCTCCCAAAGTGCTGGGATTACAGGTATGAGCCACTGCACCTGGCCTGTTTCACATATTACAGGCTAACTTCTCAAGCAGACTTTTGAGTTTTCCTTCTCCTATGGCAAACTTTCCCATCAAAATCAGTTAGACACATTATCTTTAGAATCATGAGGGCCTGTAGTTTATTTTCTAACTCTTTCATTTTTTGCTTGTATCTTTATTAATTCCTGCATTCTGTTTTACATGATTTTTTAACCAACATTTTGGTTACTGGCTGAATTAATTTTTCATTCCTTTTAAAAATTGATCTAAAAATTTAAGGTGATAAATTTTCTTTTGAGTCCGGTTGTATCTCTATCCCATTTGTTCTGATGTGTAGCTTTTCATTATTGCTGATTTTTTTTTCTTTTCTTATTTTATTTTATTTTTTTGTGATGGAGTTTCTCTCTTGTCACCCAGGCTAGAGTGCAGTAGCCTGATCTCGGCTCACTGCAACCTCCGCTTCCCAGGTTCAAGTGATTCTCCTGCCTCAGCCTCCTGAGTAGCTGAGATTACAGGTGCGTACCACCACGCCCAGCTAATTTTTGTATTTTTAGTAGAGACGGGGTTTCACCATGTTGGCCAGGGTGGTCTCGAACTCCTGACCTCAAGCAATCCATGTGCCTTGGCCTCCTAAAGTGCTGGAATTACAGGCATGAGCCACCGTGGCTGGCCTATTGATGATTTTCTAAAACAATGTTCAAAAGATGCATCTAAACATGCACATAGATACAATGCAAATACAAATGCTTGCATTTTCTACTTGACTCAATTTGTTTTAAAACTCCCTCTGAGGCCGGGCGTCGTGGCTTATGCCTGTAATCCCAGAACTTTGGGAGGCCGAGGTGGGTGGATCATGAGGTCAGGAGTTTGAGACCAGCCTGACCAACACGGTGAAACCCTGTCTCTACTAAAAACACAAAAATTAGTTGGGGGCGGTGGTACGCACCTGTAATCCCAGCTACTCAGGAGGCTGAGGCAGGAGAATCACTTGGACCCGGGAAGCAGAGGTTGCAGTGAGTTGAGATCGGGCCACTGCACTCTAGCCTGGGCGACAGAGTGAGACTCTGTCTCAAAAAACAAACAAACAAACAACAACAAAAAACTCCCTCTGAAGAAAACCTTTAGTTTTCCTGCTTTGTTTTTTTAGTTTATTACACTGTAATCAGAGAATGTTAGCTAAACTAGTTCTACTTTTTGGAGTTTATGAATGTTAAACAAAAAGTCTAGACACAACTATTTTATTAGTTATACCATAAAGGTTATTTACATTCTCATTCATATTCTTGCCCTTTTACCCTGTCATGAAATGGTAGGTATGAATTAAAAACTCCTACTACTAGTCTATTCTTTCCTATATTTCCTTATAACGCTTGCAATTTTTGCTACATGGAGGTGGTTACTATGCTATGCACTTATATACATACTCATAACTACCATATAGTTATGAATTTTTCATTTCGCTCTGTAACATTTGGATTGGTTCAGTACCCAACATTGATTTCAGTCTTAGCTCTAAGTTAAAATGTTTCAAAACTGTTTATCATTCCTTTTGCCCTCATTTACCCATTCTTTGGTTGGTTGCCTTTTGGCCTTCAGGAAAATATTCTCTGAGGTCTTGCAGATTCAAAACTATTTGTCTATAGTCTGTATTTGAAAGACAGTTTTGCTGGATAGAATCCTCAACTCATATTTCTTTCCTTGATATACATTAAAGGTTGTATCCTTAATACACAATAAGAATCTTGTTTGGATGCTGAATGCCTTCTGATGTCTTCTGCTGCTGAATGTTGCTGTGAAGAAATATGAATATGACCTATGGCTTTTTCCTCATAAATAACATTTATCTTTCCTGGCTAGGAAAAAAATTAATCTTTATTTTAAAGCCCAGTAGCTTTACTAGGAAATGCCTTAGCTTTACTAGGAAATGTCTTTATGTTAACCATTCTTAGTTAATTTCTTTCTACCCAGTGTGTTTGTCAAATATGAAAATTTAAGTCTTTCATTTTAACAAAAGCACTCTTGAATTATACCTTAAATTTGTTCTGTTAATTTCTTTTTTTTTCTTCAGCGACTTCTCCCAACACGTATATGTGAATCTCCAACATACATCTTTTATTTATATTTATCTCCCTATCTCTCTAGTCTGTCTCTCTCTCTCCCTCCCTTCTTCTCTCCCTTACCGCTCCCCTCCCCTCCCCTTCCTTTCCATTTCCTTGTTCCCTCCTCTGTTTATTTTCATTTCAATGTGGTCAGTTTCCCATTTTCTCCATATTCCTTATTGTATTTTTCATATTGCCTATTTTCCCTCGTGCAAGTTTCAATTTATTTTGTTAGGATACTTTCCCCTCTCTACTTCTTTTCTGAGTTGTTCCAGATCATATTTTATTTCTTTCTGTTGTTTCTCTATATCTTCCCAGGGTTCCTATGTTTCTACTTTGAGGTCTTTACTTCAAAAGCAGTCTCTTGATTAATTTTAAAAAAATCTGTGACAAAATGTTTGGTGACGACTTTTATTTGCTCCATGGCAACATGTTTGCAGTGTTCTTTCATCTGTAGGTAAGTTTTGATGCTCTTTACCATGTTTGTTTCTTATAATACGTTTTTATTTATTAAATGCAATCCTTAAAAAATAAAGCATCCTTCCTTCAGCCAGAACCGCCATCTTCCAGTAATTCACCAAAATGACGAACACAAAGGAAAAGAGGAGAGGCATCTGATACACATTCTCTAGGCCTTTTAGAAAACATGGAATTGTTCCTTTGGCCACATATATGCGAATCGATAAGAAAAGTGATATCGTTGACATCAACAGAATGGATACTGTTCAAAAAGGAATGCCCCACAAGGGTTACCGTGGCAAAACTGGAAGAGTCTACAATGTCACGCAGCATGCTGTTGGCATTGTTGTGAACAAACAAGTCAAGGGCAAGATTCGTGCCAAGAGAATGAATGTGCGTATTGAATACATTAAGCACTCTAAGAGCTGAGATAGCTTCCCAAAATGCGTGAAGGAAAATGATCAGAAAAAGGAGGAAGCCAAGGAGAAAAGTACCTGGGTTCAACTGAAGCACCAGCCTGCTCCATTCAGAGAAGCACGCTTTGTGGGAACCAATGGAAAGGAGCCTGAGCTGCTGGAACCCATTCCCTTGATTAATGGTTCCCTATGAATTATTCATATTCCCTATGAATTCATGGCATAATAGGCGGTACAAAAATACCTCCGGACTGTAAAAATGTTTCTCTTCATTGAGTAAAAGTGTGGTGTCCTCCTTCCCTGAAAAAACATTTAAAGCAAATTTTAATTGTGTCTTAATTCATTGTGTAATGTCTTTACTATTTAAATTTAATGTATTTCTTGCTGAAAGATGTGAGGTGGCTTATTGTGCAACAAATTACTCAATTGGTTAGAAAACAGTCAGATACTATTTATGAAACATTTATACTGGTTTGAAGATAGTCCCTCTAAATCATCATGGAACAAATAAAATAATTTATAAAATAAAATAAAACATCCTTGAATTAACTGGATTTTCTTGGACTAGTCTTCTAGCCTCTGTAGTTCTCTGCTGTTACAAAGACAGATTGTTTCTTCCAGCTCTGGCTCCTTTTTGTTATTATTTGCATAGCTCACTTCCTCTGCTTTTCTGGACAAAATTTGGTCCAAGAGGACTTCTGCTGGCAGCGTGCTCATGTGCTCAATCTCTGATATTCCACAGATGGAATATAGCTTTCACAAAACAAGGTTAACACTCACCTTCAGCAAACACATTTTTTTTTTTTTCTGGCGTAACTTGACATCTGCCTCTGCTAAGTCTCCTTGCTCCTCTCTGGATAGTTTACTTCTCCATATGACTTCTACCTCATTTGTTTATAGTAACTGTTATGTGATCTGGGAGTTATCCCTCTTCTTAAAAAAAAAAAAAACAAAACAAAACAGTTCAAGGAGGTGAAAGTGAACTATTCTGGTATATATAATAATATTCATCTTTTAAATTAATTTCTTTATATTTCATCTATATGAAGTTTTACCATCTTAAAAAATAGTGCACATGCATGTGAAGCAACTGTGGAAGAACAGGGAAAGAATCACCCAGAAGAATTAGAGGTAACAGTGCCTCTGGCTCTTACAAAGCCAGGAACAGTCTGTTTTTGCTAACTACAATGGGAAGCCTTTTGTATCCATGGGCATTGGATAGAGTACAAAGAGGGTCTTGCCTTAGTAGTAGAAGATAATTAGCCCTAGACTGAGCTCTGCTTTACTCTTGCTTAACAAATGTTAAAAGTAAGACCAGAGACGACTTGTTTCCAAGCAACTTAACTGCATCCAGAGCAAAGTTCAAGAATAATTATAGTAATTCAAAAATATCCAGCACCCCAAAATGCAAAATTAACTGTGTATGACATCCAATAAAACAATCATCAGGCATCCAGGAAGTAGGAAAATATGACCAATAATAAGGGAAAAATCAGTTGACCTAAATTCACTGAGCACTGACCCTTATGTTAGAATGGACATCAAATGAATTATAACTGCATTTCATATGTTCAAAAAGTTAAGTAGAGGTATGTAAGATACAAAATAAGATTCAAGTTAAAGTTCTAGAGATATAAATGACAGTATGTGAAATGGAAGGTACATTAAATAGGATTAATGGCAGAATAGAGAAGGCAGAAGAAAAGATTAGCAAACTTGAAGATATGGAAATAAAATTATCAAAAATGAAACACAAAAAGAAAGATAATTTAAAAAAGTATACAGAGCTTCAGAGAGTTGTGGGACTTCATGCAAGCTGATATACGTTTAACTGGAGTCCTTGAAAGAAAAGAGAGAGAGGAAACAGAAAAAGTTTTGACCCTAAAGATTCTTCCAGAAAGCTCCTAGAACTGATAAAAGAATTAAGCAAAGTTTCCAGATACAAAATTAATGTACATGAATCAGTACTTCTTCTATATGCCAAAAGTGATCAAGCTGAGAATCAAAGCAAGAACTCAACCCCGTTTACAATAGCTGGAAAAAAAAAAACTTAAATACAAAACTACAAAACATTGCTGGAAGAAATCATAGATGACACAAACAAATAGAAACACATCCCATACTCATGGATGGGTCGAATCAATATTGTGAAAATGATCACACTGCCAAAAGTGATCTACAAATTCAATGCAATTCCCATCAAAATACCACCATCATTCTTCACAGAATTAGAAAAAACCATTCTAAAATTCATACGGAACCAAAAAACAGCCAGCATAGCCAAAGCAAGACTAAGCAAAAAGAACAAATATGGAGGCATCACATTACCTGATTTCAAACTATACTATAAGGCCATAGTCACCAAAACAGCATGGTACTGGCATAAAAATAGGCACATAGACCAATGGAACAGGATAGAGAATTCAGAAATAAACCCAAATACTTACAGCCAACTGATATTCAACAAAGTAAACAAAAATAAAGTGGGGGAAAGGACACCCTTTTCAACAAATGGTGCTGGGATAATTGGCTAGCCACATGTAAGAGAATGAAACTGGATCTTCATCACTCACCTTATACAAAAATCAACTCAAGATGGATTAAGGACTTAAATCTAAAACCTGAAACTATAAAAATTCTAGAAAACAACGTTAGAAAAACCCTTCTAGACATTGGCTTAGGCAAGGATTTCATGACCAAGAACCCCAAAGCAAATGCAATAAAAACAAAAATAAATAGCTGGGACTTAATTAAACTAAAGAGCTTTTGCATGGCAAAAGGAACAGTCAGCAGAGTAAACAGACAACCCACAGAGTGGGAGAAAATCTTCACAATCTATACATCTGACAAAGGACTAATATCCAGGATCTACAATGAACTAGAACAAATCAGCAATAAAAAACCAAACAATCCTACTGAAAAGTGGGCGAAGGACATGAATAGACAGTTCTTAAAAGAAGATATACAAATGGCCAATAAACATATAAAAAATGCTCGATATCACTAATAATCAGGGAAATGCAAATGAAAACCACAATGTGATACCACCTTATTCCTGCAAGAATGGCCATAATCAAAAAATTAAAAAATAATAGATGTTGATATGGATGTGGTAAACAGGGAACACTTCTACAGTGCTGGTGGGAATGTAAACTAGTACAACCACTATGGAAAACAGTGTGGAGATTCCTTAAAGATCTAAAAGTAGAACTACCATTTGATCCAGCAATTCCACTGCTGTGTATCTACCCAGAGGAAAAGAACTCATTATATGAAAAAGATACTTGCACGCATATGTTTATAGCAGCACAATTCATAATTGCAAAAACATGAAACCAATCCAAATGCCCATCAATCAATGAGTTGATAAAGAAACTGTGGTATACACATATGATGAATACTACTCAGCTATAAAAAATGAATTAATGACATTTACAGCGACCTGGACGAATTTGGAGACTATTATCCTAAGTGAAGTAACTCAGGAATGGAAAACCAAACATCATATGTTCTCACTCATAAGTGGGAGCTAAGCTATGAGGATGCAAAGGTATAAGAATGAGAAAATGGACATTGGGGACTCAGGGGGAAAGGGGGGGAAATTGTTGAGGGATAAAATACTACAATAGGGTGCAGTGTATACTGCTTGGGTGATGGGTGCACCAAAATCTCACAAATCACCACTAAAGAACTTATTCATGTAACAAAACACCACCTGTTCCACAATGAACTATGGAAATAAAAAAAACCTAAATAATAATAGTTGCACTACAGTTATATATGTTATATGTGGACATTAGAGAACACAGGATTAAAGGTATGCAGAAATTCTCTTTAAAAAAGAAGAAGTTTTGAAAAAATAACTTCAAATTATGCAAATTTGATGAAAATAAATTTGGGAACCCACAGTTCCCAAAAAACTTAATGAACTCTAAGCACAGGAAGCATGAAGAAAATCACACCAAGTCTTATTGTAATCAATTTGCACAAAACTAGTGACAGAAAAATCTTAAAAGGGTTCACAACAAAAAGATACCCTATTGCAGAAGATGAATATAACAGATTTTTCATTCATAACATATTTTTTTGTCAGAAAAAATCTGGAAAGAAGCAAGAAGACAATTAATCAATGTCTTCAAACTACTGAAAGGAAACCCACAGCTTTCAGCATAGAATTCCATACCCAGAAAAAAATAGGCTTAGAAAATAAAGATGAAATCAATACTTTTTACGACATACAAAAGATGAGAGAATTCATTATCAGCATCCTTACACTATAAGAAATGCTAAAGAAAGCTTTTCAGGGAAAAGAAAATTGATGTTAGATGAAAGCAACTGTTTAAATAAAAATTGCAACAATGCAATATGGGATTTATAATTCATGAAAAAGTAAAAATTAAAAAGATTGGAAGAAAGAAGTTGAATTGGTATACTATTACTTGAAGATAGAGATAAGCTAAATATATATACTATAAATCCTGAAGTAATCACTTATATAACAAAACAAGGAGTGGAGTAGTAAAGGAGATTAAATAGAATAAAAAACATATTAATTTAACCCAAAAGGAGACAGATAATGAAGAAAAAAGGAATGAATAATGATAGTACAGATAGAAAACAAATAACAAGATGATAGACTTGAATGTAACTATATAAATTATTACATTAAATGTAAATGGTATAAATATTTCAGTTAAAAGACAGAGATGATAAGATTGGCTGATAGTATGCCCAACTGTCCCTAGGTTATATACATTTTATTATTTGTATTTATTCATTTAATGAATATTTAATTTATTTCTATTTCATAGGGGGAACAGAACTTGGTGCTGGTGATACATATGACACATAATTTAGTATTAAATACAGGTAAGTAAATATGCAATTAATACAGAGTGTAATAAGTGGCTGGGTAGAATAGTTTGATTTTTCTCTGCATTCCTGGAAACAATGACAATGTTTTAAAATTATTAACAAAATGACCACAGCTTGCACTGCTTTAATTACACTGCTGGATAGTTTTCATACCCATTAGAATATATGAAGAATTTCTACTAAGCAATTGGCTATTTATAATTACAAATGAAGCATTGTCTGTGGAGTCTTCTACAAAACCCACTTTGCATTTACTATTTCTCTGTTTTCTTCCTGTACTAGAGCAGAGGTTTTCAACTGGGGCCAATTTTGCCCTCGAGGGAGATTTGGCAATATCTGGAAATATTTTTGGTTGTACAACAGGGGTGGGGTACTACTGGCACCTAGTGGGTGGAGGCCAGGGATACTGCTAAACATACTACAAAACACAGCATAGCCTCCAATAACAAAGAATTATCCAACCCCAAAAGTCAATAGGGCCTTGCTTGAGAAACCTTGGACTTCAGTGGCCAACTAATCCTAGTTTTCAAAAGACTTCTCAAGTTTCAGCACTGAAAATCTTGCATCTTAGGAAATTTCCCAGTCTCAGGTAAATCATGAAGTTGATCACCCTAATTCCTACCTATTAATATTAGAAAAGCAGTATATATTCAAAGAGTTGTTCCTTTTAGTATGAACATTCAATATTCCATAATCAGCATGAATATGCATTGAGAACATAGTTTGTTCAGTATTACGTCAAGAATGTTACCCGTATTGTCCCTTTTAATCATCTTAACAATTGCATGAGATTATTATTATTAACTTTATTTTAGAACTGAGATAAGTAGAAAAAGTAGGCTTACATTAGGTAAATTGTTCAACATTATACAGCTGCTTACAGTAGAATTAGGATTATAAAACAAGGTCTATTAACCCCTAAATACAGTGAGAATATATTTTCTCCACATTGTGCCAAAAACTGGTTGCATGGCTTCTGTTTACAATGATTAATGTCTCAATTATAAACCAAACTACATTTTATTAATTATTATATTATATTATTATTTTTAGAGATAGGATCTCACTCTGTTGACCAGACTGGAGTGGTAGTGTGATGATAGCTACTGTAACCTTGAGCTCATGGGCTCAGGAATGATCCTTCTGCCTCAGTCTCTCAGTCTCCCCAGTAGCTAGTTCAACAAGCAAGTGCCCTAAGCCTGATTAATTTTTTTTTTTTTAGAAACAGAGGTCGCACTGTGTTGCCCAAGCTGGTCTCAAGCTCCTGGCCTATATGATTTTCCTACCTCTGCCTCTCAAAGCACTGGGATAAGGTACCACTTATGGAATTCCTCTGACTTACCATTTAACTTACCTATTACCTCCATGAAGCTCAGAGAGATTACATAATTCACTCTGGATTAGCATCAAGTTAGACCCAAATCTCTGGTTTCAAATTTCATACATTTCAAAGAATTCCATAAGTGATAGTTCTAATTATCAATGTGAGGAAATAGGTTGAATTAAATGGCATAGATTAGCTTATTCATGACATTTTCATTAGCAGAGTAGGAAGAAAAAAGAGAGATAATGTGAACATCATAACATTTATAGCTCAGTATAACAAAAAAGCATTTGCAGTCAGAAAGGATTAGTAGAAATCCAGCTTAGATACTGTATGACAGTGTAGCATCTATCTTCTATGAAATGAGGAAAACAATACTTTTTACTGAACATTGCAAAGATAATAATGATGTAGAATACACATCCCACATACCTTTTCATTTATTTAAAAAATGGTGCCGGGCACGATGGCTCTCGTCTGTAATCCCAGCACTTTGGGAGGTTGAGGAGGGTTCGAGACCAGCCTGACCAATATGGTGAAACCTTGTCTCTATTAAAGATACAAAAATTAGCCAGGCGTGGTGGTGAGTGCCGGAAGTCCCAGCTACTCGGGAGGCTGAGACAGGTCATTGCTTAAACCCAGGAGGTGGTGGAAGTTGCAGTGAGCTGAAATCATGCCACTGCCCTCCAGCCTGGGCGACAGAGCAAGACTCTGTCTCAAAAAAAAAAAAAAAAAAAAAAAATCCCTCACCCCATTCTTAGAGCAAGCTGAAAATCAAATGCTTGATTGTAAATACTGCCCTGAGTTACAAACATTCAGTGATGGAAATGAAATATCAAATTTTCCCTGTAGTCAGCAATGAGATCGCCAATTAAACAGGTGCAATTCTATTTTCTGGTATTTCTAGGAGAGAAGCATGGCTCCTAATGTGAATACACATTCAGAGCTGCCATGTAATTAAAATGACTCAATTATAATGTACTGAAGGTAACCACTAAATAGACAGGTGTGAGTAAAGTCCATTTTTGTTTTGTTGAGAATAATAGTATGTTTAGCTTAGGAAAAACATCCCACCAGAAGTCTGTAATTCTTTGGTGAATGAAATGTCACTTTGTGAGAAAAGAGTACAAAAGAAGGGGAATGATTATGAAAGAATTACTATCACCAAGCTGGGTGATTTCCTTGGGAGATGTAAGATTAAACCCTCTTTCATTGAACAAGATTGTTCCACATTTGTGGTGAACAACAGATGACCAAGTGTATGATATAAAAGTGCAGAGGTATGCCATCAGCGGTCAATTCAAAGAGTGCAGCATTTTCATTGTTGAGAGCTCAGAGGAGGTACTAAATTAAAAGTGTTTTCCATTGTATGTGTGAAGATTTACTCACATACTCCTTTACTTTTTTTCTCATATTCTTTCTCTCCCCTGGTTGGATTTCAAGACAATCTGACTACTCCCTCCCGCTTTGCTTTCATACTGGGTATAGAGAAAAGTAATTATGTAACCAGCAAATCAAACAGGTGGATTTGAGAAATGAGAAATCGTACTAAAATAATTGATTTCGGCTACCACTGAGGTGTATTCAATTTAACAGACACCTGGGGACAACTGGATTCAGAGCCACAGTAATTGTTGAGGAGGATAGTTGTGAATACATGGGGTTATTTGTATGTTATAAACAAAGGGTATATGAATACTGTGGAACTAACAGCAAAAACTCTCGCAGGCAGGGCAGATCCAAGTTTTGTGGGTCTTGACGTTTATATAATTTTGGAGGGCTCTTGATACAAAATTAAGTATAAATACAAATATTAGAAAGAAGAAGAAAAAAAAAAACCACAGTAAGTTACTAAAACTTTGGAGACTCAGATCCTTTTCTTGAATTTATTTCGGCAATTACCAGAAGTGCTTGTATGCAAACTCGGCTTCCTCGCCGCACCTATAGCACTCATCAACTCCCAGCAACTCCCAGCACACACAGGGGCCCATGCAAGTGAGGACCGGTCACTGAGCTTCATTGGTAGCATCCTCTGCCTACAAGAACTTCCTCTGTAGCTTATTTTATTTTGTTTGAGAAGCCTAAAAGTACCGTGAAACATAAAAAACAGAAACTTTCTATCTGATGCTTGTCATTTCATCTAAGAGCTCAAAACCCTAGGCAACTTTCACGTACGCCGGTGCTCGCATCTCGCTGGGTTTCATAGGTCCCGAGTTGGTGCCCAGCCGGGCCTTGGGGCTACTCAGCAAGTTGAGCGCCAGCTGGGGCAGCAGGAGGGGACCGCATTCCCCTTGCGGCTGGGTGGAGAAGGGAAGGGGCTGCGCGGGGGAGGGCGAGTCGGGGCCGCGCCTCCCGTTGATTGGCCGGGAACAGCCCTTAGGGGCGGGCTCTCCCCGGCGCTTGCCGGTCCGGGGTGGCTATATTGGCACCATTCCTGCTAGGTCGAGTTGCTTCCCGGCGCCGAGCTGAACCTGAGCAGAGAGTTTCTGAGGGCGGTGCGGGGGCAGGAAGGGGTGTGAGGCTGCAGTGGTATGAAACAGCGGCTCAGCAAGTGAGACAGGCGGTGTGGCTAGACGAGCCGGCCCAGGGCCCGCGCTACTGTTCCCTAAGCTGCTGAAGCGCGGAGATTGGCGGCCGGCGCGGAGAGCGGCGGGCGAGAGGGAGGAGAGGGATCTGAGCGCGAGGGAATCCCGCTCGGCGGCCGGCGGCTCTGGTGGGCCTCCCCGATTGGGGTCCCCTGGGTGGAACCATGTGGGTGGCCAAGTGGCTGACTGGGCTGCTCTGCCATCTCTCGCTCATCACCAGGTCTTGGGAAGTTCACTTCCACCCCAGGCAAGGTAAAGTCACCGCGAGACGCCTTCAGCGGCGAAGGGGGGCGCGGGGCCGGAGTGGGACATGCGGGTCGAGGGGACAAGCGGCTCAGCCCGTTGGGGAACGCTGGCCCTGCTGGGGCTCCCGAGACTCCTGGACCAGTCAACCCGAGAGGTCGCGACTGTGCCGGGTTTCGAGGAATTGCGCGCGCCGGAGATGCATCGCACTCCTGGGACCACGCGGCGGGGGCGCAAGGGGCAGGGGGGCGCGTGCACCCGGAGGGAAGGAGTTGGCGGCTGCGGGGAGGTTAGGAGGTACTGGGGAAGGAAGTGGGTTGCTTAGGGCCATTAGTGGTAGGGTCTTTGCTTGGGGAGAGTAGGGCAAGTCAGGGGTGTGGGAAAGCAGAGCACTAACAGCCCCAGTGCACGTGTGTGTGTGTGTGCGTGCGCATCAGCATGTGTGCATTTGTCATGCCCCTGGCTGTACTGGGACCTGGGACCTTTAGCGGGGACGTTTGGTGGAAGAAGTTTAGAGCTGGACAAAGAGGAACGCGTGGGAGCTCACTGGTCCTGTCGCTGTGGTTGCAGAAGCCCTGGTGAGGACCCTGACCACCTACGAAGTAGTGATCCCCGAGCGGGTCAATGAGTTTGGAGAAGTGTTCCCTCAGAGCCACCACTTCAGCCGGCAGAAACGCAGCTCCGAGGCGCTGGAACCCATGCCGTTCAGAACCCACTATCGCGTCACTGCCTACGGACAGCTCTTCCAGCTGAACCTGACCGCCGATGCATCCTTTCTGGCCGCCGGCTACACCGAAGTGCACTTGGGAGCCCCGGGACGCGGGACCTGGGAGAGCGACGCAGGGCCCTCAGACCTGCGCCACTGCTTCTACCGCGGCCAGGTTAACTCGCAGGAGGATTACAAGGCCGTCGTAAGCTTATGTGGAGGCCTGGTAAGCGTCCTCGGGTCCCTTGGCATTTTCTTGGGATCCAGGCAAGGGCTACATTCAGGGAACGGGGCCTCGGGTTTTCCAGTTGGTGGCTGATGACCCTAGAGTTCAGGTTGAGCTACCAGAAGGATTAACACCAAGCCAGAGGCAACTCCTTCGGAAGGCTCTCGTGGCAGGATGAGCAGGTCTCTGCCTGCTGGGCAAAACCGACCCTCTGCAACGCTGATGAAAGATGCTCTTTCAAGCATCTTTCCTGAAAGTGTCAGACGCTGGAGTGGTGCTCAGGGAGTGGCCTGTGGGACCACTGTTACAAGTGGAGTGTGGTTTCCAACTGGAGGGCAGGCTGTTTGACTCAGATGTACACTTTCGTGGTCCTATTGAGGCAGAATCCCCTGGATTTACTTAAATAAGTTTGTTTCTGGAATTTGATAGAAGGAAAGGAGAATGAATATACATAAAATGAAATGGCTCTCACTGGCAAGGCCTGAATAGGAAAAGTTTGTTTTGCTGATGGTATGGGGATGGCTTGTGAAGTAGAGTAGGGAAGAGGTTGAATCTGTTGAAAATGCATCATACTTGAAAACAGTGTATCTACAAAGATCTGTTGGTTATGTCAATTATATTTTTGTGGTGGTAATCAGTTGACACATACCTACACCAACCATAATGTGATATAAAAGTGTCATTTTATTGGTAACAAAGCCACAGTGTCTGTGGTTTCACCTTCAATCATACTTGAAAGAAATGCTGCAGTATCAGAGGTTAGTGATAATAAAGATGTAACTTTTTTCCAACCAAGTTCATGGAACCCCAGGGTAAGGACAGTTGTTTTAAAACATATATAGGCTCACTTCATCAGTAACTCCTCTGACAAATACATATTCAAGAAAAAACAAGAATTAGGAATTTGGTTACAGGATTCTACAGTTCCTAAGTATCTAGCTTTTGTTTAGCAGATACACACTTTTACAAAAGATACTTATGGAAAGGTTTTCAAAGATATTTTTAGAACATCAATACTGTTTATTCTTTGATTAAATAAAAATCTGATAACATTTCTCTGCAGTTCAAATGTAATACTCCTTTGGCTTAATTGATTTAAGATGCCTTCCTGGATGTGAGCTCTTTTTCAAGTGTTTATCTTGAGTTGTTTTTTTACATGAAATGGCTAGAACCATTTCCTTTTTTTCTTCCATGTAAAATACTTGCAACATCACAATGACAGAATCACACTCTAATATTTACATAGCCACCTATACTTCAAGGGACAAAAAAAATCTCCTTTTTAAAACCTCACATAGCCACCTAAACTTCAAAGGACAAAAAGATTCTCCTTTCTAAAACCTTTCTAAACTAATGTTTAGTTTGTCTGGAAAATCCTAGACTTGCTACCACAAATTTGTCATGGTCAATATGTTTTCTCATGGAAAAGCATTCCAGATGGGAAGGCATTATTGGGAATGCTGTTCCTGCTCATTTTGATTCATAATGTTGATGTAGTTAAATGGTTATTCAGTATCCTTTGTAAAACATTTTTAATTTTTGTGGGTACATAGTAGGTACATATATTTATGATCAATATCCTCCTTTTGAATTCCGAAAGCAGTTAAAGATTTTTGAGTCATAACTTTCTAGTCCCTGTGCCAGTTTGGATACAGTTGCCCAAGTCATCATCATACTTTTTTTGTTTTATTACCTAGTTCATTTTATTAACATATCTAAAAATTAATATTAATATTTTTATAATGTTAAGTGTGAAGATTTTTATTTCCTCATTTATGTGGATAATTTAATGTATTATACAATATATTATGTGAAAGTTAATCAATGTTTATCTTCTTTAGCAATGTACTCATTAATCAAAAATGAAATCAATCATTTGTGTTATATTAATTTTATAATAAAACATTCAGAACAAAATTATTTAGTTTAGTTGAGGGGTTACTAGAAATTACAAACAAATAAAATGATTTGTTCTAATGTCCTTTTACTAAATTTTTGAAGAGGAAAAATCATCTATAGGAGTCATACTTTTTTTTTTTTTTTGAGACAGAGTCTTGCTCTGTCACCCAGGCTGGGGTGCAGTGGCCGGATCTCAGCTCACTGCAAGCTCCGCCTCCCGGGTTTAGACCATTCTCCTGCCTCAGCCTCCCGAGTAGCTGGGACTACAGGCGCCCGCCACCTCGCCTGGCTAGTTTTTTGTATTTTTTAGTAGAGACGGGGTTTCACCGTATTAGCCAGGATGGTCTCGATCTCCTGACCTCGTGATCCGCCCGTCTCGGCCTCCCAAAGTGCTGGGATTACAGGCTTGAGCCACCGCGCCCGGCCAGGAGTCATACTTTTGATGGCAAGTCAATAATCCCATATATGTACTCTGCTTTTGATTAATTTATTGATATTATCAGAAGTTGTTGATTAAACATTTAAATATTTCTTTTCGTATCTCCATAACTCAGCTTTATTTTACATAATTTCTCTGTATTGTATAAGGCTTAGTTGCATACTTCAATCATTATAGAGAAAGAAATTTTCCAGTAACATTGGAAATAACTAGAGGTACCAATATCTCCATTTTTTTCAGTAGTGTGATCATAACCAATTGTAAGTCTAAATTAATGATGAGATTAGTGACTTTTTAAAAATTTTGCATTTTTTAATATTAGCACTAAAATGGATATTAGCTACGTATTTATGATTATATATATTTATTTCTACCCTGACTCTATGATTAAATTTCTTTGGATTAATAGTTTCATCAAACAGTAGAACCTGGTAGATTTTAGAATCCATTTGTAATTATACCAGATTCCTCTTTTTAGTCTCAGATCAGCCTTTAGTCTTTGTATCTAGGTAAACTGTAGTATCTGAAGCCTGGACCAGCTGAGTTGTTTGCAGATCAATGTTGATACAAAGCTTGGGAATTCAATAATGCTAACCTGATGGCTCTGCTCCTACTTGCTTCCTAATTTATCTTTGTCACCTTGTGTACTTGATAATCTGGCTTTGGTCTCTCAGTCCATGAAACATTAAGGTTGAAGTTTGCTGAAGGATTCTCAGAGCCAGTCTTATTAATTTAGAGATGTTCTATTCTTTTTCTAGTTGCTTTTTGCTTTACTTTAGTTTTGCTTTTAATCATGAATGGATGTTGTATTTTATTAAATGCTTTTCCTGAATATATTGAAATGAGCATTCAGTCTCATTTTTTTTTTTTTTGCTAATGGGTATTGTTTTATATATTGGTGGATTCAAGAGTTCATTGAACATTGATGGAAACTGACTATATACAGGGTCATAACGTGTTATGAGGTCTTTGTATTGTTTGGGAGAGGGGTGAGGAAATTGTACCATCCTTCAGTTCCTCAAGTGACTGGTGATGTTCTTTGTGCTGTAGTTTCATTGTGCTTTTCTATTAACAGCAGCTGATTTCTGGGCCTGAGAACTTATGGCCTTCTTTCTCCTTGCTCAGTGGGAGCTCACTGGTCTTGACTCATCCTCCTCTGGACTCTCACTAGTGCTGTATATCCCTCTGAATTCTGGCTGTAATATCCATTTGATTTCTTGTCTCAGTAATTCATTGTGCAGCCTTCAAATACAAAGTCTTGCTGCATCACCTTCTCTAGGTAAACTGGTTTGGTGATGCTATTGCTGTTCTTGCAGACTCCTCTAAAGGCCTCGAGTCCTCTATGGCATTTGAGAGTCAAGAGGGATTCAGTTCCTCTCTTTGTCAAACTCTTCTACACCTCTAAATTTGATGTGTATAGGGAACCCTTTCAGAGGGTTCCTTCCTTGAGTCCCACATAGTCAGCACCCTGGAACCCCTCTTTGGGCAGTCCCTTTAAACAATGCAATATGCCTTCTGTTTCTGGGATTTTAAACCCCCAGTGGAGAAGTTAATGTGCATACATCTTACCATCTGTTTTCTTTGCCTCTATTGCCCTTTTTCCCCCCCAGTATCTACTGAGTTTCCTTTTCACATCTCATTTAATTGACCTATTGCCTTCCATCTTCCCAACTGAGGTAGAGTCTCTCCTTCCCTTCTCTGGTGGTGGCTGGAGAATGTGGCTTTAGGAGAAAAAGAATGAAAAACAAATCAAATTAATATTTTCAAACTATCTCTGTACAACCATTTGTTGACACCCCAACGTATTTATTGATTTGGTTTAGTTTCTAGTGTTGAATTAACCCCAAACATGTGAACTAATACTTTCTTCTAATTTCTATATGGTTAAATTTCACCCACTTTTAGAAGTTTTGGTATTTATGTTTTTCTCTGAACCATAACCAGTATTGTTTAATTTTTTTCCTAAGTGTTTTGAGCCCAAGAACCAGAAGAGTCTAAGAGTCTGGCAGAAATTTTATTTGTTTAACATGTATGTAATTCTTGCTTTTCTCATCTTTTCTTCACTATAATTTTTATTTCCCATAAGCATAAGTATTTATTCATCCCATGATTCAAACATTTCTGAATAGAGATTTATTTATACATTTCCAAGATCTATAAAAGGTATAAAAATGGAATGGAATCATAAAATTATCTATAAGTAATGTAACGGCTAATCAAACTCTCTGGTTTTAATCCATTGATAGGCTACCATAGCATGTATAGTTACCAGGACTTAATATCCCTATATTCAACTCTAAACTTCTTTTTTATGGTCATGTTATTTATCATCTCATAATGTTGATAAATAATCTTGCCAAAGTATTTAGAGATCAGTATTTAATAAGCTGGCATATACTTCTCAGGGTAGAATGGACAAACTTTACACAGGTTGTTTCTGACAATCCCTCGTGCTTCTGGTAGCCCTTTTCTCGTATTACCTAGGGTGTTCATGTCTTCCCAAGGTCCCCAGGAATTAACTCAACTGCCTAGACAGTTAACTTCACTATTTCTTGGTGGGATTTGAGGCAATGCTGTCTTTCTGGTTGAAGGAAACAGTTTCCAGATGTCATAACACCAGACATTGCATCTGACTTATACAGTATTCTCATGGAGTAGCTTGTCATGGCCGTGTGTACTTTTGAAGTTTCTCACATGAACCATTCTGCAACATGTCAAGCACTACCTCCCTGATGACTGATTATTGAGTAACTTCTTGTTCAGACAGGAAATAAAAATATAGAAACCATCAATAGTGTTTTTACTCTTTTTTTGTGTATTCTGGCAAATTTTTAGTTTTTTTTATTTCCAAACTTTCTATTTTCCCAGAACTAATATAGCCATGGATTATTATACATGCCATTCTGTATTCATATTTTTTCTTATTGGGGAAACTAATAAGAACCTCTTTTGGTATTGACTGCAATACTAGTCAAACAGCAGTATAGAAAATTTCCTATGCTGTTCTTTTAACATTCTAGTGTGTGTTAGTCCAGGTCTTTCAAGAGGCAGATGCAAAGATAAGTGTTTATTTAGGGGAAGTGTCTGTGTTAGAGAAACTAAGGAGAAAGCTGGAGAGAGACTTACATAGGGAAAAAAGGGATGAGAATATTGGATAGTAGCATTCTAGGCTGCTGGGCAGTCCAAGCAAAGTTGAGCATAGCCATCCTTGAGCCAGACTTGGCCAGAATAAGAGTCCATGGCTCTCAAGAACAGGTCTGCGATGGTATCCCTACCATACTCAGTTACTGACAGGGAGAAGCCCTTGGGAGCTATGGCCAGGGTGCAAACACTATGATGGATTTCAAAGTGCCCTTGCTAAAGTGGATAGCATAAAAAGTGCTGTGTAAACCTTGAGGAATGGAATAATCAAGGAAGGAGTGATTAAGAGAGTTGTGAGACTTGTGCTGAGCAAGACTTCTCAACTGGACTTTGAGGAATGAATAAATGTGGATATGAAAATTCAAGGGCTTCCTGTGGATCTGTGCATCTGAAAAACAGGGTAGTTTGGGTAGTGAGGGTTTAAGACCAAGGTTGGAATGGGATTATTAAGGTCCTGAAATGCATTGTAAAGGAATGAGGATTTGAACAGTATGTGGTAGGTGTGTTCAATGTGTAAGGAGGCACATCTCCTCTTATGCAACATTGTGCAGGGTACAGGGGAGGCAGTGAGTCACTGGGAAGACCAGTGTGGTAGTCTACTACCCTACAGTGGATAAGGAAGAGATGCTATTTAAAGTAATGTTGCAGTGGGGAAGGAGAAGAGTGGGTACCTATGTAAGGTATGCTACTGCAGACCAGTGTTTCCTTACTGGGAGCAGTTTTGTCCCCCAGAAGATATTTGTCATTGTCTGGAGACAATTTTAGTTGTCGCAACTGTGGGTCCATTGAGGTGAGCATGTTACTGGCAGAGCATGGGTAGAGGCCAGCAACATCCCACAATGCACAGCACAGCCTCCTACAACAAAGAATTGTCAAGCTGTCCGTAGTGCTGAAGTGGAGCAGCCTTGCAGGAGACCCCTTAGAATTTTGGAACATTGGTGAAGGAGACCAGAAAGATTTAAATGACTCTGGCTTAAATGACTGAATAATCTTGTGGCTGTTAACCATAAAAGGCAATGACAGAAGTGGCAAGAAAGGTAATTATTCTGGAGACACTTGTTTGATTCTGTCACAGATTTATTCTAATCTTCATAATTGCTTGAGTTTGTATTTGCTCTTCTTTCTGTATAGAATGTCCTTTCCCTCAACCTCCTACTGATCCTTCCTGATCCATTTTGAGCTGCCTTCCTTTTTCCCTGATCTTCTCTTGGCAAAATTGACCCAGACTTCCTTGTTGTACCAGTTGACGTTTTATGCACATGTACTCTCATTGCATATTAAATTAAAGTTATTTTTCTGCATTTCTATTTCATTTATAGAATTAGCAGGTAGAAAATGATAGTCACATTTCTTTTAGCACCTAATATAACATATGGAATCGCTCAATACATGTATTATGAGTAAGATAAGCAACTATCTTTTATTTATATATGCCAAATATTTAGCTAGCTCATCTTTACATCAGTCATTTGATTCAGGAAAATTATTTTACCAGTTTTAAAGTGCTTGGGCATATTTGAGAAATTTTGTATTGACTAAATCTTTTCAGATGATATGTAAGTTAATCATGTTCCATTTATTAGTTCATTCATTTAAGCTCACATCACATCCTTGTTTTTTGTGGCTTTATTTCTGTTGCAATTATTGTAATTACTGTTTAATATGAAATATATTTAAGCTGTCCAACTCATACTAATATGCAGAGGAAGAAACACATTGTTAATTTGTCAACAAATACTTATCAGTCATTTATTATCTAACAGCCACTCTTAGGTTTTGGTGGTACAGTTATGTGTTTTCTATTGGAAAAATACTGTGTTTATTAATTACAAATATGTTTATGAGCTATATAATTTATAACTATAGTAAGAGCATGGAGAAGGTACACTGGATCTTGACTTTCTCAGCCCAAAGGTGGCACAAACCAAATTTATGTATATTCTATTGAAGAGAACTAGTTGCCTGGTTCTACCTAGAAGTAAAAAGACTGGAAAATGAGGGGCATTGATTTTTCCTAGGAGAAAGAAAGGAACACCCATATTGGTGATCACCAATAGTCTTTACTACAGGCTGCCCTTCTGTTTGCCAAACAGATCACACATCAAACATACTTTTATTGTCTATAAGGAGAAAACTCAAAGTTCCCACAGGGGCACTGACTCTGGCTAAATGTCCAGGATCTCTGGATAATGCAGTCTTCTCCATAAAATCAAGTTGTGGCTCTCCGTAGCTTGGAAAAATATGAATTAAAAAGATAAATTATCTTCAGCTACCAGCCAAGTATACAGCATGACCAGCATGACTGCAACCCTAACCTCAACTTGCTACAGAAAGAAGAATAGGAGACACCTAATAATCACTGATATTTAGCAGTTTTTGACTCCTGAAGAGGAGTTGTGGAGACTCACTACTCTGGAAGGAGAGAAGCTCCTTGATTACTTTTCTTTCTTTTTTCCTTTGAGACAAGACCTTGCTCTGTTGCCCAGGATGGAGTGCATTGGCATGATAATAATTTACTGCAGCCTTGAACTGTTGGGTTCAAATACTTCTGATTCAGCCTCCCAAGTGGCTGGGAACTACAGGCACAAGCCCCCACACCTGACCAGTTTTTTGTCTGTTTGTTTGTTTTGTTTTTAATTTTTAGTAGAGATGGTGTTTCCTTATGTTGACCAGACTGGTCTTGAACTCCTGGCCTCAAGTAGCATTCCTGCCTCAGCCTCCCAAAGTGTTGGAATTACAGGCATGAGCTACAGTGCCCAGTCCTTGGTTTTTGGCTGGGATTCTTGGACCTCAATTACCCAGGTCCTTGGTTCTGCCTTCTGGAACGGTCTTGTCCGTCTTCCTCCATGGCCTCATCTAAAATGGGGTCTCAGGGGGATGTTGTCTTGGGGGAGCTTCAAGAATGCTGGGGTAATTCTGAAAATTTATAGGTCATTTTACAATGGACTCCATCAAAAGCTTTTTCAGTCCAGGCTAGTGTTTTCTTTGACAGTATAATCCCTTTAAAACTGAGTTGGCTTCTGACAGCAGATCAAGTTTTGATAATTGCTTCAAGTTAGTTTTCTGTGACAGTTGCCAAAACCTAAAAGGCATTTATTTTAAATCTTTTAATGCCAAGAACTTATTATAGGGAAAAACTAAATTTTGAATTCTCACTTTATTGGTAAACCAAATAAAATTTCAACTCTACTAAAGTAAAAGAAAATGACAGTATATTGTAATTTTTAGGTAGGGAAAAATACCAGATATAACAAATGAAAAAAAAATCAATAGATTTGCCCAAATAATAATTGAAGAGTACCATGTCTAAATAATTGTAAAAAAATTTAAAAATAAACTAGGAAAATATATGCCACAAATATTACAGGTGGTCTGGCACATGTATGGCATATGTCCCTCTAGATATTATATGTCTTTTTGTGTTTGTTTTAAAGTAATATTGCTTTAGAATATTTTGACAATATATCATGAGTATGTTTCCATTATAGACCTACAAAATAGTTTTTAATGATTTCTTATTTTAAATTTATCATTGTTATGATTTTTGATTTTATATTTTCACGGATATTTTGGAGACAGTTTGGGAGAAGCCATCTGAGGGCCACTACGCAGACCGCACAAGAACAAGGCCATTTCTTTGACAATTCTCTCCTCTTTTTAATTAGTTCATATGACTTCATAACACCTCAGTGCCCACAAGAATGAGAAATATTACAGAATTTACTCCATGTTTCAAGGCTGCTGGGACACACTCCTTGAACTTGTGTCTTTTGGCTACATAAATCTTGCGTAGATGAGTCCAGAGTCTTTGTTTTATATTCTTGATTTGAATAGGCCAGGACTTGGCAAGAGACCAACCAGTCCGTTTTAAAAAGGTAAGGTACCAGCAACGTATTTATTTCCCTTCTATTGTTTCACTTTTATACTAGAGATCTGGAATTGTCTCAGAATGGGGAAGGTAAATAATGCTTCTAGAGAAGAGAAGAACAACTAATCTTTTTTTTTTTTTTAAACCCTTACTATGAATTTTCTGTTTTATGCATCTGGAGGTAATTCTTATGTTTTCTTCATATCATTGATTCATTCATTTATTCATTGTGTGTTTGTATATAATACACTATTTCCTAGGCATGATTAATGGTGTTATAAGGAGAAACTGTCAGAGAGAGAAAGCTTTTTACATTTTTACTTATCACCAGATAAAAATTAATCTCAGAGTTCATGTTTGTGGTCTTTTATTATATAACATTTATGCTCTGCCAGTGGTAAAAAAAGTGGCTGTAACATTTGTGTTTTTAGTGGAGAATTTTTCATCTTGCTTCAAAATGCATCCAATTTCAAAACAATTATTGAGCTCCTATTATTAATATCACTTAAACACACATTAACTTTCCTAGGAAATTGGGTACATACAATTATTCCAATTTTGTTTTACAGACAATGGAACTGAAGGTCAAAGATATAAAGTAACTTACCTAAGATTCTATGAGCACAAACCCAGAACTCATACCTAGGCTTTCTTCTTATATATCATCATACTGATTCTCATGATATGATTTATGATTGAAGGTGGAAAAACTAAGTATTTTAGTCAACACTTCAGCAGTACCTTATTTCCAAATGTTCTCCAGTTGACAGTGTTTAATGTGATAACTATAATTGATTTGGGAAAGGAATTCAAAGGATTTGTATTTTGTACTTGTTATTACCCTTTAATGAAATCTGAGAGTACCTTATTGGCTGTAGCAAAAGTACATGTATTTGCTATGTATTTTGAAAAAAAATATATGGATGAATGCCATGATACTGAAATAAGAACATTTTGGGAAAAAAATTATATAAAATCTTCTAAACATAAATAATTTTGGCCTATGAGAATAAATTGGAGCCAGTTGTATAGTCACTTAATTGCCTTTCAAAACAGCTTGGCAAATAGAAGATCATTACTCTAAGTAATCAAGAAACTCCTACCCAACTGAAAACTAGTTTTGCTGCTTTTAATAGTCATTGAAAGAAAGTGTTGAGAATTTGATTGGCATTTATCATGAATCAAATTGCAGGGCCCATCTCCAGATAGGCATGTTGCTAAAAATATGGCATGATCTAAATACAGTTCTATGAACCACCTGTTTTTTTTTGTCCGCTAATTCTTTGCTGGGTTCATTCCAAGTTAAAAAAAAAAAAAATTTAAAGTGCTTCCTTAGGAGCCTTTAGGGAAAGCTCTAATATTTTAATTATTTGAACAAAAGGTCCACTGAAATGGGGTAAGTTATAGAAAAGTCGATGGGAGCAAAATGCTTCTAAGTCTTTCATTAATAAGTAAAAAGGATAAGTATTTATCCTCAGTTTGAGGACAAATATTTGCCAATGTTTTTTAACTTACTGTTTTCAAACATACAAGCTTTAATTTAAGTTTTAAAGGCAATATTTTTTAAAACCTAGAGTGTTCTAGCACAACTTAAAAGGAGGTGCCGATGGCTTCTGGATAGAACTATATTTTCTTCTTACATGGGAACACAGACTGGACCCATGTGCAGTTTTATTGGCACATTATAATAGTACCTGCCTCCCAGAGTTTGAGCCAAAAGGAGGTTAAAAAAATTCTGTGGTTGGCTAGGCGCGGTGGCTCACGCCTGTAATTCCAGCACTTTGGGAGGCCAAGGCGGGCAGATCACACGGTCAGGAGATCGAGACCAACCTGGCCAACATGGTGAAACCCCGTCTCTACTAAAAATACAAAAATCAGCCAGGCATGGTGGTGCTTACCTGTAGTCCCAGCTACTTGGGAGGCTGAGGCAGGAGAATCACTTGAAACCGGGAGGTGGAGGTTGCAGTGAGCTGAGATCGTGCCACTGCACTCCAGCCTGGCAACAGAGCAAGATTTGGTCTCAAAAAAAAAAAAAGAAAGAAAGAAAAAAAAATGCTATGATTAATAGAAGTATTTTCCATATTGCTTGAAGATAGTGTGATGTATTTAAAGTGGCTTTGTAGGTACATTTAGTTGAGTAAACAAGCTGCCTCATGTCTATTAGTGTCTTTTGTCAAGATAGTATCACATTTCCCCTCTTCAGCATGCTTTTTAAAAAAGACAGAAAGGGATTTTCCATGGATCCATGTACTCAGGTTTCAAAAACAGTGTCTTTGTTACTTCTCATAAGTATGGGTAAAATTAGTTTTCTAGGAAGGCAGAGAATGCTAGAGTATTGGTGTTTGTTGACAGTAAGTGATTTGCAGTTATCTTTGGAAAATAGACACTGGTAGAATGAGTGAAATATGTTAGGGTATCGGCTCTAGAAAAGTATCCAAGAAATATATAAGAATTCTTAATATTTATAGCTTTGCCTTTTATTTTATAGACTATAATTTCAGTGTTTTGTAGTCAGTATGTCTGATGGAATTTCATTAATTTTTGAACTATTTAAAAATGTGTAATCCTAACATATTAGCAGACTATATAAGGGTGTCTAAACATTTTACTTTTCAGCATTTAAAGAAAACCATCATACAACTATATCCCATACATGTCTCAAGAGTACCATAACTTAAGAATGTTCATTAAAGGCCGTGCCTGGTGGCTCACGCCTGTAATCCCAGCACTTTGGGAAGCCCAGGCAGGTGAATCACGAGATCAGGAGTTCAAGATGGTGAAACCCCATCTCTACTAAAAATACAAAAATTAGCGCGGTGGCAGGCGCCTGTAATCCCAGCTATCGGGAGGCTGAGGCAGGAGAATTTCTTGAACCCAGGAGGTGGAGGTTGCAGTGAACCGAGATCACGCCACTGCACTCTAGTCTGTGCGATAGAGTGAGACTCCATCTCAAAAAAAAAAAAAAAAAGGAATGTTCATTAAAAAAATTAAAGAATTACTTACTCAAGGGTATAGGAAGAGAAAAAAACAGGTACTTCACCAGGTTTGTTACAAAAATGTTCATTTCTGCAGCTGTGTATGGAGTGCCTGCTGTGTTTCAGGCAATGTTTTAGATGTTGGAATTCTGAAAATAGTAAAGATGTTCTTACCTCTAAGGAGATTTCAATGTAATAATAAATATCAGTGGAAAGAGAACTTTATGACTGTAATTGCCATAATCATTTAAATGACTTTAAGTGTTCGGTTAAAATAGTATTTAAAATATATGTTACTTCAAACTATTAAACTACTACAAGAAAGCACTAGGGAAAATGTTCAGGGCATTGGGCTGGGCAAAAATTTTTTGAGCAATACTCCGCAAGCACAGGCAACCAAAGCAAAAATGGACATACGAGATCACATCAAGTTAAAAAGCTTCTGCATGGCAAAGAATACAGTCAACAAAGTGAAGAGACAATCCACAGAGTGGGAGAAAATATTTGCAAACTACCCATTTGAGAAAGGAGTAATAACCAGAATATATAAGGAGTTCAAACAACTCTATAGGAAAAAATTTAAATAATTTGGTGAAAAACTGGGCAAAAGATTTGAACAGACTTTCTTAAAAGAAGACATACAAATGGCAAACAGGCATGTGAAAAGATGCTTAACATCATTGATCATCAGAGAAATGCAAATCAAAACTACAATGAGATATCATCTCACCCCAGTGAAAATGGCTTATATTCAAGACACAGGCGATAACAAATGCTGGTCAGAATGTGTAGAAAAGGGAATGCTTGTACATTGTAGTGGGAATGTAAATTAGTGCAACCGCTCTGGAGAACAGTTTGGAGGGTCCTCAGGAAACTAAAAGTAGAGCTACCATATGATCCAGCAATCCCACTGCTGGGTATACACCCAAATGAAAGGAAATCAGGATATTGAAGAGGTATCTGTACTCCCACTGTTTGTTGCAGCAGTGTTCACAATAGCCAAGATTTGGAAGCAGCCTAAGTGTCCATCAACAGACGAATGGATAAAGAAAATGTGGTACATATACTCAATGGAGTACTATTTAGCCATAATAAAGAATGAGATCCAGTGATTTCTAACAACATGGATGGAATTGGAGATCATTATGTTAAATGAAATAAGCCAGGCACATAAAGACGTACACTGCATGTTATTTGTAGGATCTAAAACCCAAAACAGTTGAACTCATGGACATAGAGAGTAGAAGGGATAGTTCAGAGGCTGGGAAGGATAGTGAGAATGTGGGTGGGGTGGGGAGAGGTGGGGATGGTTAATGGGTATAAAAAAATAGAATGAGTAAGACCTATTTGCTAGTACAACAGGAGACTATAGTCAATAATAATTTAATTGTATATTTTAAAATAACTTAAATAATGTAATTGGATGTTTTGTAAGGTGGATATCCCATTCCCCATGATGTGCTTCTTTCACATTGTATGCCTGTATCACCATATCTCATGTACCCCATAAATGTATACACCTACTATGTACCCACAAAAGTTAAAAATAAAGGGCCGGGTGTGGTGGCTCACGCCTGTTATCCCAGCACTTTGGGAGGCTGAAGTGGGTGGACCACTTGAACTCAGGAGTTTGGGACCAGCCTGGGCAACATGGTGAAACCCCATCTCTACCAAAAAAAAAAAAAAAAAAAAAAATTCCGCCAGTTATGGGAGGCTGAGGTGGGAGGATTGCTTGAGCCTGGAAGGTGGAGGTTGCAGTGAGCCGAGATCATGCCCCTGCACTCCAGCCTTGGTAACAAAAATAAATGAATAAATAAATAAATAAATAAATAAATGATAAATAAAATAAAACATGCTTTTTATTTGCAGTGGAATTTAAAACAATGATTTCAAAGTATCCCTATATTAAGATATTTGTAATTGAGAAATGGAAATGAGGTCTCATTCACTAAAACTGCATTTATCATACTTCCTGTAATTCAGTAATTCATTTCTGAATTGGGTCTTCATAGAAAGATGCCTTTCCATGTGGAAAAGTGCAAAGTTTTAAATGTAGGTAAATGTATTTTTGTGATTCTGTGGTGTGAGGAGTGCTTTTTTCTGTCAAGTATAATTAGTGCAACCGCCTTCTGCCTGTCTGGCATCATCTGCTACTCTGTATCTCCTGGCTGGCACAGCTGCAGCCTCACTGTTGTCTCTGTCACTTTACCTGCTAAGACTTTTTCATCTCTAGGCCTTTCAGTCACTGTTTGGAATATTCCCGTCTCTGTGGAATGTCCTCCCAGAATTTTCCACGGCTACCTCCTGATTATTCTACCCTCAGCCTTGCTGTCCCCTCCTAAAGTGCCTCCCCAGCCTCACCCTCTTTTATTCTCTCTCTCCTTATCTTATTTTTTATTGTACTTATTGCATATTCTATTGTATTTTTATTTATTGTCTGCCTTTTTTCCATAGGAGTATAAATTCTTTGAAGGCAGGGATTTGGTCACATTCACCTCTGTATCTTTAGCCCCTAGAACGGTTCTTGGCACATAGTAGGTGCCCATTAAGTATTTGTTGACTAGTTCATAGAGTCTATCAAAATTGGCACGTGATAATGAGTGCAGTGTAATCAGTTAAGGCATGAATTGTGAAGCCAGAGTATTTGGGTTCACATCTTGATCCTGCCACCTACTTGGCATGAGCCTTGGACAAGTGACTTAACCTCTCTGTTCCTCATTTGTCTCACCTGTGAAGTGGGGATAATAATATAATTTACTTTAAATAATTATTATTAGGTTGAAATGAATTATATATTTATATAAAATATGTATATGGATGAATGTATAAAATGAATAATGTCTGATCTGTATATTGGAATTAGCTATTAATATTATAAATGCCTCCCTTGAATGACTTACCCTCACCTGACTCGAGAGAGGGATCTATCTATATAAATTGACCATTTTAGGGCTTCTTTCCAACAGAGTGCAAGTTCTTGTTATTTCATACCATGATAGCTAAACATTTACCTTCACCAGTCTTTCCTTAGTTGTACAGTTGTTCAGTCTTTCAAAGTTATTGCTTTGACTCTGCTCCCCGCTCCCACTTTTATTTGAATTCTTCAATGATTCACAAATGAACCCTTCTCAGAATCTCAATGCACCTAAAATATTAACAAAAATACAAAATAAAACATTTATATTGAAATATAGTTGTCAAGATATTTAAAAAGTTATGTATATTTTATTAGCACCTTAAATAATAAGATGTATTGGCAGAGTAATAACTACCTTAATTTTGAAGTGTTGATAAGCATAAACAACATTTTTAGATATTCAGACATCATCATGTAATGAAAATGTCTGTGCTTTCTATTGACAACCTTACTGGAATTTGTAGCCTACATTCAAATTTAGCATTTCTTTCATGAAGTAGTTTATAGGTTAATTATAATTAGGTTAATGACAATAAGGATGTAATTTTTTTTCTCACCGAAGTTTGTGGACTCCTCTGACAAAAATCCCTGCAAGCAAGAGTCTTTATATTCTAGGTCTAGCCTAAGTTTTCAAATTTATGCCCTACTTTTGCTTAACATAAACTGAGCTTGCAAAGGTAGGAAATAATAGCTTTCATGGTTTAACAAGTATTTACTGCTTACCACATGTGCCTAGATCTCAGATCGTCTATTCAGCAGTGGAAATTCAGGGATAGGTCTCTGCTTATTTAAAGACTTCTGTCTAGTGGGGAAGAATAGTTTTAAATAGCAAACAAACATGTGCATGCAACATACAATAAATGTGCTAAAGAAATCAAGCAGATGCAATGTGTTTTTAGGAGTAGGGATGGGTATGTGGTTACCTAGAAAACTGGTCAAAGAAAAACTTTCTGGGTGATTCTTATTTGATCTGAGACTTGAAGGATGAGATGAAGCCAGCCAGACTGGGTGTGATGATGCAGAGGTAGAGATGAAGGGTGGGAAGTAGGGAAACATTTTAGGTAGAGGGACAGCATATAGGAAGCACGATGCCATACCTAGTCCATCCTACATGCACCCAGTTTCTCCCACTTCTGTCGGCACTGTTTCTAATAATCCTTCTAGAGTTTTTTCAGTAGTAACCAGGCAAATAGAAATATTTAGTTTTTGGGTTTCTTCCTTTATTATACAATAGTAGTGAAGTATACATCCTGTTTTGTAGTTTTTTTGTTTTGATGTAATGATATGTATTGGAGTTCTTTCTATATCACTACACAGAATGTTCATTCTTTTTTTTGTTTGTGTGTTTATAACCTCAAGGGATGCCATCACATAGTTGTGCCAAAGTTTATGTAAACAGACTCTATCAATGGACTTTTGAAGTGGTTCCAATATTTTGCTATTAAAAACAATGTTATGGTTAATAACCTTGTAAGTATATGATTTCACACATGCAAATGTATAGTATATGTAGGATAAATTCTCAGAAGGGGAATTGCTGGGTTCCAGGGCCAATACATTGTTAATGTGTTAAACATTGCCAAATTGCTCTGCATCCTGATTGTACTGATTTATATTTTCAACACTAATGTATTAAAGTACCCATTTTCCCACAGATCAAAATAGCACAGGCTTTATTATTTATAGACTATTCTAAACACTTTCTCCATTTTGATGCTTTTGTCTATGCTGTTCTTTGTACCTGGAATGCCTGTCAGTTAGCTTGGCCTGTTGGAATAGTATCCAGTCTTCATGATTTTATACATAGGAGTGGAGAGAGAAAAGTGACCCATGGAAGGGAAACTTTTTTATGCTCAGATGGTGGCTCTTAGTGAACAGACTCCTTGCTGTTTTGCTTCTGTCTGCTCGTTTAACCTGTGGTACTATGTGTTTTTTCTTCTTGGCGACTGTTAGGAAAATTTCATTTTTGTTTCCTTTATTTTCAGACGGGAACATTTAAAGGACATGACGGTGATTATTTCTTAGAACCTATAATGAAGGCAGATGGGAATGAGTATGAAGATGGTCACAACAAGCCACATCTTATATACAGACAAGAATTAAATAACTCTTTTCTGCAAACTCTGAAGTATTGCAGTGTGTCAGGTAAACTGTGAAATAAAACTTTTTTCAGCTAAATAGTGATACTATTTAAATCTTTTTATAGGTTATAATTTACATATTCCCTTTAGTATTTTATTTATTTTTAATTAATTTTTTAAATTGAGAAATAATAATTGTGTATGTTTAGCATGTACAGCATGTTGGTTTGAAGTATGTATACATTGTGGAATGGTTTAATCAAACTAATTAACATATGCATTAACGCACATCCTTATTTTTCTTTTTTTTTGTGGTGAGAACACTTAAAACCTACTCTTAGCAGTTTTCAAGAATACAATACACTACATTGTTATTAACTATAGTCACCATGCACAATACAGTGGCCTATTCCTCTTATCTAACTGACATTTTATGCCCTTTGACCAACATCTTTCCTTACCCCCTGCAACTGCAGCTCTGGTAACCAGCATTCCACTCTTTACATCTATGAGTTCAACTCTTTTAGATTCCACGTATAAATGAGGTCATGTGATATTTCTTAAATATTGAAGGACATGATCTTTTAAACAATATTTTCACCTGTACAGATGCATTAGAGATTTTTCTGTCTGTAGATAACATTTTTTGTAGTGAACTAAATTTGAATCCCAAAAGTTTTTCAGTATATGAAATTTGTAGCAAATAATCATATAGAAAATTTTTACTTCAATCTGTTAGTCACATTAGTATTATTTAATTTTTTTTCAGCAGGATTTTAGATGAAAAAATAATTCCTGAACCTAAGTAACAGTAAAAACACATTGCTCAATTTTGCATGGTTTAAACTTTATATGAAATGGAAACATATTGTATATAGTTTTCTGTGACTTATCCTTTTTGCTCAGTAGTGTTTCTAGGGTTCATCTATTTTGGTGCATGTAGGAACAGTTCATTTATTTTTATTGTTGTACAACATTCCATTGTTTGAGGGTAACACAGTTCATATATTAATTTCCTATTGAGCTTTTGGGCTGTTTGCTGTTTTTTGGTGTTAGAAGCAATGTTTCTGTGAATATACTTGCCCCCATCTCCTGTTTTTGAGAGTTTCTCCAGGATATATGTATGGATACTAGATAATTCCATATTGTTTTACAAAGTGATTTTTAAATCAATATTATAGTTTCAATCTATGAGAGAGGTATATTTTCATCATTTTTTTTCTGTAAAATTTAGACTACTGAAGATCTACAGTAGATTAGAATCTAAGAAGCATAGATTTCTACAGAGTATATCTGTGGATGGTAAAATACTTACATATTGTATAAAAGTTGTATTTATTAAGAGTTGTGTCCATATAGGTTCACGTATCTTCACTATTCATAGAATGACATGCAATGATATGATGGAGAAAAGGCACCTGCAGTTACCATCAAAGTACAAAATTTAGACAAAAGAGTGGGATTAGCAAGGATTTATTTGAGATCGTAGGTGTCCATAAACTATAGTTCCAAACACTGTGATGCCATCTGTTTTGGGATATAATGATATGTAGGCCTTTGATGGTTTTCCCTGGGAATGCACTTCTTAACCTTTAGAATGGTTCTCACTGGGTCTAAGGCCGTGTTTTAAATCTATTGACATAATAGATGCCTTTCTTATGCTTTTAATATGAGCATAAGGGTTTCATTTTTATGGCTTCAAAGAAAACACAAATGGGTACAGCTTCACAATAGAATTCTGCAGAGGGAGCCTATACTTGTTCTGATCTACGATTTAAGAGCAGCTTGTTTAATGAATTGTTTAGCTTCTTAGGAAGAAAACCACAAAGTAACATTCTGAATACATAAATGTTTCACATAATTTGGAAGGTTTTGCATTCACAAACAAGAATATAATTCAAGGAAAGCTAGGCTTTTTTTTGGTTAAACTGTTTTATACTAAAGACTTATTAGAAAGCTACAAATAAAAAGCAAATGGAAAGCTATGTGATTTCATTTTCTTTTAATCATAAAATACTTTTTTAAACTATTTATCTAATAAAATGTAAAAGGTAGTATCCTTTTCAATTCTTAAATCACCTCCAATTTTAGGTACAATTAGCATATAGATTTTTAATCACTAATAAAGGCAATTAATTAATGACCTAAAAATTAGCTAATAAATACTCATTTTTTTTTAAGTAAAAGTGGAGCGTTGCAAATGCAATTAAAATTATCTAAAGCATTTTTTTTTCCTCCCTCAGTTCACACATTGTTGTTTAGAAATACTTGGAGGTTTTATATATTCTTTTTAAAAGTTTTAATAGCTTTTGGGGTACTAGTGGTTTTTGGTTACATGGATGAATTATATAGTGGTGAATTCTGATATTTTAGTGCAGTCATCACCCAAGCAGTGTACCTTGTACCTGATATGTAGATTTTTATTCCACACCCACCTCCTACCCTCCCACTTCTGAGTCTCCAAAGTCCATTATATCATCTGTATGCCTTTGCATACTCACAGTGTAGCTCCCACTTATAAGTGAGAACATATGGTATTTGGTTTGTCATTCCTGAATTACTTCACTTAGAATGATGGCCCCCAGCTCCATCCAACTTGCTGCAAAGGACATTATTTCATGCCTTTTTATGGCTGAGTGGTATTCCATGGTGTATATATACCACATTTTCTTTATCCGCATGTTGGTTAGTGGGCACATAGGTTGATTTCATATTTTTGCGACTGTGAATTTGACTGCAATAAACATATGTGTGCATGTGTCTTTTTCATATAATGATTTCTTTTCCATTGGGTAGATGTCCAGTTGTCATATTTGCTGGATCAATTGGTGGATCTACTTTTAGTTCTTTAAGGAATCTCCATACAGGTTTCTATAGAGGTTGTACTAATTTATATTCCCACCAGAAGTGTATCAGCATTCCCCTTTCACCACATCCATGCCAACATCTATTGTTTTTTGACTTTTTAATAATGGCCATTCTTACAGGAGCAAGGTAGTATCCCATTGTGGTTTTAATTTGCATTTCCCTGATGATTAGTGATGTTGAGCACTTTTCCGTATGTTTGACCATTTATATATCTTCTTTTGAGAACTGTCTATTCATGTCCTTTGTCCACTTTTTAATGGAATTATTTGCTTTTTTTCTTGCTGATTTATTTTAGTTTCTTGTAGATTTTGGATACCAGTCTTTTGTCAGATGCATAGTTTGCAAATATTTTCTCCCATTCTCTGGGTTGTCTGTTACTCTGTGATTATTTCTTTTGCTGTGCAGAAGCTTTTGAATTATTCAAGTTCCATTTATTTTTGTTTTTGTCGTGTTTGCTTTTCGGGTCTTAGTCATAAATTCTTTGCCTAGGCTAATGTCCAGAAGAGTTTTCCCTATGGTTTCTTCTAGGATTTTTATGGTTTCAGGTCTTAGATTTAAGACTTTAATCCAACTTGAGTTGATTTTTGTACGAGGTGAGAGATAGGGATCCAGTTTCATTCTTCTACAGGTGGCTATCCAACTCTCCCACCATTCATTAAACAGGGTACCCGTTTTCCAATTTATGTGGTATGCTTTGTCAAAGATCAGTTAGTTGTAAGGATTTGGCTTTATTTGTAGATTCTCTATTCTGTTCCATTGGTCTATGTGCCTACTTTTATACCAGTACCATACTGTTTTGGTTACTATATCCTTGTAGTATAATTTGAAGTTGGATATATATTGCCTCCAGATTTGTTTTTGTTTGTTTGTTTGTTTGTTTTGCTTAGGATTGACTTGGCTATTGAACTCCTTTTTAGTTCCATATGAATTTTAGGATTTTCTCCTAATTCTTTGAAAAATGATTTTGGTATTTTGATAGGAATTGCATTGTATCTGTAGATCGTTTTTGGCAATATGGTCATTTTCAGGATATTTTCCAGTCAATGAGCATGGGATGTATTTCTGTTTGTTTTTTATTCATCTATGCTTTCTTTCAGCAGTGTTTTGTAGTTCCTGTTGAGATCTTTCACCTCCTTGGTTAAGTGTATTTCTAGGTATTTTATTTTATTTTTTGCAGCTATTGTATAAGAGATTGAGTTCTTGATTTGGCTCTCAGCTTGACTGTTTTTGGTGTATAGCAGTACTACTGGTTTGTGTATGTTGATTTTATAATCTGAGACTTTCAAATTCAGTAATTTGTTTATTTTTTATTTTTATTTATTATTTTTTAAAATTTAGATTTCTTTTTTTCACTTTTTTTTTTAATACTTTGTGTTCTAGGGTACACGTGCACAATGTGCAAGTTTGTTACATATGTATACATGTGCCATGTTGGTGTGCTGCACCCATTAACTCGTCATTTACATTAGGTATATCTCCTAATGCCATCCCTCCCCGCTCCCCCGACCCCACAAACAGGCCCCATCACGGTTTGTGATGTTCCCCTTCCTGTGTCCAAGTGTTCTCATTGTTCAATTCCCACCTATGAGTGAGAACATGCGGTGTTTGTTTTTCTGTTCTTGCAATAGTTTGCTGAGAATGATGGTTTCCAGCTGCATCCATGTCCCTACAAAGGACATGAACTCATCCTTTTTTATGGCTGCATAGTATTCCATGGTGTATATGTGCCACATTTTCTTAATCCAGTCTGTCATTGATGGACATTTGGGTTGGTTCCAAGTCTTGAATTTGTTTATTAAATCTAGGAGTCTTTTGGAGTACTGTTTAGTCTTTTCTAGGTATATGATCATATCATTGGTAAAGAGAGATAGTTTCACTTCCTCTTTTCCAATTTGGATGGCTTTATTTCTTTCTCTTGCCTGTTCTGCCTAGGATTTCCAGTATTATGTTGAGTAGAAGTGGTAAAAGTGGGCATCCTTGCCTTGTTCCTGTTCTCAGGGGGAATGCTTTCAACTTTTCCCCATTCAGTGTTAAGTTTGCTGTAAGTTTGTTAAATGTGGCTTTTATTATTTTGAGGTATGTTCCTTCTATGCCTAGTTTGTTGAGGGATTTTATCATAAAGAGATGCTGGATTTTTTCCAAATCCTTTTTCTACATCTATTGAGATCACATGGTTTTTGTTTCTAATTCTGTTTATGTGATACATTACCTTTATTGACTTGTGTATATTAAACCATCCCTGGATCATTGTGATGAAACCCACTTGATTATGGTGTATTATCTTTTTGATATCTTTTTGGATTTGGTTAGCTAGGAGTTTGTTGAGGATTTTTGCTTCTATTTTTATCAGGGATATTGGTCTGTATTTTCTTTTTTTGCTATGTCATTTCCTGGTTTTGGTATCAGAGTGATACTGACTTCATAGGATAATTAGGGAGGATTCTCTGTTTCTCAGTCTTTTGAAATAGTTTTAGTAGGATTGGTACCAGTTCTTCTGTGAATATTTGGTAGAATTCAACTGTGAATCTATCTGGCCCTGGGCTTGTTGTTGTTGTTTGCAATTTTTAAAATTACTGATTCAGTGTTTCTGCATGTTATTGGTCTGTGTAGGGTTTCTATTTCTCCCTGATTTACTCTCGGATGGTTGTATGGTTCCAGGAATTTATCTGTTTTCTCTGGGCTTTCTAGTTTGTGTGCATACAGTTATTCATAGTAATCTTGAATGATATTTGTATTTCTGTAGCATCAGTTGTAATGTCCCTAGTTTCATTTCTAATTGAGCTTATTTGAATCTTCTCTCTTCTTTTCTTGGATAATCTCACTAATGGTCTATCAAGTTTGTTTATCTTTTCAAAGAACCAGCTTTTTGTTTCATTGATTTCTTTGGTATTGTTTTTGTGGTTTCAATTTCATTCGGTTCTGCTCTGATCTTTGTTATTTATTTTCTTCTGCTAGCTTTGGATTTAGTTTGTTCTTATTTCTCTAGTTCCTTGAGGTGTATATTAGATTGTTAACTTGTGATCTCTCAGACTTTTTGATGTACAAATTTAGTGCAATAAACATTCCTTTTAAAACTACTTTTGCCCTGTCCCAAAAATTTTGATAACTTGTGTCACTATTATCATTCATTTTAAATAGTTTATGAATTTCCATCTTGATTTCATTGTTAACCTAAAAATCATTCAGGAACAGACTGTTTAATTTCCATGTATTTGTGTAGTTTTGGGGGTTCCTTTTGGAGTTGATTTCTTGTTTTACTTCGCTGTGGTCTGAGATGATATTTGATATGATTCCTTTTTTTTTTTTTTTTTGAGACGGAGTCTTACTCTGTCACTCAGACTGGAGTGCAGTAGCACGATCTTGGATCACTGCAAGCTCTGACTCCCAGGTTCATGCCATTCTCCGGCCTCAGCCTCCCAAGTAGCTGGGACTACAGGCACCCACCACCATGCCCGACTAATTTCTTTTTGTATTTTTACTGGAGACGGGGTTTCACTGTGTTAGCCAGGATGGTCTCGATCTCCTGACCTCGTGATCCACCTGCCTCGGCCTCCCAAAGTGCTGGGATTACAGGCGTGAGCCACCATGCCCGGCCGATATGATTCCTGTTTTTAAAAATTTATTGAGATTTGTTTTGTGGCCTACCATATGGTCTATCTTAGAAAATGTTCCATGTGCTGATGAGAAGAATGTGTATCCTGCAGTTTTGGAGTAGAATATTCTGTACATATATCTTAGATTCCTTTGTTCTAGAGTGTACTTTAAGCCTAGTGTTTCTATGTTGACTTACTGTCTTGATCTGTCTAGTGCTGTCAGTGGAGTATTGAATTCTCCCATTATTATTATGTTGCTGTCTATCTCATTTCTCAGGTCTAGTAGTAATTGTTTTATGAGTCTGGGAGCTCCAGTGTTAGGTGCATATAATTTACGATTGTAATTTCTTCCTGTTAGATTGATCCTTGTATCATTATATAATGACCTTCTTTGACTTTTTTTCTTTTTTCACTGTTGCTGCTTTAAAATCTGTTTTATCTAAGACTACTGCTCACTTTTGGTTTCCATTTGCATTCAATGTATTTTTCCACCTCTTTACCTTGAGTTTATATGAATCCTTAGGTGTTAGGTGACTGTCTTGAAGACAGTAGATGTTTGGTTTGTGATTTGTAAAAATCCATTCTGCCCATCTGTTTCTTTTAAGTGGAGAATTTAGGCCATTTACGTTCAGCCATATTATAGAGATATGAGATACTGTTCCATTCATCATGTTAATTGTTACCTAGATACTTTTTTCGTTGTGTTATTGTTTCATAGGCCCTGTGAGTATTATGCTTTCAAGAGATTTTATTTTGGTGCATATAAAGCTTTTGTTTCAAGATTTAGAACTCCTTTCAGCATTTATTGTAAGGATGGTCTGGTAGTAACAAATTCCTTCAGCATTTGTTTGTCTGAAAATGATTTTATTTCCTCTTCATTTATGAAACTTAATTTTGCTGGATACAAAATTGTTAACTGACAATTGTCCTGTTTAAAGAGGCTAAAGCTAAAACCTCAAATCCCTTCTTGCTTGCAAGGTTTCTGCTGAGAAGTCTACTGTTAGTCTGATAGGATTTCCTTTATAGGTTCCCAGATGCTTTTGTCTCATAGCTCTTAGAATTCTTTATTTCATGTTTACTCTAGATAGCCTGATGACTATATGCCCTGATGATGACCTTCTTGCAATAAGTCAGGAGTGCTTTGAGTTTCTTGTATTTAGACATCTAAATCTCTAGTAAGGCCTGGGAAGTTTTCCTCAATTATTTTCTCAAATAAAATTTCAAAAGTTTTTGCTTTCTCTTCTCACTCATAAACACCAATTATTCTTAGGTTTGGCTGTTTTACATAATCCCAGACTTGGATTGTTTAACATAATCTTAGAAGCTTTGTTCATTTCTTTTAATTATTTTTTGCTTCATTTTTGTCAGATTAGATTAATTTGAAAGCCTTGTCTTTGAGTTCTGAAATACTTCCTTGTAATTGTTCTAGTCTGTTGTTGAAAGTTTCCACTGCATTTTGTAATTCCCTGAGCATGTCTTTCATTTCTAGAAGTCTGATAGGATTTCCTTTATAGGTTCCCAGATGCTTTTGGTTGGTTTTTCTTTGATATCTATCTCTGTAGAATTTTTTCCACTCATATCCTGAATTGTTTTTTAAATTTCTTTATGTTCTTTTTCACTTTTCTCTGGTGTCTTCTTGAGTAACTAAATAGTTAACATTTTGAATTCTTTATCTGGCATTTCAAAGATTTTATCTTGATCCGGATCCATTGCTGGATGGCTAGTGTGTTCTTTTGCGTGTTTTATAGAGCCTTGTTTTGTCATATTACCAGAATTATTTTTCTGGTTCCTTCTCATTTGGGTAGAATATTTCTTCTAATTATTCTTGAATTTATTTTTGATTTGTGTTTTTTTTTAATTTATTTTTTTCCATCTTAAGGGTGTGACTTTAATGTTTATAGTTTACTGTAGTGTAATTAGGCTCTTGTTGCTTTCGGGGGTGAAGCCTCTGTATGAGTTCCTTGACTATAGGGAGTGATAGCTTTCTCAGATGCTGGTTGTGGCAGTGTGCTCAGTGTTTGAACAAGTTCACTGTGTCCTATAGGGTTGGAATGGCAGAGGTCTCTTGAAGCTTATCTTATTCCACCATGGTGTTTACTTTATTTTTTCCCAGAATTTTATTTACTAGGTTGACTATTCAGGCCAGTAAGGGAAGGGTCCATAGGTAAAAACCAGCTGTGGCTAAAGTAGGGGAGTAAATGCAATATCCAATGGTGGGCAGAGGACCCATCCTTGACAGATGTGGCTGGGGAAGCTCTCAGTGAAATGCATTGAAGTTTTATCAGACAGAAAGGCCAGAGCCACTTCAGCTCCCCTGCCAGGTCAGCAGGAAAGCTATCCACTTCCCAGACACAATCCTGACCCAGTGTTCCAGCTGTTCAGATTAGGCAGGCAGCTCTTTAATCTGCAGGGATATTGATGTTCCAGGTAGAGAGGAATCTGGACTCTACCTCCCTTGCAAACCTGCACCTGGGGAGTATTCTTCCTCTGGGGATGCAGCCACCCTGAAGAGTTCCAGAAAGGCTGGTTATAGGTGTACTTATGCCAAACTTCCATGGGAAAAGCCTCAGTTGTGACTGCAGTGGTGGATAAGGGGGAAAAGAAATCTCTGTCTTCAAGACCTTTCACAAGCACTAGGGCTACCTGAGGGTTGGGATAGAGCTGCAGACTTTCCCTGCTGAGCCCAATACTGCAACTGTGCCTCTGCTGATATAAACTTGCCACCAGCAGAAAGGTCTGGAACTCAAGACCTGCTCTCTGGGTTCTTTTGTCCCATGGGCTGTTCCCTTGATGTGGTGCATTCCCTCTTCTCCTAGGAGTAGGAATCCCTGAGAACCAGATTACTGGGAATGCCGTTGCACCTTTGAGTCTGGCTGCCAATGGGGCTGCAACACTCTAGGCTAGTGCTGGGGAACATCTGCAGTAAATCCAATGATGTGACCTGTCCTCAAGTCTCCCAGCAGTGGGTACCAGCGCCAGCTCTGATGGGAATGGCGAGGAAGTGACATAGACTGTGAGATTCTTTGGTCGTCGATAGCTTTAATGTGTTGACTTGCTCAAAAGCCAGTTGTGGTAGTAATGAACTGATCTCATTAATTACTGGACTGTTTGGACAGGCTTAGGACCTCCTGATTAGCCAAAGTACTGCAGACTATGGTGATTTCTGCAGTCATGTGCAAGTTCACTCCTTTCTGGACACATGTACTTGGAGATGCTGTAATGGACTGTGTCAGCTGGCATCTAGCCAGGAGGTGGCGCTTGCAGGATAGCACCAGCTACAGTAGCAGTGGTGGGATTTGTGCCTGCCTGAAGTTACCCAGGGGAGGTACTCTGGTTTCTCAGGTGATGTATGGGGCCATAAAGCTCCCCAAAGTGTCTGTCCTTTGTGTTAAGCTACCAGGGTGGTGGTGGGGGGAGGGGGTGCTGGGGCGTGGGCAAAGCCAGCTGGGGGCTGGGTCAGGCAAGTCCTTGCTCTGACTCTCTGAGTGTGGGGCAAGGAACAACCCCTCTAGGGGTCAAGGGGTAGGTCTCTGGTCACTGGGGAGATGGTCTCATGTTCCAGAGGAGAGCATAGCTGCCTCTGCTGCACAGAAGTGTTCACCCAGGGAGTAGGGAGTAGCAGGCAGCAGTAAGCCCCACCCAGCTCCTGTGCACTTGGCAAAGTAGATCTCAAAGCCACATTTTTTCTGCTAGCAGCAGCAAGCTAAATTCTAGGGCATCTAAGCTCAGAACTCAACAGCAGCTTTCAAGCCATATCCCTCCCAAGTTGCCTGCACAGCTGGGGTACCCAACTCCTGCACTCTTTCCATTTGCCCCCTATCTCCACCTGGTTCTGACCAAGAGAGTTCTTCTCCACTTGAGGTTATATCACAAAATTCATTTGGGAGCTTTTTTAAACCTATGACCACTGCCTGAGTTAATTGGCAGACTTCCATGAGGTCCCTTGGGAGACAAAATAAGGAATGGCTTCCGCCGTTCTGCATGAAGACTGGGAATGCATGCAAGACTCTTTCCACTGCCTCTCCTACTTTTATATTCCTTTCCTTAAATCAATTCCAGCTCTGGGTATGGTTAAGGCCTTGCCCTGTGACCTGGATTCCCAGGTTTCCTGGTGGGGGTGTATTTCCTGGAGGCAGTCTCCCCCTCGCACACTCTGGGTACCGAAGGTCTTGTATATTCTAATGGATGAACCTTCAGGAGGTTCCCCAGAGAATCCTTTAAATAGGTGGGCCTACAGATTTAGCACATGAGACAAAGTGATTAAATGGAAAAGGAAAAGTGATATCGTTTTCTGATACAGTATTTCTGTTGATAGTTTTAATTCATTATGACCCTAATATATTACAATTCATGGTGGTTTCAGCCTTGAACTAAATTGTTTCCCAGGTCAAATCACAACCGGTCTGTGTTCCTCAGGAGACCTCATTAGTTTTGCTTCACTTCCTCTATCACGCACTCTGTCCCTCTCATCTCAGTGTCATGGGTTAGGATGCAAAGGATTTGTAGAGCAATAAAACAGATGACTGGATGGAAGTGAAAACGAAATGTCTTTGGATGGTGACATGTTTTGGCTCTGTGTCCCCACCCAAAGCTCACCTTGGACTATAATCCCCATAATACCTGTGTATCAAGGGCGGGACCAGGTGGGGGTAATTGGATCATGGAAGTGGTTTCTCTTATGCTGTTCTCATGATAATGAGTGGGTCTCATGAGAACTGATGGTTTTGTAAGTGTCTGGCATTTCCTGTTTGCACTTCTCCTTCCTGCTGCCTCGTGATTAAGGTGCCTTGCTTCCCCACTTCACCTTCTGCCATGATTGTAAGTTTCCTGAGCCATGATGCACTGAGTCAATTAAACCTCTTTCTTTTATAAATTACCCAGCCTCAGGTATTTCTTCATAGCAGCGTGAGAGCAAACTAACACAGCTGGGTTTTAAGATGATGTCAGTCAGCTTTAAATTTCTGTGCTTTTCCTGAAAGTTTTCTAAATTTATTTATTCTTATAGTCTTTGAGTACCTAATGTTACAAAATTTATAAAGATTGGTTAGAACAGGGCTCTAGCCAAGAGGGAATGTGGCATTTGTATCTTCTAAGTCCTGCTGTGTGTAGAAAAGAGTAACCCATTTACTATATCAGGAGAGTAAGGTGCAGGTGTGTGTGTAGTCTGGGGAGGCTGGCAAGGTGCACAGAGACTAGTTATGAAAGAAATTTAAGGATTTTATTGCTTATCCCATAGGCATTGGGGAAACAAGAAAAAAATTAAAGCAGAGATATTATAAAAATATTTTAAAACAGATATTATATAATTTGCTTTAAAAAATAGTTGTATTAGTTGCTATGGCAGCTTTTAAAAAATACGTAATTTTGGCTTTGAATGATAAGAGACTGAAGGTGGGGAGACTGAATTAAAGAAAAAAGCCACTTTATCAACAGAGGATTTAAGTGTCAAACAAGGAAAGCACACATAAAGAAGTAAATTGAAGATAATTTCCTGAAAACATTTTTATCAACTTTGAAGAGACGTTTATACATTTTTTTTTGTGAGTAAGCTATTTGGAAAATATTTTTGTGAATGCATGAGAACTGCCTTTTTAATAAAATTATGTACAGATTATTTCCCCTTACTTTAAATATAATAATTTAATCAACGTTGGTCTGGAGGAAGTCCAATGTTTTTAGTTTCAGCAGAGGCCAGAGTTTGCTTAGTAAGCGAGTTCTGGCTATGCTACTAACTGGCTTTGAGACCTAAAGATCTCTGGGTCTTACTCAAAGTAGATAATGAATAGTTAATGAATTTAATTGGTTTCCTATTCAACTAAGTGGGAAACTTGCGGGTTTTTACCTTATTAACTTTTTAACCTTACAGCTAAAGGGATCAGGCAGATCCCTACACCAGAAAGGAGTAAGGTGAGGTGTCATGAAGGAACTGAACTGTCCATTGGGCACTGGAATATACCTGCTTCTTGCAAAAGATACTTTGGGAATGTGAGACCAGTATTACCAGATCATTTGTACTTTACAGAGAAGATGAAAATCTAGATATTTTTAAAGTGGAAAAAAACAAAAAGAAACATGAGAGCTGAATTTCATTAGCCATCATTTTGCAATCTTACTTGATTTCTGAAATCCCTACTATTTATAACATTTTATAAATTTGTGAGCAGAGAAGAAGGTGCCATTAATTAATGTAGGGACAGAGGATTTTAAATATGGCCATGACCATGCCCATTATTGTGTACTATAACATGTTAATGATGTTTTAAAGAGTCAGCTTAAGCTTCTAAATCTATGTAGAGATAACTATAGAGACATTATTCTCGTTTCTAACCTTTTACTGGAACTACTCTTTCAAAGATCACTTATAACCTTCTACCTCCCAAAAGCATTATAATCTGTCTTGGTCTTACTGTTACAGTTTTGGGGAACATGTCACACTATCCATCAGCTTATCCTAACTGCATTTTCTTACGTCTTTGGCTTAACTGGCACACTTTGCTTTCAGCTTTGCTTCTTTTCTTTCTTTCTTTCCTCCCACTTCCCTTCCTAGTTGTCATTAGTTTCCCATCTTCTAAGTTAAGCATTTTTTAAAGTGCTCTTCTTGGACCACCATTTTAGACTATGTTTTAATATAGATCATGTGTATTTTTTCTGCTTTCTTAATTTTAACTATGAATTTAAATGATACATGATGTTAAAACTTTTAACTTAAGTGCTTGTTTTTAGACCAAAACTCAGGTCTATAAACTGCCTGACATGCATGTTTTCTTAGATGTACCAGTGATAGTGTCGATTCAACACAGTTAAGGCTGAAGCCATCCTCTCTCTTTCACCTCTCTCTTCACCTACACCCTCCAAAAGAAGCCTTTTTTTTGGTGCCTAATTTATTTTTTACATTTAAAAACATTTTAACGGAGGTATTAGCAAATATAATACAGGCCGTGGTAAAAGAACAAGAACTAGAAATAGTGCAAAACTGCCCAGTTTTTTGTTAAATCATTTCTTTTTTGCCATGGCATTTAATAATTTTGTGTATATTCTATCAAACTGGGATTATTTGATGACCACTCTTCAGATTTTTTATTTGTGAGATGGGAAGGCTGCAAGTAGAAAGACCAAGGTGATATTAAGGTTATGACCTTCAAAATCTGATTGTACAACAGCAAATAAGATAAATTTCTGAATTCATTATCTGTCTCTTTTGTATACTGACTACTAACCCTGGAGGAATCAGTGCATAGCATTCAGCTGAAAAGAAAAAATATAGCATAGAGTGAATAAATAAAAAGTTTCTTACCATGGGGTAGGGATGTGCCAGGAGAAGTAATGAGAAGGAAAGCCAGAAGAGTGCAGTGGTAAGACACATACAGGTTTTTCCTGCTCCATGTTAGAATATGAGAGTGGAGTTGGACATTGAATAAGTGAAGAAAAAAGTTGATTGCTAAGAGGAGACTCCTTTTCTTGTCCCACATAAGAACTCTGCAAGATGAGGTGTCACCCTTGCCCTAGCATGGTTTTTAAAAAAAATTTGTTCATTGATTCATAAAATATTTACTGAATACCTTCCTCACTGTTGCAGGACTATCCTGTGCTAGTGCAGTGAGGGAGGAAAGAAGGTTGTAGGAAATCAGTAGAAAGAATGGTAGTAGGAGGCCTGATCATGTAGTTATGGGTGGCTCCAGGTTGTGGGATCCTAAAAATTAGACAGTTGGAGTGCTCTTTAATAGAAAATTATGAATACATAATTTCTAGAGACCAAAAGTTTAAGGCTTTTTAGGTTCATGGTGAATCCATCTCTACAGTTAGGACATTTTAAGTCACAGTTCTGAATTTGGCTATAATTTTAGCAATGGAAGCCACTGTCAGACATGGAGCATAGTAATGGTATAATCAGTCCACATTGTAAAGAGATCACTCAGATGATGTGGGGAAAAAAAAAACTAGGGGAACAAGCAAAAGCAAGGAAACCAATAGGAGGTACTGCAGTATACTGCAATAATTGTGTTGAGAAGTGGTGAGGTGCTGAATTAGGGTGGTAACTATGAAGACAGCGAGAGGTGTCCAGATATTGTATATATTTTAATGGTCAAGCTGACAGGTAAGTTGTAGGTGAGGGCTGAGAGTAAGAGAGTTGTCAGATTATTCTTTTTGACAGTATTGTCAGTGATATCATTTAAAAAATTTTATTTTCTAATTACTACGTTTATTCTATATAAAAATGCAGGCATTTAAAAATATTGGCCTTATATTCAGCAACCTTGCTACATTTATGTACTCTAGTGGTTTATTTGTTGACTCTTTTGGATTCTGTACCTTGATAATCATGTAGACAGTTTATTTCTTCCTTTCCAATCTTTCAATATTTTATTTTTCTTGTTTTGTTACATTGGCTAGATTTTCTAGAACTGTCCTTAGAAATAGCAGTAATGAAAATCCTTGCCTCATTGCAAGTTTTAGAATGAAAGTTTTCAACCTTTTCTAATACATACAATGTTTATTGTAGATTTTTCTTAGGTACTCTTTATCTGCTTAGGGAAGTTCTCCCTAAATTTCTAGTTCACTAAGAATTTTTATTATGAATGGATGTTGAATTTTATCAAGTGTTTTCCCTGCATGTACCAAGATGATTATATAGATATATAAATATATATATTTCCTTTTATTAAGTTAATGTGATGAATTTGATTAATTGATTCTCAAATGTCACGTCTACCTTATATTTTTGCCAGTCTTGGTTTGATAATGTTATCTTTAGAATTTTTCATCTATGTTCAAGAGTAAATTTAGTTTGTAATTTTCTTGTGTTGGATAGAAGAAGAGCAAGGAAGATGAGGGCCTGTTGAAGAGAATGATTAAAATAATGGACCATAGGATATAAACTCTGTGAGGACATCATTTTTATTTTATAAGTTGATACTCATTTATATTTACTCACCAGGTAAAGAAGATAAGCAAAAATAAATAGATTTATAGAGAGCAAGATATACAACTTTTTCTATCTAAAATATTAGATCACTAATCAGCATGTAGTTCCTTTTATAGTTTTCCTTTGGTCTAGCAAACACTTAATTGTAAATGCTTAGTGAAGTCAATTTGAATCTTTGGCTCTAGTAGAGAACTGCTTAGCCACATGATGCTTTGCTTATGAAAAGGAAGCAATAATTCTAATTATCTGCAATTAGAATCTGATTCAGAATCGCACTATTCAGAAGCAGCCCTATTTTTAAAGACATTGACATGTCTGACTGGGCTGCATTCACAGAGTATAAATGCAAGGGAAAACTGCAAAAGGAGGATGGTTCATGTTTTTGGCTGGCCCTAGCATGTGTTCAGTACTTTGTAAAGATCATATGTTGGAGTGAGTTGGACCCATCACCAGGACAGGAAACAAATATACTGTTTCATGTGGAGAGCATTTCAGAATACTGGACCTCAGGACTAATGTTTTCTCCCTTGAAAGAGAGACAGAAAACTGAAGACAGTGGGGTGGTGGGGCGGGGGGCGGGGGGGAACCTCCCTCCCCACTCTGACCTGTCTGTCTGCAACTTCTTTTGTACATATTCAGCTGTATCCAGATACTAGATTTTTCTTGGTGTTAAATAAGATCGACAAAACATTCATTTGAAAAATGGTGAATTATTAAATTCTGGGATGTAGCATAAAATAAAATACCTGCTTGAAAATAAGTGTTCAATCTGTAAATAATTTTAAAGCTTGATTTTTTCCTACTTTTGTCAACATCTAAAAATAGTGAACGGGTTAGTAACAGCTGATAAAAACCATGTGAATAAAATTGATTCCATAATAAACATATTAAGTACTATTAATATATCACATAGAATTTTTGTTTCTAACATTTAGTATTCATTTAGTGACCATCTTTTAATTACATCTCTAAGTTTTTCAACATTAGATTTACTTTGGAAAATATCTTTAATGTTTCTTATTTTACAAAATCTTTTAAGAAAATATAAAAGGTTAGATGGACATTTCATATGATAATTCTGTTGTTTTCAGTCAAAAGCTCTTTCAGAAATTACAGACCCAGGAGGAGTAATTGTAGAGTATTAAAAAAATTTACAAGAGTAGCATTAGAATAAAGAATGAGTTAAAGTGTAAACTTAGCTTATGTCCTGGATATCTGAATTATGACTTTTTAACAAATATCCATCATAAATTACAGAGTTAATAACATAAAAGGAAAAGTTCATACTAATGTTTCATCAAGTTATTTGAAAATGGTGTTGAAAATAGTATTATATCAATACTTGAATTGATGGAGTAAATAGAGAAGTTAAAAATTATAAATGGTTACTTTGAATTACCTTTGTCTTTTGGGAAGTATTTTAGAATTCTTAGTACTTAAAATTATCTCAAATTATTTCTAAAATGATTTTACACACATGGAGCAGATAGTTAGAAATTGTGGTTGATCTAGCTCAGAAACAACCCCTATAAAAATTTGAAAAACAAAAGGGAGTTATTTGTTGTCTGCTGTTAAATCATAGTCAGTGGAGATGGCTTGGAAATGGAGTGCCCTGAAGGCTCATCTGAAAATAGGAAGATAAGATTAATGTAGCAGAATCATGTATTACTGTCAATTTTAATAGCGTTATGCCATATTCTAATTTCAGCAGCCCCACACATTTGCAAGAGTCACTTAGTAGATATCAATATTCAGCATGAATTCTGAACACACGGTTTTTCTTTGAAGAACAAAATGATACATTTCATTTACATGTTCAAATGCTAGAGTATACATTTAATTCACTGATTAAAAGATTTTCAAAAGCAAATCTTTTCAAGAAATAAGAGAGGAAGAGTTTGGAATATCGCATTGTTATATGTATAATCAATCATCCATCTAAATTCTGACATTAGGATCCATTGGTTTATTTTAGTCCGACTTCTTCACTTAGAATTTCTGGTAAATCGCATTTGAAGATGTGGAAATGTGGAAAAGCTTTTTTTTTTTTTTTTTTTTTTTTTCTTTGAGATAGAGTCTCACTCTGTCACCAGGCTGGAGTGCAGCAGCAAGATCTTGGCTCGTTGCAACCTCTGCCTCCCTGTTCTCCTGCCTCAGCCTCCTGAGTAACTGGGATTCCAGGCATGTACCCCCACACCCAGCTAATTTTTGTAATTTTAGTAGAGATGAAGTTTCCCGTGTTGGCAAGGATGGTCTCTATCTTCTGACCTCGTGATCTGCCTGCCTTGGCCTCCCAAAGTGCTGAGATTACAGGCGTGAGCCACCGTGCCTGGCCAGGAAAGCATTTTTTAAAATGAAAAGGGTGAGGCCAGGCATGGGGGCTCATGCCTTTAATACCAGAGCTTTGGGAGGCCGAGGTGGGAAGATTGCTTGAGCCCAGGATTTCGAGACCAGCCTGGTCAATGCAGTAAAATAAATAATAAAAAAAAAAAAAGCAGAGGGCTGCACAAATGTTTCCCTTGTTTTAATGCTCTTAAAGTGTAGAGGTTATGATGCCAAAAGCTGGAAAGAGACAGTAGGTGTGCATGTTCCTTTCCATTAAAAAAAATCTTAAAGGCTTTGAGTTTGTGAATTATCGTGTGCCTGTTTTCAGTTCCTGATGTATGCAGGAATCTTTGATGCAGCTTTTAAGGGAAGTGTGTCTTACACTTCTTTAGAACAAGTCTTATGGGTTGGTTTCTTGAGAATGCGGAAGAATAAAAAATATTTACTCTGTGACACTTGACCAGTGTGCTCCATTGTCCTGTTAGCACACATAGTGGGAGGAGGTAGGATTTTTTGGTATCTGTAGAATTAATGGGGGTAATTTGGGGGTTTCTAGTGCCTTCTTTTTTCCTTTAAGGCCACTAGATGAAAGGACATTATCAGATCTGTCTCAGGTTTTTATTCTAAGTAGAGCCAAAAGCCTTTATATCCAAATCTTGGCTCAGTTCTATGCTTCTACAATGCAAGAGGGACCTCTGTAATGCATATTTTTGTGAATGTGAGTAGCTAGTCTTTTAGGAATCAACATTTACCAACATGACCCTGGTTACTACATTCTCAACAGTCTTCATATATTACCACATTCAACCTTTAGAAGAGTCATGTGATGTGGAGTTCAGCTGAAATAATTGATACTGAGAAATCTGAATTCATGTCTTTGTTATGCCACTTACTCAGTTGGTGGCTGTTGAAATTTCACCTAATCTGTGTCACATGTCTCTGTGTTTTAAAATGTGCCCCATAATAGTAAGTGATTCAGGGATGCGAAGAAGACTGATGGTGTAATGATTTGTTTCAAGTTTCAGCTGGCCACTGGTAAGTTCATAATCTTCTGCAAATTTATTATTAGTAGTTAGGGCTCCAATTATTAACTCGTGAAACTCTTTGAAAAAAGTACTATGAAATATTTTATAAGCTGCAAGCTATAATTTTAAAGTACTGGTTGAAATTTCTAATAATATTGAGAAATCACAGAGGACTGTAGATTTTCATACACTTTTGTGTTATGAAATACTAATAATTTTTAAAATAAATATATTTCAGGTTTATATTTTATTAGTTATATTACAACAGACAGTTTAACCTTTCTGTTCCTCATTTTCCTCATATATAATAATAATAACCTCACATATAAAATTATGATGATTATCCTCACATAAAATTATTATCCTCATATAGAAAATGAGGATATTTTATTTTATTAGTTATATTACAATAAGCAGTTTAACCTTCCTGTTCCTCACTTTCCTCATATATAATAAAAATATTATCATCATATATAAAATTATGATTATTATCCTCATATAAAAATTATCCTCATATATAAAATGAGGATAATAATAGTACTTACATCGTAGGGTTTTTGTTAATGCTAAGTGAGATAACATATATGAAGTGTACTAGTACCTGATATGTAATAAGCACTCAGTATTGTATCTTTATTGTTGTTGATAGTAGTATTAATAAGAAAACGCAATAGTGTGGCAACACAGGGCATATAATAGATCCAGAAAACAATTTAAATCATAAGAAAATGTGAGATTTCACAATACATCTGATATGGTCACACTTTATCTCAAGGACCACCCAGGTATTTGATATGTTGCACATTCAGCAAGTTGTTTAAGATGTTAAGTCTAGAGTAAGCATCATTTGATTTTATGTCCTCATTTAAAAAATGGATGGTTGCATGCTAGTGAAGAAGTGTAAAATGTGTTTCCTCATCTGGTCAAATATAGAGCATTATATGAATTCTAGCCTGTGTACAGACATCAGAATGAATGTTGTACTTAATATTAGGCAAATCAAAGATCACATATCTGTCTTTGAATTGTTCCTATTGTACATCACAATTATTGTTCCTACCCTGAAGATCTGGCCTGATCAACTCTTTTGTCTTGCTCTTCAATATATTCTTTTCCTTCATTTCCCTCTATCACTGCCTTTCTTCTATTTCCCTTCCCCATTATCCTTCCTTTCTTTATCCTAATCCTTTTTCTTTCTTTCCACGAACATTTACTGAGCACTTATAAAAGGCAGAACATATTGCCTAACAGTGTTCTCAGTCTTTAGGGAATTTATAGCTTGGTGGTGGTGACTGGATTTAGGGGTGGGCTAGTAGGGAGAGGCTTAGACTGTATCTTATGGGCAATGAGAATCCATTATATCTCTTCCTAAATAAGGATGAGATAAAAGGAATGTTTCTAAAAATGAATCTTTTTGGACATAAATAAAGGATGAATGGAAGGGACAAGAGATTGAAGATGGCAGGAACGTTTGGGAGACTCTGCGTCTAATTTTGTATTCATTATTCTAATAATGTTCTGAGGTGAGAAGGACCTGAATGAGTTTGGAGGCAAGGACCCTGCAGGAGAAGAAATACAAGGAGCATTTTGAAGGAGAAATGGCCAAACTTGGTGACTAGATACAAAGGGTGAAGGAGGGATAGGAGGAGCCCAATGGTAATGTTCAGTTTTGAATATGAGTTATATGTATTGGGAGGCTATTTCTCGCATTAATAGAAAGGGAAACTGTGTGTGGGAGAAGAAAATGATGAATTCAGTTTTGTATGTTTAAATATGAGGTGCCAGTAGGACATCCAAGTAGAATTATGGGATTCTAATTATATTATTATTTAACACTAATTTTCTAGTAGTTTATATTCTTATTATTTTAACCTCCTCCTTGCATTCTAGAATACACCTTGCTGTTATAAGAGATATTCAGTGATTGTAATTTTCAAGTGTTTTATGCTCTAGTGGGCAGATTATCATTGTTGCATGATAGTGTGATTTTGTATTTTGGTTTGGTTTAAATTAGTTTTGGGTCATAATACACTTGTTATTAATAAAAGACAACACGTTATTTTAACATTTGACTCAATGGGACCTAAATAGAAAGGGATGCATTACATAGAAATGATGTAATTGAACTGGCCAATGTGCTTTGAATAGTGACCATTTATGTAGGGTATTTGGAAAGGTAATTGTATCAACATTTGTAACACCACTTAGGTATAAATACAAAAAAGTAATGAGATTAGATATTTAGCCAAGAAAATAGTAATATATGCATTTTTTAAAATAATAATTTAAATTTAAAATTACAATGATAAAATAAGCTCATTGTAATAATTTAAAGGGCACTGAGATGTTAAAGAAAGCATGTAATAGTTTTACTGTCTCCCTCTTCTGTCTCACTTATTGTTAAATGTTTGGGGTGTATACCTTTTAGGCTCATTAGATACATTTTATGAGTACTTGCATATTTGGAAAAGAGTTTGTTTTTACAAAACTGGGATTAAACTACACTCGCCATTTATATTTTTACTTAAAAATGCATTCTGGACATCCTTCCATATCAAAACTTATAGACCTAATTCATTCATTTAACAACTGCATAACATTCCATTATTCAACTATTCCTCTATTGAGGATTATTGTCTTAATTGGTTTCTTATTTTGTCTCCTGGGTTTTTCAGTTATGCAAGCCTTTCGTCTACAAAATAAAATCAGAACAATGAAAAAATTTTCTTCTTAATATTCATACTGTTTATTTCATTTTATTTTCTTATTGCTTTAGCTAGTATTACCAAAACAATTTTATATGATAGTGATGAGAGCCAGCATATTGCTTTAATAGCAGTCAGTTTGCTATATTACTATTTACTAAGAACTTACTAATAATATAATACATATTGATGAATATATGACCCAATACAAAATATAGGACCTGGATAACAACCCAAATGCAACCACATAATTTCACTCCCCTCACCCATTTTGTTCACTTGCCCCCCCCTTACCTGAAGCAACCAGCATTCTTAATTCCATGTTTGTCATCTCCTTGCTTTCTTCTTATGTGATGTTATTATACCCATATATGGCATATATTTTTATTTTAGTTTTTAAACTATATTTTAAAAACTATGTTGGATTTAATTTTCTCACTTTCCTTACTTATAGTGACAAGATTTATTAACACTGTTGTGTGTTCAAGTAAGAAATTATAGATTTCTTCTAAATTGTTCAATTACTTTGCCAAAGAGTTGTGTAGAATATTCTTTTATGGTTTATTCCATTGCTGATGAAATTAAACCCCTGAGATCTGTATTGATAACATTGTATTTGTTGTTAAATTTTGATTCTCTTTCCTTTTGTCTTTAAACGTCATTGTCAAGCAGAGGCCTTGTGTCATTCTATTACAAGGATAAATGCACACATATGTTCATTGCAGCACTATTCCCAATAGCAAAGACATGGAATCAACAAATGCCAATCAATGATAGACTGGAAAGGGAAAATGTGGTACATATACACCATGGGCTACTATGCAGCCATAAAAAGGAACGAGATCATGTCCTTTGCAGGAACATGGGTAGAGTTGGAAGCCATTATCCTCAGCAAACTAACTCAGGAAGAGAAAACCAAACACCTTATGTTCTCACTATTTATAAGTGGGAGTTAAACAATGAGAACACATGGACACAGGGAGGGAAACAACACACTTTGGGGCCTGTCAGGGTCGGCGGAGGGAGAACATCAGGAAAACTAGCTAATGCATGCTGGTCTTAATACCTAGTTAGATAGAATGAATAAAGTCTCGTACAACAAGGTGACTACAGTCAGCAATAATTTATTGTACATTTCAAAATAACTAAAAGAGTATAATTGGATTATTTGCAACACAAGGAAAGGATAAATGCTTGAAATTATTTATACCCCATTTACCCTGATGTTATTGTTATGTAATATATGCCTCTATCAAAATATCTCATGTACCTCATAAATGTATATACCTACTATGTACGCACAAAATATTTTTTAATAGTAAAAAAAATTTTAACTGAAAAAAAAAAACACTCTGAACCAGGTCCCCAGGATTTGAATCCCAGCCATACTACTGATCAGTTAACATATGGCTAGATTTTGTTTATTAACTGAGTTCTATAAAGTTTTTGTGTTTTGATGGACAAATTCAACCCATTCAGTTTTATCATGATAAATGATCTATTTAGTTTTGTTCCTTTTATTTGTTTTTATTTCTACTTCCATTACCTAGCAAATGTGTATGTGAGCTTCTCAAGCTCTATATGTTGTAGATTCCTCATCTGTAAAATGAGATAAACAATAACACCTATCTTATGTGGTGTTATTAAATGTTTCAATGATAATAATAATAGTCTTTAAAAATTTATGCTTTTTTATTGCAGACTTTTTTTGTGTTCTAATTATCATCTCCTTCGTAGAAACTGTTTCTTTCATCATTTTATTTTATTTTATTTTTTAACTTTTATTTTAAAAGTAAATGTGCCAGTTTATTATGTAGGTAAATCTGTGTCACAGGCATTCGTTGAACAGATTTTTCATCACCCAGGTACTAAGCCCGGTACCCAATAGTTATTTTTTTTCTGCTCCTCTCCCTCCTCCCACCCTCCACTCTCAAGTAGGGCCTAGTGTCTGTTGTTCCATTCTTTGTGAACTTGAGTTCTCATCATTTAGCTCCCACTTGTAAGTGAGAACATGCAGTATTTGATTTTCTGTTCCTGCATTAGATTGTTAAGGATAATGGCTTCCAGCTTCATCCATGTTCCCCAAAAGATATCTCGTTCTTTTTTATGGCTGCATAGAATTCCATGGTGTATATATACCACGTTTTCTTTATCCATTCTGTCATTGATGGGCATTTAGGATTATGAATAATGTGGCAATCTTTCATTATTTTAGTTTGCACTGAATTATGAATAATATGGCAATCTTTCATTATTTTAGTTTGCACTGAAACCATCTATTCTAGTTTAGTCTCTGTCAGCCTGATTTCTTCAAACCATAGTGCTTTCCTAATTGAATTGTGGTTTTTTTACTTGTTATTGTTAGCCAGTGAGATATATAATTTCTTAGCACTCAGGCTAGACAGACTTTTGGAGATTCTTCAGGCAGTGAGATAGTAGAAGATAAGACAGGATTTCTACAGGCAGTAGAAGATAAGACAGGATTTCTTTTTCTGCTACAGACAAGTGGTAAATTACTTGATAAGAGGGATGCTTTCTTTTGAGGAGTGTGGAGATGGTTTTTCTCTTCTGAGGTGAGGGCTGCTTGTTGTCCCACATTGCAAATCTTATGCAGCGCTGCTACATCAGCTAGCATAGTCAGCCTTTCCCGGAATAGGATGCCACGCATGGATAAGGAAAGCATCTCTTGCTGAAGCTTTGTTCATTATCACTTCCCCCACCCCAGTTTTATTGATGTATAATTGATTGATAAAAACTGTATATATTCAAGGTATACATCATGATGACTGATATATGTATACATGTGAAATGATTACCACAATTAAATTAATTAACACATCATCACCTCACAGAATGATGTGTGTGGTGACAACACATAAAAGCTATTCTCTTAGCAAATTTCGATTAAATAAGACAGTATTATTAATTATAGTCACTCTGCTGTACATTCAATTCCCAGACGTTATTCATCCTATAACTAAAAGTTTGTGCGTTTGACCAGCATCTCCTCATTTCCTTCACTCCCTAGCTCCTGACAACCACTGTTCTACCCTTTGTGAAGCTTAGTTCTTGTCCTTTCTAGTTTTCTCCTGTGGACAGACATTTGGGTTGTTTCTAGGTTTGACTATTATGAATAAAAGTGCTATAAACATTCTTTGAAACATTTTTTAATTGTGGTTAAAAAAAAAAAAAGGTGGCCGGGCATGGTGGCTCACGCCTATAATCCCAGCACTTTGGGAGGCCGAGGCAGGCAGATCACAAGGTCACGATATCGAGACCAGCCTGACCAACATGTGAAACTCTGTTTCTCTAAAAATACAAAAATTAGCTGGGCATAGTGGCGTGCACCTGTAATCCCAACTACTTGGGAGATTGAGGCAGGAGAATTGCTTGAACCCAAGAAGCAGAGGTTGCAGTGAGCTGAGATTGCACCACTGCACTGCAGCCTGGTGATGGAGCGAGACTCCCCCTCAAAAAAAAAAAAAAAAAAAAAAGTAACATGAGATTTGCCATCTTAATCCTTTGTATGTGTACACTTCAGTAGTGTTAAGTATATTCACATTGTTATGCAACAGATCTCCACGACTTTTTCATCTTACAAACTGAGACTATATCCATTCACAACTCCCCATTTTCCCTTTTCTCTATCCCCTGGTAACCACCAGTATAGTTTTTGTTTCAATGAATTTTACTATTTTAAGTATCTCATTTAAGTAATATCATACAGGATTTTTAAAAAACTGGCTTATTTCACTTAGCATAATGACTTCAAGGTTCATTCATGTTGTCATATGCGACAGCATGTCCTTCCTTTTTGTTGTTGTTGTTGTTGTTGTTTTTGTTTGTTTGTTTTAGAGGTGGAGTCTCATTCTTACCCAAGCTGGAGTGCAGTGGTATATCATAGCTCACTGTAGCCTCAAACTTGGAGGCTCAAGTGATCCTCCCACCTCAGCCTCCAGAGTGCCTGAAACAACAGGTGCATGCCACCACACATGCCTTCCTTCCTTTTTTATACTGAATAATATTTCACTGTATGTGTATACTACATTTTGTTTATTCATTCCTTTGTCAATGGACATTTGGGTTGCTTCTGCTTCTTAGCTATTGTAAATAATACTGAAAGAACATGGGTGTATAAATAGCTCTTCAAGACCCTGCTTTCATTGCTTTTGGATATTTACCCCAGTAGGATTGCCGGATCATATGGTAGTTCTATTTTTATTTCTTAAGGAATGTCCATATTGTTTTCCATAGTGATTATACCATTTTACAACCCTACCAACAGTGCGTAAGGTTTCCAATTTCTCCACATACTTGCCAACATTTGTTATTCTCTCTTTGTTTCTGTTTCTGTGTGTGTGTTTAATAGTAGCCATTGTTATGAGTGTGATGTGATATTGTGGTTTTGATTTGCATGTATTTAATGATGAATTGTGCTGAACATCATTTCATGTATGTGTTGATGATTTGTATAATGTATTTGGGAAAGTGTTTATGCAAGTCTTTATTCATTTTTAATCAGATTATTTGTTTTCCTGTTGTTGAGTTGTAGGAATTTTTTAAATATTCTAGATATTAATTCCTTATCAGATACATAGTTTGTAAATATTTTCTCCTAATCCATAAGCTGCTTTTTTGCTTTACTGATTGTGTCCTTTGAATAATATTTTTTAAGTTTGATGTAGTCCCGTTTGTCTATTTTTGCTTTTGTTGCCTGTGCTTTTGATGTCATATCCAATAAATCACTGCCAAATCCGATGTTATGAAACACTTTCTTTATATGGTTTCTTCTAGGAGTTTTAATATTTTGGGTCTTTTAGATTTGTAACTCATTTTGAGTTAGTCTTTGTATATTGAGTGGTCTTGGCACTCTTGTCAAAAATCATTTGATCATATACACAAGGGTTTATATCTGGAGTCTCTGTTGTAGTTCATCAGTCTATATATTTGTTTTGCTGTGAACTTATACCAGTTTTCTTGTGAACATATGTTTTCCTTCTCTTAGATAAATACCTAGGAGTGGAACTGCAGGGTCATAGGGTAGATGCATGTCTAATTTAAAATTTGCCAGATAGGTTTTTCAAGTGATTGTACCACTAGGTATTATAGCTCTTTGTAATTTTAGTCATTCTGGTAGGTAGAATCATATTTTTTTTTGTCTTTTAGTTGAATTGGTATTGAAGCACCTAAAGATACCTGAAATTTTATCTTTACTATGTTGTTAATTTATTTTTTGCCTCTTTCAATTAGAGTATAAGCTTTATGAGGTGCTATTTGCTCCTCAGTATCTAAATGTTTCCTGATATGCATTAGGCATGCAATAAATGTTTCCTTTAAATTAACAAATAAATCAAAGCATAAATATTTATCTTTTCCTTGATTGAGATTTCTATATATCAGGTATATCTGGGATCTCCTCTAGGGTCCAGTAATTGGTCAAGGATATTTTAGTGGCCAAGTCACTTCAGGAGAAAATGGCAGGAAAAACTTTTTTTGCCTTTCTGGATTCAATAGATTCACCCACATATTGTTATTTTGCTTACTTTTCTGTTGTTCTTGGTGCTTTTCACATGTGAAGAAAGTTTGTTTTGTTCTCTATTTTATAAAGTTTCACCCTACAAAATGTTACTACTCTGTAATGAGATTAAATGTCATTGTTGACTTGAAAACCTAATTTACATACTGAGAAAAACATAAGAAGTCCTGGATATTTTTATTTTCTACTTGGTAGTTAATAAATACATTTGAATAGTCATACCTTTTCAAATATGACTTAGATACAATTTTACCTTTTCAAATATGACTTAGATACAATTTCTTGTTGGTAAAATCTAAGAAAATGTGAACTTTTGCAAACTTTTTATTACTATAGAAAGCAATCTTCATGACAATGCTGTACAATACTATTTTAAATAATAATTTCTCTTTGTCCTTTTATTTTCATGTTGGGAACAAATATGTAAGTATTAAATAATTTTGGCTATTCTATTTTTTGCGATATTTTTGGTCACATCCAATTTAATGGTTCTATATTATATCCTTTTTTTCTCCCTAGAAAGTCAAATAAAGGAAACCAGTTTACCCTTTCATACCTACAGAAACATGAATGAAGATCTTAATGTAATGAAAGAAAGAGTTTTAGGACACCCATCAAAAAATGTACCATTGAAAGATGAAAGAAGTCAATTACATTCCAGGAAAAAACGTCTTATATCATATCCAAGATACGTTGAAATTATGGTTACAGCTGATGCTAAAGTGGTTTCTGCTCATGGATCGAATTTGCAAAACTATATACTGACTCTAATGTCAATTGTAAGTAAACTTAATGTGACTTTTATATTTCCTAAAATGTTTAGCTTAATGAAATTTTAAATGTCTAATTAAAATTTTTTTTCCAAACTTTTTAGATGTAATTTTGTATCTAAGTTTAAGCCAAAAATAAGATTTCATTGAAGTTTAGTTTAGATAGAGGTATAGCAAGTATCCTATTCTGTTACTTGGACACCTTTCTAAAACATTTAAAAATCCACAAAACCACTTATAGAAAATGCTTGAATTATTCTTTACTTCATCACATGAATGGCTTCTGCCCTCTAGTGACAGGAACTGTCCTAGTTGCATTGATCTTTTGCTCTTTGAATCTGAATTTTAAAACCTCACCCTATTTCTGCGCAGAGGGGAGAAGATCCTTTTTTTATTATGACTATATTCTCCAAATCAGAAATTTGGACACCTAACATCTTAAGTTATACATGTATTTATGGTGATAAAGGGATAGGCTATTACTAATAGAACTGTCCTAACAAATTTGGAATTTAAGATCACAATAACTCTCAGGGTCCTTGATCTGATGTTAATACCTTTGTCAAGCAGTGGTAGTGTTAGTATCCATAGAACTGTATTCTAGAGCTGGTGAAGGGTGCCAATTCTGTGTGAGTGGCATTGCCCTTCATCCTTACGTGTATGTGTGTGAGAGAGTGTGTGTGTGAGTGTGTGTGTGTGTGTGTGTGTGTGTGTGTGTATCTCCCTCCACCACCCTGGGACATTCCTGAATTAGACCTGTTATTTTAGAGTAATCACTAAGGGTAGCCATTTTCATGCTAGTTTAGTTGATGAATTATTGGCCAGGCATGGTGGCTCACGCTCGTAATCCCAGCACTTTGGGAGGCTGAGGCGGGAGGATCACCTGAGGTCAGAAGTTCGAGACCAGCCTAGCCAACATAGTGAAACCTCATCTCTACTAAAAATACAAAAAATTAGCCAGTCGTGGTGGTGGGTGCCTATAATCCCAGCTACTGGGGAGGCTGTGGCAGGAGAATCGCTTGAACCTGGGAGGCAGAGGTTGCAGTGAGCTGAGATCATGCCATTGCACTCCAGCCTGGGCAACAAGAGTGAAACTACAATTAAAAAAAAAAAAAAAAAAAAGAATTACATAGCCACCTATTTATAGATTCAGGGTATTCGGAACATATCTCATGACTGGAAGTACTTCTATTCACATATAGGGAATTCAGGCCCACTTAGTTGAAAAAACTTAGCCAGTGCATATCTATAGGACATTGTAAATTTCTCTTAGCTAGATATTACCAGTTCATTGTGACATGAAGATCATAAGATACAATAATTTTTCTAAAATATGACATTTTACCTTAAATTCTTATTGTTATACCATAGTCTATGTTACCTATACACAGTATCTGATACTGTGGGTACTCAATAAATAGTTACTGAAAGTATGAATGGAAACATGGTTAAAGTATTACTAAAAGTAATATTGTTTTTCAGAATTCAGTGCACTGTGATAAATAAAAACAGAGATATATAAAATAATTTTTTGAAATTGTGTAAAATTGACCCTTATTTTGTTTACTTCAATTGAATTTTTGTAAATGACAACAGAAGTATAGATAGAAATTTATCCTAATTACTTTTTTTTTTTACTTCTGAATTTGAAGTAAAATTACCTACATGTATTACCTAGATGTATAATTATCTAAATGTTAGTATGGCAAACTCTAAATTATGAAGGGATTCTAATGAAAACTATGATGTGGAGGATGTCAATTGTTATGTACAAGATTGTATCAATTTTATGGAACACTGGGATATATTTTGCAATAGAAAATGGTTAAAGGAGATGGCATTCATTAAGAAAGTTGGGGGAGAGGATGTGGAAAAATAGGAACACTTTTACACTGTTGGTGGGATTGTAAACTAGTTCAACCATTATGGAAAACAGTATGGTGATTCCTCAAGGATCTAGAACTAGAAGTACCATATGACCCAGCCATCCCATTCCTGGGTATATACCCAAAAGATTATAAATCATGCTGCTATAAAGACACATGCACACGTATGTTTACTGCGGTACTATTCACAATAGCAAAGACTTGGAATCAACCCAAATGTCCATCAGTGACAGACTGGATTAAGAAAATGTGGCACATATACACCATGGAATACTATGCAGCCATAAAAAAGGATGAGTTTGTGTCCTTTGTAGGGACATGGGTGCAGCTGGAAACCATCATTCTCAGCAAACTATTGCAAGAACAGAAAGCCAAACACTGCATGTTCTCACTCGTAGGTGGGAACTGAACAATGAGATCACTTGGACTCGGGAAGGGGAACATCACACACCAGGGCCTATCACGGGGAGGGGGGAGGGGGGAGGGATTGCATTGGGAGTTATACCTGATGTAAATGACGAGTTGATGGGTACTGACGAATTGATGGGTGCAGGACACCAACATGGCACAAGTATACATATGTAACAAACCTGCACGTTATGCACATGTACCCTAGAACTTAAAGTATAATGATAATAAAAATAAATAAATAAATAAAATAAAATGTTGAGATACTTAAAAGAACTCAAAAGTTATGCAATATATATCATAAAAACATTATATATATATGTATCTTCAGTACATCAAGGCAAATTTAAAACATTAATATTTTTATTAAAATGTTAAAATTTTTTCTCAGAAAAAAATAATTGTTTACTGGAGTCAGTAGTCATTCTAGTAACGTGTTTCTCTCTAATGTATTAGAACAGATAAATATATTTTGTCTAAGTGGGAACTATTTAAATTCATTTTGTATTGAAGAAATAAATATTTTTAACCTTAAAAAAATAAAAATAAAATAAAATAAAATAAAAAAGAAAGCTGGGGCTGGGCTTGGTGGCTCACGCCTGTAATCCCACCAGTTTGAGGGGTCGAGGCGGGCAGATTACCTGGAGTCAGGAGTTCAAGACCAGCCTGGCCAACATGGTGAAACCATGTCTCTACTAAAAATACAAAAATTAGCCAGGCGTGGTGGCACATGCCTGTAAGCCCAGCTACTTGGGAGGCTGAGGCCGGAGAATCACTTGAGCCCAGGAGACGGAGGTTGCAGTGAGCCGAGATCGTGCCACTGCACTCCAGTCTGGCTGACAGAGTGAGACTCTGTCTTAAAATAAATAAATAAATAAATAAATAAATAAATAAGGAAAGAAAGTTGGGTGGGAGAGATACTGAAGGAAAATTGTTAGATTTGATAGATTTTTAAAACATGGTAAATGACAGATAACTATTGTCAGTGCTTTGGGCATACTGACCAGAAGGAATAAAGGAATAAACACAGGACTAATTTTGGAATAGTTTCATGCATTTTTGGTGACATCACCACCCTCAGAAAGGTTTTGTTATCTACATTTTACATAAAAATCAGTATTGGCCAGTCACCATGGCTCACACCTGTTATCCCAGCACTTTGGGAAGCCAAGGCGAGTGGATCATAAGGTAAAGAGATCAAGACCATCCTGGTCAACATGGTGAACCTCATCTCTACTAAACACACAAAAATTAGCTGGATGTGGTGGCGTGTGCCTATAATTCCAGCTACTTGGGAAGCTGAGGCAGAAGAATCGCTTGAACCTGGGAGGCGGAGGTTGCAATGAGCTGAGATTGTGCCACTGCCCTCTAGCCTGGCGACACAGCAAGACTCCATCTCAAAAACAAACAAACAAACAAAAATCAGTATCATCACTGTTAGAAGATATTGTGACATACTTTGAGATAACTAAAGTTGTCCATGGAAAGTGTAAAGCCGGAGTTAATTGAAGGGAATGCAGACAGACCTTTTGACTTCATGGAAAGCAAATCTGCATTGAAACAATGCTTGAAACAACAGATCAATGCATGTACTTCTCATTTTCTGGATTTTTAGGCCTACTAGAAGGAGAGCAGGTTTCTGTTGAAGACAGAATTTTTATAGACACAGTCATCTGGTTTGTGTTAAGCTTTTATTCTCAGGGAGATAGATGCAGCAGAATTGAGGAAGAGGTATGCATTCCAAATAAAGTGGGGTAGGAGGAAAAATTAAGGAGGGTAAGTCTCCCTTTTGAGATACTTTGAGTTTTTGTATATGCTTTCTTTCTTCCTAAGTAGCCAAATTTTAGATGACTTCTAAGCTACCTGGGTTTAGTGCTTTTCTTCTCTCTCACTGAAAGATTGTTCAAATGAGGACATGGGAAAATTAGTAGAGCCTATGGTTCTGTACATAAATTGTTGCTTTATTGGCTAAAAAACAGTGATCACAACTATATTTATGGTTGCAAAAATATTAAAGGTGAAAGGGAACTTAAGAGAAAGAGTGACAAACTCTCCCTGTTTTACCTGGAACTTGCTCAGTTTTGGTATTGAGTCTTATGTCCTTGGAAACCCTTCAGTCCTGAGCAAACTGGGACTGTTGATCACACTATGTAGAGATCAAATCTAGTCTAACTTGTTTTATTGCTACTTGTTAAGTCCATTTCAAAAACCGCTTTAAAGAGGTAAGAGAAATGCTATTCGCACATAAGTGTCCACAGATATTTCCAGTTTAGGAAGGAGCTGTTCAGGTTTTGCCCATTTTTTCCAGTTTTTAGAAGGCACTAACTGCATTTATTCAAACACACACGTGGATTATTGGTGATATTCTGATCACGGTAATTTAGGAAAAGATCAAGGCAATGTGACCTAGGCTTGGTATACGATAAAGACAAGTTCAAAGTGATGAAAAAGAATTTTTGTCTGTGAGCTCCAGATATAATGGGGGAAATAAGGGAATGCTTTCAGGATTGAGCAAATGGGTTATATACACAACTTAGATTATCGACCCTTACTCATCCTGCGCAAAGTAAACAACTGTGCTGTCTTCTTAAACTTTTTCTTTGCTTTCAACGATTTAACGAAATATCTGAGTGCAGTGACATTGAAATAAAGAATGTGACTTAATTCACTTTTTAGTTGCACTTAACGTTGTCAGAGTAGACTAGAGACCCTCCTTACTCAAAGGGTTTCTGGAATTAACATTAAAATTAGTGGGGAAGGCCAGGCGCGGTAGCTCACGCCTGTAATCCCAGCACTTTGGGAGGCCGAAGTGGGCAGATCACAAGGTCAGGAGATCGAGATCATCTGACTAACACGGTGAAACCCTGTCTCTACTAAAAAATACAAAAAAATTAGCTGGTCGTTACAGCGGGTGCCAGTAGTCCCAGCTACTCGGGAGGCTGAGGCAGGAGAATGGCGTGAACCCGGGAGGCGGAGCTTGCAGTGAGCTGAGATTGTGCCACTGCACTCCAGCCTGGCAGACAGAGGGAGACTCTGTCTCAAAAAACAAACAAACAAACAAAAAATTAGTGGGGAAGAACACACTTGTGATGTATAATATATCTAGTGAAATAGTGTTTGTGTTAAATGAGCAGAGATACTCAGCTGCCATTCTAAAACCTTTATCCTTAGGGAATTTGGGTGACAACACCAGGTTAAAATGGCATTTATATATGCATTATCAAGCTACTAAAATGTATGTAGACTAGAGCAACTTTTTCTTCAGTATATTTATTTTGATACTCAATTTATTATTTAATAGACCTTAAATATTTACTAAGTATTAAAAGACTTCCACACTTCATTGTGTTTCTAAAGGTTTGACTCTATAATATTCACCCTCTTGCAGATTTAATAATGTAAATTTAAGGAACATCACGTAATCCTCAAGAATTAACCCTTTCATTAAAATATGGTTACTAATATTAGAGGCATGTATCAACTAAAAACCCTCATTTGCATTACATTGACTTTATACCATTACTTTCAATTTTGTTGGTTGTTTTTACTGATGTTATTAGGATGGGGAAGATTTTTAACTACATTACAATAAAAACTAATGATATGCTTTCATACTTGAGGTATAACCATTTATATTACTTTTCCCTTCAATTTATTGCTCTGCATATTCTTAATTATTTGCACATATTTGCTCTGTATGTATGTAGAATTTCATCATTGTCAATTTGAAAATGAAAAGATCTTTCTGATGAAGTTAAGAGTAATGATCTTTGTAAACATTCGTTTGTCAAAATCAGTTTTTTATAGATGACTTTGTACTTCTTAATGAAGGTGGCCTATGAACATACCATATATGAATGTTTGCTAAAGCTCTATCTAGAAATTATTTTCAAAATGGTTGGTAAGTTAATGGTAATAGCAATTTGTTTCACGCTTTGTATGAACTATATTTTGCCTAGAATTTTCTTAAAGATTTCAACAATACAATTCATATCATTTCTTCTTCACCTTTCATTAAATATCCATGAAATAATAGTATTTACTATTTTATGAAACCTATAAAGAAGTAAGAACTACTTATGTGAAGGAAACTAACATTTAAAGAATAAAAGATTAAATACATTTTAAGTAGATCAATAAAAATTCTAATACATAGCACTCTAAAATGTAGTGATTAAGGTAATATATTAAAAATATTAAATGGCTTTTAGAATAGGATGATATATTAGAAATCTGGTCTGGTGTTTCCTAAAGTGTAGTCTATGGAATGGAATATTAGTCCTGTGATATGCTCTATTGGGGGCAGTGGGGAGCTAAGGACTGTGGTCATATAGTTGCATGAAATGCTGTATATAATATCTCTGTGTCACAGATTTAATATATATCTGTGTGTGTGTGTGTGTGTGTGTTAGCCTATTCAAGATTCCGTGAAGATATCTAATTATTTTAGCTCATTTTTCAAACTGTGGAATGATTTTGTTCTTTGAAACAAATGTCTTTCACAACTCTTCCCCAGCAGCACCTGGTTAATATTAATCCAATATGCAAGGACATTGTGACCCAAGGGTACCCAGTGCCTCCACGTGGATATTACGGACATTAAGACAAAAAAAAAAAAAAGATAAACCCATTTTCCAGGGTTGAACAACTAGCTTGTAGCTACTAATGGAGCTGGAACTAAAGCCCAGGTCTGCTGACTGCCTAAGGGCTTCTCTGAGGCCACGGGCAAGTGACCATTAACAGGACAATACCAGTGGCCAGGGGATGTGTTGCAGCAGGGTTTTGAAATGTCTTGAAATGTTTTTACCAAGAACTAATTGGTTCAGAATGCTGAATAAAGATCAGATAAACTAGTCAGTGCTCTAAAGCCAGACTGTACAGAATGAAAATTGGGTTCTGTTTGCTACCAGCTGCCGAATCTTCAGTGTCTTACTTAACTTCTCTGTATCTTACTGTTCTTATCTGTAAAATGGACACTGTAGTAGCTCCTATCTCATAAGATTTGTTGTGATAATTAAATGAATTAATACATTTAAACTTGAACACATCTGGCACACAATAAACATTGAATAAATATTTTATGTATCATTTAATATTTACTCATTTATTATTTACAGCAAACATAGTATCCTATCATCAAGGCAGTCTAATTTGGGGTGGTGGTTTTAAGAATGAGAGAAGTGCATTGTACATACTGCTTCAAAAATTCTCTGAGTACCAAATGGGCCTTGTGGCTATTCATTGCTTGAATCACAATTTAGCTTTATTGAATAGAGTCATTCAATAACAGCACCTTCAAACATCTAAATATAGTTAAAGGTATACATATATTCTACATGAGCATTTAAATTATAAAGGTCAGTAAAATAATAAGAGATACAATTAGAAAAAATGAGCAAGATGACATTCTTAATTATTCAATGAAATATACTATTTTAGTGTAAAAGCAAAATATCATCTCCAGGACTTTCTTTGAGGGAAGTTAAAATTATGTAAATCAAACTGTCTGTTTTTATATCTTTTACTCCCAGAGGACTGTGAGTTAATGGCAGAGATTATGCCTTGTTTAGCTCTGTATATTTAGTAAGCAACACAGTTTGATGGGCAGTAGATATTCAGTAAGTACTAAAAGAGATAATAAAACAATCATGCCTTTGGATACTTTGCTTCCAATTTAGACATACTGTGATAATTAACTTGAAACGCATGTACAGAACTAGTATTATGAATATCTATATCTGTATCTGTATTATGCCTTTTCTTCTGAAAAAGCTTTATAAGTAGCAATAAGAGTAATAGCCACTGTGATTGATCCCTGTGATCCTGGCCCTAATCTAAATGCTATTTGCATACCATCTCATTTAATCCTTATAGTAGCCTAGAAGTAGGTTTTATCAAATGGCTGTTAGAATTGGAACCTGTGTCTGTTTGCCTTAAATAACTATATTTTATAGCCAGTATCCACCTTGCATAACAATAGTTTGCATTATCTTTTCCCTAGTGTTACATTTAAGGATATTTTGCTGTAGTAATATATTTTAAATTATACAGTCAGAATATTGGGACATATTTTCCAAATTCTAGCTTGCAGATTTATCACTTTTAAATAAACATGCAGCATCTGTTTCCTTCCAAAACTGGAAGTATTTTTGTGGTTATGTATTTTATAGCTGATACTATAACATCCAGATTTTTATTCATAGTCAAAATACTTGGGACAATGGATATAATAGTTAGCCATGTTAGACACCTCATAGTGCATATGCTCTTTTTTCTTGGACTATGGGATATGCATATTATTCTGAGACACAGAAGTCTTCACAGCTGTTTTTCATTTATCGGGGAAAAAGAGCTTTTATAAATACCTTTGAGGTGTATCTTTTACCTTGTAATTTGGCTTAGAAAAGCATCCATTTTTAAACTCACAGGATCAAGCTTAACTCCAAAATCATAATTACAGGTGTGCTTTCTTTTTTCCCCCATGGTAGATGTATTTTAAAACAATGCATGTAAATGAATATTTATAAATTCAACTGTAAATTCACAGCTCCTATTTTAAAGTGAGAAATACTGCATTGCTAACAGACCTGCTTGAATTTGCCAATCAGCTGACCATCCCTGTCTTAACTTACTGTCAACCTCGCTGGGGCTACCTCCACTCTTGCCAAAACATGCTACTACCAGAGCCAAAGTCATCACTATAGGTTCAGATGACAAACCTGTAAATATTTGAGACTGCACAGCCATAACAGTAGTACAGATGCTGGACTATGTATTTATGCTCATGCTGACCCTACAGTGTCAGCAGCTCTAAAGACGCTTTTGGCTCTAGTTCTGGTAGTAGTCCATTTGGCACAAGAGGCATTGACAGCAGTCATGTTATATGTTGTGGTGAAGCAGCTTTGACTGACAGAGTGAGGACCCCGGTAGTGATACTTCTAACAAACTGTAAGCTCCACAAGGTCAGGGCCTTTGTTCTCTTCCCTATATCTGCTTCTGTAGCCAACAAAGCAAGGAGTAGATACTGAACATTTATTTATTAAACAAATGAGGGAAGTAGCACACCCTGGAGCAATTGCTGCTTTGACTTAGGCAGTGGCCAACAAGAAGGTGATCTAGGGTTTAGCAGCAGTTTTCTTTGCACAGGTAGCCCAGATCCAGAGTGAGGTATGTCTCTAATTAAGTACCAGGCAGAGGCATTGGCCATGAAAGACACTCCTACTGCAGTGGCAACCTCTATAATGGCTACAAGGAGAGAATATGAATTAGTGAATGGGATGGCACCTTGATAGTGAATCATCAGTGAGCCCATGCAGAGCCCATCCAGAGTGCCTCACATTCTCCGGTCCTGGAAAACTGAGGACCAGGTTGCGACTCATGACCTCTTCTAGGACTGTTTATATGATTCTAGATGGATCTGTCTCTATGGATTCTGGTAATGCTAAACTTTAAAAATAATAATCATATTTGGAGTTGGAAATATACTACTGTGGCTGAAAGATTAGGTGAACTATCAGAAAAGAATAGGTAAAACTTACATATTTTTATGGAATATTGTAGTCATGTAAATTGTGGATTATGACACAGAATGAAGTGAATTTCTTGCTGAATCATCCATAACAGCAGTTCCAAAGTCTAACATGTGTTCAGAACACTTGAGATCTTGTTAAAGTGCAGACTGTGAATCATTAATCCAGGGTGGGGCCTGAGATTCTGTTTCATATCAGCTCTAGGTTATGTGGATGCTGCTGATCCATGGATCAGTCTCAGTAGCAAGGTTTAAGATACTCAAATTTTGAGAATCTTTAAGATGCCTGGGTCTCAATCCTGCAGATTCTGATTTATTTGGTAAGGGACGTGGTGTGAACATGAGGATTTGTTAAAGCACTCTAAGAGATCCCAAGATTCCTACGTACAGTGCAATTGGAGAATTGATACTCTGTGACTGATTTCAACTTACTTTTGAGAAGAAATATTCATTTTAAACAACTAATCCTACATTTTTTTACATGCAGGTTGCAACAATCTACAAAGATCCAAGTATTGGAAGTTTTATACACATAGTAGTGGTAAAATTAGTTATGATTCACCACGAGGAGGTAAGAAACAGGTCTAAAATTAGTAACCTTAGTTGTAGTAAGTTTTTAGTGACAATACATAGAGATTATGGAACTCTTATTAGAAATGAAATGTTTTTAAAGTTTGCTTTAAAGACTTGATTTGAAAATGAATGAGATTACCCTTATGTGTTTTGATGGAAATAAAATAGAATGACAACAGTGTTTAACTGAGCAAAGGAAAAACGAATAAACAAGTCAAAAATAAAAGATTAAAAACTTTAGTATTCATTTTTATAATCCTAATGTCAGAGGATTTAAAATATAGTAGTTTTTAAAAGTTTTTCCTAAATATTGGATGGTTATATTAAGAAGATCGAATTAGATTCAGTTTTGATCACGTTTTAGATATTGCTAAAATATGTTGTAGTTAATACATGAAGAAGAGATGCTGTCACTCCTTCATTTGCCTGTGAGAATGCTATTTGATAAGTTGTGCAGATGCTGATAAACTTGGAAGGAAAAGAGGACATTAATATTTTGATACAGTATTGCATTGCTTATTTTGCATAGGAAGGGCCAGTCATTAATTTTGATGGTGCTACCACATTAAATAACTTTTGTTCATGGCAACAAACTCAGAATGACGTTGATGATGTTCACCCTTCCCACCATGATGCTGCTATTCTTATCACTAGGTATGATTATAGAAATAATCTTTCCCATACAATCCTTTATTCTTCCTTCCTGCATGACTGATACTTCTTCTTAATTCTTTGTTAATAATACACAGAAGTGTTCTACGAGAATTTGTACTACAAAAGAAACTATCGAATAAAAGCATTCTTTTGTTCTTTTAAACCAGAATACTAGTTAGTTCTCTAGGAAATTAGCAATGTCAGGTTGCTGAGTAATGGTTTGATCTAAACAAAACAATTTCCTAACGATATTAGTGACAGAATGAGAGAATTAAGAAATTAACATAGTTATGGAACTGAGAGCAGGTTTTGTTCATTCCCTTCTTGGTATTTCAGTTGCTTGGAAAGAAGAACAACTTTCTTCTTTCGTTTGTCCACTTTTTGGACTCCCTTTGCTTTTAAAAATCTATTTATCTGTTCCTTGTTTTGATGCTTAATGCCTGCCTTAATTGCCAAGCTACGTTTGCTAGGGTTGTTCTCAAACCTACTTATTTGTATGAAAAACAGCTTCTGCTATTATAAAATTATTATTCATTTTACAAGCAATACTATACATTGTTAATTCACACCTTTGTTTCAGCGACAGTGATACTACCAGAATATATAAATCCTAGGTTTGATATTTGTTTGACTAACCAAAGAAATCCTTTATTTAGGCATCAAACTCAAAGAAATCTCAGCTGTCTGGAATTCTAAAACGAAAAGCTTTAGCCTATGTAAAATAGCTAACATGTAGTTCATGTACAGTTATGTGTTGCTTAATGATGGGGACACATTCCAAGAAATGCATCATTAGGTGATTTAGTCTTTATGCAAACATAATAGAGTGTACTTATGCAAACCTAGATAATGTAGCCTATTAGACACCTAGGCAATATGGTATAGCCTAGTGGTCCTAGGCTACAAACCTGTACAGCATGTTACTGTACTGAATATTATAGGAATTTGTAACACAATGGTAAGCATTTGTGTATCTAAACCTATCTAAACATAGAAAAGGTACAGTGTAAATATGGTATTATGATCTTATAGGACCGATGTCATATATGCAGTCTATTGTTGACTGAAACATGTTATGCAGTGCATGACTGTACTTTAATCTCTTTTCAAAACCAAAGCAGAATTGATTTAATTTTATACATAGTATTATATTATATATAGTCCATGGTTCTTCCTTGGACTGTAGTTAGAAGCCAAGCAAGAGAGATTGGAGATAGCAGATTAAATATGGGAGGAAGAAAGGGCTATGAGAAAGAGGTGATTAGAAAGGAGACACAAGGACTGTCAAATTGAATGGCCATGGACTAAGTAACGCAGAAGCAAAAAAAAAAATTAAGCAACTTGGTAACATCTGAGAACACCATTATTTTGCATGAAAGAATGATAACTGAAGCTCATGATGACATTGAATCGTCATGAGGGTAAATTATATTACATATACTGTGTAAGTAAAAGCAGAGACATTAAAAATAGAAAGTTTTGGCCGGGTGCTGTGGCTCAAGCCTGTAATCCCAGCACTTTGGGAGGCCGAGACGGGCGGATCACGAGGTCAGGAGATCGAGACCATCCTGGCTAACACGGTGAAACCCTGTCTCTACCACAAAATACAAAAAAACTAGCCGGGCGAGGTGGCGGGCGCCTGTAGTCCCAGCTACTCGGGAGGCTGAGGCAGGAGAATGGCGTGAACCCGGGAGGCGGAGCTTGCAGTGAGCTGAGATCCGGCCACTGCACTCCAGCCCGGGCGACAGAGCGAGACTCCGTCTCAAAAAAAAAAAAAAAAAAAAAAGAAAGTTTTTCACTGAACTTGGTTAATGATTCAACTATTTACAACACTCACTATATAGTACGTATTGCTTATTGATGTGGACAAATGGTGTATTACTCTAGGTTTAGACTTTTTGAGAGGTTAATATGAACTAGATTTTAGAAGTTAGCTTGTGGTAGTAGTCATATCATAGTTAAAGCTTCTTTGTTTTTATTTTGGCTTGTTGTAAAAACATTTTCCAAAAATGCTTCAAAATAAATCTTTTATTTTAAGGGAAGACATTTGTTCATCTAAAGAGAAATGTAACATATTAGGTAAGTTATTTTGTCAATTAAGTTTAGCTTATGTAATTGTTTATTGAATTATTTAAAATAATGTTTAGGCTTTTTTCCATTTTCCATTTTAGTGATTTTGATTAAAATTATCTTGATAAATTATTACACTTGTCACTTATTTCATTCTGCTGCTGTAAATTTTACAAAATAATAAGAACTAACATTTATTTGCAAATTACTAAATATCAAATGCTGTGCATGAGAAATAATACATAATCACCTATATGCCAGTTTAAAGGGAAATAAAAAAATGAATAGCCATGAATTCACCATTAGATCTAAGTTAGAACTTTGCCACTAGTATTGCGTGGTCTATGCTCAGTCATTTTCCATCTCTCTGCTTTTCCCCATGAGGTAGCCAATAGCATGAATTTTGTGTTTACCAATTCCTTCTGTCTCTTGAAAAATAGTTTTATTACATACATACATGTTCCTAAACAAAAAGCATTTGGTTTTATTACACATATATGTGTTCCTAAACAAAAATTAATTTGCTTATTTTTGAATTCTGTAGTCAAAGTTCATGCATTTTCACTGTTATATAATATTTCATCTACAGTTTATATATCTATATCATATTAGTGTGTATTTGGGCTGATTCTACTTTCTTGTGTCATGAACTTCACTGGAAGAGCTAGGGTATATCCCTAGGATTAAGATGTCTGTGCCATTAAGTGAGCTAATATTCACATTTATAAGATATGACAAATTATTTTCTAAAGTGGTTATACCAATTTATACATTTATCAATAAACATTCCTTTTGATTATATCTTTATAAATACTGGGTATCTTCAGATTTCTCATCTTTTTTAGTCTAAAAGTAATATATTTTATTACCATTAGAATTTTCATTTCACTGATTGCTAATGAATTCAAGCATCTTTTCATATATTTGTATTTCTTTTTCTGTAAGGAATGAAATAAATGAAAGAAACATTGCCTATATTTGTGGTGTGGTATTTGTTGCTTTCTTAACTGCTTTTCAGGTATTCTTTATAACTTCCTGATACCAAACCCTTTTTGGTTTATACATATTACAAATACCTTTTAGCAGTTTGTTGCTTTGTTTTCATTCTTTTATGTGTGAAAATATAAAATGTAGCTGAATTTATAAACCTACTCTTTTAGCGTTAGCTTTTTTGTTTCTTCGTTAAGAAACCATTGTGTAACTCAAGGTCTAAACATACCCTGTTTTCTTGTAAATATTTTAAAATTTGTCCTTTAACATTTAAATCTCTAATCCATCGGGGTAATTTTTTTTGATATCGTATTAGGTAGAGATTTAGTTTTATTCCTTTTAAAAATTCAAATAAATATCCTTTATTAAAGAAAAAAAGGAATATTGTTAATCACCAAAACTGTATGCTGTTACTTTGCATGTACAATAAGTGAAAGGTGATTGCAGTACTTGGTGTACTGGTACTTAGCTCTGAAGTTATGTATAACAAATAGGAAACACAAAGCAATACAATATAGTAGTTACAATGTGGAAAAGTTGCACTAAAGAGCCAAAGACAACAGTCAAAACAATTATTGGAGATTTCATAGTATCACTATAAATGCTTGTTTAGCTTTTTTCTTTATACTTTTAATACATTAGAATGTTAAGGATATTTAAGTATTGTAAATTTGCAAGAGTTGGCACTTCCAATACACTATGCACATTGTTTATTTAACGTAATGGTGTTAAAGCAATCCTTATAAGCCAAGCACAATGTGCTGCTATTTTGCTTCTACCTTTATAATATTGTACAAAGCTAGTAAATGGTGAATGCCAATAAAATTTTCATTTACCTGGAAATGCTACAAAACATGTCAGTCTCCTTAGCTCTAATGGGTATTATTCATGCAAAATGATGTGTAGTCTTGAAGTTTTCCTAAACTCATTATTTCACACTTGGCAAGGTATGCAATACAGTGAGAAATTCAACAAGGCGGTGGAAATTCTATCAAAGAAGTTCGAAGTCACTGTGTGGGTTGCATCATCTACTCCCACAGATAAAGGGAAAATGCCACATGTGATTATGGAGACTTCTTAAAACCAATATGATTAGTATTTGGAAAAGCTGTAATAACTTGTTATATCCCTTGATGGTTAACCATATAACACATAGGTTAAAAAAAAGCCAAAAATTTTCCTTGTTAAACCTGAACTCTATAACCACATTCATACCTTTTGTTTTCATCTAAACATTACTTTTTAACATCTTTCCTTCCCTCTCTCAACTCCCCAAATTAAACCACTCTTAAAAATCAGTTGTACCTGATTCAAAAAACAACACAGAAACAAAAAAACCCTTCTTCTAACCCTCAAAATAAACAATTGCTTTGAAGTTCACTGTGAAATTACATTCATAATCTTTTTTTATTTGAATAACCAATTTTCCAAACTATACATTGAATAATTCCTCTCTTTTTCTGAGAATCTGCAATGTCATATATAAAATTTCAGTATGCACTTGAGTCTGCAACATCATGCCACAATTTTATGGGACCATACTTGCTATTTATCCATGCATCAGTTCCGTAATATTTTCATTTTTATAGTTCTATAATAAATATTAATCAGTGGGGTATATACCACCAGCTTATTTTCTTCAAGAATATTTTGGCTATTTTTGGACTTTTGTTCATCTATGGAAGTTTTAGAATCAACGTGTTAAGTTCTCAAAACATTTATCTGTCTGTTTAAGTAAGACTTTTAAAATGTCATTCAAGAATTATTTTCTGTCGATGTGTCATGTACAACTTTTGCTAGACTTTAATTTTTTAATTTGTTAATTTTTTTATTTCAACAGCTTCAGAGGTGCAAGTGGTTTTTGGTTACATGGATTAATTATATCATGGTGAAGTCTTAAGATTTTAGTGCACCCATCACTTGAGTAGTGTACATTGTACCTAATAGGCAGTTTTTCACTCAGTTTTTCACTCCTCACCCCCCTCCCACCCTCACACCCTTCCCTCTTCTGAGCTTCCAGTGTCCATTGTACCACTCTGTATGCCTTTACATACCCATAGCTTAGCTTCCACTTATACGTGAGAACATGCAGTATTTGGTTTTTGATTCTTGAGTAACTTCACTTAGAATAATGCCTCCAGTTCCATCCAAATTGCTACAAAAGACAATATTTCATTCTTTTTGTTTGTGTCTGAGTAGTAATCCATGGTGTACACATACCACATTTTCTTGCCCACTCATCAGTTGATGGATAATTAGGTATTTTTGCAGTCCTGAATTGTGCTGAGGTAGCATATGTGTGCAGGTGTCTTTTTGAAATAGTGACTTCTGTTCCTTTGGGTATATACCCAGTAGTGGGATTATTGGATCAAATGGTAGATCTATTTTTAGTTCTTTGAGAAATCTCTATACTATTTTCCACAGAGGTTATACTAATTTATATTCTTATCACAGTGTACTAGCATTTCTTTTTTACCACATCTATGCCAATATCTGTTGTTGTTTGACTTTATAAATAATGGCCTTTCTGGTTGGGGTAAGATCGTATCTCATTGCAGTTTTAATTTGCATTTTCCTGATGATCAGTAAAGTTGAGCATTTTTTCATGTTTGTTGGCCAATTGTATATCTGCTTTGAGAAATATCTGCTCATGTCCTTTGCTCACTTTTTAATGGGATTATTTGTTTTCTTGCCGATTTGCTTGAGTTTCTTGTAGATTCTGGATATTAGTCCTTTGTCACATGCATTGTTTGCAAATATTTTCTCCCACTCTGCATTGTCTTTTCACTCTGATGATTATTTCTTTTGCTTTGCAGAAGCTTTTTAATTTAATCAGGTTCCACTTTTTTGTTTTTGTTTTTGTTGCATTTGCTTTTGGGTTCTTAGTCATAAATCTTTGCCTAGGCCAATGTCCAGAAGAGTTTTTCCTTGGTTTTCTTCTTGAATTTTTATGGGTTCAAATCTTAGATTTAAGTATTTAATCCCTCTTGAGTTGATTTTTGTATAAAGTGAAAGATAGGGATCCAGTTTCATTCTTCTACATGTGGCTATCCAACTTTCCCACCATCATTTATTAAATAGGGTATTCTTTCTCCAACTTATGTTTTTGTATGCTTTGTCAAAAATCAGTTAGTTGTAAGTATTTGGCTTTATTTGTGGGTTTTCTATTCTGTTCCATTGGTCTATGTGTCTGCTTTTATACCAGTACCACACCATTTTGGTTACTATACCCTTGTAGTATAGCTTGAAGTTGTGTATGTGTTGCTTCCAGGTTTATTCTTTTTGCTTAGGATTGCCTTAGCTGTTGGGCTCCTGTTTGGTTCTATATGAATTTTATAATTGTTGTTTTATAATTCTTTGAAAACTGATATTGATATTTTGATAGAAATGCATTGAATCTGTAGATTTCTTGGCAATATGGTCATTTTCAATGATACTGATTTTTCCAGTCCATGAGCATGGGATGTATCTGTTTGTTTCATTTATTATTCATCTATATTTTCTTTCAGCAGTGTTTTATAGTTCTCCTTGTTGCGATTTTCCACCTCCTTGGTTAAGTGTATTCTTAGGTATTTTATTTTATTTTTTGCAACTGTTGTAAAGGGTTTGAGTTCTTGATTTGATTCTCTGCTTGGTTGTTTTTGGTGTATAGCAGTGATACTGATTTGTATATGCTGATTTGGAAACCTAAGACTTTACTGATTTATCAGATCTAGGAGTCTTTTGAAGGAGTCTGTAAGATGGTCTAGGTATACCATCATATAATCAGTGAACAGAGATCATTTGACTTCCTCTTTTCCAATTTGGATGCCCTTTATTTCTTTCTCTTGCCTGACTGCTCTGGCTAAGACTTCTAGTAATATGTTGAATAGAAGTGGTGAAAGTGGGCATCTTTGTCTTGTTCCACTTCTCAAGGAGATTGCTTTCAGCTTCTCCCTGTTCAATATGATTGTGGCTGTGGGTTTGTCATATATGGCTTTTATTATTTTGAGATATATTCTTTCTATGCCTAGTTTGTTGAGAATTTTTATCATAGAGGAATGCTGGATTTTATCAAGTTCTTTTTCTGAATCTATTGATATGATCATATGGTTCTTGTTTCTAATTCTGTTTATGTGATGAATCACATTTATTGACTTGTGTATGTTGAATCATCCCTGCATTCCTAGAATTAAACCTCTTTGAACATGGTGAGTTATTTTTTCGATGCACTCTTCAGTTTGCTAGTATTTTGTTGAAGATTTTTCTACCTATATTCATCAGGGATATTGTTCAGTAGTGGTTTTGTTGTTGTTGTTGTTGTTGTTGTTTTTTGGCTATGTCCTTTCTTGACTGGTATCTGGGCAATACTGGCTTTGTAAAATAAGTTAAGGAGGATTCCCTCCTTCATCTTTTGTAATAGTTTTAGTAGAATTGATACTAATTCTTGTTTGAATGTCTGATCGAATTCAGTAGTTAATCTCTCTGGCCTTGGGGTTCTTTCCTACATGTTGACTTTAGATAGCCTGATGATGGTAAGCCTTGGTGATATCCTTTTTGCAATGATTTTCTCAGGAGTTCTTTGAGTTTCTGAATGTCTGAATGTGTCTGAATGTCTAAATCTCTAGCAAGGCCAGGGAAGTTTTCCTCAGTTATTCCCAAAATAGATTTTACAAACTTTTTGATTTTTCTTCTCCCTTAGGAACACCTGTAATTCCTAGGTTTGGCCATTTTACATAATCTCATATTTCTTGGAGACTTTGTTCATTTATTTTCATTCTTTTTAAAAAAAATTTGTCTGATTTGGTTAATTTGAAAGTCTTGTCGTTGAGCTCTGAAATTATCCCTTCTAGTCTATTGTTAGACTCCTTCTAGTCGATTGTTAAAATTTGCACTGCATTTTCTAGTTTCCTAAATGTGCCTTTCATTTCCAGAAGTTGATTTTTTTTAATTTAAAATATCTCTTTAGAACATTTTTTATTTGTATACTGAATTTTTGAAAAATCCTATGTTGTTTTTTCACCTTTCTATTGTATCTCCTTGAGTTACTTAATAATCAACCTTTTGGATTCTTTATCTGGTATTTCAAATATTTCATTTTGGCTTACACCCACTTCTGGAGAGTTAGTGTGATCTTTTGGGATGTTATACAACCCTGTTTTGCATATTGCCAGAATTATTTTTCTGGCTCCTTCTCATTTGGGTAGACTATTTCTTCTAATTATTTTTGTATTAATTTTGATTCAACTGGGTTTTTTTTTTTTTTAGAATTTCACTTTTCCCCCATTGAGGATGTGCCCTTAATGTTCATAGTTTATTGTCACCTAGCTTTGGTTTTGGGTGCTTTCAGTGGTGGACTCAGTATGAGTTCTTCGGTTATAGAAAATCCATGCAATGGGTTTCTCAGATGTTGGTTGTCATAGTGATCTGATGGGTCTGTGGGTTCACTGTCTTATGTGCGGCTGGAATGGAAGAGGTCTTATGACGCTTATTTTGTTGCCCCATGGTGTGCACTGTAAAAAGTGTTTTATCCCAGTATTTTATTTACTGGATTGAATAGTTCATGCTTCAGGCCAGTAAGAGGTACCTGTGGGTAAAAACTGGCTGTGGCTAAAGCAGTTGAGTAAATGCAAGACCCCAGTGTTGGGCAGACATCTCAGCCTTGACAGAACAGGCTGGAGAAGCTGCCCTGAGGTCTTTTCAAGGGGAAGAGAAGGAGCCACCATGACTCTCCTTCCAAGCCAACAGGAAAGCGATCCACCACCCAGTCACATTCCCGACCCAATGTTCTGGCTATTCAGATCAGACAAACACCTCATTTCATTTTTAGGAATGCTCATATTCCATTTAGAAAGGGGTTGTGACTCTACCTCTTGTGCAAACCTGGACCTGGAGGGTGCTCCTCCTGTGGGGATGTTGTCACCCTGAAGCACCCCAGAAAGGCTGTCTACAGATGGCGAGGGGGAGAAGTCCCCTTCTCTAAGACCCTTCATGAGCCCCAGGGCTGCTTAACTCTTGGGGTTGGGCTACAGATTTTCCCCACTGAGCTCAGAACTGTACCTATGCCTCTGCTGAAACTCCCCACAGGTGGAAAATTCAGGGACTCATGGCCTCCAGTCTGGTTTCTTTTGTCCCACGGAGTGCTTCCTTAATATGGTAAACTCCCCTTCCCCCTAGAAGTAGCAGTCCCTGAGAGCCAGGCTTCTGTGAATCCTGCTGCTCCTTTGGGTGTAGCTGCCCAGTGACGCCGCCACACCCCAGGTTGGTGCTGGACAATGTCTTCAAGGGATCCAGAGATGTGGCCCGTCCTCCAGTTTTCCAGTAGCAGGTACCAGTACCAGCTCTGATGGAGGTGGGAGGAGAGTGACGTAGACTCTGAGATTTCCTTCATTCTAAGTAGCCTTAGTGTGTTGGCTTTCTCAAAGTCAGCTGTAGTAGTGATGTACTGGCTCATGGACAGACTCAAGATCTCCTGGTTAGCCAGGGTGATGTAGGCACCTTCCTGAGCCAGGAGGGAGAAAATTGGACTTACAGATGTTGTAACTGGCTGTTCAGTTGCACACCAGCTAGGAGATGGTGCTTTCAAAAGTACACCAGTTATGGTGGTAGCAGTGGAATTTGTGCTTGCCTTATGTTACTTAGGGGAGGTACTCTGATATCTCAGGCAATGGATGGAGCCATGGAACTCGCAAATGTCCTTGTCTTTTGTGTTGTGCTACCAGGGCAGGTGGAGGGGCAAAGCTAGGTTGGGGATGGGTCAGGCAAGTCTGTGCTCTGGCTCCGCACATGTAGGCACAAGCAGCAGCCCCGGTGGGAAGCAGAGGACAGTTTCCTGGCTGCTAGAGTAATGTTCCAGGGAGGAGCATGGTTGCCTCTGATACACAAAAGAATCTACACTGGGAGGTGGCAGTAAGCCCCACTCAGCTCCCACACTCTTGCAAGGCAGGTCTTAACACCCACAATGATCTGCTAACAGCAGCCAACTGGGGTTCAGGCAGCTTGTTTTAGAACTCAAAACTGCCCCAGACCATAAGCCTTCCTTATGGAGACAGAGTGGCTTTCAGGCCACACCCTTTCCTGTCTGCCCATGAAGCAAAGGTGTCCAGCTCTTGCCCCCGTGGTGTTAACACACTTCAGGCTTGCTCCTCGGGTCTGGCCAATGAGGTTCGCTCCCACTTGAGATTATACTGCAAACCTCATTTGGGAGCTTCTCTCAACCTGTTACCACTACCTGAATTAGCTGGCCAACTTTTGTGAGGTTCCCTGTGAGAAAGGATCAGAAATGGCTTTCTTCCATCCCTGCTGGAGACTGGGAGTACACACACTGATGCTGCTCCTTCTTGTTTATTCCCCACTGCTCACTAAATCAGCTGCAGCACTGGGTAGGGTTAACGCCTTCCCCACGTGGCCTGGATTTCCTGGCTCCCCTGTGGGAGTGTGTCTCACGGTGGCAGGCTCTCCCCCATTCATACTTGGGAGGCTACATTTTCCGTCTGGTCATGATGTAGGCTGTTGCCCATTGCTTCCTTCAAAGGGTCTGTGGTTTCTTTCCATTTTTCGGTTAAGTTTCTGGGTTGCTCCTTGGAAAAAAGTTCACTGTGTGAGTTCCACATACTATTTTGTCTTTCCAGGTGTGAGAGGCATGCCAAAAATACCTCCAGTTAGCCATCTTGGAGGAAAAAAAAAAAAAGACTTTTATTTTCTATTGTTAAAGTAAATGTTTTATGGTGCTGGTCCATAGAAATGCAACAGATTATTTGGCTTGTTGATTTTTAAATGCAGCCACCTGATTCATCACTTTAATTAATTCTCATATTTTCACTTGTAGATTCTTTTGGATTATTATGTGAATAATTATGTTTGTGAATTATGGCAATATATTGCCTGTTTTTTAATCCTTATAATGCTTTTCTTGTCTTACTACAAGATACAAACCTCTTATAGAAAGATAAAGAGACCTTTCTGGATTTTAAAAGGAATATTTTAAGGTTTCACCATTAAGAAAAATATTTGTTATAGGTTCTTAGCAGATAAATTTATTATCCTTGTTTTCTGAGTCTTTTAAACAATGATATATGTTTTATTTTCTTAAGTGTTTTTTCTGCAGATAGTGAAATGATCACATGATTATTTCATCTTAACCCATTTATGTCTAGTGTTCCATTATTGGAACGCTAATTTTGTGGAAGTTATATATATCCTACTGCTCAAGTTCATCACCAAGGTCTGATTTTTCAGACAAAAAAAATGTGCAACCTCCTGCATAAATGGGTTAATCTGGTGAATTCCCTAGATTTTTAAAATTAATACTATTTTTTAATTGACAAATCATAGTTATATACATTTTTGGGGTAAAATGTGGTGTTTTGATATACATAGATAATGTGGAATGATTAAATCAAGCTAATTAATATATCTATTATTCTTTTTTATGGTGAGACATCTGAAATGTACTTTCTTAGTTATTATGATACATTATTATAACTATCATCACCCTCTTGTGGCAATAGATCACAAAAACTTATTTCTCCTGTCTAACTGTCCTCCTGTCTAACTGAAACGATGTACCTTTTGACTAAGAACTTCTCCATTCCCTACCTCCAATATCTGCCCACACTCCCTCAGCATCCAGAAACCACCATTCTTCTCTCTACTTATCAGAGTTCAACTTTTTTAGATTCCATGTAAATGAGATCATATATTTGTCTTTCTATGCCTGGCTTAATTCACTGAGCATAATGCCCTACAGGTTCATCCATCCTGTTGCAAATGATAGAATGTTCTTTTTTAAAGGCTCAATTGTGTTCCATTATGTGTATATACCACATTTTCTTTATCTACGTATGCATTGATGTATACTTATGTTGTACACTGTTGCTGGTAAATTATTACAGCCATTATGGAAAAGAGTATGAAGATTTCTCAAAAAGCTGAAAATAGAACTACCATATGATATAGCAATCCCACTCCTGGGTATATAGCAAAACGAATTGAAATCAGCATGATGAAGAAACATTTGCATTTCCATGTTTATTGCAGCATGGATTTTTCTAATGGTAAATCAACCTTGAACAAGACTTTTCCTTCTCTACGCCCTCCACACTGCTAGATTCCACTTGCTAATTTCATGCATACATTTTCAGGAGTGAAAATGACCTGTAATTTTCCTTTATTTTAGTGTAGTTTTCTAATTTTGATTGTAAGGTTTCATTCACCTTATAAAATGAGTTAGGATGTATTACTTTTTTCCCCAAGTTTAGAAGATTTTATGTGCTATTGGAATGATACATCCTTTCAACATTTGAACAGTTGGTAGGCCCCACGTAGAAAACCATTTGCGTTTACTTGCCATCATATTTATTTGCGGAAGGTTAACCATTTATGGAGTTTCTCCAGTGGAAATCAGATTTTATTTATGTCTTCTTAAATATATTTGAAAAGTTATTCTTTCTAGATATTCGACTATGTCTTTTACTAGTAACATTTGTTAGCTTAAATTATTTTCATAACATTTTCTTATTGTTTTAAACTTTCTCCCTCTAGCTGTGTCTCAATTTATTTTTGATATTGTTTGTGCCCCCTTTTTAATAGATCAATTCACTGAAATAGTGTTTATTTCATTTGTGTTTTTAATGAACCAACTATTTGCTTTTTATGTCTTATTTTTACTTCATGAATGTCTACTCTTTGTTATTTTTCTTGTAGTTTTGTTTTTCAATTTACTCCTGCTGTTCTATTTGTAAGTTGATTGCTTAACTGATTAATGTCCAGGATTTCTTCTTTTATAATTTTGCTATTTAAGACCATCAACTTACTTCAGGGTATCAGTTTTTTGGGTCCCATAAGTTTTTATTAGTATTTTCCATGCCATTAAAAATTCTAAATGTATGTAAAACATATTTAAAATCAATCATGATTTATTTGCTGCTTCATGAATTATTTAAAAATGAATTTAAACATTTCTGAACGTGTGGAGACTTGTTATTTTTGTTTATTGACTTGCAATTTAATTTTATTGTGGCTGGAGAATGTGATCTATTGATATTCTTTGAAATCTTGATGTTTCCTTAATGATCTATTATGTAACCAATTTAAGAAAATACTCCATGTATACTTAAAAAGAATATATATTCTCTGAGTTCTGCATTTGTCTGTTAAATCAAATTTGCTAATTGTGTAATTCAGATCAACTGTGTATTTACTAATTACATTACTAATTGAAACATGAATTATATCTCTATCACTTTCTTCACATAATACCACAATTAGTTACTTCATCTAGCTGAAGGCTAACTTATTAGATATATAGTTTAGTGAATAGAACCTTCTATAACGGTGTAGTGACTCTCTTTATCTCTGATAGTGCTTTCTAAAGAAAAAATAGAGTTGGTGTGTCTGAGCTGTTGTCACTAACAATAAACATATGGGTTATTTCCGCACCAACAAGCAGTTCTTCAACTCTCCAGACACTGAATACTCTACAATTCAATTCATTTCTGATATTTAATACCTTGAGTTTGTGTCAGACTCCACAGGTTTAAGCACTCAGTCCTATAAAACTATCCTTATTTCAGGCAGCAGTTGCAAGTATTAGGTGCCCAGGGTACCTACACATCTGTCTGAGTTGGCTGCAACGTCGGGGGTTCTCACAACCCACTCTTTCTGATTCAATAATTTACTAAAATAACTCATAGGCTTCAGTTGTTTCCTGATTTAACAGGCAAATACTCTTATTTTTGAAATATAGTTTTCTAGTTACCAATTCTAGGTTGACAGTTATTTTCTCTCAATATTTTGAATATATGATGGTGTTGTGTCTGCCTTTTGCTATTGATAAATCTATAGTGGGTTTAGTTGTAGATTTTTTTGGTGATCTGTCTTTTATAAGATCTTCTCTTTGTCTTGAATATAAAGCAGTTTCATTAAAACTTCATCCTAATATAGATATATTTCTTTTTATTTATCCTGCTTGGGCTATGTTGTGAGTCCTGTATCTACTGTTTATCTTTCAGCAATTTTGGAAAATTTTCATTTTTTTCTTTTGAATTTTATCCTATTCTTCAATCTATTTTCACCGCGGGATTCTACTCCATCTGTATTAGGTCTTCTTATTGTGTTTTCTATGCTTTCACTTCTTTTTCTCTTCCTGCCTCATTCAAGCAGCTCTAATTTCCATTTAACTAATATAAATTAGTATATTTGGCTCTCTCTTTTGCTGTGTCTAATCTGGTATTTCACCCAAACTTCACATTTTATATTTTAAAATATATATATTTTTCAATGTAAAAGATACTACTTAGTTCTTATTAAAAATCTACCTGTTCATTTTGTTTACATTTAAAAAATATTTGTTCATGTTTTTAATTGAATTTCATTTTCTTAAACATCTTATGTGGAATGATTTTTATATTATGTATCTGAAAATTCACACATCTGAAATACTTGATAGCCATACATCTTATTTCTGCTTTTACATATGTTCTCTTCTTTATTTATTTGATGGTCTTTGATTTTGAGCTTATATTTATTTAATATTAAGCCATGGGATTGAAAAATTGCTAGCTCAAAAAGCGTGTGCTTTCTTCCAGAGATTTTTATTTCTTGTTGAAATCCAAAGGGTGTTCATAACTGGAGTCCCTGGCTTAATGAAGAAAACTCAACATCCACATCCACCTTGAAGCTTCCTCTAGCAAGCTCTAACTCTTTGGATAATATTATTTTTATCAGTATTTGCCCTCAGAATAGCATCTATCCTTATTATTCATTGCTTACCACTTAGAATTTGAAAAGTATGAATGTGTGTGTATGTGTGTACATATGCCTGCATGCTTGCATATTGAGAGAGAGAGAGAGAGAGAGAGAGAGAGACAGACATATGAGTGCTAAATCACTGAGGTTTGGACTTGATAGTCCTCACTAGTCATGTAAGCTAGGCATAAATCGAAACTTAGTTTTTATTAAATATCTAGTTTATGTTAAGGGATTCTTTAGAAATGCCAGTCTTCCACACTTGTAGAAATAGACACTTGTTGCTCTAATTTTTACAACAGACTGAATTTCTTCCTCCCTACAAACTATTCTCTGACTTTGTTAAGTGTATTTTATGAGATCACTTAACAAGAATCTATTGAATATATTTCTTGCATTATCTATATCCTGTTGTCCCATCTTTATACTTAAGTAGTACAAACTTTTACTGAGTATTTGTCATTTCTTACCTTTTTTTAGTGATTGAATGCTAGACATTCTGAACTGTTCCTATAGAAATGGTTGGTCTTCTAGTCCCCAGTTATGGTTTTATAGCTTTCTGCCACTCCTATGTACATCAATTATAATGACATTCAGAAACATATAATATGATGATGAAAGCATTATTATCCCTTAAGTCAAGAGTAATGATGATAATGATAGTTAAGGTATTTGAATGCTTCCTATTAGATACTATATTAGAACAACTGTTATTATAATTTTATAGATGAGGATGAATAATTTGCACAAGACCACACAGCTTATATTAATGCAAGTATTAGTATTTTATTTTCTCATCTGAAATATGTAAAAATAACAAACTAAGGAGAGTTCTTAATGATAAACACAAAATGTTGGTAGTAATTACTAGATTTCCCATCATATCTCCATTTACATTTATTGTTGCCTCAGTTCCTGACCATGTTTTGCAAAATATGTTGCAGAATGATTCTCATTCTTCAGGATGGCTAGATTGGGTGACTGTATGCAGCTTCTTTTATTTCCAAACACAGGGAACCTGTATCAAGCTTGGGCCCATGCTGCTTTATTCTATCTTTAGACTTTTAGAGAATCCAGAATTAGCTTGAATGAGTCTAGACACAAACCATCAACCAGCGGCATGTTTCCATAATATTAACCATTTACTTTGAGTTTTGTTGGTGTTGCCTGCTTACGGGAATATTTGAGCTTGGTCTCTAATCACATTTGATGCATATTTTTACAAATCTCTTATTTGACTAACATGTTCAGTTTAAAATGTATATACCTTTAAGCATGAAACATTAAGTTTGGTTGGTAATGGACTCATTACTGTGTTCCAAATATCTGCACAGTGCTAAAAATGAAAATATTGGAACTGTACAATTTGGCAAATTGAAAATACTAACAAATCCTACTGTAGAATGTCCATGAAAGAAATGTGTTTCCCTTAAACTTATCCTGACAAAAGAGAAACATATAAAAAGATGATGATTCACTAAAAAACTGAACATGCAAGCATCAATTGTAGAATCTTAAGGAAGCCAGTAATTCCCTCACACTCTACAGAGGAAATAATTTCTCTACAGAGAAATAACTTTTTTGTTCTTTTAAATTTTTTTCCTTGCTTAATTTTAGTCTTCGTTGTAAGGAAAAAGCTCGTTTTCTAGAGGGACCTGGCCGAAGCAATACCTTTTGACAGTGTGGTCAGAAAGAGAGCAAATCTTTCCTTTTTGTTAAAAACTATTGGTAATGAACTTCATCTTTTGACTTTTCCCCAGCTTATTTGGATTCCTCAGTTTAACTTCCATTTCTCTTAAAGCACAACGAAAACGTTCTAGTTGTTAGGACATCTACCTTAAATGCTAAGAAGATGTTCAAGTTTTTAACTCCTAAGAATAAAAAACGAAATAGCAGGGAAGAGCTAAACTAGGAGCTAATGGAAGTCGGTTTATTCTATATTAAGAAATTTCTAAATGCAAAAGCTTTATAGCAAGAAACTGATGATCTTATATATGAAAAAATCTTTTTTTTTTTTTTTTTTTTTTTTTTTTTTTTTGGTGAAAGGAAGAGTTCTATGAAAGCAGGTAAATTTACAACCAAATTGTAGGGTAGTAATAGCAAAATCATGGGATTATGTTAATCTAAAAAATAAGTAAATGAAAAACTAACATGATTGGTGATGAAATATGGATTGTTTTAATAAATATTTATTTTGAGTGTCTTATTCTATGTTATTTTTAGAGGACTGCATAAACTATAATTATTGCTGTCTTTGGTGTCCAGCCAGGTCATACCTTCATCTTTCAACAGCACATTTGAGTTGCATGTTATTCTTTATACAGGACTAAACAGATCCTGATTTGCAATACATTTCCTATTGCGGAAATGTTACAAAATTATTCAGTGACCGCAGTAATGCTTATATTATAAATTCATTTTATTGTATTTAACATATATTAAATGCCAGACACTATTCTGACCACTTAACATATTTTTCATTTATGTCATATGGTAATTGAATATTTGTATACTGCTTTAAACCTTAAAAAATTAAAGAAACTCCATTGATTTGTAGAGTTCCGTGCCGTTTTCTTCTCTTGTTAGCTTTTCTATTACCAATCAACACATTTAATCTCTTTCCTGCTACCCACACTAATGTGTTAAAACACTTCGTACTTCCTGCAAATATTCTTTTCTTCTTAAAACATTTAAAAAAAAATTTCAAAAAGTTGTTTGCTCACTCTACATTTTTGGATTATTTACTTCAGTAAAAGATTCCAAAAATTTGCAAAGACGATTTCAACTGCAGATAAATCATTCCATTCTCTTTTTTTTCACTTTCTAAAACATTCATTCAATATTAACAGCCAATTCTGCATTCTTTTCTAAGTAATAACGTCAATGGTTAAATGCTTCAAAATTAAGTTCTTACTTTATGATTTTGGTAGTGTTTTCCATTTTGATGAAATACAAATGTGAAATTTTTCAGGTTTATCATACTTAGGTACCATATGTGATCCTTTACAAAGCTGCTTTATTAATGAAGAAAAAGGACTCATTTCTGCTTTTACTATAGCCCATGAACTTGGGCACACGTAAGTACCTTCTGTCACCTCCTTGATGTGCATTCTATTTATCTTTGCACAGAATGTCTGAAATTCCATCTTCAGTTGAGTAATTAGCACCTTTTTTTCTTCATAAAATGTTATTAGTGTAATTTTCTTCCCTGAAATGCTAACTCTGGCTCTTTTGTGATCTATGTTAGGTCAGACAGGCTGCACAGATCAACAGACTAAGCAAAGAACTAGAACTTGGGAATTCTTTTATTTCCTTTACTGTATTGGATACATGACAAGCACTTCTGGCCTCTGTCTCTTGTTATCCTATATATGACCAGGTACTGTCCTCTACCATTTTATGGGAGGGCCTGCATGGGCTCCTGGTTCTGGGGGACTCCCCCAAATATTTGTAATACCAACTCATTTCTTGCTCTCAGTAATGTACCCCAACAGAGGATATTGCCCATGGGAATTTCTTAGTTACTAAAAGATTTTTTTTTAAGTTTTCACTTTTTCCATAGTTACTCATAAAAATTTGGGATTCTCTTACCTTTTCCTGCATTACTGAAAAATATGCTGGGGTTCTATGTTATAAGAATAGAGGCCGTGATTTCTCATGATACCCTTGGAGCTCCCATGGAAAATCAGAAACCCCTACAAATGTATCCTCTGAAAAAAGATTCTAAATGTACCCCTCAGAACTCCTGGTGTTTCTTTGTTATCTGCTAATAAGGACCTGAGTCTAGAGTTGCCTGTGTTAGTTTGACCACATTTAATTTCCTATTCATGCCTTGAGATATCATTAGAACATTCAAGGGGAATAATAATTTCAAATGGAGATAATTTTTAGTAAACGATCATCTCTTCAGTTCCTTTTTTGCATGGTTATATCTCATAATCATCAACAAGCTACACACTTTATTTTGTAAGTTGTTTATGAAGTAGGGGGATAGGATGAGCAGAATATCTGAGGACAGTAGAAGTAGTGCAGCAACATCTGGGTAGCACTGTGTGCTGGTTTTCAAGGCTGCTGACCAGTAGAAGACTATTTTTGCAGAGTACCATCTTAGATATTTGTTTTCTTCCTGAGAAACTCTTTAGGTGTCTCTAGTATATGGGTAAGTTGTTTAATTTAAAAAATGGTTTAAATACAAATTTTAGCAGGCAAGGATCTGAATTAAGTGGTTTCAGTGTTCCTTTTAAACTTGAGCTTATACTTGAGTTCCCCCCCAGATTGTATAGGATCTGCTGCCGACGTGCTAATTACTTAATAATTAAGTCATGAAGATTTGACTGCTCTTTAGGAATGTTTTTATTATTGTAGTTCTGTTGAGCATCACTTAGGAAGTATGGACCTGAAATAGTATTTAGGGTCTTTCAGATAAAATAGATGGATACTGTAGAATGATGAGAATTGGGGATTCACGAAGTTCTTGTGATATTGTAGCCATAGTCAATGGTCTAGAATTTAGTGTGGTATTACCTTTACCTAATCTCTATCCACACACATCTCTATCCACAACATGGGATATCCATGTCGAACCTGCAGGAACTTTTTTTTTTAATCAATGCTGTGGTCCATATTGTGATGAGGTGCAACAGAGTCCAAATATTTTGATTGTGTAGATTCAGATGCCAGATCACCAGCCTATAATATTTCTCAGCCATCAGGTACTTCTAAACATGAACATTGTAAGGCCTTATGCATAGATGGAGTTCAAATTATGATATAAGCATATTTATCTATATTTTATATTGTATTATAATGTGACTATAAAGGATCTGTTACTAATATTGTATGCATCTTTTGATATTCCTTTTAAGTGTTTATTTTTATTTTTAGACTTGGTGTTCAACATGATGATACTCCTAGATGTAGAGAAATGAATGTTACACAATATCATGTAATGGCCCCTGTTTTAAGTTTTCACATGAGTCCTTGGAGCTGGTCAAACTGTAGTCGGAAATACATTACTGAATTCCTAGAGTAAGTAAATTTATGTTACATAATTGAACATGTATTCAATTATAAGATTTGAAATCGATATTTTTAAAAGTAGTTCAATTTCTGTTTAACTTTTTCTTGTTTAAATTTATGTTTACTTTCACTGTACAAATGGATGTTTAAGAACAAGAAGAGTTGTGTGTGTGTGTGTGTATATATATATATAATTTCACTCTTTAAAATTAATATTTTTATTGTAGTTCAGACCTAGCTATTATTTTTTTATCCTGGATTATTTCTTGTGATGAAAACTATGTTTGATGGGAGACTTATGGGAATTCCAGTTTCCTTCTGTGTTTTTGAGTTTTTTCGAAGTGACTAGGTAATATTTTGAGAAAAATTTTTGTGGCTGAAGTTTGAGGTGCACCTGAAGGACAGAGAATAGCTAAAGTCAAACTATGAATTATTCTGATAGTTCTCTAAAGTCACAGAGATGTCGAGTCTCTAACTTTACATAGTCTTTCAGGAGCTCTTTGTAGCTCTGAAGAGAGGTAGTAGATCCAGGTTTTTCTTGCTTTCTCCACCTTCCTTCAGGTTTCTCTGCTTCCCAATTTCTTTTATCCAAATGGTGTTTCTTTCTCAGTCACTGAAACTTTTCCAAAAGGCAAGCCTGAGCTCCTTCCCAATAATCTTTTTGTATAAATATAACACTACTTCACTTCTTCTACTGATATATTCTAACCATCAATTTAACAGTGTTAGTATTTTCTAATTCCCTCTCTCTGTATGAAACCTAAGGGAACAAATAAAATCATGCTTTGGAATATATATTTATAAATATATCCTCGAATTATAACCAACAGTGATAATACATACTTCTATGGGAGCTTGACTTAAAAGCACAACTTATATTTGCTGATCTGTACAGAATTGTATATAGCTTTGTTCAATGGTTAAAAATACTGATGTGACGTGTAAAAATACCAATGGTGTGATTTTCTCTTTAGAAGAGGGTAGTATTTTGATTTTCTTCAAAGGAAATTTTTTTTTTTAATTATACTTTAAGTTCTAGGGTACATGAGCATAACGTGCAGGTTTGTTACATATGTATACTTGTGCCATGTTGCTGTGCTGCACCCATCAACTCGTCAGCACCCATCAACTTCTCATTTACATCAGGTATAACTCCCAATGCAATCCCTCCCCCCTCCCCCCTCCCTGTGATAGGCCCCGGTGTGTGATGTTCCCCTTCCTGAGTCCAAGTGATCTCATTGTTCAGTTCCCACCTATAAGTGAGAACATGCGGTGTTTGGTTTTCTGTTCTTGTGATAGTTTGCTAAGAATGATGGTTTCCAGCTGCATCCATGTCCCTACAAAGAACACAAACTCATCCTTTTTGATGGCTGCATAGTATTCCATGGTGTATATGTGCCACATTTTCTTAATCCAGTCTGTCACTGATGGACATTTGGGTTGATTCCAAGTCTTTGCTATTGTGAATAGTGCCGCAATAAACATACGTGTGCATGTGTCTTTATAGCAGCATGATTTATAATCCTTTGGGTATATACCCAGTAATGGGACGGCTGGGTCATATGGTACATCTAGTTCTAGATTCTTGAAGAATCGCCATAGTGTTTTCCCTAATGGTTGAACTAGTTTACAATCCCACCAACAGCGTAAAAGTGTTCCTATTTCTCCACATCCTCTCCAGCACCTGTTGTTTCCTGACTTTTTAATGATTGCCATTCTAACTGGTGTGAGATGGTATCTCACTGTGGTTTTGATTTGCATTTCTCTGATGGCCAGCGATGATGAGCATTTTTTCATGTGTCTATTGGCTGTATGAATGTCTTCTTTTGAGAAATGTCTGTTCATATCCTTTGCCTACTTTTTGATGTGGTTGTTTGGTTTTTTCTTGTAAATTTGTTTGAGTTCTTTGTGTGTTCTGGGTATTAGCCCTTTGTCAGATGAGTAGATTGCAAAAATGTTCTCCCATTCTGTAGGCTGCCTGTTCACTCTGATGGTAGTTTCTTTTGCTGTGCAGAAGCTCGTTAGTTTAATGAGATCCCATTTGTCAATTTTGGCTTTTGCTGCCATTGCTTTTGGTGTTTTAGACATGAAGTCCTTGCCCATGCCTATGTCCTGAATGGTACTACCTAGGTTTTCTTCTAGGGTTTTTATGGTATTAGGTCTAACATTTAAGTCTCTAATCCATCTTGAATTAATTTTCGTATAAGGAGTAAGGAAAGGATCTAGTTTCAGCTTTCTATTTATGGCTAGCCAATTTTCCCAGCACCATTTATTAAATAGGGAATCCTTTCCCCATTTCTTGTTTCTCTCAGGTTTGTCAAAGATCAGATGGTTGTAGATGTGTGGTATTATTTCTGAGGACTCTGTTCTGTTCCATTGGTCTAGATCTCTGTTTTGGTACCAGTCCCATGCTGTTTTGATTACTGTAGCCTTGTAGTATAGTTTGAAGTCAGGTAGCATGATGCCTCCAGCTTTGTTCTTTTGACTTAGGATTGTCTTGGAGATGCGGGCTCTTTTTTGGTTCCATATGAACTTCAAAGCAGTTTTTTCCAATTCTGTGAAGAAACTCATTGGTAGCTTGATGGGGATGGCATTGAATCTATAAATAACCTTGGGCAGTATGGCCATTTTCACGATATTGAGTCTTTCTATCCATGAGCATGGTATGTTCTTTCCTCTTTTATTTCACTGAGCAGTGGTTTGTAGTTCTCCTTGAAGAGGTCCTTTACATCCCTTGTAAGTTGGATTCCTAGGTATTTTATTCTCTTTGAAGCAATTGTGAATGGAAGTTCATTCATGATTTGGCTCTCTGTTAGTCTGTTACTGGTGTATACGAATGCTTGTGATTTTTGCATATTAATTTTGTATCCTGAGACTTTGCTGAAGTTGCTTATCAGCTTAAGGAGATTTTGGGCTGAGACAATGGGGTTTTCTAAATATACAATCATGTCATCTGCAAAGAGGGACAATTTGACTTCTTCTTTTCCTAACTGAATACCCCTGATTTCTTTCTCTTGCCTGATTGCCCTAGCCAGAACTTCCAACACTATGTTGAATAGGAGTGGTGAGAGGGGGCATCCCTGTCTTGTGCCAGTTTTCAAAGGGAATTTTTCCAGTTTTTGCCCATTCAGTATGATATTGGCTGTGGGTCTGTCATAAATAGCTCTTATTATTTTGAGGTATGTTCCATCAATACCGAATTTATTGAGCGTTTTTAGTATGAAGGGCTGTTGAATTTTGTCAAAAGCCTTTTCTGCATCTATTGAGATAATCATGTGGTTCTTGTCTTTGGTTCTGTTTTAATGCTGTATTATGTTTATTGATTTGCGAATGTTGAACCAGCCTTGCATCCCAGGGATGAAGCCCACTTGATCATAGTGGATAAGTTTTTTGATGTGCTGCTGAATCCGGTTTGCCAGTATTTTATTGAGGATTTTTGCATCGATGTTCATCAGGGATATTGGTCTAAAATTCTCTTTTTTTGTTGTGTCTCTGCCAGGCTTTGGTATCAGGATGATGTTGGCCTCCTAAAATGAGTTAGGGAGGATTCCCTCTTTTTCTATTGATTGGAATAGTTTCAGAAGGAATGGTGCCAGCTCCTCCTTGTACCTCTGGTAGAATTCAGCTGTGAATCCATCTGGTCCTGGACTTTTTTTCATTGGTAGGCTATTAATTATTTCGTCAATTTCAGAGCCTGCTATTGGTCTATTCAGGGATTCAACTTCTTCCTGGTTTAGTCTTGGAAGAGTGTAAGTGTCCAGGAAATTATCCATTTCTTCTAGATTTTCTAGTTTATTTGCGTAGAGGTGTTTATAGTATTCTCTGATGGTAGTTTGTATTTCTGTGGGGTCGGTGGTGATATCCCCTTGATCATTTTTTATTGCGTCTATTTGATTCTTCTCTCTTTTCTTCTTTATTTGTCTTGCTAGCGGTCTGTCAATTTTGTTGATCTTTTCAAAAAACCAACTCCTGGATTCATTGATTTTTTGGAGGGTTTTTTGTGTCTCTATCTCCTTCAGTTCTGCTCTGATCTTAGTTATTTCTTGCCTTCTGCTAACTTTTGAATGTGTTTGCTCTTGCTTCTCTAGTTCTTTTAATTGTGATGTTAGAGTGTCAATTTTAGATCTTTCCTGCTTTCTCTTGTGGGCATTTAGTGCTATAAATTTCCCTCCACACACTGCTTTAAATGTGTCCCAGAGATTCTGGTATGTTGTATCTTTGTTCTCATTGGTTTCAAAGAACATCTTTATTTCTGCCTTCATTTCGTTATGTACCCAGTAGTGATTCAGGAGTAGGTTGTTCAGTTTCCATGTAGTTGAGCGGTTTTGATTGAGTTTCTTAGTCCTGAGTTCTAGTTTGATTGCACTGTGGTCTGAGAGACAGTTTGTCATAATTTCTGTTCTTGTACATTTGCTGAGGAGTGCTTTACTTCCAATTACGTGGTCAATTTTGGAGTAAGTATGATGTGGTGCTGAGAAGAATGTATATTCTGTTGATTTGGGCTGGAGAGTTCTATAGATGTCTATTAGGTCTGCTTGCTGCAGAGATGAGTTCAATTCCTGGATATCCTTGTTAACTTTCTGTCTCGTTGATCTGTCTAATGTTGACAGTGGAGTGTTGAAGTCTCCCATTATTATTGTATGGGAGTCTAAGTCTCTTTGTAAGTCTCTAAGGACTTGCTTTATGAATCTGGGTGCTCCTGTATTGGGTGCATATATATTTAGGATAGTTAGCTCTTCCTGTTGAATTGATCCCTTTACCATTATGTAATGGCCTTCTTTGTCTCTTTTGATCTTTGATGGTTTAAAGTCTGTTTTATCAGAGACTAGTATTGCAACCCCCGCTTTTTTTTGTTCTCCATTTCCTTGGTAGATCTTCCTCCATCCCTTTATTTTGAGCCTATGCGTGTGTCTGCATGTGAGATGGGTCTCCTGAATACAGCAGACTGATGGGTCTTGACTCTTTATCCAGTTTGCCAGTCTGTGTCTTTTAATTGGAGCATTTAGTCCATTTACATTTAAGGTTAATATTGTTATGTGTGAACTTGATCCTGCCATTATGATATTAACTGGTTATTTTGCTCGTTAGTTGATGCAGTTTCTTCCTAGCCTCGATGGTCTTTACATTTTGGCATGTTTTTGCAATGGCTGGTACCGGTGGTTCCTTTCCATGTTTAGTGCTTCCTTCAGGGTCTCTTGTAAGGCAGGCCTAGTGGTGACAAAATCTCTAAGCATTTGCTTATCTGTAAAGGATTTTATTTCTCCTTCACTTATGAAACTTAGTTTGGCTGGATATGAAATTCTCGGTTTAAAATTCTTTTCTTTAAGAATGTTGAATATTGCCCCCCACTCTCTTCTGGCTTGTAGAGTTTCTGCCGAGAGATCTGCTGTTAGTCTGATGGGCTTCCCTTTGTGGGTAACCCGACCTTTCTTTCTGGCTGCCCTTAAGATTTTTTCCTTCATTTCAACTTTGGTGAATCTGGCAATTGTGTGTCTTGGAGTTGCTCTTCTCGAGGATTATCTTTGTGGCATTCTCTGTATTTCCTGAATCTGAATGTTGGCCTGCCCTACTAGGTTGGGGAAGTTCTCCTGGATGATATCCTGCGAGTGTTTTCCAACTTGGTTCCATTTTCCCCCTCAGTTTCAGGCACCCCAATCAGACGTAGATTTGGTCTTTTTACATAATCCCATACTTCTTGCAGGCTTTGTTCATTTCTTTTTCTTCTTTTTTCTTTTGGTTTCTCTTCTCGCTTCATTTCATTCATTTGATCCTCAATCGCTGATACTCTTTCTTCCAGTTGATCGAGTCGGTTACTGAAGCTTGTGCATTTGTCACGTATTTCTCGTGTCATGGTTTTCATCTCTTTCATTTCGTTTATGACCTTCTCTGCATTAATTACTCTAGCTATCAATTCTTCCACTTTTTTTTCAAGATTTTTAGTTTCTTTGCGCTGGGTACGTAATTCCTCCTTTAGCTCTGAGAAGTTTGATGGACTGAAGCCTTCTTTTCTCATCTCGTCAAAGTCATTCTCCGTCCAGCTTTGATCCGTTGCTGGCGATGAGCTGCGCTCCTTTGCCGGGGGAGATGCGCTCTTATTTTTTGAATTTCTGGCTTTTCTGCCCTGCTTTTTCTCCATATTTGTGGTTTTATCTGCCTCTGGTCTTTGATGATGGTGATGTAATGATGGGGTTTTGGTGTAGGTGTCCTTCCTGTTTGATAGTTTTCCTTCTAACAGTCAGGACCCCCAGCTGTAGGTCTGCTGGAGATTGCTTGAGGTCCACTCCAGACCCTGTTTGCCTGGGTATCAGCAGCAGAGGCTGCAGAAGATAGAATATTGCTGAACAGCGAGTGTACCTGTCTGATTCTTGCTTTGGAAGCTTCCTCTCAGGGGTGTACTCCACCCTGTGAGGTGTGGGGTGTCAGACTGCCCCTAGTGGGGGATGTCTCCCAGTTAGGCTACTCAGGGGTCAGGGACCCACTTGAGCAGGCAGTCTGTCCCTTCTCAGATCTCAACCTCCGTGTTGGGAGATCCACTGCTCTCTTCAAAGCTGTTAGACAGAGTTGTTTGCGTCTGCAGAGGTTTCTGCTGCTTTTTTGTTGTTGTTGTTGTTTAGCTGTACCCTATCCCCAGAGGTGGAGTCTACAGAGACAGGCAGGTTTCCTTGAGCTGCTGTGAGCTCCACCCAGTTGGAGCTTCCCAGGGGCTTTGTTTACCTACTTAAGCCTCAGCAATGGCGGGCACCCCTCCCCCAGCCTGTATGCTGCCTTATGGTTAGATCGCAGACTGCTGTGCTAGCAGTGAGGGAGGCTCCGTGGGTGTGGGACCCCCCCCCCCGGCCAGGTTTGGGATATAATCTCCTGGTGTGCCCGTTTGCTTAAAGGGCAGTATTGGGGTGGGAGTTACCCGATTTTCCAGGTGTTGTGTGTCTCAGTTCCCCTGGCTAGGAAAAGGGATTCCCTTCCCCATTGTGCTTCCCAGGTGAGGCGATGCCTCGCCCTGCTTCAGCTCTCGCTGGTTGGGCTGCAGCAGTTGACCAGCACCGATTGTCCGGCTCTCCCTAGTGAGATGAACCCAGTACCTCAGTTGAAAATGCAGAAATCACCGGTCTTCTGTGTCGTTCGCGCTGGGAGTTGGAGACTAGAGCTGTTCCTTTTAGGCCATCTTGCTCCGCCCCCCAGGAAATTTTTAAGGTTACATGTTCATTTAATTGGAAAATTTATATTTTTCCTTTTAGCCAGTAAAATTTTTCAAAAAATGATTTATTTTAATTATTGCAGTGGGACAAATTGTTGCTCTTAGCCCAATTGGAATAGCTGTATATTTCCACAGAGTTTTCTGCATACTGGACATTGCGTGGTAAATTAGGAGTAATATATATGTTTCTCATGCTTTTGCCTAAGTCATTCAAACCTATCATGTATTCTGATAGCATGCTAAAAATATATTACCACTGTCAATTTACAGATGAGGAGACTGTGGTTCAGGGAGATAGGGAGATTAAAAGATTTGTCCATGGCCATGCATCTTGGGAATTGATGGAACCAAAATATAAGCTCCCAAAACCAGTGATCGATTCTGCTATATTCCCTCCTCGAAAGACCTCTTGAGGTGGAGACAGCATGCAACTTTTTGAAGCTTCTTTGTTGTTGTTGTTGTTTAGGACTAGGAATATACTTTCTCAAGTGATTTTAAAATTTGTTTTCCAACATTTTAACAGTTAGTCATTACACTTGAGGCATTACTATTGGATAGCAAAGTAGACCAAAAGTGTGATATGGATGTATGCTTCATAAATAATGTTCTGATGAATTTCTGTTTATTGCTTATCATTTTTTAAAATTGCCACCTTCAAGGTGGTTGTGGGGATCAAGTGCAAACATGCATATTAAAGGTCCTTTGTAAGCTGTGAGGTCATCCTTATGTGTAGGAACATTGCTATACTGATAGTGATGTGAGTTGGTTTAAGTTATGAATAAATACTGATATTCTCTTTGAAAGTAAAGAACTACAGAAAATGTGATAGAGAATCATACTGGAATGCATCCATTGTATTAGTAATATTTTATTTTCTGTCATTGGTACAGTACTGGCTACGGGGAATGTCTTCTTGACAAACCAGATGAAGAAATATATAATCTGCCTTCAGAACTTCCTGGATCACGATATGATGGAAACAAGCAGTGTGAACTTGCGTTTGGTCCTGGGTCACAAATGTGTCCCCATATAGTAAGAAAAGATAATTCCTTTATTTTGTTTGAAAACTACCATAAAGTTATGCTTAGAATTTATTTCAAAATGTGTTTATTCTCTTGAACTAAATATAGCTTTTAAGTCTGATAATTTAGTATTCGTCAAAAAGAGGTTAAGAAAAGGAAAATTAAAACTTATTGACTACTTATTATGTGTCAGGTACTGTTTGGGGTACTTAAAACTTATCTTTGTTAACTCTCACAAATCCCTATGCAGTATTCTCATTTAGAAAATAGGGAAGTTATATAATTTGAAAATTAAAAGCATTGAAATATTAATTTTCAAATGATATTATTTCGAGTTTAAGGAGAAAATATAGGTGTTTTGAATCTGAATTGTTTTAAAGGCACCAGGAATCTAACTAATAGAGTGCATTTTCCTTTACATATATTTGAATCCAAAAGAATTAAATTTGGAGCATATTGTTTAGTTTTCATTGAGCTATTATTTTATAATATTTTGAGGATTTTTCATAGACGAGATACTTTTTTCATTGAAATAGTCGATCCTAACACTTTTATTGGATCTATAATTATGATTTTCTTTTATATGAATGTAAATTTAGGATTTAGTTTGGAATAAATGTCACTACTTTGGTGAATCCATGCTTTACTTTTCCATGTAGAGTACTCATTCAGTTTTCCTTATTCCCTATATATTTTTGCCTAATTGCTTCCCTACCTACTAGGTTGTGAGGATCATTGGACCAGGAATGTTGACTTACTCAGTCATTAAAATAAATATCTATGTCTATTCCGAGGGTCCAGTTTAGGATTTGTCACACAGTACATGCCACAAAATAAATACTTATTGAATGTTGAATGAATGGATTAATTAGAGAATGCAGGACAGGCAAAGCTCATTTCACATAGTGACTATTCTTCCTAAAACCTTAAATTTCAATAAGCCTTTAAACATTCACGGTGACGTGGGGAAGATTTACCTTAAAATATCATCATAAAAGATACATTTCTTTCCAATCTGATTTAGACACTAAATAAATTCTGAATTTAAATTCAAAAAAAGAAATGAATCATATTGGGTATAGCTCATATGACCCTCTGTGGACTTTTGTTTCTTTTGAAAACTTCAGAGCCCTTTGTTCAAATGTTGAAAGTATGCATTATATTCACAAAATAGGAAACTTCAGTATACATTATACATTATTTCAATGCAGATTATTCATACATTCTACCATTGTATCGAAAGCGGCTTCTGGCAACTTCTTATGAATAACATTTAACAATAAAAAGTTCTTTAGAAAAATATCTTGCAAAGAGAGAAAACTATCTGAAATAATTTTGAAAATTTCCACTCCAATTTATAACTCCTATTCTATGTATGAATAAAGTTTAAAAAAAATGTTTTAAAGAAAATGTCACAATTTTATGTATTTAGAAGAAAATTAATGACTAGAACTTACTTAGTAAAAAAATTTGCTGATTAGTTTCAGCTTCTACCATAGAACCAGGAAATAGATCAATTTATAAACCAACGTGTAGTACTGAATTGAACCAGTGTTGTAGTGTTATCCTTACACTGGCTTGCCTGCCTTTTGTCACTCAGGAGAATATATGCATGCATCTGTGGTGCACAAGTGCAGAAAAGCTTCACAAAGGCTGTTTCACTCAACATGTGCCACCAGCAGATGGAACAGACTGTGGTCCTGGAATGGTAGGTTTTCTTGAAGGGTGAGTCTTGTATAAAGATATTATCCAAGGATGTGATTGCTCTGCATTTTCGCACCCTGTTTGTTATTTGCTGTCAACTTTTCTTAACTGCAGGCAATTATTATTGCCATGTTTGATATAGTACATTGTCAACTGAATTAAATTTTTAATTGTACCCTATTTCTAAGCTATGGCAGATGAATATTAAAGTTTTATATAGTTAGCATATAAATAATTACATGGATATATAGTTATCTATGTATATTATAGCATTGTTGTTAAAATTGAGGACAGATATAACAGTCCTAATATTTTGGCAAATTCTACAAATTCAGGGATGTTTCCATTTCATGTTTTCTCCCTTGAAACTCAGTTAATACAATTGAAAGTTTTAACTGGCTTCTTTAGACCTTATTGTTTCTAAGTCTATCAGGATACATTATACTGCTAAAATCAACCACCTACTGTGCTGCGTCTTTATTATTCCAACAGTCATGAACTTATTTAAAACTGTAAACATGATGTTGAATGATAACGCTTACCATGATAATGAAAAGTGTCTTGTGAGAGGATGAAGTCAGAGTGTACTTTGTGCTCCAGGACCTCAGTGGCCAGTGTTGACTACATTAAGTGTTTAGTCTGTCAGCATCTCTGAGCTCCCTCAGTGTAAAAGGAACACTTCTTTGGCAATGGATTGGCTAATTCTGCCTCTTTGTTATTTTCACATTAGCCAAAATAGATAAACTTCTTAAAAATAAGGTCAGTTCAGTAGCTGAACTTGTGCCTTTACCACCTCTTGCTTCATTGAAATATTTATACTAGCTATTGCTTTTCTCTTGAGTCACTTGCATCAAAAGATGTGTGTTTCCTATGAATATTGCTCACATCACAAATTAATTGGTTACTAATATTTTATTTGGAACTTCAAATTTTGTAGCAGCTGAAGTACTCATTGAAATCATCTAACACACTAATAACCTTTTTGCAATTTTAGGATGAATGTTCTAGTGGGCTTTTTCAGTTCAGCTGGCTTTGAATTTTAAAATTTGATCTTTATATAACATTTCTATTTGTTGGATAAGAATTATTTAAAGGACTTTACTTTTTTCTCAGTTCCTGTGACTAGTATTAGTAGATAGCTTTTTGAGTAAAAGGTGGCATTTATGAGAGTAACTACGTGAGGCTGAGCAGAGGAAAAAAAATCTTTTCGAAGTATGAATGCTGGGCTGCTGATATTGGCAAATTTGAAGATGTTCACCTGATTAAAATCCAGGACTGGCACCTTCCTCTGTTCCTCAGCAACTTTTCAAGTTACTGTATGCCATGAACCTTCAGGATTGATTGCCTGTGGCAAAAGTAGTAATTGATATATTTACAAATATTAAGAGATATACTATTTATAGCTAATTTATTAATATTCTAAATCCAGTTAGGGCATAAACATGATTTTTTGAAATTAAGGTATATATAAGTATAATGCATAGATCTTAGGTATGCAATTTGATGAATTTTAACAAATGTAGATGCACATATAGCCAACATCCCAATAAAAATTTCTATCACTTTAAAAAGTTCAGTTGTGGCTGGGTGCGGTGACTCAGGCCTGTAATCCCAGCACTTTGGGGGACCAAGGCAGGCAGATCACCTGAGATCAAGAGTTCAAGACCAACCGGGCCAACATGGCGAAACCCTGTCTCTACAAAAAATACAAAAATTAGCCAGACATGATGGCAGGCAGCTACCTGTAATCCCAGCTACTCAGGAGACTGATTCAGGAGAATCACTTGTACCTGGGAGGCGGAGGTTGCAGTGAGCCGAGATCATGCCATTGCACTACTAGGGGACAAGAGTGAGACTTCCTCTCAAAAAATAAATAAATAAATAAATAAATAAATAAACCAACAACAACAAAAATTCAGTTGTGCCTCTTTCGAGACAACTTTCCTTCCTTCCAGAGAAAACTCCTTTTCTGATTTTTATTTCCAGAGATTCGTTTTTTCTTGTTCTTGTCAGAAAAGAGCGTCCTCTGTTTTGAAGGAGTGGAATGGAACAGGCGTCTTTTGTTCAACATATTTTTAAACTTCATCCATATTATCGTATGCATTAGCAGTTCATTCCTTTATACCACAATATAATTCAGCTATACAGATGTACTGTAATTTATCAATTCTCCTGTCAATAGATATTGAATCATTTCTGGTGTTTGATTATTATGAATAAAACTGCCATGAACGTCCCTATACAAGTCTTCTTGTAGACATATGTTTGTTCTTCTCTTGGCATCGAATTGCTGGATCATAGGGTAAGTGTATGTTTAACATCATAAGAAAGTGCCAAACAATTTTCTGAAGTATGTGCACCATTTTAGACTCCCCCCAGCAATGGAGGAAAGTTCCAATTACTCTGTATTTCTTGCCGACTTTTGATACTGTTAGTCTTTTAAAAATATTTGGCCATTCGACTAGGTATAAAATGGAATCTCATTGTGGTTTTAACTTGTATTTCCATGATTATTATCAACCTTGTGCATTTTTTCATGTGCTTATTAGCCATTTGAATATTTTCCCATTGAGATGGTAGGATAGGCATGGATTTATTGAGATTCAAGGTAAATGTGATGAAATGCTAAGATTTACTTTAGAGCCAATACAAATTAAAAGCAAAGGTGGTATTTGGGGTAGCATCATGTGGATTATAATAGATATAAATTCTCTTTTTAAAATTAATAAAACACAGTGAACCCCTATATATTTAGCTGTATTCAGTATTAAATAAATCTTTTATTGAAGGGACATTTGAAACAAATATTCTATAATTTTGCCTTAACATTCTTCTTTATTCTGTTTATCTTGTGACTATCTAATGAGTCTGTGTGCTGAACACTTTTGCTAGTAAATCAATTTGTGTGAAGACATGATGAACCCTTCTGATAATGACTTAATTTTACTACATGGTGAATAGTATAATATTATAACATTTTCATGCTCTAGTCTCTCAAATTATTTTTTAAAAAGATTAAGGATTACTTAAATTGTTCATGCAAGATGCTTACAAAATGCACATGCACACAGCACATTATGATTTTTTTTTCCACTTCTAATATGGCTTTCTTATATTGAATGACTTTTTCTAATGGAGAGCACAAAGCATTTTTACTGCTATAAGCTTGGCTATAGGATTCATTCAATCAGCAAAGATTTATCAAGGGCCTACTATGTCAGGCACTATTTTAGGTACACTATTCCTCATTTTCTTCTGTTGCTGTAGGATACATGAGTTAACAAAACAATGTTACTGGGGGTCCTTGCTCCCAGAGCCCCCAAGATGGTGGTGGGCCACTTCCAAAATGGTGGCAGGCAGCTTCCAAGATGGTGGCAAGCCTTGTTTTCTCTGACCTGGGGTTCTTGGCCTCATGGATTCCAAGGAATGGAATCTTGGGCCATGCGGTGAGTGTTACAGCTCTATTAGAAGCCATGGGTCATGGAAAAGAACCATGGAACCCAGTGACTAGTGTTCAGCTCGATTGGGATGAACCCAGGCACTTAGCCATGCAGGAACAATGGCAAGCCTTTAGCCCAATCAGGAGCAGCAATGGGTGTCTCACTGAATCAGGAGCACAGCAGACACCGTGTTGGATCCGGAGGGATGGAAGTCAGTGGCAGGTCTGAGAGGGCAGCAAACAGCCGTGGTAGATGGTGAGTGAAAGCTCAGCTTGAGCCATAACAAACATGGACCAGAAGAGAGTGCAGCTGCAAGATTTAATAGAGTGTAAACAGAGCTCCCATACAAAGGGAGGGGACCCAAAGAGGGTAGCTGTTGCAGGCTCGAATGTCTGGGTTTATATCCGGATCATTGTCCCTCCTGCTGTGCTCTCAGGCGATAGATGATTGGCTATTTCTTTACCTCCTGTGTTTGCCTAATTAGCATTTTAGTGAGCTCTCTTTACTACCTGATTGGTTGGGTGTGAGCTAAGTTGCAAGCCCTGTGTTTAAAGGTGGATGCAGTCACCTTCCCAGCTAGGCTTAGGGATTCTTAGTCGGCCTAGGAAATCCAGCTAGTCCTGTCTCTCAACAAGATCTCTGCCCTCATGTAGCTTAAGTTCTAGAGGGAGACTAGAATATTATAAATAATTAATATAATAGTACCATCAAACTGGTTGGTGCCATGGATCAGAAAAATAGAGCAGAAAGCTGATTAGAAGTTTTATAGTAGGAGAGGGCAGATTGCAATTTAAAATATGATGGTTAGGACAGACATTATATGAAGTTACCAAATTAGCTGTCTTAAAGGAGGTGAGAGGGTTAGCTATGAGGATATCTGCGGTAAATGAATTCCCAAGAAAGGGAATAGCTGAGCTCCTAAATCTGGAGTGTGCCTGGAGTGTTCAAAGAAGAGCAAGGAGGACATTTTAGCTGGAGTGAAGTAAAGAGAGAAAGAGACTTATAAGGAGAAGCTGAAGGAAGATTTCGCAGGGCATTGCAGGTGTAAAAGAAAAATATCTTAGGACCCTTCAAGCTGGGAAGGTCTCAGGACAAACCTGCTTCCTATTCTATTCAAGTCATCACTTTGCTCACAGAGATAGATGGATATTCTGATTGCCTCCTTTGGAAATACTTATAAGAAACCCAAAAGAATGCAACCATCTGTCTCTCACTTACCTGTGACCTAGAAGTCCCCAGTGGGGGGTGGGGAGGGGCTTGCTTTGAGCTGTCTCCGCCTTTTTGGAGAGAACTAATGTACTTCTTATGTATTGACTGATGTCTCATATCTCCCTAAAATGTGTAAAAACAAGCTGTGCCCTGACCGCCTTTGGTGCATGTCGTCAGGACTTCCTGAGGCTATGTCATGGGCATGTCCTCAACTTTGGCAAAATAGACTTTCTAAATTAACTGAGACCGTCTTAAATTTTTGGTGTTCACACAGGCCATTGTGAGAACTGCGTATTTACTCAAAGTAAAATAATGAAGGATTTGAATGGATTCATACCTGATTTGACTTAGTTTAAAAAGAGATCATTCTAGCAACTGTGTTAAGGCTAACCTATCAGGCACAAGAGTGGAAACAGACATCTACTTAGCTATTTCAGTGATAGAAGTAAGGGATGCTAGTGCTCAAATGAGAGTGATGGTAGTGAGATAATGAAAGGTCAATTTTTGATACATTTTAAAAGGAAGTAGAACATTTATTCTAGCTAATGTATCAGATGTGGAGTGTTCAAACAAGAAGAAGAGAAATGATGACTAGGCTTTTGGCTGAACAACTTAGATCAACTCAGTAAAAGTGGGTTTTGAGTTGGGAGGGCAGGAATTCTCTTTTGGATATGCTGTGCTTGAAATGTCTGTTAGACATTCCAGTAAATAGTCATAAGTAAGTAGGCATATATATGAGTCTGGAGTTTAGGAGAGAGATCTGGACTAGAAGTAACTGTTAATAGTAAAGAATTAAAAAACCAAGATATGAGCCTGGAGAGACATTCCAACATTAAGTTGTCACAAAGAAGAAGATAATTTAAGAGAGAGATCTGGACTAGAAGTGACTGTTAACAGAAAAGAATAAAAAAACTGAGATGTGAGCCTGGAGAAACATTCCAACACTAAGTTGTCACACAAAAAAGAAGAAACAACAGAAGAAAATGAGAACAATTAATTATGAAGAAAGGAAGAAAACCAAGAGCCCTGGAAATGAAGAGAAAAAAAGTATGTCAAAGAAGAAAAGTGATTAGTTGTGCACGTATTGCTGATAAGGAAGACAGAGAATGAGAACTGGCCATTAGTGTCCTACACATTGTTAAATATAGTGAACCCCAAGTTTCTCTTCAAAGAATCAGTATGTCAGTATGTTCAGCTCTCTTATTCTTTGAATCTCCATTTTAAAGTTTAACTTCCTGGCTCTCTTTGCCTCCTTGCCTCTAGTTTCAGTAAAGAACTTTCCTGCCATTCCTAAACAGTAGTTCACATCTGTTCTCTTGGTCACCGGTTCTGACCTAAGTCATCTTTAGTTACCTGTTCCTAACCATCCTTCTTGCCAAACTACTCACCCTGCCATTCCGGCTCATACTCCTGCTCTTTTTAAAATAGCCAGTCGGAATTAGCTTAGACTGTGCAGTCCAACCCTAGCCAGTAGGGGAATGACACAGCAGTAGGGGTTCTCTGTGTCAGGAGTAAGAACTCCTGCCCCTGTCCTGTCCAGATGTGCTCTTGCCATTGTTCCATCTGCGAGGAGCACTGTTTTTGCAGAAAGGAAAATTTGCCTTGCTGAGAAAATTGTTTGAGTGATATTTCTTTGCAGCACCAGGGAACAAGCATTTTGCATTTCTAGCAATTTGAGCAGATTCATGGAGGAATAGGATATAAAAACCTGGCTGGGGCGGGGTTATGAGAGAATAAACAAGGAGTTAAAGAATGAACATGGCCGGCTCTTTCAAGGAGAAGCAGGGCAGTAACTGGTAAGGGCAGTGAGATATAAGAAAGATTTTGTTGTTGCTATTGTTTTCTGAAAGTGAGAGAAATAAGAGCTGTGTTTGTGTGTTAATGAGAATAATCTAGGGAACTACTTTGCAAATTATCTGTAGTAACAGATTGTCTTCGTTCTTTTCTAAAATTTCTGATTATAAATTGATACTTTTGTACAAAGTAATAAAATTATTGACTAGGAAAATAAAATGGAAAAAACATTCAAAATATAAGCCAAATTTTTCTATGGGAAACAGTATGGGAAAAAGCCATTCCTCACAAAATTAGTAATTGAATTATCATATGATTTAGCTATTCTACTTCTGGATATATACCCAAATATTTGAAAGCAAGATCTCAAAGAGATATTTGTGCACTCATGCTCATAGCAGCATTATTCACAATATCTAAAGGTGAAAGCAGGGGTTTGAGACCATCCTGGCCAACATGGCAAAACCCTGTCTCTACTAAAAGTACAAAAATTAGCTGGGTGTGGTGGTGTGCACCTGTAGTCCCAGCTACTCAGGAGGCTGAGGTAGGAGAATCACATGAACGTGGGAGGTGGAGGTTGCAGTAAGCTGTGATCATGCCACTGCACTTCAACCTGGGTGACAGAGAGGGACTCTATCTCAAAAAAAAAAAAAAAAAAAAAAAAAAAAAAAAAAAAAAGATGAAAGCAACCCAGTGCCCATTGATGGATAAAAGGATAAATAAAATAAAATGTGGTAAATGCATATACTATGGTTTGAATGTTTGCCCCCTCCCAAACTCATGTTGAAATTTAATTGCCCATGTAACAGTATTGGGAGATGGGGCCTGTTTGATAATACTAGGGCATAAAGGCTCTTCCTTCCTGGGTGGGTTTAGTGCCTCATAAAAGAGCCTTCAGGAGTGAGCTGTCTCGGTCCTTCTGCATTGTGCCCTGTGAGGATCCAGCATTCTGTCCTTCCAGAGGATGCAATGTGCAAGGTGCTATCTTGGAAGAAGAGAATGGCCTCATCAGACGCCAAACCTGCCTGTACCTTGACCTTAGATTTCCCAGATCTCAGACCTGTGGGAAATGAATTTCTGTTATTTATAAATTATCCAATCTTGGATATTCTTATATAGCATCACAAAATGGACTGAGACAACATACAATGGAATATTATTCATTTTTAAAAATGAAGTTCTGACACATGGATGAAGCTTGGGCATATTATGCTAAGTGAAATAAGCCAGTCACATGAAGACTAGTACTATAGGATTTCAATTATATGAAGTATCTGGAGTAGTCAAATTCATAGAAACAGAAAGTAGAATGGTGGTTACCAGGAGATAGCAGGGAGGACAAAATGGGAGTTATCGCTTAATGAGCATAGCGCTTCAGTTTTACAAGATGGAAAAGTTCTGGAGATTGGTTGCATGACAATGAATATACACAACACTATTGAACTATATACTTAAACATGGCTAAGATGGTAAATTTTATGTTATGTGTGTTTTGCCGCAATTAAAAATAAACATAAGACAATTTTTAAATTATTTGCTTAGACATAAAATTTATCTGTAAAAATCTTACAAAAATTTCGAAATGCTTACTCTCAAGTTGTGTTATCTTCTCTCAGTCTGGTAACTAATTCATAGACTGGCATGAGTGCATGGTCATACTTGATTAGCTGTCACTGAAATGATGATGTAGAAGAGACGAGAGAATTGCTGGAGTGATGTTTGGTGTAGTGAGAAGGGATGGGATTAAGTGCACAAGCAGAGGGGTTGACTTTGTCTGGGACAGGGAATTTTCCATGTGTACTAACAGGTAGCAAGTCTGAATGTATGAGTGCGGATGCTGTTGAATGAGTAGAACAGGTGGTGAGAGACTGTGGGTAGATTCTTCTGTAAGTTTGCATTTTCTTGATGAAAGTAAAGAAACAAGGTTGTCATCTGAGACTTCAGATAGGATAAAGTAGAAAGCTTTTTATGAGTGGAAGAGTAAATAGATACTTTGAGTAAAAAAATGGAAGGATGGAAATATACCATATTAACCTAGTATTTGGCTCTTCTATTCAAAAAATACCCCCCATATTCCATTTTACTATTTAATTTTTCCTTCCTCCCCAGTGACACTAAATCTTAAAGCCAAGAGAAATATTACACTCCTTTTGTATTCCACAGATCTTACTCAGTAGGTAGGAAATATTCATAAAATGGTTTCAAATGTAATCTGAATTAATAACAACTTGCTTCAAATTGTTTAGTTTATTCTTCTATTGATCTTTATGCTGCTATTACAATTTTTGTGATGTTCTACTTAGAGGCACACATCATTTCTTTTTGTGCTTATTATTTTTATAGCATTGCCGCCGTGGGCTATGTGTAAACAAAGAAATGGAAACACGTCCTGTAAATGGTGAATGGGGACCATGGGAACCTTACAGTTCTTGTTCAAGAACATGTGGAGGTGGAATCGAAAGCTCAACCAGGCACTGTAATCGTCCTGAGTATGTCTTTTTTATGTCACTATAAATTAAGATTATCTCAAGGCACCAGAAAGTAAACATCAGTTTCACTCACTTCTAAAACTGGAGGTCAGTCCGTAAGTTTCTGAGATTCAGAAAACTTCTGGAACACTTTAAGTCATATTGATTTATATTTTGGTAGATTCAGACATTAAAAAAAAAACCCTAAATAGATTAAATTTTATAAACTGAACTGAGATCCATTTTCTTCATTTTTTTTTGTTTTTTAATTTAGTATAAATTTTGAGACATACTTTTAAGTGTGAATGACAGTTATATAATGGCATTTTCACATTTACCGTATGCCTAGTGAAACATCCTGGCTCCTTTCATGTATGTGTTGGATCTTCTGGACAGCATATATAGTTTGGTTACCGATTTTTTTACTGTTTTGTGCAATGTGACATGTGATATTTTCCTTTCTCTGCTTCTTGTGTTATAGATGCATCATTGTCTTTAGCTGAATAAGTACTAAAGCATATATCCCCCTCATCAAACTATTTAAAAGAGCTTACATATTGCATTAAGATTTTAAGTTAATGTTTCTGTTGTATACATGATATAGAAGTTGGTAAGCAATATGATACTCTTTACTTAAAGTATTATTAATAAGCATTTTTAATGCACAAATGTGACTTACTCTGAATAAAATCTTGGTTCATTTAAATTTTAGGATAAATTATACTAGAAGTCTTTATATTCCAAAAATTCTGCAAAAAATTTTATTTTCTGGCATAAGCCAAAATAACATGGATGTAGATTGATACCATAAAACTCCTTAAATTGAGTGATAAATAAGATATACATGACAAAGATGTGTATGTATTTTCTTGTTATTTAACAAGGCCTCTGCCTTTGTTACTGTCTTTGGCTCACTACATGTCTTTTATTCTTTCCAGAAAATGAGCAAACCCTTTTTTGGAAGTTTAAGAACAAACTTCCATTGCTGGTTTCATGCTAGTTAACCTAGTCAAGAATAAGATATCATTCCTGCCCTCTAGGCTCACTGTCCACGCTAAGGTGGATATTTTAGTGGTTCATTATCCATAGAATTGCTTAAAACTCATGTTACATACTTCTGTTAAAAAAGTGTTAGTGGGACTTCATTGGTTTTCTAGATCCTAGAAAAGATTGGAACTTTTAGAAGTAAGTGGCACAAATAATGTTGTACTGATATGCTTTAAAATGTAATGAATTTGACTAGGCCAAGAAACGGAGGAAATTACTGTGTGGGCCGCAGGATGAAATTTCGATCATGTAATACTGATTCATGTCCAAAAGGCACACAAGACTTTCGAGAGAAGCAATGCTCTGATTTTAATGGCAAACATTTGGGCATCAATGGCATTCCCTCTAATGTGAGGTGGCTTCCAAGATACAGTGGCAGTAAGTAAATTATGCTGTTCCTTTGATGTAAATTTTTCTGAGACATAAGAACACATAGCTTTATTATTATACATTAAAAAATGTGACCTTTTTCTTTTTTACAGTTCGCACAAAAGATCGTTGTAAACTCTACTGTCAGGTTGCTGGAACCAATGATTTCTACCTATTGAAGTATATGGTTGAAGATGGTACTCCTTGTGAAAATGAAACTCATGACATCTGTGTTCAAGGCCGGTGTATGGTAAGTAAACTGTAAGTTTCTGTTATATTTAAAGTGACTTTAAGAATAATGTTTTTTTCTATTTATATAACCAAATATTACTTTCACTATCTCAGTATATGTTCTTATGCATTCCAACAAAGCAACCTTTGTTATCATGCTATCTATAGAAGTATAGTTAGCCTGGTTACTGGGGATTCTCTGTCATCAAAAATGCCTCAACAAAGCATTAAGTTAAATTTTCTGACTTCCTATGGTCTATTGTACTCATAATCAAAATAGAAATGAGGTCAGCTTCCTAAAAGATAGAAAATAATAGGATACAAGGATTGTAAAGTGATTTTGCTACTTTAAATGTAACCTTCTACAGTAACGTTTTCCTTACCGTTAAAACCATTGATATTCTCCCTTCCTCTTTCCAGCTCTCTGTCACTTACTTTTATGTGCATTCAACAAACATTGATTGAGTAGCTACTAGATGTCAGATACTGTTCAAGTCACCAGGATAAAAGATTGGAGCAGAGAACCCCACTTCCAAGATGGTCACAGATTTGTGGGGGAAATAGGCACGTAAACAATTACAATGTAATGCTATGGGTCATCTGCAAGGTAGCACGGAGTTATTGAGGAAGGAGTGTCTTATTTTATGGGGAGGTGGGTAAAGGATTCAGAGAACCTTTCATGGAGCACATGAGACTTGTGCCAAGTATCGAAATGAGTAGGTTTTAGAAGGAGAGGAATTATGGGAGCAGAGTTGGAGTTAGGGACCAGCAGATGGTTGTCAAATGCACTTTTTTTTTCTTAACTCCTTGGAAACACATAGAAGCATTTGAAGTCAAGGGAGAGATGTGATTCAGTTTGCCTATTGGAATCTTCAAAATATTGGATTTAGAAGATTGGAGACAGGTGGTCTAGGTCAGAGCTGATGAGATGCTGAGTAAAAGCACAAACATTGCAATGGCAATCTTGAGAATGGATGGCAAGTTTGAGAACTAGGCTAGTGAATGTGGTCTAAAGAATATAGTAAGTGTACTTCTATGAGACCAACTTTTTTAGATTCCACATATAAATGAGATCATATGGTATTTGTTTTTTGGTGCCTGGCTTATTTCATTTAACATAATGTCCTCCAGATTGATCCATGTCGTCACAAATGGCAGGGTTTCCTCTTCTTTATGGCTGAATAATATACCATTTTGTATATAAACCACATCGTTTAAATCCATGCATCCACTGATGGACACTTAGGTTGATTTAATATTTTGGCTATTGTGAATAGAGCTGTGATAAACATGGGAGTGTAGATCTCTCTTTAATATACTAATATCATTTCCTTTGGATATGTGCCCAGTAGTGAGATTGCTGGATCATATGGTAGTTCTATTTTTAGTGGATATGTGCTATCACCACAAAAATGATAACTACGTGAGGTTATTATGCATTTGTTAATTAGCTAGATTTAACCATTCCTTAATGTATTGATATTCTTCAGAACATCATGTTGTACATGATAAAAACATACAATGTTATCTGTCAATTTAAAAATAAACAGTAAAAAATAATTAAAAATATAAGTATAATCTTATGAACTTATTCCTTTGGTTAAAGTGGAGCTCTATAGGGCAAACTTAATCTCTCCGTAAACAAGTCTCTATTACCTTATCCGGGTGATAAAGGCCCTTCACCCAAAGAGCTAATGAGATGTTCAAAGAGAGTTAAAATAATTTAAATTGGAAACAGCTTAAATACTGAAAAGGTTATTCAGTGGCCTGCAAAAAAATTGTGCTTTAAATTAGCAGCTTAAAGTCATATCAAAATGCAAAAGTTATGATGAAGATTATCTGAACATATAGAGGCATACTACTTTCAGAAAATATATACTTAAAGTTTTGATTTTGAAAACATCTGCCTTGTATATAAAAAAATTCACGAGGCTTAAGAAATTTTCTTTACTGATCACTAAATTTAGAGGGCCATTCCAAACAACGGAAAGAGTTATTGCAACGTATGCAGAGGACAGCTTCTTCATGGAGAGGGAGCTGCATTTGTTCTTTTGAAATTTCTGGAACAAGCCGTCTACTTGCATATTCATTCAGTTTTTAAAATAAGCACTGTTATGCTGGGTATTAGTTTTAGAGAAAATGTTGCTTTTAAATATTTATTTGAAACTAAGATTATTTGCAGCGTTCTAAGGTCATGAGTTAAAATAATAACTATGAAAGACATCTTTTTGGAGTATTCTAATGTGTTACTTACATACTCATTCTTTAGTCTCTTTGAATTACTTTTCTTTTAAGAGCGGTTTTCAAATGACAGTGTATATTGGAATCAATGTCAGTGTTACAATGCAGATTCCTAGATTTTATTTCCAGGTATTATAATTCAGAAGATCTGGGAATCTGTCTTTTTAAATACCACCCCATGTGATGTTGATGCAGGAGGTCTGTGGATGACCCTTTAATAAACATGACTTTTTAGACCATGTAAATAGATATGTGAAAATATTGACATACAACAAGATGAATACATATTTTGAAACAATTCTGTTGTACTGAATCTCCTGGTAATTGAAAGGATATTTGTGAAAAGAACTTTGTAAACTTTAAAGTACCATTCTTATAGTTGGTCATTCTTTTTTTTTTTTAACTTTTATTTTAGGTTCAGGGGTCTATATGCAAGATTTTATACAGGTAAATTCGTGTAATAGGGTTTTGTTTTACAGATTATTTCATCATCTAGATACTAAGCTTAGTATCCAATAGTTACTTTTTCTGATCCTCTCCCTCCTCCCACCCTCCACCCTCAACAGGCCGCAGTGTGTGTTGTTCCCCTCTTTGTGCCCATGTGTTCTCATCATTTAGCTCCCACTTATAAGTGAGAACGTGTAATATTTGGCTTTCTGTTCCTGTGTTGGTTTGCTAAGGAGGATGACCTCCAGCTCCATCCATGTTCCTATAAAGGACATAATTTTATTCTTTTCTATGGCTGCACAGTATTCCTTTGTGTATATGTGTCACATTTTCTTTATCCAGTCTACCATTAGTAGACACTTAGGTTCATTTCATGTCTTTGCTATTGTAAATAGTGCTGCAATGAACATACACCTGCATGTGTCTTTATGGTAGAACGAATTATATTCCTTTGGGTATATATCCAGTAATGGGATTGCTGAGTTGAATGGTAGTTCAGTTTTTAGCTCTTTAAGGAATCTCCACACTGCTTTCCACAGTGGTTGAACCAATTTACACTCCCACCAACAGTGTATAACCATTCTCTTTTCTGCAGTCTTTCCAGCATCTGTTATTTTTTGACTTTTTAATAATAGTCATTCTGACTGGCGTGAGATGCTATCTTATTTTGGTTTTGATTTGCATTTCTCTAATGATCATTGATATTGCACTTTTTCCGTATGCTTGTTGGCTGCATGTATGTCTTCTCTTAAAAGATATTTGTTCATGTTCTTTGCTCACTTTTTAATGTTTTTTTTTTTCTTGTAAATTTATTTAAGTTTCTTATAGATGCTGGATAATAGACCTTTGTCAAATGTGTAGTTTGAAGATATTTCCCCCTATTCTGTAGATTGCCTATTTACTCTGTTGATAGTTTCTTTTGCTGTTCAGAAGCTCTTAAATTTAACTAAATCTCATTTTCCAGTTTTTGCTGTTGCAATTGCTTTTGGTTTCTTCATCATGAAATCTTTACCAGTTCTTATGTCCAGAATGGTATTGCCTAGGTTGTCTTCCAGGGTTTTTATAGTTTGGGGTTTTACATTGAAGTCTTTAATCCATCATGAGTTGATTTTTTTATACGACATAAGGAAGGTTTTCAGTTTCAATCTTTTCTGCATATGGTTAACGATTTATCTCAGCACCATTTATTGAATAGGGAGTCCTTTTTCCATTGCTTGTTTTGATCAGCTTTGTTGAAGATCAGATGGTTGTAACTGTGTGGACTTACTTCTGGTCTCTCTATTCTGCCCCATTGGTATGTGTGTCTGTTTTTGTACCAGTACCATGCTGTTTTGGTTACTGTAGCCTTGTAGTATAGTTTGAAGTTGGATAGCATGACGCCTTCAGCTTTGTTCTTTTTGGTTAGGATTGCTTTGGCTATTCAGGCTGTTTTATTGGTTCCATATGAATTTTAAAATAGTTTTTTCTAGTTCTGTAAAGAATATCAATGGTAGTTTTATAGAAATGGCATTGGATGTATATGTTGCTTTGGGCAGTATGGCCATTTTAATGATATTAGTTCTTCGCATCTGTAAGCATAGAATATTTAGAATATTTTCATTGTTTGTGTCATCTCTATTTCTTTGAGCAGTGTTTTATAATTCTCATTGTAGAGATCTTTCGCCTCCCTGGTTA